>NW_023600993.1:10880713-11505713 GCF_014898055.3 Talpa occidentalis
ATCAGAGACCTCAGAGAGGCGGGAGGTGCCAGTGAAGGGGGAAGCCTCTTTATCCTGTCCCCAAAGAGACAGTGTTTGCTCCTGGAGCTGATCCTGGAATTTTGGCTGGATCATTACCTCCGGGCCGGAGCAGCTTTCCAAGAAGCAGACATAATTGTGATGCAGAGAGCACTACATGTCTATTATCTCGCCTTCGCTTTTCTGTTCTGCCAGACCACTCTCCACGCTGTGGCTATGGTTTCTCTGCTCTGACTCTAGACTTTCGAGAGCAAGGCTCGCTATGACCTCATTTTAGTTCCACCCCACCATGCCTGGCGCAGGGTCAGAGGGTCAATAAATACGACCCCACCCTTGCCTAACTCCCAAGACTCACTTTCTCTGTAAATGTTGACAGCGCTGGTTAGAATGAGGCCTCTGTGCTGCTGTTTTCCCGCTCTGCATGCTCAAAGGGCCAGAAATATACAGCCAGGGATATAAAATTTTCAAAAACAAATACAGGGACTCATGTTTAAAAATTATGATGCATTTTGGGCCTCCCTGGTGGCGCAAGGGGTTAAACACCAGACTATGAAGCAATCCACAGCCTCTGCAGCACGAGTTTGATCCCTGGCCGGCCAGGGAGCTACCCACATGGTGCAGCAGACCTCTCCTGTCTCGCCCGCTGCTCTCCTCAGCAGTGTATTTCAGTCAGTCTGCCTGTTCTGTTCCCCACTCTGTCTCTGGTGCATCCTCTCACACCCCACACCTCTGGCCTACACCCCCGTTCTTGTATGCATAAATAAATAAATCTTAAAAAAAATAAAAATCATTATGCATTTCAAGATGTTGACAGCAGAACATTAAACCAAACATGGGCTGTTCTGGCACAGGGTCCTGGGGACTGCAGAGGTAAGTGGGCTCAGCCTGGGCTGTTGTGACCCCTTGAGAAGAGGGCAAAAGGAACCTCCCCAATTAACCCAGAAATAAGATTCTGGGGCCATGGCCCTAACTTGGCTCCTTCCTGGCTCTTATTTCATCAATTAAAACTGCAAGGTGGTTCACCAGAAATAAATCCTTCTCCTCCTCCCGGTGAGAATACCATGTCACAACAGGTACGCATTTCTGCTATGACCTCGGCTATGGTGGCCAGGTCTGCCCAGGCCTAGCAACCCCTGATGTTATAGACTAATGAGGACATTGGGTCACTCTCACTGCTGTCTTTCTAGAGCATTCAAGCTGAACCTTGGTCAGCTGGGAAGGACCACGCCAGGCCACAGAGTCAACCCTGCTCAGAAGTTGTGCTTAAAATCCCTGAACTGCTAGGTAGGAATCACCAGAAGCTGCATGGATCTGTCTGAACTCTTTAACTAAAAGAACATTATTTTATAACCATTAACAAAACTTAATTTTTCCCACGGCGTCTTCTGTTAGTTTTTGTTTTAAGAGAACAGGATGATGTCTGCATACTTCTTAAACACCTTCATTTTTTAAAATGTAATTTCTGTCATGCAGGGAGGTTTTCAAATTTGCATCTAATGTCTAAGTACTCTTCCCAGTAAAAGTCTTATGAAAACAGGGCCTCCCTGATGGCGCAAGGGGTTAAGCATAGCACTGTGTAGCTGTCTTCAGCCTCTGCAGCACGAATTCAATCCCCGGTTGGCCAGGGAGTACCCACATGGCGCAGCAGACCTCTCCTGTCTTGCCCACTGCTCCCCTCAGCAGTGTATTTCAGTCAATCTGCCTGTTCTGTTCCCCACTCTGTCTCTGGTGAATCCTCTGACCCCCACACCTCTGGCCTGTACCCCAGCTCTTGTATGCATGAATAAATAAATATTTAAAAAGAAAACAAAGGAAAAACTGGCAAAGGTATTATTACATGCTACCACCTTGCCCAGAATATAAAACCAGCCAGGTAGGTAGACACAACAACCCTTAAGTCAACAATGACAATAATAAAATCTACGATCTCCATCTACTGATCCTAATTTTGAAAAGTACCTCTTAGACACTTACCCCTTGTGAAGATACAACTCCATTATGTGGCAGGAAGCATAGGGAGGGATGAGTCCGTTGTAAACCTCTAGCGCCATCTGCAGGCCACTCACAGTAGTGTCATGCTGCAGGGATTTGACACAAAATTGGTTTTGATCTTTACCCGGGTTCAGATTTACATTCAACAGGTGTGTACTAAGCATTTGTAGAACACCAGGAGGCTTCTGACTCAGTTAAATTTCCCATACCCCAATGAATTAAACAGAGAGGGGAAGAACTAATTTTGGTTGAGTTTCTGCTGTGTGAGGGGCAGTGAGGTTTATAAACATATCATTATTTCCTTTTAAATGCTAAAGAAACGGAAACGCAGAGAAATTAAGTAATTTACTTAATGTCATATAACCACAAAATGGCAGAAGGTAAATTTGAGCCAAGTCTTCTGATTTTGTCCCCTGCCTTTTCCCAGTAGAGCAGCTCTCTGTTTTAGCTTGATTTTCATTACATTTTAAAATGTTAGAACACATTAAAATTAGATTTTTTTTCCTATAGTTTACAGTCATCTGTGATTTTCAACTTGGAGAATAGATGAGGCTATAAAGGCATAGAGAGGACAAAATGTTTGGCAGTAGAGAGTGTGACTTAAACATGGTTGTTAGATCTTTATCTCCAACTGGCTGGAAGACACAGAGGACTGGCTTTGCCAGTTTTGCCACCAGTTAGCCACCTACTTTTAGAAAGTCCCCAACCTCTATAGCTACAAGATGAATGTTACATTTGTGTGTCTAAACTATAAGGCAGGGCCCTCCCTGCTGGCCTAGGGGCTAAGCCTCAGCACTATCATGCTAGCATCACTGTGGCCTGAGTTCGATCCCTGGCCAGGGAGGTGACACACATGGCACAGCAGACCTCTCCTTTCTTGCCTGCTGCCCACCTCAGTAGTGTATGTCAGTGGATCTGCCTGTTCTGCTCCCCATTCTGTTTCCGGTAAATCCTCTCACCTCTTGCACCTCCGGCCTACACCCCAGTTCTTCTACACAATAATGAAATCTTAAAAAAAAATAAACTATAAGATCATGTACACATATTCAGAAAGAGGTTAGAACCAATTTACCAGAGAAAGAAGAGTTTCAGGTTGATGAATTACCAGAATCAGAAGCTAGATTATAACTAGAAAAATTGGCAGTCAACTCATTCTAGACCTATGTCCCTCCAGGAAGCACTATACTCTCTTCCCTCCTCCAGTCTATACCCCTTAGCATCCCACATAAAAAGCAAACTTTAACTATCTCTCCCATCTCCTTAAGGGTTGGAAACAAGGCTCTCTGCAGACAAACCACATCTGAGAAATCCTCTGTCATGGAGAAGTGGGTGGGATGTGAGCTGGCACGCTCAGCCCCTCCCCTGCACACCCCAGCCTCCGCGGATGGCCGCCCAGTGCATGATCCGCCCAGGCCTTCTCCCCCACCTGTGTCTCTCTCCCTGCTTCTGTCCCAGATGGAAGTCTTCTCCAAGATCTCGCTCTGTTCTTTCTGCTCCCAAATGTAGCTCCACCTTCAAGTTGTAGCTCCCTTTGCCTCTTCTATCCTCTGTCCCGTCTGGAGTTTCCTGCTCAGATGCCCCTTGGCATGTCAAACCTAATTGTCTCACGGTCACCTGCCTGTTCCAAGACCACCTGTGCTAGTGGCCCCACCTCCTCCATCCATGGAGACCCGACACATCTCCTTCAGCTGACAGTTCCTTCCACGGCTCTGCTCTACACCCACGTTCCAATTTGCCCCCACACCCTGCACACTTGACTTGTCCTCTTCTCTCCTGGCTTAAGTTTGGTACAGAGTGATTTTCCCTTCTCTAAATTCTTCCCACCTTGCTTTGTATGGCATTCCTGTTTACCTAGCTTCTTGTCAGTATTGGATGATAAACTGCTTGAGGCGCAGAACAATGTACTTCATTTTTAAAGTTTTATCTGCCATCTACTGGGTGATCAGGAAACGATGATGAAGAAGAGGCCGTCTCCTGTCCTCAAAGTACTCACACACTTGGACAAAGGAGGCAGAATGGAGCCAGAGATACTTACGGCAGAATAGATAACAAGTTTTCGGCGGTTTATTGGCTCAGTGGCCCTCTTCATTTGGTTGATGATTTCCTTGACCAGGACGCCTTAAAGAAGGACAAATCAGTCATGAGCTGAACCCAAGATGAGCTTATTTTTAGTTCACAAGCTTTTTGTTCATCCTACGGAGCAAGTCTTTCTGGCATAATTCTCAAGAATTAAGAAGAGAGGAAAAGAACTAATTTTGTCCATACCTGCCGTGAGCTAGGGAGGCCAGGGTGCTGCATTCACACATGGGATTCCAAAAGCTCAAGTTAGAGGCTCAGAACTTGGACATGACTTCACAGGGCTTTTCTCAGACTGTGTCAGTCAATGCCCTTCTCTAAGGGTGGCCTGATATGACAGCAGGCGCCTCTCTCTCCACCCTTGTGGGAGGCCGTGGGGGACACAGCTCTCTGGATGTCAGTGTAGGCTGTGGATTAATCTGGGGACCATTTTTCTGACTGTGATGATAGTTCTAAAATAGCATTCAGGGTTTTCTTATGTGCATGCTCACGTGTGCGTGTGTGTGTGTGTGTAGCAGGTGGCTGAGAAGAGAGTATTACTGAACAGGGTCACCCCTAAAAGCAATGGAGGAGACAGAAGTTTTGGCAAAGGGCAGAGGGACGCTGGTCAGGTCTGGAAGATCTCCTAGACTGTGTTTTCTCTGCAGGATTGTGTTCCACACTTCATCACTCATCAGGCACGTGGTTGGCACATCTCTTTATCTAGCCAGATCTGAACAACAGGCTGAGCTTGTGATTTGGCAAGAATCACTCAGGAAATAATCTCCAGTCTTATCAATAGCTGTGGACTTCTCCAGAAAACAGGTATGTTCACACAGGTGCCAGTCTTTGAATCCAAGACCCAAGAGGACACGTTAGGGAATACTGATGGATAGAAACTAGTTTAGTGTACTCATCAGATGGGGAAACTGAGACCCAGAAAGGGGAAGTGACTTCCTCTTACTACAGTCTCTAGTAACCAAAGGAAGTATAAGGAGGAAGCACGAGCAAGTTGCTAGAACAAACCCCACATTTTACTATATACAGACCTGCGCGTCTAGTGTTAGACCATTGTCAGCTTCCACCTGGTTCTCCTCATCCTTTTCTTTACTAGCTCTTGCATTTAGAGAAGTGCTTTGTAAGCTTAGATATATGTATGAAGTTATCTTGGGATTTGACTAAAATGCAGGTTCTGATTCCCCTGGTCTGAGGTGGGAACTGACCTTCTTTTCTAGCCAGATGCTGGGTGATGTGGACACTGCTGGCACCAGGATTGTATTTTGAGTAACAAGAGACTGAACTCCTGAGCCCATGTGACTAGGTTGGGAGACTAAATGGAGAGCCCCGCCTCCACCATCTAAAGGGGTTTGGAGCTGGTGAGGCCCAATGTCCACCCTGCAGCCTCTGCTGTGTAGCACGCAAGGTAGGGCTTGGCCCTACACACAGCCTGTCTCCTGCTCTAGCTCCCCCCGACACAGGTTCCATCTGGGCTCGCCCTGGATGCTCTGCCTTGTTCCCAACCCTCTGACTTCACACCTCACTTGTTCTGCAGCTACAGCTCGCCCGCTATCTGTTGGCTGCGTTTGTGACGATCACTGACTCCCTTCCGATTGCGGGTTTGAGCTCTTTCTCCACTCTGCTGCCCTGAGAGAACATCCTCCAAGCCTAGTTCAGTCCCCAGGGTGTTTTGCCTTCTGGGTTTCTATGAAACTTGTCCTGATGCTGTCATGAATAGGGTCTGGCAATCGTTTGGGTCCCGATGGGATTGTACTGATTTCCTCAAGCTAGAATCCCGACTTGAAAGCCCTCGTGTGGCTTAGAAATATGTCATAGTGGGCCTCCCTGGTGGCACAGGGGGGTTAAGATGCAACCTATGAAGCTATCCTCAGCTGCTGCGGCACAAGTTCTATCCCTAGCCAGGGAGCAACCCACGTGGTGCAGCAGACCTCTCCTGTCTCGCCTGCTGCTCCCCTCAGCAGTGTATTTTGGTCACTCTGCCTGTAAATGTTCCCCACTCTCTTTCTGGTGAATCCTCTCACCTCCACACCTCTGGCCTGTACCCCAGCTCTTGTATGCATAAATAAATAAATCTTAAAAAATAAAAAGAAATGTGTCATAGTGACATCAACCTGACATAAGGGACTGCCTTTTGCTCTTCATCCTTAGTTTTAACATCCTCACTCACCCCTCCAAAGCCGACAAGCTCTGTAGTCCTGATCTGCCCACCCACCTGCCCTAGCAGACTTTGGTATCTTCCCCATCCTGCCTGGTCCTGATTTCTCTCTTCCACCCACCTATTGAGATGCAAGGGTTGGGCGTCCTCTTGCCTGGGTCTAGGGTGTCCTGTATACCAAAGGGCCAAACCCAGCTGAGAAGGGGCATCATTGAGAAATGAATGTCTTTGAACATCAATGGGAAAACTGATTTGTGCCATCAACTTGCCAATTGCCACATGCATTAGTTTTTAGGGGATAACTGAATTTCAAATGATGTTTAATCAATGTTAGCAATAGCCACCACCCAGGGTTTTGGGAAAACTGTTAACTTCTGTGATACCCCCCACTTATGAAATTCATCCTATAGGCCACTAGGCACATTTTCATGATGCTCAGATGCAAAACCTTGATACTTTGATCTGGAAAGGATGAAAAGTAATATTCAACTTTGCCTTAAGCTTTTATTTTCCAGGTGGGAAAACAAAGGCCCAGAGTGAATAATATTGATGATTCTAAAATCACAAAATGTTCATTGACCATGCATTATGTACAAGGTAGTGTTATCCTTAGTCTTAAAAACACACAATCACTTTAATCCTCATTGTCTGTGAAATGAGTGTCATTCTCATCTTCACTTTGCAGAATGGAAACTGGGGCAGGAATGATTCAAGGACTTGTCCAAGATCACATAGTTGATGAGTGATGGGGCCAGGACACAGACCCAGCTCACTGAAGACATCCTTGGAATACTTACCCCCTTGAAGTCTAGATTTCTCTTTCTGCTTGTAAACTCCATAGAGGGACAGGAGGGACAATTCTGATAATTCTTTCAACTTAATCATGGCGTCCTTGGTGGCCCAGGAGGGTAAAGTAAAATTGTGAACACCCTGTAGCAAAGAAAAAGAAAGCAAATGTGTATTTGTGTGTTTATTTCTCAGTGTCCTAACCTCTTTGATCTCAGAGGGATGACTAGAGCCAAATCTTTCTTGTCCTGCCATTGCTTTCTAGGAAAACTTTACATGGTAATAAGGAGGGGTATTGAGTTTCAGAAACACCAATTTGCCACTTCCTACCAAGTTCATAGCTTGTGATTTAACTCTAGAGTGACCTGTATTTTCAGAGTAAGGATGCAGTGTGGCAAGAAGGCACCTCATTTCTTTGTGAAATCTTTCTATTAACCCTGGGGGAAGGCAAAAGCTGACAGGTGTGTGGATATTTCCTTAAAAGCCAAATAAACAGCTTGAAAAACAACTGGGAAAGGTAATATATTTCTGAACCTTCTATCAAATTCTAGGTTGCTAACTCTTGGGGAGAATCTGTACCTTGTACATAGCAGGCACTTGGTAAATATTTGTTAAATGGATGAAGAGCTAGACAGCAGGGCAGGTAGAGAGCTTCTGCTACTCTTTAATATCTGCTATGAAAATTAAGATTCTTTCAGTTTCAAAGGCAGAATTCAGAGAGGGAGATCATGAAGAGGAGACTGAAGCCAAGTGATGTAGAGGGGAGAGTTAAAAAGATACCATGCACTCTGGCCACATTATGGAAGAACTTGGAGATGACTGTAGGAAGGAAGGAAGAAAAAAGTCAAGACACACCCAATATGAGTTCTTGTGTCCACTGAGTACCTACAAGGCTAACAGATTTTCTGAGAAACATATACAATGATAAAATGGAAATATTGGCAATGTAGCTTGTGCTGAATTACTGTGTCATCTAGGGTGGCAAACTGTTATTTGTTACTGGGAAGGAACTAGGAACATAATTGCATAATTCCCCCTGATCTCAGAATCAGAAAAGAGCATATGAGGCCCCCGTGTGCGTAGCTGTTGCCCCTGGACTCAGCAAGGTGGTTGAGAAAACAGGACTACAGCGAGCTCTTTTCAGCCACAAGGTGGAGCGTGGTGAGTGAAAACCACGTTTGTGGCTTTGAAAAACTCAATAGCAATTTAGCCACAAGGTTATTCCGCATGCATTGCACAGCAAGGAAGAGAGTCTTTCCTGACAAGCCAATTTCAATAGCCTGGCTTAAAGTTGGCTTGCTTATTTCTATATATATCCCGAAAGCAGGCAATTTTCTTTTCTCTTTTTGCACAATACCATTACTTTTTCCATTAAAATCCATGACAAGAACCCAGCATTCCTGAGTGACTGAACAATAAGTAAGCAGCAAGACACAGAAAGAAAAGCATTTTCTTTTTTTGCTTGCAATTTTCCAAAGGGTGAAAACTTAGGTAATAGAAGTTGGAATTTTCAAGATAACATGAAGTCTTGAAGGATGTTTCAATGTCAAAGAAAGTATAAGTAATACAGCTGCAAAAAAGCAAAAGAAAATGTATTCATGTTTCAAAATTGGTGTTGTTACTGGGCAACCCCAATGGAAATGTGTTGCCTGACTGTGGGTCCTCACCCGTGCACTTGAAAGGAACTTGCAAAGAGACTCAACTGTAGGTATGCACAAAGGGGTAACATAGGGTTTATTCACAAAAAGTGGAAATAAAGAAATGAATAACTCAGGGAGCAGGAGAGATAAATGGGTGAATGTGTTCTACCAGTTCTGCTGAGCTGGAACCCTCACAGCATGCTGAATGCTGGTGAAAAACCAGGGAACCCCAAAGTCCACATGTCTGGTTATACACCACACCTGGCTGCTTAACTCCACCCTCAGTTCCCAGCTGCCCTCCCTTCGGTGGTGATGACATTATGGGATTTATAGCCCTTGGTGGGTTGGATCTCTTTGGTCTGGGGTGGGAGGGGGTCCATTAAGCCTGTTTGTTGAGTTTGTTCAAGACATACTTTCCCCCCAGCAGCGTCAGTTATAAAATCAACTGCAAGCTAATTTTTGATATTTTTTTCCCTCTTACCTCACAAAACAAAGGGTCGTAGATTTTACTCCAAATTCCAAAAAGGTCCTGGCCATGATATCCTGAAAGTTTGGGCAAGGTTTCCATAAAATCCTGAAACACACACAGAAGAATAAATAATTTTTTAGTAGGGTTCTCAACTTCATCATTATCAATATTTTGGGCTGGATCATTCTTTGTTGTGTGGGGGGGGGGCTTGCCTTGTGCATTGTGGGGTGTTAGCAGTACTCCTGGCCTCTCCCCACCAGCACCAGCTTCATCTCTAGTCCCTCGGTTGTGACAGTCCACAAACTTTGTGCCCAAAGTTCCCTGAGGTATAAACTGGCCCTTCATAAAGAATCCCAGTTTATAGAAAAGCCCACATAATTTAGGGATAATATCAAACTGAAGAATGGATCATTTCTCATAATTACATTAAAAATGTGGGCAAAGGCTGGCTTACTGCCAGGAGTCCCTGGTTTTCCCTGGAGCCAGACCTAAGTGCATTGCCTCCAATTCTTTTTGGGATCAGATGAAGGTTAATTCACATTGAAATAAATGAGCAAGGAAAGCTTGCCTCCAGCTAAGGTATCCCAGGAAAGCAATAGAAAGAGGACTTGGTGACTGATAGTGTGACATTTGGATGCAAATGCCCCTCAGGTTCTGGACCAAGGACCAGATCTGCTACTCAGCTGTCTGCCTGATGAAAATGACAGCAGTTTCTGGGAAATGGTTTGAAGATACTGTTTGTCTGATGGGTAAATTTTCTAGGAAAATATAAACTGCCAATAGTAACACTAATAGATTTCCATTAAAGGGCCTCCCCGGTGGCGCAGCAGTTGAGCGCTGGGTTGCGAAGCTGCGCGCGGCCTCTGCGGCGCCGGTTCGATCCCCGGCTGCTCCCCGGCCACCGGAGGAGGGTCCCACATGGCGCGCAGATCTCTCCTGCCGCCCGCTGCTCCCCTCAGCAGTGTACTTCGGTCCTTCTGCCTGCTCTGCTCCCCGCTCTGGCTCTGGTGAATTCTCTCACCCTCCCACGCTTCTGACTGTACCCAGTGCCAAAGACAGTGTCCCAAGCCAAAAAGCAAGAAATACCTGGAAATGTAATAAAGATCTGCCCAAAAAATTAAAAAAAAGAAAAAAAAAATAGATTTCCATTAAAGAAATAGAATAATTATTGAAGACCACCCCTCTAAAACAAAACAAGAGCTGCAGCTGCAGATGATTTTATGGGCAAATTCTACCAAGTTTTTCAAGAGCCAATCTTTCTAATGCTGTTTTAACTTTTCTGGGGCATCAAAAAAGGAACTTCTGAAATTCTTATAAGAACTAAGTATAATACTGATACTGACAAAGAGTGGTCAGGAAAGAAAACTATAGTCCAATTCACTTTGAATGACAATGCAAAAGGTCTACATAAAATAATGGCAAACAATTCAATATCATGTTAAAAGAAAGTGGCTTGATTCTAGAAATAAAAGATCAGCAATAGTAAATCTATAAACATAATTAATCTTAGTTATTAACTGATTCAAGGACAAAATGCCAACCTTATTAAAATGCCAACCTTTCAAAAAACTAAGCAACAATATTAATAAAACTCTCAAGAAAATAAGATTGATGGTTTGTTCCTTAACTTATAAAACTTTTTCTATTTCAGCCAAAAGTCTGCATGTTTAATAATCTTTTTGAACATAATTTGATAAAATTTCAATTGCCCCAGAATTTCTACTTCTGGGATATTATTCCACAGATTCTTAAATGATTTAGATATAAGCTATTCACACAGACAGTGTAAAAGATTGGCAATGGCCCACATTTCCATGGAGACAGATAAGTTAAATAAATTACGATAAATCCATAGATTCAAATACCAGTTATAAAAAATGAGGAAACTTTATGTACTGATAGAGAAATTATTTCCAAGATTTTTTTTTTTAATGAAAAAACTCAAGATGTCCAACCCTATGAATAGTATACCTGGCTTGTGTAACTAAAGGGAAAACTACCAGAATATATTCATATTTATTTGCATATGCAAATAGAAACTGGAAGACAACATAAGAAAATAACGCAAGGGGTTGGTTACTTGGGGCATCTTGGGACACATATTTTGACTTTTGGTCATGTGAATAGATATTATAGATTCAAACTATTATTTTAATCTTTTTTTAAAAAGATTCATTTATTTATGCATATAAGAACTGGGGTGTAGGCCAGAGGTGCAGGGAGTAATTGGATTCGGAGCAGAACAGCAGATCTACTGAAATACACTGCTGAGGGGAGCAGGCGGCAAGGCAGAGAGGTCTGCTGTGCAATGTGGGTAGTTCTCTGGCCCGCTGGGGATTGAACTCCTGCTGTAGTGGCTGGCCATAGCTTGAGAGAACTGTCTTTAACCCCTGCACCACCAGGGAGGTCCTCAAATTATTATTTTTAAAAGTACAAGGCATTGTGCCTACCTCTGTAGACTTCTGAAAATGGGAATTTTATAAAGTAGAAGTATAAAATAAGAAAGACTATCTTTCTTATGCAAAGACAATAGTCCCAGGTGCTCAGTGTGAATAAGGCCAGGTCATTTTAGACTTGTACTGATGCTAATCCAGCCACACACTCTTGCTGGTTCCTCTAGGGAACTGGGTATCAGATCTAAGGGACTGGCTTCTCTCTGGCTGGTGCCCCCAGCATAGGAAAGGGGACCTGGTAGATGAATGATGCTCATTGAAACATTTACAACCAACCAACAGACTCCTCCTCCCCTCTCCACACACTTAGGAGGCTGGAGCTCCCACATCCCTGCACATCCCCAAATCACACTATTTTTCAACCTTATAAGGAACTAGCCTCTCCTGGAATTCCATCGAGGTCAGAGTCTCTTTCTCAAGTTCTTCAAAACGAGGACAGTGCTTGAAAGGCAGGTATAACAACTGAGGGCAAAAGAAAAACCATAAATCCTTGATTAGTCAGAAGGAGGACTTTTTTTTTTGCTAAAGAAGCTGCAGCCATATTTTAGGCTCATGAGGTAAAAAGTGACCCGAATAAAAGATTCAAATGTGACTTGAGTCAAATGGAAATTCTAAAATGAAGGGGAAAGAGATAGATGGTTTGTAGGTCTTAAAATAGTAGGATATGTACCCAGAAGTGAATACCATTTTATTTTCTTTTGTGTATTCGTCTGAGTAGGACTGTGCTGTTGATCAACAATCACACTTCCTGGCTTTCCATGCAATATGATTACGGTTCCTCCTGCTCCTTTCACTTCTTGCAATGGATTTGCAGCTATATGCATGTGTATTCATGGATATATATGTGCACATGTAACCCCTGCCCCCCCTACACACACCCCCCCCCAGTACAGAGAAATGAGTTAGAAGTTCTGGAAAGAATCTTAAGAGATCAATTAACCATTTGTTGCTTTATTTTTGCAAATTTTCAGCGTGTTAAAATAACAGCACCTGTTCACTGAATAGAAGTATATATTTAAAAACCTATTATGAGGACAAAGCAATCACTTTAAAGCAAGTTTAAATGTGATAGTCGGGCCTCCCTTAACTTACAAGGGTAAGTTAAGACACAGCACTATGAAGCTATCCACAGCCACTGCAGCATGAGTTCGATCCCTGGGCCAGGGAGCTACTCACATGGCGCAGCAGACCTTTAAAAAAATGTGACAATCTTCTATAGTTGTAAGTATAATCTGCTGCTCAGTGACTGCCAAGTTTATTTTTGTTGCTCTCTTTTCCATCTGCGGCTAGTCCTGAGTTTCTGACCCTTGGTGAATATCACTTCATGCTGGTTTCTCTTCTTCCTCAAATTTAACATGAAACTGAACTTAATTTCACTTTTAATCATTTCCCGTGTCCTCTCTTTTTCCTTTTGTTAACAGCAATATTTATCATCCCACAACATGGACCTCTGACTTTGGTTTGCTTATTTTCAAAATATATCCCAAACAGACCCCTTTTCTTTATCTTCATTGTCCCCTCCCCTCTGGGCCACCATAACCTGTGCTTCCACTAAGTGGATCCTTGGCATCTGCTCTTTCTACCTTCACCATTCACTTTCTGCACAGCAGCGACACCAATCCTTTTTATGTTACTCTTACACAACACTAATCTTTCGAAAGCATCAACCAGACCATGCATTCTGTCCTTTAAACCTGCACTGGTTTCCAGCTTACTGGGAATAAAGTCCAAACTCACAGTGAGCCCCCAAGGACCCTCTCAGCCCTGTTTTCCCTCTGCTGTCCCTCCTGCTCACACCTCTCCAGCAGCACGGGGGCCTCCTCGCTGGCCTCTCAAGGTACAAGCTTGGGGGCTCTGCCAGATTGTCCCCTGACTGGGACACTCCCCCCACAGCATCCCATCTTGCTTTGTTTCCTCTAGGGGACTCATCACAATCTGAAATGATTTTATTTAGTATTCACTTCTTTTCCATGCATGTCCTAGAAAATAGAAACTCAAGGACAGCCAGGATCTTGTCTATCGTGCTCACTGCTATATTGTCGGTGCCCAAAATAGGGTCTGGCATATTAGTAGCCACACAGGAAGCATTTAGAAACCCAAGTTGCTTCCTGCCTGCCATTTCAGGGGCCAAGTGTCACCGCATCTTGCTTTACTTTCCTTACTCTCGCATCTTTCACCATCTAATTTCAGGCCTTTGTTTCCTCATTCTCCAAAAGCTTCAACAGTTACTCTCTGGGGCTGTCTTTTCCTTCGGAGACATCTTCAGACAGATGCCGCAACACCTTACCACGTGTGAAATCTGATGAATATGATATGCAGGTTTCTGTCCACCGCTTTATTCTTAACTTCCCTGCGTGGCTTTCAAATGTCCCCTTTCTGGACTTGGGCTTTGTCAGCCCTCTCTAATCCACCTGTTGAGTCAGACTGAAAACAGAGTGATCATCTAAACACCTGCTAGGCATTTTGCAGTAACAGAGTCTTCAGCATTTCTGAATGAACCTGGCTTTCATGCATCCCTAGGAAGGAATTAGGTGGATGCTAGGTGGAAATTGGGGTGCAGAGAAGTTTGTTTCTGAAGCAGTAGTTGGCTCTCAGCCCTAGGCTTTCCAACTTCAAACCCCACCCTCTTCTACATCACACTTGCAATCTCCAGATTTCTCTATCATATCTGGATTCTCTCATCTGTGCCCAACACAGCTTTTCGGTTTTATTTTCATTCTTTCTGAATATGGCGCTCGGACACAAAAGCACTCTGCTTGGTCACGCTCTGCCCTGTTTCCAGGCTGCTTCCTTTCCTCCTGTCCTCTGAGGTCTGGGTCAAGTTCCCTCTCTCAGTGAGAACCTGAAGGCTGGCCCTGGGGGGTCTCATTCTCTGAACTCCTCCTGTACTGTCTGCTTGTAGGTGAAATCGCCCTGTATTGTTCTACCCACTCACACACGCAAATCCTCTCTCATCAAACAGATTACAAACTAGGGAAGAGACTTGACCTCCTATTTCTCGTTTCTCTCTATAGCACTTAGTCCAGCTCCGGGAGTGACTTTGTGTTAACTGATTTTGCTAGAGTTGGGGGAGGATATTAGAACTGTTTTTACCTTAGTGGCAGGTGACTGCAAGCCACAGGTAGGTCATTTTGCCTCCCTGCTTCTCTCTCTCTCCTGCCTCTTCTCTTTCTCTTCTTACAAAGCTGATCGCTTTATTACCTAACTTTATGATATGTTTCAAGATTAAGGGTTAAACAGGGGCCTCCCCTGGTGGTGCATCGGTTGAGTGCTGGGCTGCAGGGCTGCCCGCAGCCTCTGCAGCGCCGGTTCGATCCCCGGCCGCTGGCGAGGGTCCCACAAAAAAAAAAAAAAAAAAAAGCGTTAAACAGTTCCTGAGTCTCCATCAGCTAAACTTGTTGGCACTCTCTAGCTCTCAGAAAAGGTTGCGGCTGAGGTGATTTTTTTTCTTTTGGTTAAAAAAATATTCACAAACTCCTTTCCTAAGAACACTGCCAACCAAAATACTACACTGTTGATTCTATGAAGGAAAAAGACATAAATATATCATCTTATCTTTTTGGGAAACACCAAAAAAATGGGCTGGGTAGATTTATGGAGAGTGAGGTGGACAGGTTTGGACTGTTTCTATAAAGCATTTAGGAAAATTTCTCAAGTTGCCAGCTGCAAGTTAAGTCAAAGTTCTAGGAGTGGGCCTCCCTGGTGGTGCAAGGGGTTAAGTCTCAGCTCTATGAAGCTATTGGCAGCCACTGTGGCATAAGTTAAATCCCAAGTGAGGGAGCTGGCTCACATGGCGCGGCTGCTCCCCTCAGCAGTGTATTTCAGTCAACCTGCCTGTTCGGCTCCCCACTCTGTCTCTGGCAAATCCTCTCACCCCCTCCACACCTCTGGCCTATACTCCAGCTCTTGTATGCATAAATAAAATAAATCTTAAAAAAAAAAAAACAAACCAACAAAATAAAGTTCTAGAGTACTGGCAAGGCAAAGAGACAGTGGTCTACCCCGGAGGCCACTGGGCAGTAGCTGGGGTCCGGTGGTCACGCTCAGCCTCAACCACAGACTGATGAGATGCTCACAATGTGACTGCAGGGGCTCTGGGAAGGACCCTTGGTCCTTCTTGTAGTCTTAGGTTCCACACCTGAGACAAGTATTTATTGCTATATAAAAAAAACACCAGTTCCTCTGAAAAGGGTAAAGAGTTCTTGGTCAGTCCCACCTAGCATAATGAATTTCAGACTTTCTCTGTACTGGGCCCTGTATTTGGGCAGCTTGTTTTATGGCACTGGCTCTCTGCTGGAATCCCTGCTTTGGCTTATTGTAAAATACTGATGCCTGGATCCCATCTTCTGAGATTCTGATGTGTTGGGGGCACCTTGGGCAGCTATTTAAAAAAACTGCACCAGGTGATTCAACTATGGAGGTAATTTTGAGAACCACGAGTTTATAGGGCAGGGACCTGCTCTGGTAGAGACCCCAGTGGTGATGCTCCTCAGTTCTGGGGCTTCGGCCCATTTTGCTTATTTGACTTCTCTGAGCCCTTAACTCCCTGGCTGTGATAATATTGTTTAGTTAAGGTTGTTGGAAAGGGCAGTACAGCGATGCATTGAAAGTGCTAGGTAGTAACAATGCTCTCAAATCATTTTTTTCCTCTACCTAGGAGTGGGGATCTCCAGGGGGAGGGGAATTTTGCAGATAACAAGCTCTTAGAATATTCTGAAAGGAGGAAAAACTTGTGTGGGACAGCAAAAGCCAATGAACTAGAGGCAGGAAACTGGGAAGAGTGTGTGTATGGACACATGGAGACAAACTGCCAGCAGCTGAGTGAAGAAACAAAGTGGACGATAAAGATCCAAAGAGAAATCCCAGGCCTGCTCTCTCTGGCCCAGAAATTCCACATTGTCCTTTACACATGTATTTAGCAAAGAGTCAAAACTGCAGAGCCCAGTGTCCGAACCTCCAAATCTACAAGTGCCAGCAGCCTACCCTCCTACCAGGCCTGGTGCATCTCCCATTTTTTCGAGAATACTGACCCGATCTTCAGCAAGTGGCACTGTGTGCACCGGGATGGGCTGCCAGAGTAGGTGGGGATTCCAGATGCTGCTGTCTTTGGGGGGAAATAAGCCTGCAAGGTTTGCCATAACACTCATCAAAGTCCGGTCGACATCTGTGCTTCGGACATAAACCTAGAGCAGGAAAATCAAAGCAGAATCCAGCTGAGAGGATCTGTGGGTTTTTTCCTGTGGAGTTAATAGCATATTTGAGAAAAGGGAAGACACCCACCAGAAAAGATTAGCAGACGCTATGGAAGCTTCGTAATCATAACATGTTATAGGAGAGGCAGTATTACGAGCATGCCAAGAAATCAAATAACCTGGTCTGCCGTGCACTGAATGGACAAGAGACTAGTTACATGGTGATTACTTGCCTTGCCAAAATATTTATGCTTGGCGTCCATAAAATTTGAATTTAGTCATATTCATAAGCTTTGGGAAACAAAATCATTGCAAAAGGAGTACATTTGTTTTTTTTGTTTTTTTTTTTTTTTTTGGGACCTTCGCCAGTGGCCAGGGAACGAGCTGGTGCTGCAGAGGCTGTAGGCAGCCTTGCAGCCCAGCGCTCAACCACTGCGCCACCAGAGGAGGCCCAAAAGGAGTACATTTGTAAACACAATCTCTGACTTTCCTGACTCAGGAAACAGGCAAAGCCCTTTTCCAAATGTAACATTATGTTAAAATCTTCCAAGGGACAGCATGCACACTCTACACTTCCCAACTTGCCTGTTCACGTTTGTAGGACTCATTCAAGAAAACTCCATATCTTTTCCTCAGATGCACTCCAAGTTCATATTGTTGCTGCATGCCCACCTGTGGAAACAAGTAGAAGCAAAAACTAGTGAGTTCTGTGAATCTTATCCAAGGGTGTCATCTCTCAAGAATGTGCAGCGTGAACAGTGGTGTACTTTAAGAGATCCATGACAACACATATTAAAACGGAAATGAGAAAGAGCTATGATCTGGAGTCTTGACTCCCAGAGAAAATGCACTCATCTTGATCAGTACTTAACATCGAGTCGTGCACAGTGCACAGGCAGTGACTGATCTAAATGAGTACTTCCTCTTTGCTGTGGTAGAGATTTCTGGGCTTCATCTTTGCTGGAAGAGCAGTCACTGAGCTGGTCGACCACTTGGGGGTTTTGTCTAAGAAATTCAACCCTCTGATAGAGGTGGGGCATGAGGAATCAGCAGGTCATTTTCAAACTCTGGGTGCAATGATTTATTATTTGCCCAGTTTACTTATGCCTGGTTCATTAAAAAAAAATAATAACAAAACTTGTTACTTGAAGTGTGGGCTTTGGTTTAGCAGTATTAGGATCACCTGGGAGGAGATTACAATTCAAATTCTTTGGTCCTACCCTTGACCTACTGACCTACTAGAATCTTTGGGGATAGAGCCTAGGATTCTCCCTGATTTCCTAGGAGGCCTGAGGGCTAGAGGTTGAGTTTAGTTGCTAAAGGCGAATGAGTTGATCATTCACGCTTATGGAATAAAGCCTCTGTAAAAGCCCAAGAGGAAGGTGCATTGGAGGGCCTCCAGGTTGGTGAACTTTTGGAGATTTGGGGTGAGTGGAGCCTGGATGGTAGCTCCAGCCTCTCCCCCATACCTTGTCCTATGCATTTCTTCCACCAGGCTGTTCATTCCTTTGTAATAAACTGGTGAGCTGGTGAGTAAACAGATTTCTTGAGTTCTGTGTGTCCATTCTACAATTTAATGGAATTTGATGTGGGTGTCCTGGTATTATGCATTCTGGGTTCTTGAGTTCTCCGAGAAATAGAAATAATGTAGATTCTAGTCCTGCAGGCACCAAGCAAGGTTTTATGAAAACGGACGCAGTTTAGCATAAGGGAGTCAGCATCAGGGACAGAGTCTGTGTGTTGCTCCAGGAGAAAAGGCTAGAGTCTCTGTTTAAGCAGTTTTAACTCAGCATATTTAAGGGGCTCGGTACTTAGTTCTTCCCATGAGGGCATTTCACCTCTCAAACTCGTGATCTCCTCGTGCCCATGACCTCTTGCTATCATGGATTCTCTACCAGATACATCCAACTGGAAAGAAATCAAATTGGGTATCAGCACTTCCCGAGAAATCATGCTTTCCCGATCTTGCTGGTTCAGTTTACTGATTACAAAATTACTTTTTTGTCCTCAGGTGAAGCCTGAGCAACTCCAGGACTGGCTTATGAATATCTCTTGTCTTTCTTCAGCATCTCTAAGTTCCTTTATTCTTCTGTGGTCTATGCTCATCTCTTAGGCTTTAGTAAAGTCAACAGGGTAAAAAAAAGAGCAAAACAGGCAACTCTATCCAGTTTTTCCTACACTTCCCAGTCGGAGAGGTGACTTGGTCCAGATCAGAACTGATCAAAAGTAACCCTGGGTACCTCTCGTTTCATAATCAAAAGGCATTTTAAACTTAAGATTCCAGTAGATGTTCAGAACGCTTTGTCAGATGTCAGTAACGAAAGTAGTTACGTGGTTTCAAGGAATTACAAGCCCCACAGTGCTCCGTTCCCCTGAGATTCATCATCAATCGTTACCTGCGTGAGCTGGCCAAATCCTTGCGGCCACGAGGATTCCTTAATGGGGTCGTTTGGAAAGGTCTGGATGGGACTTCGGTCTCCATGTCTGAACACCTGCAGACAGATCGCGGCTGTATATTAAAACTTCACTAGATGTTTTGCCTCTGCTCATCATAATAGATTTTCCTCTAAACCACTGGTTCTCAGCTTTCTCTTTTTGTAACTGAAACACATCAGATTTTTTCAGACTCCAGGCAATTGTGCAAACTACTTTCCCAGATCTGAGTAACTGTAGGGTAAGTATAGCATCAGGCTTTTCTGCCCTCCTGCCATTAGATTAAATGATGCCTGATGGCGGACACCTGGAGTGGGGTGTGGGCTTGCATAGGTGGGTACACCTGGGCTGAGACTGCGCTCATAGGGCGGCATCACGGGATGCCAGAAAGCGGATCAGACCACCAGCAGAGACCAAGAGAGAGAAGTAGAGGCCACGAGAGAAGGCTGGAGAGCCCAGAAAGAGTGAAGACTGGCCGGGGGCTGGGTGGCCTGCCAGCCTCCTGGGCCCCCTGGCACCCCTGCCTGCTGCATACCTGATAAAACCCAATAAAAGCCTGCAAAAGCCACCGAGGACTCCAGGACCCTCCTTCACCCATCTGCTTGGGTCATAGAGCACCTGCACTGTGCCCCTCCTGCTGCTTCAGTAACTAAAGTTGTTATATGGTTTCAATAGATCATAAATCTACCTTGTTTATTTTCCAGGGTTTCTCAACCCCAGTACTTGTTGGATCCCAACCTCCAGAGCTTCCCAGGTAGAATCTGAAACCAGCTCCCTTATAAGGAGGGTGGAGAGACACTCAAGAAAGAGGCAGTACACTCCAGATGGATGGGTGGCCATTTTAATGAGCAAAAGAACTCAGTTTCTACACCAGGCCCTGCCAAATCTTCAAAGTTTATATAGAGGTCTCAATTGTGCTCAGTCACATACTATCCAATTGGTCTCAATGCTATATTACCACCGCAACAATGTCCTTGGAGCACTCCTGGAGGCAGGGGAAGGAAGCAGAATGTACACTGTGGGGAGGAGAATAAAGAGGAGGGACAGGGAGTGTAAGGCGCCTCCGATTGCCTGGGTTCAGTTTGAGAATCAACCTGTGGTCACGCTTTCTTGCTGGCCTCTCCCAACAGCGCTGTCAACATCTTGGGCTGGACAGTTCCTGTGAGAGGCTGCCCTGTGTCTGGCAGCCCTGGCCTTTGCCCAATAGAGACCAACATCATTATCCAACCGTGAGACCCAAAAAGGTCTCCAGATGCTTCCAAATGTTCCCTAGATACAAGAGCCACTGGGTTAGGCAAAGAGATGTCAGAAGGGGAGTGAGAGCATTCACCAGAGACAGAGTGGGGAACAGAACAGACAGACTGGCTGAAATACACTGCTGAGGGGAACAGCGGGAGAGACAGGAGAGGTCTGCCTTGCCATGTGGGTTGCTCCCTGGTGGGCCAGGGATCGAACTCGGGCTGCAGAGGCTGCAGATTGCTTCACAGTGCAGTGCTTAACCCCTTGCGCCACCAGGGAGGCCCCTGTAGTAAAGTAATTTACAATGCTTCCTCCCAGCCTATATAAACACAAACACTACTCAGTTTTTTTGGAACACTTGCTTTATCCTAGAAGTTGTGCTAAGTGCTTCTCATATTTAATCCTCTCATCAATTCTACAGAGTATGTACTGTTATTATCTGCATTTCACAAATGAGTAAATTAACCTTAGGAAAGCAACCTGCTCAAGGTCGCACAGCACATACATGGTAGAACAAAGATCCAAACACAGGCCAGGGTCTCCAGCGCCAGCGGTTTAATCCCATCTGAGGGGCTCATCTCTAGATGAAAACACATTCCTTAGCATCCCGTCCGCTGAAGATGGATAATCTGGGGTTTGGGGAGTGTCTATGTCAGCTCTATTCCAAGTGCTCTTCTCCTCTAAGACTAGAAGTTCAGTGTGTGTGTGTGTGTGTGTGTGTGTGTGTGTGTGTGTGTGTAGGGGGAGGGGAAGTGTTGCATCAAAGAAACAAAAGCCTGATGTAAGAAACAATCCCAAACATCACTTAAAAAATAAAACCAAAGATTTTAGTGTATGCAACTGAGGAACAGATGGCCTGTGGAGAAACAAAGGCGATGCATTTACAGACGTGTGTTTTAAGGAGCAGGGACTGGGACCTTACCACGGCTGTGAGCTTTCTTACATTCTTACTCTGTCTTAAACGTCGAATCAATTGAAGTCCCCTACATTTCAGCAGGTTTCAAGGGTTTCCAAGGCAGTGGCTCAGCACTCTGTGAATTCATAGAAATTGCATAAAACCACCCCTACCCCAAGTGCTGGAAAACAGAGTGTGTGTGTGTGTGTGTGTTTGCACATATATGAGTGCCCTCTAGCACACAGGGCATTTTGAAACTTCTGGAGTTTGGCCAATTGGGCTGGAGCATTGGCCCAGGCTCTTTGAAGTCTGTGGTAGGGCAATTTTCTTAAGTGCTGCTCTGCCAGATTTATATCCTCTGTTCTCGGTTTGGTGATCGTGTTCAATGAAATTCTTTAGAAACTAAAAGGACAGGATGAGCAGCAGGACTATTGTCAGTTGCCAGCCTAGGTGGTGATCACTGTAGGAAGACATCCAGGATGATGACAGGCCTGATGTCTCTGCAACCCTCTCTTGTTTTACAGATGCCTGTCTCCTGCCATCTGTTGCTTCTCCCAAGCCCCCTGAGGACAGGTCCAGCCACACTCAATGATGTGTAAAGAGCCCCGATCGCCTCATTTTCATGATAGTTAGCACCCCCTCCCCTACCTCTTCACATTTTCTTCCCCCTCTTAATCAGAAGGAGCTTTTAAAAAAAGGAATCAGGGTTCATATCCCCATGAAGTGTCCTTCTCCGGGGAGTCAGCTGACCAGAGGTGGAGCATGCACAGTGGTGGCTCTGGTGAGCAGGTGTTGGGGGGGGGCCTGTCCGGTCCCCCTCTCCACACAGTGGTCAGGTGTTCTTTGCAAAACCGTCAGCGGAAATAGCTCTATTGATTGCTTAGAACTCTGGAGTGTCCTCTCACCCTATTAAACCTTCTTCTCTGTGGAAGAACTGACAGCTACACAAGAGCAGAGAAGTTCATAATGAGGCCCCAGGAGGCCACCTCTTGCTCCAACCATGATCGACTCGAGTGTGGGGAGTGTTGGTGCTTGTTGACCTTGTCACTCTAGATACTGCTGCCTTCCCACTGCTTTCTGCATAAAATGCCTAGTCCTTCCCATGGCCTGCAAGGCCCTACCAGCTCTGGCCTGCCCACCTCAATGTTCTTATCTTATATTCTTGCTAAACATGCTTGTTAGCCACAGGGGCCCTCCTGTTGTTCCATCCAAAACATTTTTGATCCAGCCTCCAGGCCTTCGTATCCTGCCTGGAATATCTTGCTTCTGTTGGTGCATATTTATTCAGTGGCTAAAGTCAGGCCTGTCTTGACAGGCCACATCTGCCAGAGGCCTCCCTTGACCAGTACAAAGTAGCTCCTGCTGGGGCTTTCTCGCACTGCATAGTTTTATTTTTATCCCTGAGTTTTGTGTGTGTGTGTGTGTGTGTGTGTAAGTATATGGCGTCTTCTTTCCCCATAAACTCCCTGAAAGCAGAATCCTTGCTGTCGTGGTGCCGCCATACCCCAACAGTGCCTGTCCTATAGCAACACACACACAAAATGCTTGTTTTTTTAAATGTATTTTTACATCATTTTTCATTTTTGCACAATGTATGCATTTTCATCTTAGTTACAATCCCTGTACAATTCCCACCCACCATGAAATGCTTGTTTTAATGAATGAATTTGCCTTCCACACTCTGGAATTTACCCATCCTAGTGTAGACATGGTGTGCTTGAGATTTGGAGGTGATTTCCATCCAGACTATCTTTGACTGCATGATTAGTCTTGAAGAGTGAGAAAAGCTTATACTTCCAGACCCAACACCCCATTTGTGTGTAAAACTCTGGTGTAACAAGAAAGGATTTTCCTCTCTGTCTGAGATGACCTGAGATGAACCTGAGATGAACATGTGTTTACCCCTAAGTTAGGGGAGAGAAAATGCTTTAAAATGGCATTTACTGAATTATGGATGGAATAATGATGTAGGGGATTACAGTCGTAATCCCTAGTAGTTCAGTAGTTGTGTGTGATCATTTAGATAAAACAAGATTGGCCTTAATGGGTAACTGTAGAAGATGGTCGGTGGGGACAATGGAACCCACCATACTTATTATTCTCTCTCTCTAAAGTTAAAAAAATTCTCTATGGGTTTTCTGTGCAAAACTGGGGAGAAAAAGAGGATCTGGATTCTATAGTCAAAGGTTAGGAAAGACAATTTTGATATTTAGAAAGACAATTTTGAACGCCTTGAAAACTAAATACATATGCGAACATTAAAAACATCTAGGAGTTCTGTACCTACGAGACCATTGAACACAGTTTACAACAGGAGACATATTTAAAAGATAAAAAAATAAGAGTTTGGGGGAAAAAACACAGTTCAATCTACCTTCTGTTGCCAAAGCTTATTTGGCGATCGAAATTTTATTTTTAACCGAGCAGTGCTGCTAAGAACTTTTAAACGAGAATTCCACAGGAGGCTCTTGGCAAACCTGTTCTAAAAGATCAAATGGTGACTGTCCCTGAGCAAGAACAAGAACCAACAATATTTTCCTGCTCTTTCTGCCAAGAAAAGCTTTTCAAAAATGGGGACGATTTCTTTTTCTTGGATCACTAAGAAAGAGCAAGGGAACCACCTACTGACTGAGGCACACGCTGAGCACCTGTGGGGTGACTTTAGGGCCATGTGCTAGACTGTATGCACACAGTAGGGACAGATTATGTCTAGCATTTAAGGGCCTGGTTCTGGAGTTACACAGCTTGGGTTCAAATTTTAGCCATATGGCCATGGGCAAGTGAGCCCTCTTTCTTCATCTGCAAAAGAGGAAGGATAAGGTTCTTACAAAATCATGTAGAGCAGTTGCTAAATTGAGCAAACAAAATTTGCCTGGAATGTATGTACACTAAACAGTGATCACTGTTTATCTGAAATTCAAATTTAACTGGGCATCCTGTGTTGTTCTGGCAAACCCTACTTCATAACATTGTTGGGGGGATGATGTGATATAATCCATGCTGAACTCTCAGTGCCTGGCACACAGGACGTGCTCAGTGAACTGCTGGATAGTGTCATTAATAGTACTGTGTCAGTCAGAGACACCTTCCTTTATTACTTGTTTTTTTTCAGAGACATATTTCTTACAGTTCCTGAATACATGTGGAGGGGAAGGAAGGAACTCACCATAGTCTGGTAGCTGAGAAAAGTTAACCTGGACCTTGTAAATCACGAAGGAGAGAACCAACCACGTGTGGTTAACTGAGAGTTCTCAGTTAATCCTCAGAGAGGCTCACCACTCAATCAGGTAGTCCCAGGTTTCTGTGTGGGCAGAGCAATCTCTGCAGAGTCCCTGCAACTACTTAAAGTTCATGTTGGTAAAGAACCCATGAAGATAAGTCAAAGTCTAACTCAATAGGTTGCCTAGAAAATGACAAGAGTATAATATGTTTTGTTTACTTCAGCACAGAAGTCTGACAGCTGGTGAATCATTTGTAAAATAATTGACTCTTGATCTGCTAAGGATTTACTAGACTGGGCCTCCCCAGTGGCGCAGCGGGTTGAGCGCAGCGCTGTGAAGCTGTCCGCAGCCTCTGCAGCGCAGGTTTGATTCCTGGCTGACCAGGGAGATTCCTACATGGTGCAGTAGACCTCTCCTACCTCGCCTGCTGCTCCCCTCAGCAATGTCTTCCATCTGTCTGCCTGTTCTACTCCCTGCTCTGCCTCTGGTGAATTCTCTCACCCTCCCATGCCTCTGACCTGTACCCCAGTTCTTGTAAAAATAAATAAATCTTTTTTAAAAAATTAAAAAATAAAGATATACTAGATTAAAAATAATGCTTTGCATAAACATGGTTATAAAATATTTCCATAGAAGGGAAAAAGGAGTTCTGAATACACCATGCTGAGAAAATAGTTACTTCATGTTTAACTTTTAAGAAAAAGGTGAGCTCCCTCCAAACTATAAAAATAAATTCTGAGTGTTTTTACAGGAAGAAAATTTATCTATTTATCAACATATTTTCACGATGTCAAATAAAAATTGTGAGGAAGACTGGAGGAGACCCAAACACAAGGAGCTGGTCAGAGGCAAAGAGAGATACTAAGTGAAGGTAAAAGAAGAAAGAGATTCAAAGAAAGTAAAAGATAAAGACAGAAGTTAAGAGATACAGCAGGATTAATTCCAGGACACATATGTCAAGTGGTAAATCCCCCTTTACTTTGTAAATCCTCTACCTGATTTTAAAACAATGCCATCAGTATGATTTTTTTCCCTGACAGATACTGACCACCCTTCCACCTTTTTTCATAACTTGCCACTTACACCATAGGTGGGGAAAAAACATGATTTTAATGGTTAGCGAAATCTATGTATCAGAAGTCAGCCCAGTGTGCTCACTAAGAGCCTAGGATAGTCTCACCTTTATACTTTAGAAACTGTATACAAATATATTTCCCAATTTCCTGATAAACCAGAGGGAAGGACTAGTTAAATACAGAAAATGACTGTTTTTTGTTTTGCAAAATGGTATCATTAAACAGGATGGTGCCAATTTAGCTCCTGGTGCTAAACATACAGCTGAGGCTTCTCCTGGCCTCTGTCTGGAAGAATCTGCATTCAAAGTAGTTGTAAAATAAGTCAACAAATAATATGGGCAAAGCAAACGCCCCCACCACCCCATCTTTTTGTCAGGACATGTTAAGTCTTCATTAGAAGAACTTGCAAAACTTGATTATTCACTTTCTGAGTTTGGGCTCCGAGAGATAACACAAGAGTGAAATGAAACCACCACAGTTGGTTTTCAGGCCATGCTAAGAACAGTTTTAAGGGCAGACAAACAAGCTACTCACCAAGGTCGCAAACTTGAGCTCCTTAGCTACCACAGTTCCGTTGAGCCAGAGGAAAAGCAGAAGCAAGATGCTGAGGTGAAACCTTGCAGCCCTCACCCAGCCTTGGGGGGCAGCTCTCATCCTGGGAAGACCTGTTTGAGGCAGGAGTTAGGAGGTGTTGCTCCCTGTGCCAAGGCATCGGTTGGGAAGCTATTTAATCAAAGCATCCAACGGAAGGAGGATGTGGGAGGGACTAGACTCAAATAGTAAAATCTCCAGGTGGCTTGGGGTGGGGCTTGGCAAGTGCCTGGTCAGATAAATTTGGGACTGGGTGTTGGAGATCACAGCTTCCTGGCTTAAGTTAGAACACTAAAACCCAGGATGGGGGAGAGCTTTGGCTGAAGGTCACAGAGCATTTAATAGACCTTTCATTTTGAGTTTACCTTTGTCACTTAGATGGGGTATGATACAGTGTTGCTTTGCGGCTAGTATTAGGGAAAGAGAGCTATCCCCAAGCTGGAAACTGCAGGCCAGCCACTCCTAATCTTTTGGACATCCAGAATTATAGGGAAAGAAATAGGAAAGGGTTGTAGGTACTGGTGTATTTTTTTTGGGGGGGTCCAATCCCCTGCTCAAACATGGCTCCTTTTTTCCTAAACTCTCATGTGACCTATGGAGATATTTTAAAGGTGACATAGAGTAAGCACTTTTATTTGGAACATTTTTAGTCACACCTTGAAATATCTGGGGCTCATCTGTGGTATGTCAAAATTAGAAGTACCTTTTCTACCCTGACACAGCTTAAGCACAAGAACAATAAAGAACTTAACTCCCTGTCATGTCAGTCACCAACGTTGGTCAGAAGCCTTCTATTCCGTGTGAGTCACCCCTCTCCAGCCGCGATCTCATCGGGGATGCCGCACAAGAAGGACAATCCTGACCGAGGGAATGGAGCTTTCCATTTTTCCCACCCTGCCAGCCCCATTCCCAGGCTACTGAGCACAGGATTCCCATGCAGGACTTCTGCCCCTCCAGCAGAGGGAGAACAGTGGTTTTGCCACAACTCCCTCTTTGGGGCATCGACTTACCTGTGACAGGAGGGTTCTGTTATGTGATCACAGGGTGCCCTAGATTGTGGTGTGTGGGAGAGCTGTTACTTCTTCTGGTGTGGGGAAATGTGTGGGAAGAACGCATGTGGTTAAATATTGAAGGGTGCTTGTGACCCTTGATTCACCATCACGTTCTCCACCTGCCAGTCCCCACTTTCAGGTTTTTTAAAAAGATTTATTTATTTATGCATATAAGAACTGGGATACAAGCCAGAGATGTGGGGGGTGAGAGGATCTACCAGAGACAGAGTGGGGAACAGAACAGGCAGATGTACTGAAATACACTGCTGAAGGGAGCAGCGGGTGAGTCAGGAGAGGTCTGCTGCACCATGTGGGTTGCTCCCTGGCTGGGGATTGAACTCGTGCTGCAGTGGCTTCGGGCAGCTTCATAGGTTGCATCTTAACCCTTTGTGCCACCACGGAGGCCCCCCACACTTTCAGTTTTAATGGGTGAGATTTTGAGGAAAAGGGGTGTGAATATAGAGGTTGTCCAGTCCAGAGCAGAGACGGAGTTGCCACACTTACCATTCCTGTATGTGCCAGGCCACCTGTGAAAGGAAGCTGTGGCATCCTAATGACAGACATGAACACTTTGACGTGATCAGCAGAACTTTTGATTGAATCACTTTTATTCCCCTGTGGTACTTCTTCCTTCATGTGTCAAGTGTTCAACCTCTAATTAGCATCAGGTCAGGACATTCTGTAAGTGGAGCAGGCTGGTTTTGTAGGAAAGCACACTCCCAGAGTGAAATTTGTATGTAAGAAACATAGTAGGGAGGCTCTCAGGATAGACAACAGAAGAGGGAGAGAAATAAATAGGGTGGGGAAGAGGAAGGAAGAACTCAGAGATCCTACTAGAGGCTCTGAAGCTGGGGGAGCCCTTTTGGAATTGAATTGGGACCAGGGAGCCAGGACTTTTGCCTGCCTGAGGTAGTCAATGAAAGTCCTGGGAGGGAGTGTGAAAGGTGCACGAGAAATGTACATACTTCTGGTCAAGGAGTTGACAGCTGAGTGATGTCAGCATATTCCTGATAGCTGGTGGAAGCAAATCCTCCAGTTCAAAAAAAAAAAAAAAAATGCCTCCACCAGCATTTCATCTGTTACGCAAAACTGCTTTTCAGTCAATTACTTATGCAGCAAAATGTTTGCCACAAGGAACACGATGAAACTACCCAGAACGCTTCACCAGGTAGGAAGACTATTAAATTCTGACTTAACGCATCTTCACCACTCTATTGTTTGGCTCTCAGTGTCTCTCTCGTGCCAACCACCCCACCTCCGCCACGCACCTCTGGCTTACACCCTGGTTGATGTGTCAATAATGTTGATAGTGTCAATAGTCAATATCAAGGCAAATTGTTGCATCAGAGCCTTAACACACTGTCAGCTGTTTTGAGACAAAATTTATAATAAGTTTGTTAGCACATGACTGAGGGGTACTCGGAGACCCCAAACTGTTAAAGGGTGTACACTCTCAAAAGGGGTCCAAGCTAGCCACGTGCACAAAAGCAAAGGAAGCATACTGTTCTTGTGAAAGATTTTTAATAGAATTAGTTTACATAGAGAAAGAAGAGAACAGAGGATATTCCTAATAAAACTCTGAATATTACCCCTCCAAAACAGCTTGACCTGAAGCCGGGCTACTGAGGCCTGAAAGCTTGCCATAAGTTTAAAGTACCGTCTGGGCCACCCTGGTGGTACAAGGGGTTAGGTCTCAGCACTATGAAGCTATCACAGCATGAGTTCAATCCCCGGCCAGGGAGGTGACCCACATGATGCAGCAGACTACTCCTGTCTCACCTGTTCCCCTCAGCAGTGTATTTCAGTAGGTCTGTGCGTGCAGACTATTTCAGTGGTCTGTTACAGACCACTCTGTCTCTGCCGAATCCTCTCACACACACCCCACCCCCACACCTCTGACTTGTACCCCAGTTCTTGTATGCATGAATAAATAGATCTTTAAAAAACAATAAAGTACCTTCTGGCAGGGAACCATGAGAAAAGACATTAAGCAGGTCCCAGAGAGCTGGGACAGGAAAGACTCACAATACACCATAGCAATGTCTCTCACCAATGTCTGCCAATGTCTCTCACCCACATATCTCTTCCAAGTAGCTCTGCTCTACGTGTCTCACCTCCATGTCTTTCTTTTTTTTTTTTTTAAGATTTATTTATTTATGCATACAAGAGCTGGGGTACAGGCCAGAGCTGTGTGTGGGAGGGTGAGAGGATTCACCAGAGACAGAGTGGGGAATAGAACAAGCAGATTGACTGAAATACACTGCTGAGGGGAGCAGCGGGCGAGACAGAAGAGGTCTGCTGTGCCATGTGAGTAGCTCCCTGGCCAGCCGGGGATGGAAATCATGCTGCAGTGGCTGGTGATAGCTTGATAGTGCTGTGTCTTTAACCCCTGCGCCCCCAGAGAGGCCCTTAAAATTCTGATTTTTAATCGTAAATTATTTTACATTCCTTTTTATTTGAAGTATCCAACTTACTCTGGTTTTCTCTATAAGGAGATGAAAACTTGGGTGTTATGAAATTGGGTTGGATGTTGGTACTGAGGCCTGGAGAATTAGAAGGAATTGAGAGTCTTTATCTGTTGGACTGAAAAGAGCTGACCTCCTGCTACTCATTGGACCATAACTGCATGCACAGGCTGCCACGTAAGCCTTCCTGCTTGACATAATGCTCCTTTTTTCACATTCAGGATTAACTAACCCGAGAGAACAGAACTGATAGTGACTCCTGCAAAGGAACTCTCCAGTATAGAGACAGTTTGGAACAAGTCTCGATTGTCTAGGGACTGGTTGGAAAACTAGGGGACATGTGTTTGTCATAAATGTGCTCCAAGTTTCTAATTACTAACGACGTATTGTCCCATCACTGCTTCACCTTTAATACAGCCGTGCAGATTGAATGCTGTGTTGGTTCGATTGTATTTCAAAGGTAAAGGTAAAAGCTCACAGCGTACGAAATTATTAACCTATCTCATTTTGTAGAAGTGTATATTGAAGGAAAGATTGTATGGAGATGTGCACTTTGATGGCAAATTTTGCTGGGTGATATGATTATAGGCTGTTTCAGTTTCTCCTTCTGCTTTTCCTACTGTCCAAATTTCTTACAATGAACAGATGTTTTTATTTAAATAAAAAATCTGTCAAAATGTCTAATATTAACTGCATGCTATTTTTCTCTTGACTATTGGTATAGTTACAGAAGGTGGGTCTGAAAGGCATAGCAGTTTCCAGCATAGCTCATTTTTTAATTCAGTAGGATTATTAAATCCTTAGGAGACATTTTTGATTGTTACAGTTGATCTGAAAAATTAATATAATGTCTTCATTTTATGTGATCTATTTACTATAATAAAATAATAATTCTAAATTACAGAGATAAACAAAGCACATTCACTTTGGGGAAGTATTTCCAAGTGAGGCAAGTGAAATCCCAGATGCTAATGATCACCTAGTATATGGTAGACTTGAAGTGCTCAGGAAGAGAGGACTTGATGCTGTGAGTAAGTCTTGCCCTGGACTTCACAGACATTCTTCCCTTATCTCTGAAAACCTAAGTCACTCTTGAGCAAACCTACCCCCAGAGCTTGTAGTTACCTTGTTCACACAACCTCAAGGCTTTGTTTGATTCCAGTTATTTGCTTCTTATCATCACACAAACTACTGTTTGTCTTCCACTCTCTCTATTCTCAATACAAACTCACTGTTCTGAGCAATGAATCTTCTGTGCAGCTTTTGGACAGGAACAGAACCTGTGGTCTGGAGTAGAGGGAGTTTCTCATGCCCAAATAATCTATGTTGGTTCCGAAGTTTGAGTGAAAAGAATACATGGCCCCTGTAACACATGCTTGCTCCTTGCTCCTAGTTATGTATCCACTCCCTACTGATGCTCCAGGGACATTCATCCAGCAATGGGCTGACAAACTTAATTATTAAGAGTTCAATGGCTTTATTTGTTTACAACTTCGCATGGTTTTCTGACTATTTTTGCATCACCATAGATTTGGAAATGGCCTTAAAGACCTGTTAGTCTAATCATTTGTCCATTCTCCATCTCTCCAGAGAGGGGATGTGGTGTGGAATTAAGGGGAGGTGTGTAGATTTTACTCCTGCTCCCACTGCATGCAATCTTTGTGTCTCTCAGCAAGCCCTTTGAGCTCATGAAAACTTAGTCTATTACCTATAAAATGGGGAGGTAATAATAGTGCTGAAATCATAGAATTTGGGTGGCTTTAATCAATAAGTCATGTAAATAATATATGTTATTATCCTAAACAATGGATCTCTTTTTATATTCAGTCAACAAAAATTTATTGAGCATCTACTATGTGCCCAGATCAGCTTTGACCTGCTAGGAATATCGCAGTGAATTATGATAACAACATAATAAAGCAGAGCAAGACCTTGTCTTCTTAGAGCTTCTATGAGAGTGGAAGAAACAGACAAAACTGAAACATAAATCTATCAAGTAATTTCAGAGAAGAATAAGTTCTATGATGAAAAGTAAGCAGGATATAGGGAAAGAAATAGGAGATGCTATTATATGAAGACACTAGGAAAGTCTTTTTGAAGAGATGACACTGAGCAGTGCCGGAGTCCAGCTCCTACCGGGGCCGGGTTGCCATAAAGACGAGATGGCATCGGCGAAGTGGAGTGATGAGGGGAGAGGGGAGATGGGGGAGATGAGGTAGATGAGGTAGTGAGGAGACACTGACACTTGATCAGGGTGCAGACATCTCCCGCTGATGGTCTCAGCGGAGCTTTATTTATACATCAGAAATTGTTATTTGAACATTACATCATGCAATCATGATTGATTTTACTTTTACATTGTTTCAGAAATTATTAATGATCATTAACAGTGCATAGTCCTTTTTTTTTTTTTAAAGATTTATTTATTTATTTATACAAGCACTGGGTACAGTCAGAAGCACAGGAGGGCGAGATAATTCACCATAGCCAGAGGGGAGAGCAGAGCAGGCAGAGTGACGAAGTACACTGCTGAGGGGAGCAGTGGGCGGCAGGAGAGGTCTGCGTGCCATGTGGGACCCTCGCCTGGCGGCCGGGGATCGAACCTGCTCTGCAGAGGCAGGGATCAAACCGGCGCTGCAGAGGCTGCCAGGAGCTTCGCAACCCAGCGATCAACTGATGTGCCACTGGGGAGGCCCAGTCCTTTTTTTTTTTAATTTTCCTAGTCTATGATTAACTTGGTCACTTGGTTACATTAACTTGGTTACATATTTTCCTAGGTGATGTACGTTATTCAGAAAATAGAAACAGGTGCTATACACAACTATACGTTCAAGCTAGGTAACTAAAACAAAGCTAAGCAGGCATTGTAAAATCAAGGGTGGCTTCCTATTTCCTATATAGAACCAAGGGGTGCCGGTGCCATGGAACAGTACGTGGGGTGTTTCTCTCCGACGATTTCGCCTCCTGGGGTGCCTCAGGGCCTTCTCTAGTGGGGACTTTTACCAGGCTTGTTCCATCAGTTCTATCAAGCATGGTTTGTTAGAAAACTCAGTGTTACTCATGGTATCTGACTTACAAATTGGAGGACATGGAGAAATATTGGGAATCGTTTGATTATCAATCATGTTGGAAGGTACATTTCTCAAACTACTGAAGTGTGCATACCGAAACTGGCATTGATGCCAACATTCATTGTGTTATTCTAAAGCTTATAGAAAATTTCCTTAGGGCCTCCCCCGGTGGCGCAGTGGTTGAGTGCTGGACTGCGAAGCTGCCCACAGCCTCTGCAGGGCCGGTTCAATCCCCGGCTGCCGGTGAGGGTCCCACATGGCGCAACAGACCTTTCCTGTCTCGCCCACTGCTCCCCTCAGCAGTGTACTTCTTTGGTCTGCCTGTTCTGTTCCCCGCTCTGGCTCTGGTGAATTCTGTCACCCTCCCGCACTTCTGACTATACCCAGTGCTTGTATAAATAAATAAATAAAATCTAAAAAAAGAAAAAAGAAAATTTCCATGATTTCAATAACTGCCACAAACAAATGAAAGGAAGTAGCAGGAGCCAGCTATGGCGTTTTCTGACTTTTCAGAAATTTCCCCCATGCCCGGACCTTCTCAGACAGCATGAGTAGCATGGCCCGCGCCAGAACAGAGGCCTGAATAAAATAAGAATGACACATGGTTGTTCGGGAGAAGAGCCCAGCTTAGTAGAAGAGCAAAGCGTAGTTTTGGGAAGATTATCTAGAGAAGAGTGAAAAAGATTTTATTTTTTCATTCTGTGTTTCCTGTTGAACTTTGTGCTTTTAGACTGTGGGTCTAGACTGGACCTCATGGGGGCTTATTTTACAGGGTAATACTTGTTGATGAGCAGATTGGGTTGAATGGTCCCAGGAGAAACATTGACAAACAATCGCAGCTGTCTTTGTGAAAGTGTAGCTGACATGCACTTTCAGCTCAAATAATTCAGGAAACTACTCAGATATTCAAGTGAGAGAGAGAGAGAAAGAGAGTGAGCTGCAGTCTTGTTCAGTCACCAAACAGAGAAGCCATTTGAGACTTCCTCAAGGCAAAACTGTTGCCAAAGTCTGGGTTATGAAAACACACCTTGGGCTTCTCTGGTGGTGCAGTCATTAAAGACAGTGCTGTTAGGCTGTCTCCAGCCACTGCAGTGTGAGTTCAATCCCCGGCCTGCCTGGGAGCTAACCCAGCTAACCCAAATGGTGCAGCAGACCTCTTCTGCCTCGCCCGCTGCTCCCCTCAGCAGTGTGTTTCAGTGGATCTGCCTGTTCTGCTCCACACTCTCTGGTGAATCCTCTCACACCCTGCACCACTGGCCTACACCCCAGTTCTTGTGTGCATAAATAAATAAATCTTTTAAAAAAGGAAAATGAAAACACTCCCTGACTCTACTGAGGCCAGCTCTGTAAAATGGGTCCTGATCCCATATCTGATCCCTGACAAACACTGATTGTACCCCCATGGGATACAGCATGTGATGTAGGAAAGGGAATCAGGTGAAACAATGAAAGAAGATGAGAAATCTGGAGTAACAGAGTCCCAGTGGCTGAGGACTCTTACGATTCCGTTTGTGATGGAAAATTGGAAATTAATATCAGCCCTTTCTCTGCAGATATGTTGTTCAAGCTCCTGTGTAGTTGTGCATTGGATGAGGTTCTCATTCTATAGTTTGGGCTCAGATATTCTGAACAAATAGTTTGCTATTGTCACTGAACAATGACAATATTGTTATAGTGATCAGGTCTGGGGGACCAGGTGACAGGTGCTGGAAGATGGGACAGTGGCAAACGTTTCACAATCTGTCTGCACATGCTCTTCTCTGCCTGCGCCTTCAGCTGGCTCTGAGTTCACTTCCACACCTGCCTTAAGAGAGCCAGCACAGGGCCTCACCGGTGGTGCAGTGGGTTGAGCGCAGTGCTGTGAAGCTGTCCGCAGCCTCTGCAGCACAGGTTCGATTCCCAACTGGCCATGGGAGAAACCCACATGGCGCGGCAGACCTCTCCTGCCTCGCCTGCTATGCCCCTCAGCAGTGTTTTCATCGTCTGCCTGTTCTGCTCCCCACTCTGTCTCTGGTAAATTCTCTCACCCTCCCGTGCCTCTGACTGTACCCCAGTTCTTGTATAAATAAATAAAATCTTTAAAAACAAAAAAAAGAGCCAGCCCAAATGGCGGTCTTTCTCAAAGTCTTTCCTGACTCCTCTAGGGAGTCACCCCTCCTCTACTGTCACCCCTCCTCTGTCCCCAGCCGTTCTACTCCACTCTGCTCTAACCTAAGGGCTTGCTCTGGCCTACCTTCCCTTCTAGCAGGTAAGCTGCCTCAGAAATAGACTGTACTTGCTTCTCCTAAGTCACCCCCACATAGTGGTCACCTGGCCAATGCTTGCACGCAGGAGTCTCATTCCCTAGAAAGGCAGCCATGCTTCACCAATTCACAGTGAAGGGACAGTCCAACTTGCTGTGGACAAACACCTGACCTTAACTGTTTAGCTGAGTGAACAGACCATGATGGTCTCTGGTTGGTAGCCACCATCTTTGTTACAGGAGATTGGATCTGCCAATCTCTCAGTCCGGTTAGAAGAAGCTTGTTCTTCTCACTTGATGACTAGACCTTAATAATCTCCTCCCCGTGACTTAATTGCCAACTGCTTTGCATAGCTGGTGCTATTGTAACACACTCACTTTTAAAATAGATCATCATCATCATCATCAAATCAGTTGAATCTTTATAGCTAGAAGGACTCCATCTAGAGCAAAGATGCAATTAAAAGGAAACAAAATTCTGCCTTAAAAAAGGTATTCAGGGGCCTCCCCTGGTGGTCAGCAGTTGAGCGCTGGGCTGCAGGGCTGCCTGCAGCCTCTGCAGTGCCGGTTCGTTCCCTGGCCACCGGCGAGGGTCCCACAAAAAAAAAAAAGTATTCAGGACCTCCTTTGTGGCACAGGGGGTTGAGGTGCAACCTGTGAAACTGTCCACAGCCACTGAAGCACAAGTTCAATCCCCAGCCCAGGAGCTACCCACAAGGTGCAGCAGACCTCTACTGACTCGTCCGCTGCTCTCCTCAGCAGTGTATTTCGTCAGTCTGCCTGTTCTGTTCCCCGCTCTGTCTCTGGTGGATCCTCTCACCCCCACACCTCTGGCCTGCACCCCAGCTCTTGTATGCATAAATAAATACATCTTTAAAAAAAAAAGGTATTCAGTTTTGTCATTTTGAAGGCTTGTCAACAGCAAACTATATGTTGAACTAAGGGTACATATTCTCTCCCTCCTTTTTTTCCTTCTTCCTCCCATTCTCCTTCCCTCCCTCTCTTTCTCTAAGTAGGTATTGAATACTTATATTTTTTTAAGATTTATTTTTTATTTATTTATGCATGCAAGGATTGAGGTGTAGCCAGCAGTGTTGGGGGCGAGAGGACTCACCAGAGACAGAGCGGGGAGCAGAACACCCAGATCTACTGAAATACACTGCTGAGGGGAGCAGCGGGCGAGTCAGGAGAGGTCTGCTCTGCCATGTGGGTAGCTCCCTGGCTGGGGATCGAACTCGTGCTTCGGTGGCTGCTGATAGATATCTTCATAGTGCTGAGACTTAACCTCTTGCACCACCAGGGAGGCCCATATTTACATTTTTTTTTAAATTTTTTTTTAATAGAGGTATGTTTTATTTATTTATTTGTTTGTTTGTTTTGTTTATATATGCACTGGGTACAGTCAGAAGCGCGGGAGGGCGAGAGAATTCACCAGAGCCAGAGCGGGGAGCAGAGCAGGCAGAAGGACCGAAGTACACTGCTGAGGGGAGCAGCGGGCGGCAGGAGAGGTCTGCGCGCCATGTGGGACCCTCCTCCGGTGGCCGGGGAGCAGCCGGGGATCGAACTGGCGCTGCAGAGGCCTCGGGCAGCTTCACAACTCAGCACTCAACCTCTGTGCCACTGGGGAGGCCCCCATACTTACATTTTAACAGTCCTGTTTTAGGCAAAGGAGATACAAGTGGATTCTTTTTTTCTAGGTGTTTGATTTACAAAAAGAGAAAGAAGAAATTTATAAAATTATAGTTTAGAATTTGTAAAAAGGGATAGAGAAGGCAAGCTGGCAGTTAGTGATTAGTTTTGTGCCAGTTGAAACAGAAAGCACTTAGGATAAAAGTTCCCATCAGGGGCCTCCCCGGTGGCGCAGCGGTTGAGTGCTGGGTTGCGAAGCTGCCCGCGGTCTCTGCAGCGCCAGTTCAATCCCCGGCTGCTCCCCGGCCACAGGAGGAGGGTCCCACATGGCGCGCAGACCTCTCCTGCCACCCGCTGCTCCCCTCAGCAGTGTACTTCGGTCCTTCTGTCTGCTCTGCTCCCCGCTCTGGCTCTGGTGAATTCGTTCACCTTCCAGTGCTTCTGACTGTACCCAGTGCTTGCATGAATAATAAATAAATAAAATTTAAAAAAAAAAAAAAAAAAAGTTCCCATCAGATAGTGAAATTCATTATTTCATTGCAGTACATCCAGATTTTATTAATTTGTCCTTATCAGATTCATATTTGGCAAATGAATATAAGATGTGGTCTCTGCCTTCAGAAATTTCATCATTAGATGAAATCAGAATCTTTTCACAAATGTAGAAAAGTATCTCATCAGTATCTTTTATGAGAATCTCAAGTTCTTTGCCAACATGATAAAAGGTTAGCGTTATGACGCCTATAATCATAAGCGGGACGAAACAAGGTCTCAGGAATATGACTTGCTTTGTCTGGACTGTGAATTCTCAAAGTGTGAATCCCAGGACAGTAGCATTATTTTCATTTGGGAACTTGTTGAAAAGGCAAATACTTGGGCCCTAACTCAGGGCTACTGAGTCTGAAACTGTGGGGGCCTCTGAGACACCAGCTGATGCCTTGCCAGCCTCTGTGAGATTCTAGTGCAGGTGAGGTGGGATGGGACCACTGCGCTGTCCAGCTCCTGGATGGTCAAAGTGTGGCCCACAGCCCAGCCTCAACCACATCCCTAGGAGCTTATTAGAAGTGAGGAATTTGGGCATCACTCCAGATCTGAATCAAAACTCCCAGGTGACCCAAATGCATGTGACATTTGCCATCCGCGAAGCGCTGCTGAAGGCCAGCTTCTACCTTACTGGAGCAGGGAGCCAGCACCAGCTCTGACTTCTCCCCTCTAGGTCATCAGGTCTCTGAAGCAGGAGACAGATTGCTCCCTCCCACCCCACTCTGCTCCTGTGATGCTCTTATGAACTGACATTTTGCAAACTTGGACAGCACCAGGGTTTTCCACAGAGCAGGCTCAGCTCCTGTCCACAAAGACCGAGGGCGGTGCCACTGGAAACATAGTAAGTTTGCCAGTAGGCATCAGATTGCTAGTAAAATTATCAGATTTCCCCCTTTTGTAAGGTACCATAAGTTGTGTGTGTGTGTGTGTGTTTGAGGAAAGATGATAAAACTTCCAGTGTAAGTGCATCTAGCAGACTTACAACAGAATGAGAAATGGGGGGGATTAGGGCTTTCTTAGCCTGGTATTACCTTGACATTCAGAAGGACCAAGACAGCCAAACTGATTAGTAAAATATCGTTACTCTTTCACGATGAGTATGATGAGGCCCAAGGGTACTGGGGGACCCTGAGGCTCCTGTCTTCTACACAGGAAAGAACTCATGGGGAGCCAGTCCTGGTGGATTAGAAATGAAGCTTTGCTGCAGGTGAGGAATACACTCCAGCATGAGTGTGGGCAGAGCCACAGGAGAATCACATCTTGGATCATAAGGCTACCCTTATAAATAGGCTTAGTTTCAGGGGGCAGAGGCTCACAGATGGGTTTTGACAATTTTTGCTTAGCGAAAGGGGCGGGAATTTACAGGTAGGGATATTAAGATTTGGCTAATTTGTTTAACAAAAACCACCAGACCCTCACCTCCCCTTAGTTAGATAAGATAGAAGTTTTATAGCTAGTGGTGCCCTTGTGTGAGATCAACTAAGGAGGTGAGTATCAAACGAGTAGGGTTTGAGTCACTTGGTTCTGAAATGTGCACAGCTGTTTTTTTAAAATACTGGAAGGGGGAGGTAGGTGCCTTATACCTGTTCTGGGACCTCCCTGGTGGCGAAGGGATTAAGTACAGCACTATGAAGCTATCTGCAGCCACTGCAGCAAGTTCCATCACCGGCCAGGGAGCTACCCACATGGCGCAGCAGACCTCTCCTGTCTCACCTGCTGTTCCCCTCAGCAGTGTATTTCAGTCCGTCTGTCTGTTCTGTTCCCCACTCTGTCTCTGGTGATCCTCTCACCCCCGGCACCCTTAGCCTGTACCCCTGTTCTTGCAGGCATAAATAACTAAATCTTTTTTAAAAATTCCTGTTCTGTCTCCAGTGGATAAGTTGATGTTGTGTCTATGTCCCCTCTGGCTACCTGGGTCTCCCTCTAGGTTCTTCTGACTCAGGACCCAGCACACAGCAATCAAAGTGGTCTTTCCTGGCCTATTTGGGGTGCTCAGGACATTCTTCATGGGCATGCATTTCTCCTGATATGTTGGTGTCCCAACGCTAAGGCTTGTTAGATACAACTTACAAGTTCTACATTTGTGAATGTGCTTAAATTCACTTGTAACCCCAAACTGATGCTCACAATGCTTTTATGGTCATCTGTGGCTATGTGCCCAGTGGGGAGAAATTGGACTTGCCCAACATGCATGGTCTCAGCTCCACCTTCTCAGCTCTCAAACTGCAAACAACTGTCCTCTTCACAGTTCCAAGTTAGTCAGTTCCACAGTGTTGGGCATTTTTCTGCTTCCTGTTGGTGACTCCACTGTTTAAAGTGGCTCTAGGGCACCGCGCTGAAGAGCTGCCTTTGTCCCCAAGTGTGGGGGAAGCGCCTTACTAAGAAAATGCTAGTGTGGAAGAGCTTCGCTCACACAAGAGTTACAGAGCTGCTGGCTGTGCATTCAGTGCTGATGAACCAACAGTACGGAAGAGGTCCTTCAGAAACAGACAGACCACACAGAACAAGCCTGGGAAGGGGTGATCAGGGGCTTGCAGGAACCCCAGCTTGCATTTCCCCTGGGAGCAATGGTTCCATATTCGCTAATTCAGTTGTGCGGGGCCCATGCAATGTGAATGATGAGCATGACTATATTTAGAAAACCGCCCCATGATATGGTTTATAAGTGTTTTAATATAATTTTTAATTCTTGATAGTTTTGCAGAAAATGAAGTTCTATAATCTAATTCCCATTGCCTTGTCAGTTTCAAGTATTTGCTGGGTGGGAACAGAGGACAGAACAGTCAAGTTGCTAGACAGGGAAGGCAACGCTACAGAAAATTCAAAGGCCAGCTCTTCCCAGGAAGACACTTGACTGAGTCAATAAAGGCAAGGGAGAGCCAAGAAGCACCTAGAGGGGAGAAGGTTATCCCCAACCTACAGGCAGGGGAAAATAGCCCAAGGAAAGGGAAAAGCAATAAAGGGGGGAAGGCAGACCTCTCCCCAACCTGTTGCTAGGGCTAGTAAAACTATACAGATCTCCTTGTTGAAATGCAAATACTGGGCTTTAAATTTCTGTAGCTCTAAAGAGCTCCCCAGGGATGCCAAGGTAGCTGATCCTTAGACACACTTAGTAGAAAGACTCCAATTTGCTTGCAAACTGGAAGATCATGGGTTAAAAAATTTGCTTGGTGCCACCCAAGAGGCTTTGATTTAATAAGGTGTAGACTTGGACAATCAGACTTTAAAAAGTGCTCCAGGGAAAGAACAGTTGAACTAGTGCTCAACTGTTTTTGACTGTTCGTTTGTCTTGTATTTTACATTTCACCAGCAGTTAGTGAAATCTGGAATTACCAGCCATGCAAGATGGCCAGTGAGTGGGGACTGGTGTCCTGGTGGGGGAAGGAGGGATTTCTTCACCCTGGGCTCTTGCTGGTTATGGGAGGCTGGAGTGGGTTGAGATGGAAAGGCACTTCACTGCCCACTAGACCTCCAGAGCCTGTAGTCCTTGGGAAGGGGGAGATTTGGAGATCCGTAATAATTGCCTGGCGGTGGTGATTTCATGTGCTAGTCCAATCATTAGGGAAGAGCAAGGAGAGAACTATCCTCCAGCTTCATGGGTCTTCTCTAGAACGCTTTTCTCTCTGCCTCTGTGATACAAATATTGACTTGAAACTTCCTCTTGAGAGAAGTGCCAGCCACCTTCTCCCACACTCTATTTGTACTGAAGTTGGAACTTACTTTGCAGCAAGCCTAACCGCACTGTTGGGACTTTGGGTAGTTGCTGAGCAATGAACTGTCTTCTCCTTACTGCCACTATGAAACAAAGAGGCTGATGGTCACAAAAGACCCCACATTGCAACCTTCTGTCTGACGACTCCTGTCAACCAATTGTAAAAAGATAAATGTATTTAAGAACCAATACAAAATTTCAAAATTAATTACCTTGCTTGATCTTTTAGAATTTCCCCATACACTGATCCTGCTGGAACACACCCAGATTGTGTAGCCCAATTGTGATCCCCATTATCCAATAAACACTTTCTTGATTACAGTATAGCCTTGTTATAGGGCAGCCCCGATATTGAACGGGTTGCCTGGCTGTGGGACCTCACCTGCGCGCTTAAAAGGGACTTATTAATACTCCACTACAGGCACACACAAAAGGTTAATAAAAGGTTTATTTACAAGTATAAAGGAAATAAGGAAAATGTACAACTCAGGGAGAAAATAGGGAAATAAAGTCTTTAATGCGTCCTACCCGATCCGACGACCTGGAAACCCAAAGGCACTTTCCGATCTGGCCGGACGCTCCGAGCTGGCCGGACGCTGCGAGCTGGCGGAGAGTCAAAATGGGGGACCCCTCCAAAGCCCACGTGTCTGGCTTTATACCAACCTGGCTGCTTAACCCCACCCTCAGGTCCCAGCCACCTTCCCTTTGGTGGTGATGGGATTTGGAGTTCCCAGTGTCTTTGGCTTTGGTCTGGGGTGGGGGTGGAGTCCACAAAGCCTGTATGGAATTAGCTTTAGGACATCGTTTCCCCCTAATAATTCCCCCACTTTCAACAAGCTTTGTCAACTTTATACAGGTCATTTCTTCCCTAAGCCTTAAAGTGTTAGCTAGCACCAGCAATACAAGCTACCTAGAGGTGTTGAAAGCAATCAATCACCCTCGAGTTGTTCCTGATTTTACAAGAAATGATTTCAATATACTAACACATTTGCTCTATTTCTAGAGGGAGGGGGTTCTCTTTATTATTTCTTTTTTATAAAATTATGAATATTATTGATGGTCATCAATAGTTCCATTTTCTCCATTGAAATGATGATATACTTTTCTCATCAAGTTTGTTGAGGTGGAGGATTAATGAAAGGAGTTTCGAAAGTTAAACCATCTTTGCATTTCTGGGGAAAATTCATTTTGTTTCATTATCCTTTTTATACATTATTAGGCTTGCTTGCTAGCATCTTGGTCATCATTTTTGCTTCTATAGTCATTGTCTAGGTACAATATAATAAGGCTAAAAACTAAGCCACTGCTCTCTGCCCAGCAGGTAGGTTTGGGACGCTTGAATACATAAGGGGAATGATAAGGTTGCCATGGGAATATGCCATATGACTGATCACCACGACCAGAGAAACCAGCCCCACTCCAGGAATATAGAAACAGAGTCCAGGACATGTTTCTGTGTCAAAGACCAGCCCCAGAGACCAGAAATCTTAGCAGATAAATGGTGCCCCAAGTTAGAAAGTCTGCAAAAACAAACTATAAAAGGGACCCTCGAATCCTCCTTTGTGCTCAGACTGCTCCTTTCTCCCTTGCTTCTTCTCTTAGTCGGGTATTTCAGTGAATCCACCTTTTGTGTTCTCCCCTTTATTAGTGAATTCTTTTATCTCCATGCCTCTAGCCTCACCCCTGCTATTTCTCCCCACTGCAGTCATGAGTGATTTTGTCCTGTGATTTTTTTTTTATTCATTCTTTATTTGTTTGGACACCAAAGAGTTTATGCTAAACTCTTTTATTTTTTTATTTTTTTTAAAAAGATTTATTTATTTATGCATACAAGAGCTGGGGTAAAGGCCAAAGACGCGGGGTGTGAGAGGATTCACCAGAGACAGAGTGGGGAACAGAACAGGCAGATTGACCAAAGACACTGCTGATGCGAGCAGTAGGCGAGTCAGGAGAGGTCTATTGCGCCATGTGGGCTGCTCCCTGGCCGGGAATTGAACTCATGCTGCAGTGGCTGCGGACAGCTTCATAGGTTGCGTCCTAACCCTTGCGCCACCAGGGAGGCCCATATGCTAAACTCTTTAAAAAAAAAAAAAAGATTTGTTTATTTATACATACAAGAACTGGGGTATAGGCCAGAGAGGTGTGTGAGAGGATTCGCCAGAGACAGAGTGGGAAGCAGAATAGGCAGGTCTACTGAAATACACTCCTGAGGGGAGCAGCGGGCGAGGCAGGAGAGGTCTGCTGCACCATGTGGGTCAGCTCCCTGGCTGGGGATTGAATTTGTGCTGCAGAGGCTGCGGATAACTTCATAGTGCTATGCTTAACACCTTGCTTCACCAGGGAGGCCCCTCAATATCTTCCCACCTCCCCTGTGAAGCCATAGTTCCCTATCCCATTGCTGGGCTCTGGGAGGCACATAACCTTTCATTGCCCAACTTGCCATCAAGCCTCTCATGTCTCTGTGGGGTCCTGTACACATGGAATTAAATTTGATTTTCTCCTAAAAATCTGTCTTCTGTCAAATTAATTGTTAGACCAGCCAAAGAGAAAGGGGAAAATTTTCTGCCCCTATAGCTTCCGTATGTATAAAATATCACTCCCAGACCTCCCTGATTGTGCAGGGGTTAAGACGCAATCTATGAAGCTCTCCGCAGCCACTGCAGCACAAGTTTGATCCCTGGCCAGGGAGCTACCCACATGGTGCAGCAGACCTCTCCTGACTCGCCCGCTGCTCCCCTCAGCAGTGTATTTCATGATCTGCCTGTTCTGTTCCCCACTCTGTCTCTGATGAATCCTTTCACCCCCCACACCTCTAGCCTGTTCCCCAGTTGTTGTATGCATAAATAAATAAATCTTTTTAAAAAATCACTCCTGAGTGCAAGTTTGATTTAAAAATGACAGCTGAGAGAATGAAATTAGATTGATGTTAATTCCCTTACAGTTAATCAATCCCCCAGTTTCTTGTGATAACCGAGAGAAGACTTATTCTAAAGCATGTACTCCTTCCCAGGCCCTTCCTACTTAAGAGTAAAGAGACAAATTGGCTGGGGAAACCCCCAGGCTGGTGACTATGGCCTTCCTGGACAGGGAGATGTCAGCATTTAGGTGAGTGTTCTTCAGGAGCAAGTGAGTCACTGCATGTTTGCATCATAGCTCGTCACTACCTGTGACAGGCCAGCACTAGGCATGCTCTTAAGCAGCAACACCTGGACAGGACTCCTGGGACTCTACTATGGAGTAACAAGAAGCCCGAAGAAAGAACATGACGTCCCCTCTCTCAACCTGGGAGCTCAATTTCCCTTTGTTTTAGGTCTAGAATGACAGTTCTGATCAGAATTACACTCTCCCTGCCCCCAAGGAGGCGAGCCGTGTTCTACAGGAACCAGGGAGACAAGGAACTGACTGAGAATTTCAGGGACGCTCTGGGGTGAACTTGATCCAGGAAACAGACATGTGCACTTTAGTGAAAATTCTGAAAGTGTTCATCTAAGAAACATTCTCTAGAGTCCCTTTGACTTCTATGATTCTAGGGTAATTGGACTTGGGAACAGAGTAATACGAATAATAGCTGAATAAGATTGCTTACTGCGTATTTAATTCTCCAAGTGCTTTACATGGGTTGTGGCTTTTCATCTGTAAAGTCACCCTATAATATGGGTTCTGTAATTATCTTTGTTTGTATAGATATTGAAACTGAGGATCAGAAAGGATTAAACCACCTGCTCAAGCTCAAGCATTGTTGGGGCTCACACCCAGAGCTGTCTGGCACCCCAGCCTCCGCTCTGAACCTGTGCCGTGCTCCTAACTTCATATGTGTGCGGTGTTTCATGAATGGAAAGGCATTTCTCCCTCTATCAGCTCTATTTGCATAAGACCAATTGAAGAGGTATAATTATTCCCCTGTTGCAAAAAGGAAACTGAGGCACAGAGGGTTGAATGACTTGCCTAAGGTCCCATTGTGATGAGTTGGGATCAAGGCCTGGGTTTAGTTCACATATTTTCGAATCCAGTTTCTTCTCACTGCCTTGCTGCTCTAGGAAATCTGATGTTTTCTGGCTGCTGCTTTCTTTTATACTCTGAAGGCCTGGTCAGGCTTGAGGTGAGTGTGAGGTTGAGTTGGAACCCAATTAATTATGGATAGTTTGTCACAAAGTTGTTAGGATGGAAAATAACATTATTTTTGTGGTTCTTAAACAATGCCTAAAATCTTCTGTCGACCTTAAACAAAAAGCAACCAGTTATTTCACCAACAAAGTGGGTTTATTTGGAAACAACAAAATGGCAATTTGGAAAAGGCAGTTTCATGGTGTGACACATAAAACAGAAGTCCAGACCAATGGACAGAGATCTTACAGGGATTGCTGTAACCAGAGAGTTCATTGCAGGAAACTGGAAGTAGGGGTGGTGGGTTTTTATTCTTTATTTAGGGCGTTCTCTCATTGACTGAGCTGTTGTTCACAAAGAGGAACATTATTCTTCTTTCCATACAGAATTTTTACCCTCAGAGAGCCATTTGGAGTTTAATTTCAGCAATAACCAGCTAATCAGGACAACCTCGAAGCTGCCATTTTGTTTTTTGGGTTTGGGGTAACCTAGGTTGCCACGGAGCCTATCTGAATCAAGGAGTAGCCCAAGTTCAGATATTAGATGCCCTAAATATTGAACCCGGGCTTGAACAAATTTCAGCCTTAAAGGGACACAAGCTTTAGCAAAAAGAATCATGGGAAGGAGAGCAAAGAAGAAAATCACCCACATGTTGCAACAAGGCAGAGCCCCTAGGAAATTCTATATCATGTAGATCAGACATCAGGATTTTGCCAATTAAGGGTTTCAGTAAAACCCTGAGTCATTTGCCATCTAGGTGAATTGTTTTTGTTACCAGGTAAAGACAGATAGATATTAACTACCTTCATGAACTGAAATGCTGAAATATGCAGAGCACAAGTTAATGGCAGTGAAGAATTTACATTCAGTTGGGCTGGATGTTAGTAGGGTAAGAGGGTTAGAAGTGACTGAATGTAGAGAAATGACAATGTTATTTATTATCTGGATGATCTGGGTGAACCTCCACCTTAGGTCCTAGGCTTTCTCAGGGCTAAAATAGGAGTATCACATGGGCTAGTGCAAGGAATAATGAGGCCTGGCTCCGGCCTTGTAATGTTCTATTACAGGCTTTATGCCTCCATGGATTCTTTTTTTAACAGGGTATTGATTAATTCTGGGGAGGGATTTCAAGGGACCTATTTGAATATTGATGGAAGATGGGCTGTGAATTTTGCCAACATCAGAGTACAATTTACCCATAAGTAGGATGGTAGTAGATTCAATAGGAAAAAATAATCAGCATCCCAGAATCAGCTCTAGTACTGAGACAGAGCAAATAAAATATGTTACAGTTTCATTTATTCATTTGGTTGACTATTTTGATTATTACTGTTGATGCCTAGAATTATTTCCCTCTTTAGGAAAAAAGGAACCTAGCACACTTTTCTAAGAAACCCTGGCTTAATAAATGAGTGGTGGTGAGGAGTGAAGGAGAAATACTTGGGTAGCTCTTAAAGGACCAAAATAAAAGAGACTATGTTCAGAGAAAGGAACGTTTTTTGAAGTTTATTAGAAATCCCCACTATTTATACTGTTTTAAAACTCCAAAGTAGGGGCTGCTCTCCAGCTGTGGGGTTGTGCCCTGGCAGTGTGGCTCTAGTGTCATTAAGGGCAGAGAATCTGCCAGTCTGGAGAGTTGTCTCTGAGTCAGTTAAGAGGGAGGATTAGGAAGAGCTCCTGGAGGCCCTTGGAGTCCCATCATCCGCATTGAGAGGAAGTCAGAAGGGCTGGTTGGAATGTTGGTATTGTCAGAGGAGCTGTGAAGAGCAAAATTCCAAGCCAGTGAGTGGTGTCCTGGATGAGCCCCACCCCCATCTGCCTTCTGACAAGGTCTCAGGTGCCAAGAATCACACTTCCCAGTGTGCCATGGACCTGACTTACCAAAAGGGGCCCCCCACAGGAACTAGGGGAGGAATTTTGCAGCCATGCTGGTCTTACAGTTGAACACAGGCAGGCTCTTACTCTCTTACTTTTCTGGGTTCAACTTGCACCCTAGTGTAGGATGTGATGGAGAATTACCCTCTTTCTCTCCCTCTTCTCCCTCCTTTTGTAAATCAACCTATTGAAAAACTTGTCTCCTTGTGTCTGCTTTTGGGCCCTGTCCCAACTTCTTCTTTTTTTTTTTTTTTTAAAGATTTATTTATTTATTTGTTTGTTTATTTATATAAGCATTGGGTACAGTCAGAAGCGCGGGAGGGTGAGAGAACTCACCAGAGCCAGAGCAGGAAACAGAACAGGCAGACTGACGAAGTACACTGCTGAGGGGAGCAGGGGGCGGCAGGAGAGGTCTGCACCCCATGTGGGACCCTCCTCCAGTGGCCGGGGAGCAGGCGGGGATCGAACCAGCGCTGCAGAGGCTGCGGGCAGCTTCGCAAACGAGCGCTCAACCGCTGCACCCCCGGGGAGGCCCTGTCCCAACTTTTTAAGCACATGGGTGACGACTCAAAACCTGGGTCACCTGCATTTCCCCTTGGGTCACCCTATAACTATGGCATCTGAAGTGTTTAAATTTATGGCAATATTTTCTCCAGGGCCCTGACTCATTGGGTGATGGGTACAGGGCATTTATTATAACATCATTCCTACTTTGGTTTGTTTGAAAATTTCCATTTTAAAATGTATTTCATTTTATTTAAGAAACTTTATTTCATGATAGCAAATTAGTGCCATCTATGGGTTATCCGTGGGAACTGTCCTTTCAGGGAGGAAACCCTGAAGGACTTAAAAGCAGGCTGCAGAATAATAACTAAGAGGTGAACTATTGATGCTTGGAGATGTTGGAGAGTTGGAGATTATTGAACTGTTGATGCTACTCAGTTACTTGGAAGACACAGGCATGGGTGCTCATGGGTATGCTGCTACCTTTGCTGTCAGAGGGTAGGGAATATAAACTTTCTGCATTTTTCCATGTTTCTTTCACAGGCGCAGAGAGCTTAGCACAAGATCTGGTCAGCTGTTAATACTATCTAAACATTTTTTTTTTTTTTTTTAATAGAGGCATGTTTTATTTATTTATTTATTTTATTTGTTTGTTTATACATGCACTGGGTACAGTCAGAAGCGCGGGAGGGTGAGAGAATTCACCAGAGCCAGAGCAGGGAGCAGAGCAGGCAGAAGGACTGAAGCACACTGCTGAGGGGAGCAGCGGGCGGCAGGAGAGGTCTGCGCGCCATGTGGGGCCCTCCTCTGGTGGCCGGGGAGCAGCCGGGGATCGAACCGGCACCGCAGAGGCCGCGGGCAGCTTCGCAACCCAGCGCTCAACTGCTGCGCCACCGGGGAGGCCCTGTTAATACTATCTAAACATGGTGCAGCAGACCTCTCCTGTCTCGCCTCAGCAGTGTATTTCAGTCAGTCCACCTGTTCTGCTCCCCAGTCTGTCTCTGGTGAGTCCTCTCACACACCCTCCCCCCATTTCTGGCCTGTACCCCAGCCCTTGCATGCATAGATAAATAAATCTTTTAAAAAATAGTAAACTAAACTTTCATGAATGAAAACAAATGTGTGATTTTGTGGACAAGAAGCAACTATTGCAAACCTCATGGGTACCAAAGTGTTGATATCAAGTCACACTGGTTAGCACAGTTCAAAACTTATGATTTCTTCATTTGTAGAAACAATTAACATATGTGTACTTTTATGTTTTTGAATAGACTTTAGCAAATCAACAATTTGGAGAGTCACACATGTTCTACTATAAAGTACTTTTGACTTTAGAAAATTTTTTTTCCTGAAGTGACTCTGCATTAATGGTTTCTTTCTTTTTTTTTTTTTTTTTAAATAGAGGCATGTTTTATTTATTTATTTATTTGTTTGTTTGTTTGTTTATACATGCACTGGGTACAGTCAGAAGCGTGGGAGGGTGAGAGAATTCACCAGAGGCAGAGCGGGGAGCAGAGCAGGCAGAAGGACCAAAGTACACTGCTGAGGGGAGCAGCGGGCGGCAGGAGAGGTCTGCGCGCCATGTGGGACCCTCCTCTGGTGGCCGGGGAGCAGCCGGGGATCGAACCTGCGTCGCAGAGAGCGCAGGCAGCTTTGCAACCCAGAGCTCAACCGCTGCGCCACCGGGGAGGCCCGCGCATTAATGGTTTCTTAAGATTTCTTATGTTCTTTGAAATCTGTAACAATGATAGTCTGCAGGTTAAGCACCGTTTTAATCAGGAAGAGGGTGGAAATACAACCACTAGGGGTCTATATTTCCCTGGCTCTTTACCTTTTCTCATGTAATCCTCATAAACATCTGTCTTGTCGGTATTCCCATTAGTTTGCTAGAGATGCCAGGACATGTACTGCAGACCAGGTAGCTTAAACAATGAAAATGTATTTTCTTCAGGAGGCTGGAAGTCCCAGGTCAATGTGCCACAGGGTTGGTTTCTTCTGAGGTTCTCGGGGTGCAGACTCTGTCTTCCTACTGTGTCATTCCACAGCCTTTCCTTTGTCCCCACATCTGTCATGTCTCTGTTCACACATCTGGCATGTCCCCTTTTTTTTTTTTTTTATAGAGGCATGCTTTATTTATTTATTTGTTTGTTTGTTTGTTTGTTTTGTTTATACATGCACTGGGTACAGTCAGAATCGCAGGAGGGTGAGAGAATTCACCAGAGCCAGAGCGGGGAGCAGAGCAGGCAGAAGGACCGAAGTACACTGCTGAGGGGAGCAGCGGGCGGCAGGAGAGGTCTGCGCGCCCTGTGGGACCCTCCTCTGGTGGCCGGGGAGCAGCCGGGGATTGAACCGGCGCTGCAGAGGCTGCGGGCAGCTTCGCAACCCAGTGCTCAACCGCTGCGCCACCGGGGAGGCCCTGGCATGTCCCTTTCTGTTATCCTAAGGACACCATCCTATTGAGCCAGGGCCCACCCAGGGCCCACCCATTGACCTCATTTAACCTTAATAATCTCTCCAAAGACCCCCATCTCCAAATATAATCACATTCCGAGGAACTAGGGGCTTAGGACTTTATAATATGAATTGGGAGAGGACAAAATTGAGCCCATAGTAGGGTTTTTTTGGTTGTTGTTAATTTTCTTAACTCTGTTTTTTTTTTTTTTTTTCCGACAGTGGTGACATCAGCCCTGGAGAATTTCAATATCCTGTCCAAGATCGCAAAACTTGGAAATGGTACAGTCTGGATTGAATCTAGATTATTCTCATACCTTCTCTCCCACAGAGCGTGCCAGTTTCCTGTTTTCCCCTTTCTTCAAGCTAGTAGATTCAGTTCCTGTCTGATCTCTTGATGAGTAGGACATCATCCTCTCAGCTTACCAGCTCTTGATGTCGTTGAGAACAACAAAGACTTATGTTGTTGTTTTACTTTAGTATTAATGAAGGTTTTTTTGAGCCTGCAACGTTTAAATTTAGTTGTATTTATTTCCGTAATAACTCAAGGTTTTTGTTGCCATTTTCCTCCTTTACTCTAGAGAAATAGACATGGGCTAACAAATTGTAAAGTGTGAGAGAGGAGGGACTATAAATTCCTTTTTGAAAAAGATTTATTTATGTATACAAGAACTGGGGTACAGGCCAGAGGTTCAGGGGGTGAGAGGACTCATCAGAGACAGAGTGGGGAGCAGAACAGGTGGAATGATTGAAATACACTGCTGAGGGGAGCAGCGGGTGAGACAGGAGAGGTCTGCTGCACCATGGGGGTAGCTCCCTGGCTGGGGATCAAACTCGTGCTACAGTGGCTGCTGATAGCTTCATAGTGCTGAGACTTAACCCCCTGTACCACCAGGGAGGCCCCTGGGATTGTAAATTCTTATCCTGATTTCCCTTATCTGTTGCACACATTGCCTTTCTTAGCTGGATTTTCTTATTTTTTACTATTGTCCTGAAGATTAAGCTCCTTAACAATCTCCCTCTCCTGCCATTTCCCTTCCCCCCTCCCTGCATTCTATCTTTCTTTGATTTTTTTTTTTCATTGTGATAAATGAAGTCAGTCCCTTAGGAAGGTTTGAAGGCTCACTTTGAGGCAATCAGCAACGGTGAATCAACAGGTGATTCAACGTCTGTGACTCCCAAGTGGTAATATACATCTTAGGGGAACACCTATCCATTTGCTATCTCCTTAATACAGTAAAAGTTTTTTCTTACCTGTCACTAATATTAATAATGAAACACTCTATTTAGGACAGCTGACCGAGAATGCCCCTTTACCTATCCTGCCTCCCCAAACCCAGTAGAGTAAATGAATACATAAGCATTGAGTGTAAAAATCCCTCCTATTTGTACTTCACATATACTCATTTAGTTTTCCAAAAAAATCTGGGAGGTAGGTAGTAATATCAGTATTTTTAATAAAGAAGTCGAGTTTCAAGATCAGCTAGCTTTCCCGGTACAAGTCAACACAGAAGCTTAGCATCTCAACCGGATTCCCGAATGGCCTCATTCAGGGCTCTGGTCTATGTGGGCTATTTTGTTATGCAAGCGTAGCCATCTGATCAAGCAGGACTGGCTTCTTACTATTTATATGCAGAAATCACATTATAGCTAATTTAAAATTCAGAGATTTGTTTTCATATGCATTAGATATCAATTTAGAATTCAGGATGTAGCTGACTTCCCCATCCACCCCTCCTGGAAAAAGTTCTCCAGGTCATCAGCATATTCTGTGGGGCTTGAATGATGCTGAGACTCATTAAGCTGGCTCTTTTAGGCAGCATTGTTACAACAGGGACTATGTTTTCACAAGGGGTCTGAAATAATTCCATTTGATATATAATTAAGAAAAAGCCCTTTTCCCTTTATTGGCATCTAGTTGAAAACAATGCCAAATAGCCAGTGTCTAGAAGGGAGAAGCAGACAGAGAAATTGCAGACTGTAGAGATTTTGCCTGTCTCTGAATCCGTAAAGATTCAAGAACCATGGTTTCAGATCATCCTAAATGAAATGAAAGATTTGAGAGCAGTTTTGTGACAAGGAAATACATCCAATTTGTGGCCTGACTGATGTTATTAAACAAGTGTTTAATAACCGAAAGCTACTCAGGAGAAAAATGAGCATGAATCTTTATATTGGCTTGGGAAAACCACTTATATCTGAGCACAGCACATGTAAAAGTAGCTTCCATAAATCAAATCAAACCAAGCCAAACATATAAAAAACTGCTACTCAAGTCTAAGAATCTGAGAGCTGACAGATAAGGTACCTTGCAACATATACCCAATAAATGAAGGATTTGGATAACCAATGTCAGTGATAAAATTTTTCTCCATGGCTTGGCTGACCAATCTCCTGCCCTTCCCATTTGGAACATCCCAGCCCAGCAAGGACCAGATTGTAAGTTTTTTCTACAAGACGGAAGCACAGTTTGGTGCATTAGTGTATTCTGGATGAGAGTAGGAGCATAACATTGAATAGACCTTTGTTGTCCAATAAGGTAGTTACTAGCTACCTGTGGCTATTGACATTTAAATCAATGAACACTAAATAACATTAAAAATTTGCTTCTTCCGTCTTACTAGTCCTGTGCCAAGAGTTCATCAGCTCTATGTAATTAATGGCTACCCCACTGAACAGTGTAGACATACAATATTCCCATCGTTAGAGAAAGTTCTATTAGAGTTTCTCAACTATATCAGTATAGGTCTGATCATATGAAAACCTGTATTAACTGTACATGCCCACATATAATATGCATTATAAATATTATTTTGTCTATTACATATATTATTTTATTTCTGAAATGAACAGTGACATAACAAATCACTGTTTGTGGGACAGTATTAAATGAGATCTGTCTCTCTACCCGCAAAAGTTCAACTCAACATAAATATTATTGAATGTCTGCTATGTATCAGAAATGTGTTATGTATTAGAGATAGCAAAATAATCAATCAGATTCTGCCTAGGAGGAGTTCATTGTCACAGTATGATATGTGTCATTATTGAAGTGTTATCGAGTCGAACACCAAAGAAGATTATATAAACTGTCTTTATCTTGAAGGTGGGAGGAAGTTGTGAGGGAAAAGACAATATAGGAATTTAATTGGAGAAATGAAGATATAAAATGATTTGCTTACAAGAATCAATTCCATGTACACCATTGTAAAAGAAGAATAAGCAAAATGGTACCTGGTCTAGGGAAAACAGTGAGCTTCATCCTTAAGTACTTCAAGCATTGCTGTTGCTAAACTAGAAGATAAATTAGCTTGGTGGAGCTGGGGATGTCAGTTGAGTTAATATCACAGAGTTTGTATATTTGGTGGGAAGTTATTATTTAGTGAACATGTGGGTCTGATTACAATAAAAAAAGATAACATGAATGTTGAATCAAGACATGAAAGGTAAAGAGGTGTTGAATCTATTGGGGACAATGGCTTACTAAGTAGGGAAGTGTGGAAGAAACAATAAAGAGACAAGCAGACTGGGGGGGTGAGAAGGGGTCTTTGTTCACCCCATGTTGAATCTTATGTAGAATAAGCTAGTGCTTTTGCCATAACTACACCAGCAGAGTAACTGGGGTCCCAGTTACTTATAGACTCTGGGGTCCCAGTGTCTTATAGATTCCCAATGCCTATAAAATGCCTTGAGGCTAAATACAAAAGATAATGATTGCAATGGTTCCCAAATTATAGTGAGCATAAAAATTTCCAAAGAAGTTTGTTATCATTAAAGATCTTCTGGGCAAGTCCCCACCCAACCCCAGTAGATTTGTGATGAGGCCAAGAATTTGCATTTTTAACAAGCATCCCAGATATTTCTGATGTAGATGAGCCTATTAACCAATGTTTGAAAAATACTGATTGATCAGAACAATGGAATGGGGAAGGAAGAAATCAGGTCACTGGAAGTTTTATTTGTCAGTCCCCTTTCAAAAGAAGAAAGAATATGCAAAACAAATATTGGCTTATATTTCTAATATTCAGAGAAATTTGCATTAAAGGCAAATTGCAAATGGATTCCAGAAATTAGCCTCTACAGGGGAAAATGTGCTGACTTCACTGAGAATACTGCCTAAGAGGAAAATAATAGTTTGTGCTTTAAATTTTATTGAATTTGCAAGACATTTATCAGCAATAATTTGTTTAGTTCTCCAGTTGGAGATTGGTGCACAAGTAGGACTCATTCAGCCACAGTCCTGAGTGGAATTGAATGGAAATCCTCTTTCTGTTGCAGCCAGTATGTCGCCTCTTCAGTGGTTCTCAAAGACCCTTTTCAAGTTCCCTTGAGGAATGAGTCCCACTTGAGATGAACAGGCAAATTGGTGTCCTCCCACTTCACGATTCCTGGACTGTGATAAACTTCCTTTCTGGCTGAAATGAAGGACTCTGTGTCAAGGGATCTTCATGGAAGAGTAGCCTTCTGGACAAAAGATGGCCACAGGATGGCTGGCATAGCTTCAGGTTCTGTATCTCTGGGGATGAAAGAGAGCAGACAGGGCCTCTGGGTTCTTGGAATGGAACAGAGGCAGAGGCTACAAGAGGTCAGGTGTTTTGAATCTCCGTGGCCTCCGTCTGCTTGATCTAGGACATCCCTCACAACTCCATTTGATTTAGTTATTCAGTTCGTAAATGAATCGTGTTTGTTCCCTATTGGGTGGGTGGCATGTGCAAGAGGGACCTGGGGAGACAGGGAGTCTTGGAGAGAGTTCTAAAGGATGATATTACTAAAGAGGAATGGAGAACAGGCAGGCCGTCCAGAGGCCTGCTGGGAAGAAAAGGTCAGGTTGATGTAGAGAGAGGTGTTACCTCAGGAGACATTAGCACATGGAAATGTCTCTTATAAATGTGGAAAATCTCACCAGGAGCCTCGTTGTTATTGCCCTGTGTGGAGCTCTGTCTTCTTCATTTGCCTGGAACTAATATGTTGGCCCTCTCTCCTACTAGACAGAAAGCAACAACTTAGTCCTGGCAACTGAAGATGTGGCTGCCTAGGGGGTCCCCACCTCATCATCCTCAGGAAAGGAGTACAAAGGGCTTCCTGTATCCAGAAGTGAAGTTTTGGGGTACAATAGTCTTTAGGTTCAATTGAGAAAGGCAACTCTCCTGTGACCCAGGCTAGGGTTGGCAGAGACAGGGCCAGACTAAGGCCATTCAGGACTGAGTAGGAGGAAGTAAAATGGATGACGGAGGGTGGAGGAGGAAGACCAGGGGGTGGGAAGCCCTCACTTGGAATACCTGTTCTCAAAGCTTACCTTTGAGACACTTCCTCCTCCTACCTCCACAGCGCCTAATAAATCGTGTGACTCATATGAAAACTCACCTCACTCAACAGCAGGGTCACCCAGACCTTGCAGGCCCACGACTGGGCAGTTTGTGTTCTTTTTTTTTTTTTAAAGATTTATTTATTTATTTATTTATTTATTTATTTATTTATTTATTTATTTATTTATACAAGCACTGGGTACAGTCAGAAGCGCGGGAGGGTGAGAGGATTCACCAGAGCCAGAGCGGGGAACAGAACAGGCAGACTGACGAAATACACTGCTGAGGGGAGCAGCGGGCGAGACAGGAGAGGTCTGCGTGCCATGTGGGACCCTTGCCAGTGGCCGGGAATCGAACCGGCGCTGCAGAGGTTGCGGGCAGCTTTACAGCCCAGCGTTCAACCGCTGCGCCACCAGGGGAGGCCCTGGGCAGCTTATGTTCTCTGGGTTTCTGGAGTAAACTCTATCCATAGGCCAGAATAAAAAATCTCAACAGGGACTATTTCTATCCCCCGGAAACTCTCACTAGCTATGGCTAGTGGTTCTCATAGTGTGATCCCTGGACCAGCACAGTGTTAACATCAGCTGGGAAGTGATTAGAAATGAAAATCCCTGCACCCACCCCACCTACTGAATCAAACCCTGGGTCTTACCTGCAAGCCTCACAAGGGACTGATACCTGGCACATCTGAAAAAAAAAAAAAAAGCGCCTTCCCCCAGAGTTCCTAAACCTCATCCCTCAGCATTAGCCAGCTTAAAGTTGGTATAAATTTTGGAACTTTAGGAATGGGGGGGGTACATGTTCTCCACCCGCCTCAACTTGGCTTCAACTGAACACACTGAGGGCTGCTCTCTCTCACCCCTTGCAAGAGCTATTAGTACAAAAATAAAAGCAATTTTAATAGTAAGGAAAAGTCATTACAAATTGGGAAGTTGCTTGCAACTTCAAAATCAGTTTCGTAAAAGGTATATTCTCAGGGGATTTGCAGATAGTTTGTACAATTCTTGGACAGGGAAGAAGAAGAAAAGAGGGTGGAGTATCTCCAGAGAGGCAGCCTCACCTGCTGTGCCACCATCACAGCGGGGGCCTCCCTGCTCACCCTTTGCCAGGGAGGTGGTTCCCCTCAGCTGGAGGTGGTGCCCAGCAGACCTGCCTCCCACTGCCTCCCGCTGCCAGCACCTCCCTCTGCTTCCTTCTTCGGTGATGTCCCTTTATGCACATCCCTGCCGATGCCACCCTGAGGGGGAAAAAACCTTGGTTCTTCCTGCCTCCACTGACCAGCTCACATGTTCCTTCCTGTGACCTTCATTGTGTCCCTAATGGACAAAGCTTTGTTCACTTGCCACTCGCCATAGCTAAAGACAAAAGTCTACAAAATTCAAAACCTTTCAGAGGAATGAGCTGGGAAAGGTCTTGGCTCTGAGAAGATCTGTCCATTTCTTTGTCACTTCTGCTTCTTTTGATGTTTTTATTTGTAGAAGAACTAGGGTATAGGCCAGAAGTGCGGGGATTGGGGAGGGTGACAGATTCACCAGGGACACAATGGGGAGCAGAACAGGTGGATCCATTGAAATACACTGCTGAGGGGAGCAGCGGGTGAGACAGGAGAAGTCTCTGCGCCATGTGATCGAACTCAGGGCTGCAGTTAAACTCAGGCTCTACAGTGATAGTGCAGAGACTTAACCCCTAGGCCACCAGGTAGGCCCCTATGATTGCACAAAGGTTTCAGGACATCTCTGACCATTTGCTAGACGCAGATGTCTGCGCTGCTTTAGGATTTCAGGTACACTAGAGGGTGGCACTAGGGAACATGGAAAAGGCAAATGAACGTTTTGTCAGCTGAATTCAATCTCTGCAAGTCCCCTGACTTCTGGAGACTATTTACAGAACTGGGCGTTTAAAAGTGGGGCACCTTTTTATAACTGAAAATATTTTGGGATTGTAAAATTTACATCTAGAATTTAAATCCTCCTTGATCAGCCACTCTCTCCCTCTACTCACTCCCTAGCTCTCTTCGAAGTTCCTAGAAAGCAAAGAAAAATCACTGAGAGAAAAATAAAAAAGTAAATAAACATTCGAGACCTTATAGAGACCAAGGGCTTGAGGGTCTATGGTAGCATCACCTGATTTTACCAAGTTTCATTTAAAATTTGAATGCCAACCCTGTCAAACTGAAGAATCAGTTCTCAGCTGTAGGATCTACCATCTGTCGATTTCCATTTTTTCTTCCTAGGCTCACCACCCACTGTCTGAATGGCCACATTACCCTCCACAGATGCCTTGTCACCTGATTTTAGCACATGACATCCAAAATATGATCTCAGACCAGTGGAAAGGAATTGCTGCCTCCTCCCCTAACAGCTGGCAGCTTAGTGAATCTAGTACTTGTTTGATCGAATGCTGCAGGCCCTGGGTCTTCCTCTTGTTATTACTGTTGTTATTTGAAGGACCATTAGCACATGTACAATGCATGGTTTGGGGGTAAAAGGAGTGCTGATGGCATCGGCTGGCAGAATGAGGCAGGAGCTGTGTGCCAGATGCCACTGGGGACAAGGAGAACATTTAACTTCCTTGAAGCCTTGGGATCTCAGACCCACAGGAGGCTGAGACAGGGGATGTAGGAGGAGTGGTAGGTGCTGAGCAGCAAATTTGAACGTGTGAGAAAGTATTGCTGCCGGCTCCACTCTCTTCAGAAAGACTGGCTAAAAAGTGAGGCATACAGCCTTGGGCCTTGTTGGGGGGTCGTCTGCAGTTAGTATCTAGCTCCCAAGTCAGTGATGGAGATTTCCTATAAGCAAAGGTTGAATCTGTCTCACTCCACATGAGCTTGATCAAGTCAGCAAAAACTTTACACTTTCTTTTTCCCTTTCAAATTCACTTCCTAGAAGCAAATCAGGGTCCTTTGAGGATTGTATTCTTCCCAGCAACATTAGCCCTATAATGCATTGACTTGCTGTGCCCAGGTGATAGAATAAAGGGGGGTTAAACTGAAATAGGTTTCTTTTTTTTTTTTATTTCTTTTTTTTAATTTTTTTTTTTTTTAAAGAGGCACGTATTGTATTTATTTATTTGTTTGTTTGTTTGTTTGTTTGTTTATACATGCACTGGGTACAGTCAGAAATGCGGAAGGGTGAGAGAATTCACCAGAGCCAGAGCGGGGAGCAGAGCAGGCAGAAGGACCGAAGTACACTGCTGAGGGGAGCAGCGGGCGGCAGGAGAGGTCTGCGCGCCATGTGGGACCCTCCTCCAGTGGCTGGGGAGCAGCTGGGGATCGAACCTGCGCAGCAGAGGCCGCGGGCAGCTTCGCAACCCGGCGCTCAACCACTGTGCCACAGAGCTGTTAAATATTTGATTATTTCCTTACGGTTTATATTCCACAGACTTCCATGTGGGATTGAGGCATTATACATTTTAAAAAAATGGAAAAATTAAAACAGAGGACCAAAAACTATGTAAATAAGTATGCTGAATATTAAAATTAATTTAGTGACAATGAATGAATAGTACATTTGCTCAGAGCTTCATTCTGGAATTTACTGTCCTACAGTCTTGTCCATGTTTTTTTTTTTTTTGTTTTGTTTTGTTTTTTTGTGGGATCCTCGCTGGTGGCTGAGGATCGAACTGGCGCTGCAGAGGCTGCGGGCAGCCTCACAACCCAGTGCTCAACTGCTGCGCCACCAGGGCAGGCCCCAGTCTTCTCTATGTTTGACATAGTTTTGAAAATGTCTAAGACAAAAGTCTAAGTCTTGCTTCTGGGAATATGTACTTCCAACTCCTTTAAGATAAAGCTTCCCTTAGGGTATTTAGAATGTTACTTAGAAGATTTATTTCAAATGAAATGCTTGAAGGTGGAGGAGTCTGAAGAGATCATCACTTCTAGTTCTGTCTTTTTGCACATGAAAGATGGAACATCCAAAGAAATTCAGGGATTTACCCAGAGGTCAGAATAATTAAGCAGAGTCGGGGGTGATTTCTAGCCCAGTGTTCTCTGACATTATTCGTGGATCTGAAGTTTCCAGAGTTACTGTGCAGTAGAGTTTAATGAGACATGTTAAGTGTACATGTTTGCTACAGCAGAGCAAATGGTTTCCCTTGAAGTCGTTTGAGCTGTAAACTACAAAGTAATTACTGAAAATACCATTCGTCCCATCTTCCCTCTGACCATCCTTTTGGGTGCCCTTTTACCTTTTTCCTCACCCCCATTTACCACCCATTTTAATAAAACTAACGTGACTCTGGGCCTCCCTGGTGGCACAAGGCTCCAGGACACAGCCTATGAAGCAAGTCACAGCCACTACAGCATAAGTTTGATTCCCGCCCAGACAGGAGATACCCACATGGCGCAGCAGACCTCCCCTGACTCGCCCACTGCTCCCCTCAGCAGTGTATTTCAGTCGATCTGCCTGTTCTGCTCCCCACTCTGTCTCTGGTGAATCCTCTCACCCTCCACACCTCTGGCCTATACCCCAGTTCTTGCATGCATAAATAAATAAATCTTTAAAACAAAACAAAACAAAATCCAATGTGACTGTCCCAACATTCTCACCTGGCTGGAAGCATAACAAAAACTTGAAAGACTTCCCAGATGGCCAACTGATGGGGTGGGAAACATGGCACAGGGCAGGCAGACTTTGAGATTTGATAATAGGGCTAAATCGTGGGACTCCCATGGTGGCGCAGCAGTTGAGCGCTGGGCTGCAAAGCTGCCTGTAACCTCTGCAGCGCCTGTTCGATCCTGGGGCCACCAGCGAGGGTCCCACATGGCGTGGCAGACCTCTCCTGCCACGCCCACTGCTCCCCTCAACAGTGTATTAAAAAATAAAAAATAGGGCTAAATCGTTTCATTTGGTCTTGCAGTTAAGTGGTAATGAAATGGGCTGAATTTTATGACACAGGGACCATCTGAGGAACAAAGAATGCCAAGTGGGGTTGGGGACAGGGAGAAGTTTTGGATTTGCTATCAAGTAAAAGGAAGAATTTGCCTTCACCTGTGAATCAAGAAAAATTTCATTAAATTCATTTCTTCATTAAAAATTTCTTCATTAAGTTGCAGTGTAGCTTAGCTGTCAATGAGCTAAGTACTTATGTATGTCTACAACATTTTTTTTAAAGATTTATTTATTTATGCATACATTAACCAGGGTAGGCAGAGGTGAGGTGGGGGAGGGTGAGAGGATTCACCAGAGACAGAGTGGGGAACAGAACAGGCAGATCTACTGAAATACACTGCTGAGGGGAGCAATGGGCAAGGCAGGAGAGGTCTGCTGCACCATGTGGGTAGCTCCCTGGCCAGCCGGGGATCGAACTGGTGCTGCAGTGGCTTGGATCACTTTACAGTGCTGTGCTTAATCCCTTGCGCCACCAGGGAGGCCCTACAATATGGTTTTTTGAGGTGGCTTGTTATATTACTCAACTTTCTAATATTAGAGAGTAGGAATTTTTTTAATTTTGGAAAAAAATTAGCTGTAAATTAACTGTCCGAATCATTTTAAAATATACAGTTCAATAGTGCTAGGTATATTCACTTTGTTGAAATTCACATTGTTGTGCAATAACTTTCTAGATATTTTTTATCTTGCAAACTTGAAACTATATCTATTTAGCACTGATTCCCTTCTCCCCTCAGCCTTGGCAAACATTTTCTTTTCTTCTTATTTAAGAAAACATTTTAATGAGGCATAATCAATATACAAAGAGTGCACATATTTAATGTAAACAATTTGATAAGTTTGGAAATAAAGTCTAACCCATAAAACCATCGCTACATCTAAGACCGTAAATTTCTCCATCACTTCTAAAAGTTGTCTCCTTCTCCTTTTATTTTTAAATTATTGTTTTTTTTATTTTAACTTTTTCTCTTTGGTTTTAAGAGCATTTAATGTAAGATATGCCCTCTTAGGAAATGTTTAAGTATACGACATGGAGTTGCTATGACACGCAGTGTTGTACAGTAGGTCTCCAGAAATTATTCATCTGGCAAAACTAAAACCACTGCCCTTTGATCTTAACACCCCGTTTCATCTCCTATGAGTTTCACATTTTTAGGCAACTCATTAAAATGCAATCAGACAATATTTGCCCTTTTGTGTCTGATTTATTTCACTTAGCACAATGTCCACCAGGCCTTTCTACTCTTCTAAAAGACTTACTAATCTTCCATTGAATGTATAAACCCACCCCCTTCTTCTGTCAATGGATATTTGGGTTGCTTCCACCTCTTGGCTACAATGAACATAGCTGTACAAATATCTCCTTGAGATCTTGCTCTGAATTCTATTAGAATATATACCCAGAATTGCTGGATCACATAGTAGCTCTATTTTTAAAATTTTGAGCAATCGCTATATTGCTTTCCATAATGGCGGCACCATTTTACATTGCTACCCACAGTGCACAGGGTTCCAATTTCTTTGCATCCTGGCCAACGTCAGTTTCTGTATCTGTGATAGTAGCTATCCTACTGGTTTGAGGTGATATCTCATTGTGGCTTTAGCACTTTCCCTATGATTAGTGATGTTGAACATCTTTTCATAGAGCATAGGTATTTATAAAACCAAAATACCCAGTGCAGGATAAAATGGGGGGAAATTAGGGTATAAGGTTTATGGTAAATTCTGTGGTCTTGAAAAGTATAGGAGATATAGATAGATATAGATATATATCTATATATATTTTTTATACATACACATGAATATACATATAGCACAAGTATTGTATACATATACATACAATATGACATATATCATACATGTGAAATACATATGGTACTAGGCAAAACTGAGGGATTTGTTGCCCATGCCATCTGTCCACATAAAGGCAAAGAAAACAGATTCTTAATGTGCTCAGATATTTTTAAATGGTGAGAAGTTGAAGGGAGAGAGAGAGGTTGAGAGAGAGAGACAGAAGGATTTCAAATAACAGACTCCCAGATCAAACTCTGAAAGCACCCAACCCCTCTTGGGCAAATACCCAGTTGATCAGGCAGGTCCTAGAGCTGAGCTGCCAGGAGGATAAGTTTAAGCACTCCTCAGTAGAGCAAACAAGCAATAGGTTGGGCAGGGCTCAGAGGCTGGGAGACAACTGAAATTCACAGCGTCCCATCCAAACTGGATAATCCACCACACTGTCAAGAGGAAGACTGCCATTGTCTTTGAAGAGCCCACCTGTCCTAAAGCACTAAAGTTGCCAAGAGCAGAGACCAGGAGCAGCCTCCTTCATTCCTTCCTCTTTCTCAGGAGCTCCATTCAGGATGTCCAGTTCACATCACGCTGGCAGTTGCTGTCCAAGGCTTCTCAGATGTTGGTAGCATGGACGTGGGGCCAGGTAAAATGGAACCATTCCCACTGCCACAGCAATACTCCGCCCTGGGGTGGTGACACATCCTGTAACACTATCAGAGAGGCTGAAAAACTGCAAGATCTGCAGTCAGCAAGTTGGAGACCCACAAGTACTGATTTTTTTTTTTAAATATTTATTTATTTATTTATTTATTTATTTATTTATACAAGCACTGGGTAGAGTCAGAAGCACGGGAGGGTGAGAGAATTCACCAGAGCCAGAGTGGGGAGCAGAGCAGGCAGAAGGACCGAAGTACACTGCTGAGGGGAGCAGCGGGCGGCAGGAGAGGTCTGCGCGCCCTGTGGGACCCTCCTCTGGTGGCCGGGGAGCAGCCGGGGATTGAACTGGCGCTGCATAGGCTGCGGGCAGCTTCGCAACCCAGCGTTCAACCGCTGCGCCACCGGGGAGGCCCAAGTACTGATGTTTTAATTTGATTCTGAAGGCAGAAAAAGACTGATGTCCCAGCTCACAGCAGCCTTATGGGGGCGGTCATCCCTCTTACTCACAGACGTTTTGTTCCTGTCAGGTCTTCAGAGGATTAGATGTGCCCCTCAAAAAAAGAAAAAAGGATCACTCTGCTTTACTCAGTCTACTCATTCAAATGTTAATCTTATCCAGAACATCTCCATTGACACATCCAGAATAATGACACCAAGTGTCCAGGTGCCCTGTGGTCCAGTTAAGTTAGCACTAAAATTAACCATCACATTGTGATTGCCTCTGAGGGGTTCCAAGATGACTTTGGGGACATGCGGACAAATGTACCAGCTGAGTGACCTTGGGCCAGTTATTTAACCTCACCACACCTCAGTTTCCTTATTGTAAAGCAAAGATAAGAGTTCCATTCTCACTGGGTTGTAGAAAGGATTCAACAAATTAACATTGGTAAAGAGCTTAGACTCTTGCAAGGTAAGCTCTAAGAGCAATTTGTGTTAAATACAATTTTAACATTTCAATAGCTATTTATTTTGATGAGCAGTAGAAAGAAATACAATTGGCATGATTTCAAGAATAATTTTACTTAGGATGAAGCTGAATAAAAAAACCAGTGGGTTGCTTTCCAGACAAACACTTAGTAAACACTAGTAAAGGAAGTATTCTTAAATGTTAAAAAAATATAACAGTGGAAAGTGAATGATAAGGTTTGGGAAATACCTTGGAGGAGAAAAAAATAAGGCAATATCTAGGGTGATCAACCAACCCCAACCTGGTTTTGATACCGGAATTGTAGGTTTTCAGGCCTAGTCTCCCAGCCAGGAACGGATCCCAGGCTGCAGGGGCAGTGCTGAGTCCCAGCCACTAGAGCCCCTAGGGTTGGTGTCTCATGAAGCCGCAGCAGAACTTTGCAGATGCTCAGGCAAGCAAGCCAGAAAAGGCAGGTTTGTTTAGAGAAAGAAAAAGTTTATTGAGGAGAAAAGGAACAGAAATAAAGCGGGACTCCCAGGCCATGAAACCAGGCCAGGGAGGGGCAAGGAAGCCCAAGTGGAGTCATGGCTCAGGGAATATAGACCTTCTTTCCCTCATTATTCTAAAGCTCCACCAGTCTCTTTGTGATTGGTTAAGTTCTCGGCTGTGTCACCTAATCTGCTACTGGGTGGGGGGTGGGGTGATGTGTGTGTGTGTGTGTGTGTGTGTGTGTGTGTGTGTAGGTGGGTTCGGGAATCTTATTTTCCCTCTTGTTTGACAGATTTATCTTTATGGCCCAGTGTCCCAGATGAGCATCGCTGCACCTCAAGGAAGAGAAAGTCAAACATCAGCCATTGAGGAAAAACAGGCTGGTGCCCACCGGTCTCACTGCTGACCCTTCTCATCTCCCCCTTGCATAAATTTCCCTGCACTCTGTCAAAGGGCAGGACGGTTGTCTTTCAGCAGACAGGAGTCTGCTGCCCTTCTCATTTGTCAATAAATTAAACCACTCTCCTTTTCCCAAACTCCGGCTCCCTTTATTAGCTGAGGGAAACTGAGGCCGGTGTTTGGTAACAATGTTGACCTTAGTCCTGGGATGTTTATTATTCCCAGCAGAATTAGTTACATTCCTCTAGTTGTCCTTATCTCTGAAGCCTTCCTGAACTCTCTGGAGGTCCCCACCTGCACTGTCCTTGAGGCTGCTTAAATCTCCCTAACTTGCCCTACAATTCAGTTTCCTGAGAGATTTCCTGAAAAGAGGGATTTCCTGGAACACAAAACTTTCTGTGCTAAGAGCACAAGAATCCCCAGCAAACTAGGACAGTCAATCCAGCTACATATAATTGTTAGGGGGAAAGAAGACCTACAGTCAGGCAACCCATTTTGTATCCCGGCTGCCCTGTAACATAATGACAGTTTGATACACATCCCACACATTTATTGACCACCTGCATTGTTCCAGGCACTCCAATGGGAGCCTCCTCTCAGACAGGACCCCTGGTCTCATTCTGCTACCGATATATCTGTGACTTTAAGCAAGTTCTTCAGATTCCCTCCATCTGTGTGTCTTGGTCTGGCAGAAGAAGTGTTTGGCATAAATGATCTGTAAGTCCCTTCCAGCGCTGAGGTTCTTTGATATGAGGCACAAGCACATCTGCTACTGCTAAAGTCTCAACTCCCACTGATGTCCAGGGAGAGAAAAGAACAATGAGCAAAGATTGCTTTGTGTTTCTTTTCTTTTTTAAAGATTTATTTATTTATTTATGCCTATGAGAACTGGGGTACAGGCTAGAGGTGTGTGTGTGTGGGGGGGGAGAGGATTTACCAGAGACAGTGGGGAACAGAACAGGCGGATCTGCTGAAATACACTGCTGAGGGGAGCAGCGGGTGAGACAGGAGATGCCATGTGTGTCACTGTAGGGTAGGGTAAAAGGTATCAGGCTTTTCTGCCCTCCCGCCATTAGGACAGATGAGGGAACCCTGTGGTCCTGAATGCATGCCTGAGGGCGGGCACCTGAAGTGGACACACCTGGGCTGAGAGAGTGAGTTTATAAGGGTGGCGTCACAGGGACGCCAGCAGAAGCCAAGAATGAAAGAAAGCCGAGAGAAGACGAGAAGCAGAGAGAAGGCCGGAGAGCCCAGATAGAGTGAGGATTTGCTGGGGGCTGGGAGTGTTAGGGGGAACAGGATGTCCTAAAGCTAATTCCATACAGGCTTTGTGGACTCCACCCCCACCCCAGGCCAAAGCCAAAGACACTGGGAACTCCAAATCCCATCACCACCCAAGGGAAGGTGGCTGGGACCTGAGGGTGGGGTTAAGCAGCCAGGTTGATATAAAGGCAGACACGTGGGCTTTGGGGATCCCCCATTTTGGGCTCTCCACCAGCTCGCAGCGTCCGGCCAGCTCGGAGAGTGACTTTGGGTTTCTAGGTCGGCGGATCGGGTAGGACGCATTAAAGACTTTATTTCCCTATTTTCTCCCTGAGTTGTACATTTTCCTTATTTCCTTTTCCCTTGTCAATAAACCTTTTATGAACCTTTTGTGTATGTCTGTAGTGGAGTATTAATAAGTCCCTTTTAAGCGCGCGGGTGAGGACCCACAGCCAGGAACCTGTTCAATATCGGGGCTGCTCTATAACAGGAGGACTGCCAGCCTCCCGGCCCCCCCAACACTCCCACCTGCAGTAGGCCTGGTAAATCTAAATAAGAGACCTGCAAAAGCCACTGAGGATTCTGATTCCTCCTTTACCCGGTCTACTGGACCAGAAAGCCTGCCCTGTGTCCATTCCTGCCTCTACAGTCACCTCTTGGTGGGGGATCGAACTCGTGCTGCAGAGGCTGCAGATAGCTTCATAGGTTGCATCTTAACCCCATGTGCCACCAGGGAAACCCTGTGCTTCTTTTCTTAGCTTTTAATTCCAATCTGGGGTAGGGAAGAAATAAGGATGGAATGGAGTGTCCTCCTTGTCCTGGACTCCTAATCAACCACAACCTAAATACAACATGACCATCCCAAACTCAGGATTCCTTGGAATAACCTGAATGCTGTGTGTGGTCTGGGAAATCGGCAGAAGAGAGACTTTCCAACAAGTTTAAACATGTAGGATTTCCATAAGAAGCATCAGAACAATTTATTAGGATGACAGGACATGTTTATGAGCCAAGAAACACAGGTTGTTCCAATTACGGTGGTGTTTGGATGCTGGAAAGGAGCTTTTGGTGGAAGGAACAGGATAAATAATTTACTTGCTTGATTAAGAGACTCTTGTTTAGAATTTAGCTTCTCTTATTCAGTGACCTTTTGGAGTTGACAATATTTCAAGTTTCAGGCAAGTCATGTTACATAAGAGTGTAACTCACTGACCATCTGTTTTGGTATGACTAAAATTATCTTACAGTTGTGGCTTGGAAAAACTATCTCACACAAATCATTATTTATACACTTTTTTTCCAGAATCAATTTAACACAACTATCTATTGAATGCCAGTTATGAGCACAGATCTGACTCGTCATGAAGAGGAATGAACAACTCAGTGGCTGAGAGGCCTGATTAAGGGAAGCATGGAAGTCGCCTCATCACCCACATTATATTGATGTTGCCAATTGTGGAACGCCTGGTGAATTTTAACTAGAACTGATGCTTGCTTTATGAGAGAGATGCTAGCCAGGAGAGCTTTGGATTTTCTTTTTTCTTTCTTTCTTTATTTATTTTATAGAGGCATGTTTTTTATTTATTTGTTTGTTTGTTTTGTTTATACATGCACTGGGTACAGTCAGAAGCGCGGGAGGGTGAGAGAATTCACCAGAGCGGGGAGCAGAGCAGGCAGAAGGACCGAAGTACACTGCTGAGGGGAGCAGCGGGCGGCAGGAGAGGTCTGCGCGCCATGCGGGACCCTCCTCCGGTGGCCAGGGAGCAGCTGGGGATCGAACCGGCGCCGCAGAAGCCGCGGGCAGCTTCGCAACCCAGCGCTCAACCGCTGCGCCACCGGGGAGGCCCGAGCTTTGGGTTTTGAGAAGTATAAGAAGAGTTTCTTTCTTTTTCTTTTTTTTAAAAAGTTTTATTTATGCATTCAAGAACTGGGGTATAGGCCAGAGGTGTGTGTGTGGGGGGAGGTGAGAGGATTCACCAGAGACAGAGTGGGGAACAGAACAGGCAGATCTGCTGAAATACGCTGCTGAGGGGAGCAGTGGGCAAGACAGGAGAGGTCTGCTGCACCATGTGGGTAGCTCCCTAGCAGGGGATTGAACTCGTGCTGCAAAGTCTGCGGATAGCTTCACCGTGCTGTGCTTAACCCCTTGTGCCACCAGTGTAAGCTCTAAGAAGAGTTTCCTGACCTATAGAACTCAGTTGACAGAAGTCCTGTTTTTTATTTCCATAATAAACTTCTCCTAGGACTAGTATTGCCTAGACTTCTTCCAGGCCACAGTCTCTCTAATTATAGCTTTCTGAGCCATTGGAGGGCATGTAGAAGGGCATGTATTGAAAGAGATAGTCTGTAAAAAGAATTATTGTCCATGTGGGGGTATAGCTCAGGGGTAGAGCATTTGACTGCAGATCAAGAGGTCCCTGGTTCAAATCCAGGTGCCCCCTGCTTTTGCTTTAAAGGAATATGGCTTGATGCTGTCACCTGTAGCTCAAATCTGGTTGACTAGTAACTAATATTCCAGGTGTATACCCTGAGCACTAACCCAGGATCTTGGCATTAGTTATCTCCTTCATTTCTCGCTATACCTTTACAAGATATTCCATTTTACAGAGTGTCTCCATTTTACAAGAGGAGACTGAGACTTGGAGATGCTCAGGAATTGGTTCAGGGTCAAAAGGCTGCGAAGGGCAGGTTTAGGATTTGAACCCATATTCTCTCCATGATGTCATTCTATCACTCACTGATCTGGTGTTAAAAGCTTTGTGACAAAATTCCATTTAGTGATGCTTACAAGGTGCTAAGATCATCTGAGTTTTAAAACTCTGCAAGGCCAACACAGCAACTGAGTGACTGTGCCCACGCTTGGCAAGGCGCCTGGGGAGTCAGGGCAGAGAGTCTTTATTCACAGAACATCGCTTGGCGTTAACTTCAGGATTGGCCTGAAGTTCAGTGATCAGCCCTCTTTCCCTGCTCTCAGACTTCAGGATGGTCCATTACATTTCTACTCCCAATTCACTTCCTGCAGCTGAGCACCCCAATTTGGGTATCTTCCTTCCAGACCCAGGTTGAGGCTAGAGGTGCTTGGAGGGGAGGGGTCCTGCTGAACTGGCCTGGCTGGGTTGCCTGGGGGCAAAAGATGTGGGTTTACCAAGCCCGGTGCTGGCCCAGGCATCATCCCACCAGCTTCAGAGGTGTTCAAAGGCGATTTTTGGGCTCTGAGACAGCCAGATTTTTTAAATTATAAAATGGGGTGATTCATCCTGGATGGATCCTGCTTGACTATCTAATGACACCATGTACAATAAACAGTACATGCACATCCCAACCTATTTTCCAGAGTTGTTTACAAACCTCTGAAGTCCAATTGTAGAAACCCAATGAAGGTCTGCTAATGCTAAGCATGTGTAATGCTTGTTGGGGGCCACAATACTTAAAACATTCAGAGATGTGTCCAGAGTTTTTATGAGCAAATGGTGGTGTATTTTAAAACTAGAGAATTAGACTGAGAATACAGCACTGAGTTTCAGGTGCTGGGGAGAGAATAAGAATACAGGCCTGGGAAGAGCAGGAGGCGGCGTGGCTGGACAGGAAATAGGGAGAAGTCTGACTCTAGGATGATCTCGGCTGTAAGAGGTTTATGAAATGTGACTTAGCTCATAAAAGTAGAATAAGCATTTATAGGAGGCATATTATTGTGATGGGGGTATAGCTCAGGGGTAGAGCATTTGACTGCAGATCAAGAGGTCCCTGGTTCAAATCCAGGTGCCCCCTTCCTATTTTGCTTCTCTTAGAGGTTTCGTTAAGCAACTGGGCTTAGGATATGAGACAAGCAAGGTGTCGAAGGGCTCAAAATGTAAGACCTCACACTGAGATTGAAGCAAGCACTATGGATCATTCCATCCCTCACAGTAGAGCTATGAGCTCACACAAACTCACCCTCCCCCAGTAACCCCCCCAACATGCACACACCCACACCCACACCCACCCCCCCCCCCCACACACACACACGCACCCTGACCACATTCACACCTCCCCACACCCACACATACTCATGTGCTTTCTACAGGTACCTTTTATTCTCCTTTGTCTACATTCAATCTTGCTAACCTTTCTACCTTTCTTCCAACATTTTTTGTTGTTGTTTTCAGCTGGAGCCTATTCTACATCTTTTGTTTATGGCAAGTTGGAAGTGCCAGAGAATGAATGGTTCCCTGAGGGCAATCCTAGAACAATGACTGACAGAAGTTGCTGTTTATCCAGATTCCTTACCCTACTGTGGATAACTGAGCCACAGTGCCTCCTGCCTGGGCCCCAGGGTTCCCCAAGGGATGAAGGTGAGTTGCCCATCAGTTGTAATTTGCATAAGAAGGCAGCCTTTATCTGCTGCTTTCCCTTTGCTGTCTCCCTCCCTCTCCCAGCCCCCACCACTGACCTGTGCTCATCTTCCCAATGAACTCCTGGAACTGGAATTCTTGACTCACAGTCCCCTTCTGTGGGAACCCAAACCAAGACATTGTCAAATAACAAAAATGCAACTGAGTTAATTTTAAAGATCGAATTGACTTTATTTTATTTATTTATTTTTAAAGATTTATTTTATTTATGCATACAAGAACTGGGGTACAGGCCAGAGGTGCAGGGATGAGAGGATTCACCAGAGAGAATGGGGAGCAGACCAGGTGGATCTACTGAAATGCACTGCTGAGGGGAGCAGTGGGCAAGACAGGAGAGGTCTGCTGCTCCATGTGTGTTGCTCCCTGGCCGGGCTGGGATGGAACTTGTGCTGCAGTGGCTGCTTATTGCTTGGTAGTGCTGTCTTTAACTCCTGCACCACCAACGGGTTGCCCTATAACAAATTGACTTTATTTATCGATTCATGAATCAGACAGCATCGCCTCTAGCAAGGAAAAGGGGCTCAAAAAGCTGTACGAGACAAAAGCTTTTATATGCAAAAGAGGGCAAGAGAAAGGAAGAGGGAATTATTTCAGATTCAGGTAACCTACCCATGGGAAGTAGAAAAAGATTTTGTGACAGATTATCTCATTTTCCTTTGGGGAATGGAAAAGATCATCTCTTTGGTACTGATCAGAAAATTCCACACCAGCCAGATGAGACTGCCTTCCTGGGGGAGGCTGAAATTCCAGTGAGGATAGGGACTGAATCTTGGTGGGTTTAGTACAATTTCTCCACTTTGGGGTCTGTGATTTTAATATCAGCCTAAGCTATAATTTTGAAACCTATTGAGATGATTTTTAAAATTTCATAATGTATTCCAAAATTGATATTAAATATTCTAAAACTTTTTAAAAATATATGAGCTTTAAATGTTGCATGGTATTTATCATCTGGATTATAAAAATAATAATATGCTGTTATTTTAGTTGCTTCCAGTTTTCCCACCCAACTGTAATCAACCTGGCACTAAACAGAGCTAGACAGGCTTTGTCTTTGGGGTCAGAGTTTTGAATAAATAAGCCACAGATGAATTATTAGTGCACATGGTAGGATGGAAATAATCCCTGTAGAGATTTCCTGACTTCTGTTTGATGTTTTTTGAAGGTTGCTATATATCAGGGATTCTTAGGGGGGAAAAAAGCAAAGGAATCTTAATTGTATTCTACTTCAAAAGAAAATGAATTGCATCCAGGCTTTCATTAAACAAAGTGCAATCTTGGGCTCATTTCTTTTTTGAAAAGAAGTGACAGCTACAGCTCATGATGTGGTATTTGGCCACCTGATGGATTTTGTTTTACTCTGGGGTGAATTTGGCTTCCTGCTTATAAAGGGATATACCTCACCAATAGTTTGGATAATTTCTAAAGTCTTATTCCAGCTCCCCAAGTGATTTGGAACCAGTTAACTGACCTCTGTAAGCTCTGGGTTATTTTTTTTATTTGTACATTGGGGATAATAATAGCACTCCCCTTACTAAGTTTGGTGTCAGAATTTTATAATACAATTAACGTAATAGGCTATGGTCAATAAATGACAGCCATTAGTTCACAGTAGCCTCATTTCCAGTGGTGAAAGCAGTCACAGAGCTAAGTATGGGCTTAAGAAAGACAAAGGAGGGCCTCCCTGGTGGTGCAAGGTGTTAAGCACTGCACTAGGAAGCAATCCACAGCCTCTGTAGCATGAGCATGAGTTCGATTCCCTGGCTGGTCAAGGAGCAACCCACATGGCACAGCAGACCTCTCCTGTCTCGCCCGCTGCTCCCGTCAGCAGTATATTTCACTCAGTCGTCCTGTTCTATTCCCTACTCTCTGGTGAATCCTCTCACCACCCACATCTCTGGCCTGTACCCCAGTTCTTGTATGCATAAATAAATAAATTTTTTTTAAAAAAAGACAAAGGAGTTTGGGTCTGGGACATACGGATGTCTTATTAGATCCAGGGATCTAGATTGGTCATGGCTGGGGACTCTTAGGAGGTTACACTCAAGTTATGGACTGGATGAAGTCTTTACTGCCAGTGGACATGTGGTTTTTGAGGAGTCTCATTCACACAGTTGCTCAATTAAAGCTGCTGTGATGAGAGGGAGGCCTCACTCAGCTCCTGCCATCTAGACTTCCTCATAGGGCAGCTTGAATGTCCTCATGATGTAGGCAGCCTACCCTACCAGGAGTGACCCAAGAGAGAGAAAGGTATGCTTCTTCTAATCTATTCCCTGAGGAATAGTCATCATTTCTGTCATATTTTGTTTTTGAGAAGCAAGTCAGTAAGAATATGCCACACTCAGGGGGACAGGAATTACGCTCAGGTTCTGAAGGGAGGTATGTCAAAGAATTTGTGGGCATATTTTCAAATCACCAGGATCAGTCTTTGAGAAACACTTCCTATACCATGCCACCCAGTTCTTAAGCTGCTCCGCTCTGCTGGCCTATTCTAGAAGATTCCTGAGGCTGACTTTTGTCTTTGGCCAGTTGTCTTGTACCATCAACCAGATGGATAGCCCTTCTTATTGATTTCCAGTACTCAATCCAGACTGATATCAATGTCCAGGGGGTTTGATCCTTATAAGGACAAGATTCAGCCACTTACTAAACATCTACTATGTGAATTGATAATGGTGTATTCACTTATTCTCTTATTACCTGCTTCTAACTGATATATCCTAATATAACTGAAGCCTTTGTCCAGAAGAGATTAAGTTCACAAGTTCAGACTTCTTGTGTACTAACCAGGCTCAAGGGTGTGGGAGAAAGACAGGCAGTAAGACCATTCTACAATGTTACTCTGCTGTAAGGGTGAATAGAAGCTGAAATCCAGCCCACATTCCACCCGCTAAACCATTCTGGTCTGTGTCTGCAGGAAAAGGGAGGCATTTTTCTGTGCACAGACTTACCATTCATTTGCAGAGTTTCAAGCCCTTAGGGTTTTGCCCACCAGGTTGGGTATGTCTTCCTAATTTTCCACAGGTACATGTGAGCTAGGTGAGCTCCTGTTTGGGTTTCCTTTTGTCACATACAGCAGATACTCCACTCAAATTGGTTTTTAGAAAACAGTAGTTGAAATGAAAAAAAAAAAAAATTCTAGTTTTCATATTTGGCTTCAAGCAAGGCTACAGGCAGGTACCCAAGTCATGTTACCAGGAATGGATTTCCTTCATTTTCTTGACTCTGCTTCTTCTCTGTGCTAACATTATTTTCAAATTCTCTGCAAATGGTGTCAAATCAAGTTTACATCCTTCTCTCTTAACCATTCAAGACAAAAGAAGGTTTGTCTTCTGGATACTTCTAGCAAAAATTCCTACAATTAGGTCTGTTTCTAAACCAGTTATGTGGCAATGGCTGTGAAATTCTCTTATTTGACCAGGCCTTCAAAACTTTTCCCCTTTCTAGAGTCAGGAGATGTTTCCATCCCCATTCAAATCACACTAAAATTGGGAGTGGGTGGTTACCTAAAGGAAAATTGCATGCTTTTACCAGGAAAAAAAGAGGGAATCAGACCTTAGGTGGATTAAAAGCAATCATAGCTGCTACATTTACTCACTGGAGTCATCCTTTGTTATAATGTGCCCTTGTTGACCTCTTACAAAAACCAGTGATTTCATCAACCAAATAAGTTTATTGGAAATAAGGAAAGTGCAATTTGGATAGTACAGTCTCATGGTGAGACACAGTACTTCCCCCTTAAGCTAAACCCAGCGCCCCCTCCCATGGCCTTATGAGGTCCCTTACTGCACAAAGTATACCCGTTCCTTCCTTCCTTCCGCTGTGCAGAGGCAATGTCACCTCCTTTGGAGATGCAAGGCACGCTGGGGTCTGTAGTTGGCTGATTACACATGCATGGGCACTCTCTTGTAACCTGACCTCGTTAAATGGGATTTCCGCATAGTCATTTTCACATCTTCTTAGATTTGCATTGCAGAAAGGGAACTGAGAAAGTCATAAAAACAAAGCTTGGGTTTTACCCATAATTCTGTGGCAGCACAGAGTTCCCTCAGGTTACGGACAGGTTCTCTACACAGGGACCTGAAAGGGTCAGCACGGAGCTCAGCCTGGTCTTGGCATGTCAACAATAGAGCTGGGCCATTTTACTTTGCCTCTGATCTCACTCCATTTTGTTTTCCATCCAGTTCCGGAGCGGGGCTTTGTACGCATCACTCCTGGATGTCACAAGCGTTTTCCTTTCTTACTCCCAAGCTGCCTCACTTGAGTTTGCTTCTGAACAGCGGGAGCTGATATGGACAGGTAGGAACTCTTCAGAAGGGAGACCAAGGAGCATTGCCTTCGACGATGATGGCAGCTTGAGTCATGGGGAAAGCAACAGGAGGGAGCCTGGAACTCCAGAGGTTGAAAAATGCCAGTTCTGTGCTGCCTCACAGACCTGATGGTTGGACAGCAAAGTGGGAAACAGTCACTTGAGGAGTTTGTCCTATTTTAGGTCATTACATTTGTGGTTCAGGGTCATAAGCCAATCCCAGGATTGCACTTGTCTCTTGACAATGAATAGTTAGGGAATAGAATCACAACCGAAACATAACAGCTGCTTCCCAAAGAGACTTTTCTATCACCAGTTCTTTTGACAAAAGAATCTTTTTTTGTTTGTTACCTTCCTGCAGGCCTTGAACCTGAGAATATGTAAGCTGTAGTTTTTTGTGTCAACTGAACACTAGAAGAGGTATCGTTTTCTGAGAACAGAGCTTCCAGAACAGAGGAAGGTAGAGCTAAGGGATGGAGAGAAAAATACCAAGATATGGAGACATGGCTCAGGCCGCAGAGCAAGTCAAACGAGAGGCTGGACTATTCCTGGACCTTTCAGTCAGGAGACGCTGTAAAGTCCTTTCTGTCAGGTTTTCTCTTACCCGCAGACCAAAGATTTCTCCTGAGCGCATCCTGATGCCAGGCTTCTCAGGCCATTACAGGGATCCAAGGAGGCCTGGACTACCCTTCCACCCAGAGCCTCGTTCTCTGACACACTGAGCCCGAGCTTCACACTTGCAGATTTTTTCCACCCTGCTGGGCTCTTCTCTCAGCAAATCTGTTTGAGGACTATTTAGAACACTTGTGAAACTCTTTGTTTTTACAAAATGTGAACAAAAGAGCACTGTGCATTAATACACTTACTCTTGATTTTCCTGCCTTTTGACAAAAAACTTCTGCAAAAGAAAATTTGCCTTTATGTAGAAAAAAATGAGCAACGATCTAGATTCACTTCTCAAGGTGTAAGCGGCTCAACTAAAAATATCCCTCTCTGTGGTAGGAGGCAGAGAGTGCGGGGCCAGACGCCTTGCTCTTTCTCGGTCTCTGTTTTTTCTTTCTGGATCTTCCTAATTTTTTGACTTTTAGGTTCCCAGTACTAGAAACAAATGTGGTTATTCATAAATATGCCAATTCCAGTAAGATGTTGACTTGACTTTGCTTTGAGTCTGGATGTCGCTCCAACTGACACCATTTTGAGGAAACGGCCCATTGATTGTGGGAGTCAAGGAGGAGACATGTTGTGGGGGAGATGAACCGTCCTCTACAGACAGGAACAGAAAAGAGAGGGGGAAATGTACTGGGAAAGAAGAAAAGAATGAGCAGAGAGGAGAGGTGGGCAACATGGAATGAAGTAGAAAATACACTTGGATTAACCTTTGACCATGGAGTCAAATTTTGATGAGATAATAGACTATTGGCAGAATTGCCAGATTCAGCAAATCATGTGAATTTGAAGTGGACTCTTTGGCCATATCCTTTGTTTCCTGCTGGGGGGTTCTTCATGGTGACCGGGAGCTATCGTTCTGCTGACTCCAACCTCTTGAGGTGGTGATGTCAGAGCACAGACATTTTCCAACAGAGCAGAAAACAGAGTTTTCTTGGTCCACAGTAGCATCATGTTCCTTAGGGAATCTGCATTCTAGTGGGGTGAAAAGGGAACTATCTTGGTGGGGCCTTAAGGAAGTAGGAAAAATGCAGTGATGCATCAGTCTGATAACAACTTATTCTCACACCTTTGAAGGTCAGAGCTGAAAGGCAACTAGGTTCTCTGCACTGAAGGGAAGAGGCTGGTTGGGGGAGCATCCTGCTCCAGTTGTAACAGGGTGGTCCCCAGGGAAGGGGAGGGGGGGTCCAGATTCCTTGCCCCACCCAAAAGGAGGGTGGAGCCGAGCAGGGAGGAGAAGATGCCGAGGAGACTGAGGAAGGAAGGAAGCAGGATGGAGCCAGAAGGAGACCTGGAGGAGGCACATGGAGGCAAGAGACATGTGAAGAAACTGCGCTTGCCTTTTGGTAGTGGACTGGGTGACACAGATGTGGGTGAGAGACCCGTGGGGAGGTGACAGTGGCGGTTTTTGTCTTGATTTAGTTTTGCTTTTTTCCTTCCATAATTGTCTGGTTGTTTCTGATCCTTTTCTTTTTTTTTTTTTTTTTAAAAAGATTTATTTATGCATATAAGAACTGGGGTACAGGCCAGAGGTGTGGGAGTGAGAGGATTCACCAGAGACAGAGTGGGGAACAGAACAGACAGACTGACTGAAATCTCCCCTCCCGCTGAGGGGAGCAGCAGGCAAGACAGGAGAGGTCTGCTGCACCATGTGGGTGGTTTTGGGGCTGGAGATCGAACTCGTGTTGCAATGGTTGCAAACATCTTCATAGGTTGCATCTTAACCCCTTGCGCCACCAGGGAGGGCCCATGTTTCTGATTCTTTTCTGTGGGTCCCCACTGGAGATGCTTTAGATTTGTGACAGGCTTTGGGGCCTTGCTCTGGGCCAATCCCATTTGGATGGACTTTTACCCACGAGGGGACGGGTAACTTTGGGTGCTTCATTTAGAAACTAGTCTCTTTGCCTTTCCTGTATTGTCTCCTAATTGTATTAAAGTTCCTTTCATCGAAGTCTCATATGTTTTGTGTTGATGCAGCGGATGGCAGAACCTATTTAGAGCAGGCAGGTTTGGGGGTCTGGGGTGCCCCTCTCCCTGCCCTGTAACACTGTTTCCTCCAGTTTCCAGAGCTGCATTCCTTAGTTCATGGTCTCATCCTGCATCATCAAAGTCAGCAGCGTGACACCTTCAAAGCTCTCTGCCTCCATCGCGTCCTCTTTTCCTGCTGTTATATCAATAACTGAAGATAGTTTGGGGGCAGTGAAGACTAGAGAGGTAGGGTGGAAGACAATCCAGAAGGAATGGAAATGATGCCTGAAAGCCGTGCTTACTATTTGTTGGAGGTTTTTCAAGATGTTGGTTGTGGGGTCGCATGACAGAAGCCATGAATATTTGCTGGGAGGTCTCCAGCAGCCCAGTGTGGCACAGCTGCACTGACCCTGAGGAAGGTGCTATTTCACCCTTGAAAAAACTAAAGTTCAAAGTTCAACTTGCCCAAGGCCCCAGAGTCATTAAGAAGGAAGCCCAGCATGACCACCAGGCAGTGGCCTCTGGCAGCTCGTTTGGCCTGAGGAGCAGCCTGAGTCACCCCTGTTCCTGGGTTCACACGCCTCCTCTTCAGCTCCCCCCACACCTGTGTTAAGTGATAAAAATGCAGCCCAGTTCACTTTCAAGATCGAATTGTTTTTATTAAATGATTCATGAATCCGCCCACACCCTGTCTAGCGAGCAGAGAGGGGCTACAGAAGTTATTCAAAATGGAAGCTTTTCCCCCACAACAAAACAGCTCATTGACTCAAGGTAAACCTCTAGGTAAACTGTGGTGGTTACCAGGAACAGGGGTGCACAGGGAGGGGGGAGACTGAGGTGAGGGGGCAGTGAGTGCCCCAGAGCTGTGGTGGAGGATGAGAGGAATCTGTGCTCACATTGAGGGGTACTTAACTCAAATTATTGCATTATGCAAATGATGACAAATCAATAGCATTTTGAAGAAGATAACTATCAATGGAAGGTTTTATCATCTGAAGGAGGCAGGGGCAAGGGCATCAGCAAAAGATTCAAAGGTTTAGACTAAGCCACCTTCTTTCTATTAGGGGGAGGGAGGCAGTTCTTAGCCTGCGGGCACCTCACTATGCTGACCCCAGAATGACTGGTTTAAATTCCACTTTTGGGAGAGGTTGAAACTGCAATTGTTTTGGGTACTAGGTCTTGATGGGCCTGGCGTGAATGACTCCATGTTGGGCCTGTTTTGTGTTTAAACACCTGCTGAATCTGAATCTGCAGTTTAACAAGAGCCTGGTGATTCAAGTGCATGTTAATGTTGGGGTAGCCGCCTGCAAGCATTCCAGGGAAATGCAGAGGCAGGACCCCGCCGAGGCTGGGAAGCTGGTAGAGAAAGCTGTCTTTGCTGTTTATTTTCATAGTATTAGGAGTCCAGTCAGTCTGATAAGTCTTCATTTGAGTAAGCAAATCAGAACAATGAAAAACAAAACCTCTCCTCCATGTTCCTCCTCCGTGTCTAGGCCCCAGGAAGAACACCACCAAGCACTCCAAATTGCAGTTTCTTACCTCCTTGGTGCCAAAGTAATTGCTGACTAAGTTACTTGTCATGTCTGCATGCTACGGGGTCCAGGTGATGAACTATGAAAGGGAGCTATTAAAGCACAGCTCTCTGACATCAGATGCTGGTGTCTGGCATATTTTGGGCACTTAATCATCACTAAGCAAGTTGAGAATCATGATTATTATGCTTTTAAAAGATGCTTATTCACAGAGGCCCTTTTGTACTCTCAGTCCTAGTTAGGCTGGGATTGTATTTCAAAGCCTCAGAGTGCCTGGTTTGGGCTGAACAAGGAAGAAAATAGACAGATGTAGAAAATGGCCCCTAGATTAGTGTTTTTCAAGTTCCATTGGCATTAGCATTGCCTGGTGTGGGTTAAAATATAAATCTTTGTGCACTACCTGGAAAATTATAGTCTCCAAGGGTGGTATTTGGAAATTTTAATTAGCTTAAATTTAATTAACTTTATTTAGCTTTCCTGAAATTCTTACATCTTTAATAATCTTAATCTTTAAGAATTACCACGGTATACTTATATGATCTTATTGTGTTATTGCATGAAGAATCGAAAAGGAGAGCAATATATTGATTTGCCTAATTTTTCAGTAATCTCCTAGATGACTGGCTTTTTTTTAAAGATTATTTATTTATTTATTTATTTATACAAGAACTGGGGTACAGGTCAGAAGTGCGAGAGGGTGGATAACTGGCTTTTTAGAAGTGTTTTTTAGGTTTATTAGAATCCAGTGAAGACAGGATTATGTGATTGTGAATGACTGAATGTGAGAATAGAAAGTAAGTGCTAAATACAGAGTAGTTAAATTTAAAAACATCTTTTATGTTAATATATTTAGTGACCATTATACCAGGCATGCCAAATCCATAGGATTTTACTAGAATTTATTTTTTATTTTTTATTTTTTTTTTTTTTAAGATTTATTTATTTGTTTATACAAGCACTGGGCACAGTCAGAAGCGCGGGAGGGTGAGAGAATTCACCAGAGCCAGAGCGGGGGAGCAGAGCAGGCAGAAGGACCGAAGTACACTGCTGAGGGGAGCAGCGGGCGGCAGGAGAGGTCTGCGCGCCATGTGGGACCCTCCTCTGGTGGCCGGGGAGCAGCCGGGGATCGAACCGGCGCCGCAGAGGCCGCGGGCAGCTTCGCAACCCAGCGCTCAACCGCTGCGCCACCAGGGAGGCCCGGATTTTACTAGAATTTAAAGAGTTAAAGCCATTGGTAGAAATCCTCAAACCATCTAATAATGCCACAAATTGCCAGGAGGGGACAGCAGAGAGCTGCCAAATGGCCCACAGTGACATGGTGAGCCAAGGTGATCAATTAGGAGGACCTTAGACTATCTGCCCAAAGCTGCAATCCCAGGAGTGTCTGCTGAGGACACATCTAAACTGGACAGGCTGAAGCTTAACCCCAAATGAAGAGGTCTGGATCTGTGGTGGAGGCTGGTACCTCTTAGGAAAAAAGGCCCTGCCTAGGCTAGTAGGTGGTTGGGAAGAGCTGCAATTAGAAAGGCAAGCTGGGTGAGTGGGGAGCAGGGTAAGTGGTGGGTGTATCACAGGGGAACGGTAGGGGATCAGGAAGATCATGGCTGTCAGGGGGCACAGCTTCTTCTGAGGTAGTTATTTTGATTTACAGTGTTTTAGGGTCATCTGCCCTGGTAAGGTCAGGGAACAATGGGGCTCCAGATGAAAAGCATCATTGAAAAACCTGTAATCTAATTCTTTATTTGAGAAATCTTTGGTAGTGAGATCTTCAATCTCTTTTTTTGGAGAATGCCCTGGTATTAAAAAGAAACTTTAGGAATATAAGACAGCAGATGATTAAATAGTGCCATTATGTTACAGTCAATGCTTGCTCAAGGAGTTTCAGTGAAGGGGAAGATCAATGAGTGGCTTCTTTGAGGAAGTGAAATTTGATCTGAGCCTTAGTGGGTGAAAGGAATTAGAAAGGCAAGGCAAACACACAGTGGGCCAAGGGAGAGAAACTTGGTCTTCTGCAGGACTGTGAGGGGAACGCCCTCTGTAAGGGGTACTCGAAACATGCAGTGGGCTTGGGCACAAAGCCACTGGCTTGACTTCTATTAAACTTTGTGTTGTGTGATAGCTTCCTGCATGTTCTGAAGGAACACGATCCAGGTCGTACAAACATTGGGAGTGTATCATTCACTCTAAGGAAATAAATACTGACGTTGCATGCATCTGAAGAGCTCATGAGAATACAGTTTGTCAGGGAGGAGATGAGGCCTCATTTCTTCCAGATGGAGCACCATAATCTTGACTCTGTGGACAGGTATGATCTGCTTTGGACATGTCTAGAGATATTAGAGTATTCCCAGAATTTTTATAGAGATGAGAAAGGGTTTCACGGAGAATTCCTGAAGCTGTAATCTGTGCTGAGGACCAGGTACAGTGAATATTACACATAAAGGACACCCAGGTCCTCCTTCCACCTACGAATGGCCTGGCCATTGTTCCTTACAACCGTGGTCCAGAGAGTAGTAATGACGCATCTCTCCTGGGATGTTAGCCTCTTGCATTTTTTCCTAATTACTTTGCTTCCACACTTACTTAAAATACTATCCCATTTTTCCATGAATTTTTATAAGAACTTCGTGTTTCTCCAATACACTGTGTAAAGCATTAGCCTATATTTTTGTGTATCCCATGTAGACTGAGCAACTTGAAAAGTAAAACACTTTGCCATCAGTAACAGAGGCTCCCTGTGGCAGTGATTCACATGGAGACGTAGATGGGATTTGGGGGGGATGCAGGAAAGACCATTATCACCTATCACTAAGGGGAACATTGAAGAGACCTCAGAAATCCTCTCTCTACCCCTTGTGGTACTTCTAGAGGCATTCTATAACTTCAGGGCGAGTGCGCATAGAGGTGTTTGCAGTAATTAGTAGTCTCTATTGGCTGTTGGTTTGAAGTGTGAACATCCTTTTGGTGATCCCCCTGGCAGGTCAAATCACTCCCATTTGGAATCCAAGGTGAAAGAACCTTCCTCGTTAGGGAGAACCAAGGATGATTCTTAGACAAACACCTTTATATTACTGTATTTCTTCCTGGCAGCATAAGTTTCCAGGGAGCTCAGAGAGAGTATTAAATTTAATAATTTAATGCCCAAATGGGGATGTGCATTCTTTTAAGAAAGCATTTGTGTGGCTATATCTGTGCTTCCTAAAGTGTGTTTTACCAAAATGCTAGAAAAGGGTGGGTTATTAATCAATCAGTTTGCAAAATGCTTTGAATTGTGTACTTAAACTATAAATTATGTAATTAAAATATAATGACATGGTATTATTATAAAGGTGCTATGATGTCCTGCCAAAGAATCCCTCTCACTGTATCTTACAGGGATTTCTAAAGCTTATTTGCCCATATATCTGCTTCATGTAATTTCCATGAGTATATCACGATCTTGTGTTCTTTGGAGCACTTTTTAGAATATTCTAACCTAAAATAAACCCTTTATTTTAAATATGCAGTGAGTATAAAGTCTAGCTTGTAGTGTCTCCAAGACCCATCTGGTGTCTCGGGACTGGTCCAAACTGCTGTGGATTCCTTTCACTCACCAGCAAGGCCAAGGGCATCAGGATCTGCAGGACTCTGTCGAGGCAGTGCCTCTTCTTTCCCTCTGTTCTGGCTCCCTGCCCTAGACTCTGCCTCTACCTCTAGTCCTTGTCATCTGCCTATCTGACTAGTCAGTTCAGTTCACACCATGGGTTGTCTGCTTGCCTCCCAAAGTTGATTTGAGTTGCTAGGAATTGAGAACTGAAGAGATGATAAAGAAGATGACATCTCCCACCCACAAATTATTCCATATCTTGTCTTCATGGACACGGCTGTAAACGTATCTAGAGTGGGCATTCATTCTTTGGGAGATGGACATACAGGACAGTAATGAATTGGGGGAAATATATAATCTGTATGAGTTAGGGGAGATGCCCACTGTGGAGTTAACAATGGAACTGTGAGCTGTGACAGTAAAGAAATCCAGTGAATTATCATACCAGGGTGTGGCTCCTTTCTAAGATTTTACAGTGCATCATTTCCTTTTTTAAAAAAAGATTTATTTATTTATGCATGCAAGAACTTGGGTACACGGCAGAGGCGTTGTGGGGGGGGGTGAGAGAATTCACCAGAGACAGAGTGGGGAGCAGAACAGGCAGACTGACTGAAATACACTGCTGAGGGGAGCAGCGGGCACGGCAGGAGAGGTCTGCACGCCATGTGGGACACTTGCTGGCAGCCGGGGATCGAACCAGCACTGCAGAGGCTGTGGGCAGCTTCGCAGCCCAGCGCTCAAACTCTGTGCCACCAGGGGAGGCCCTCATTTTCTTTTAAGAGGGCTGACTCTACCTGATTGTGGGTAGCCTCCTGCCTTGAGAAATCCTGGACTGTGGGCTAGAGGAGTGGTGCCATTTTCCTCCAGGGCGTACCTGCTCTTGGAGCTTTCTTTCCTTGCCCACTCTTGCCATCTGAATGATGCGCCCAGATGCTAAGACAAGTTGACGAGGAAATCATTTGCTTCCCACCTTTTGCGTAGGGATGGAAAAAAGGCTTCCTGTTTTTCCAGCACCACTTAGTAAGCATTCTGGTCTTTGCAGGCCACATGGTCTGTGCCGTCGACATGTGTGAAGCGACGATGGGTCATACTCCAGTGAGTGGATGTGGTGGGTTCTGATCAAGCTCTGCTTATAAAAATAGGTGGTGGGAGGAATTTGGCCTGGAGGTCATAGTTTCCTGACCTCTGCCTTGCAAAATGATTTCTACTATGTCAATAGTCGCTGCTATGTTAGTGTGCTTGAAGCCAATCAACATGCATTTTAATAAAAATTGTCCTGAGGTTTCCCCGATACTTATCTCAATGAACTAGTGGCATAAAGAGATTTTCAGATCCTGGGTTTATGTCAGTTTTCTCTATCTCTTTTTTACAGATGTGGTGGAAACACATACATACATGCCCACCCACCCACCTACCCCCCACCCCACACCTTGTGAGGCTCTTGTGAGGTAAGCTCCACCCATAATCATTTTGCCCCTATTTTGCAGATGCTCTATATTTACTTTTAAATTTTCTACAAAAGACATGTTGAAAAAAGTTTAAGAGCAAAATAAAGTGCAGCAAATCAAATATGGTAACTTGATGAATTGCACAAAGGTTTGTTAAATTTGCAAGGCACCCATCATGAGCCATAAGACACTAGTGATCAATTGTGTAGGAGAAGGGGCATCAGCATATTTATTACAGCATTGTGGGAGGTCAGCTGGGATAAAACTATGGCTTCAACCCCACTCTAATGAGACCAGGTCATCTGCACAGTAGCCACCCTGCATTTCTAGATGCTGGAAAAGTGGACACTACCTTAAAACATGCCCCAGATTTATTCCCTTTAGTGAATCTCCTAAGTTTTGTGGCCCCACTACTTATGGGGTAAGGGCTGGTCGTGTGGTTAAACCAGCTGAGAGTTATACAAGAAGAGTTTCCTGCTGCTCCTGGTCTATTTAATTGCTAGTTTTGCTACATCACCCATCAGCTAACCCCAAAAGTTTTCTAAAGAAATAGAACTGAAATCAAGGGAGGAGGTGGGTGGGAGATTTGACAGTTGCCAGTGTGTGGCTGCATTTTTCTGTCTTTGGGCACCAACAGATTCATTTTCAGACCTGCAAAGGCAAATAGGTCTTAGGCACCTGCGTCCCTTAGTGCCACAGCAAGCAGTTTCTGGGAGTATGAACAATGCAAGCAGAGAATTCTGAATGTTAATTAAAAAATGTTCTACTTAAATTCTATCCTATTGGTTCTCTTGAAATGTACAAAATCTAATTAGACATTTTTCTGTCTGATTTTCTCCTTAGACCATATATGCCTTTGATTCTTCTCATTTGATGCCTAATGAGTGGGATTGGGCTCAAGCTTATCAGCTGGTCGCGATGTCTGCAAAGCCATTTCCAAAGTGAAAAATCACGGGTAATAGTCCCAATTAGGAGAATGTGAGTAGCTTTCTTTTAAAAGAACCCAAAGCAGTAGCCTGGGTTCTATTGGTTTTGAATTATTTTTTGTTTTCATTACCTAGGATAGGTAGGCTTTCTGATAGAAAACAAAAATAAGAAGATGCAGTCTGGAAGGCTTTGGAAATGCCTTCACAAATTAGATTGCTATTATTTTTTCTTCTATTGCATTTTTAGGAGAGTAATTCCTTGTGTGAATATTGCACAATGTGTCTAATGAAGTCCCAAGGTCAGATTTTGTTTGCCTTTAATTTGGCACCCAGTGTCTGTCCATTTCAATTTTACTATCATTCTTTGGGGTGTTTGGGTAGGTGGGAGCAGGAGGAGGGACCTACCTTCTCCTTGTTGACAAAATTCCACTCTCTAGCTCCATAGTTACCCAACTCTTTGCCACTAAGTCAACTAAATCATTTCATGTCTTTGGCTACCAATATAAGTTTTAATGGGGTCATCAGTTGATTTCTCAGCCAACAAAATCTCTTTCAGCTACAGCTAAGACCTATGGAATAGAGGCAAGTATTCTTCCCACTGGATTTAACTAGAAGGCGATGTAGCTCTCTGAGCTGTGGCAGCCATGTTGCTCTCACGTGAGTGTTAACGTGAGTTCAACCTCTAGAAGGCAGAGCCAGGAAATAAAGAGGAAAAAAGGCTTCTGGGAACACCAATGGATCTTCCACCACTAGTCAATCTATACATGATTTCTGCACAGATTTCTCAATTATATAAAAATAATAATGCCCATCTGGTTTTAACCACTGTATTATTTTCTGTTATTTGCAAGCAGACAAGATCTAAATATTCAGTGAAGAGATGCCATTCAGGAATGGCTCATATTTTAATATTTTCTATAGAATGCATTTTCTATAGGAAAAGAGAGTGGTCAACTCAACATCTTGCAAAGTTTATGAAGGGTGCGTGAAATACAGGTTTACAAATCCTGTCACCCTAGGCCTATTGGAGAGGGGGGAGATAGGGAGAGGGAGGTTGGATGGGGGGTGCTCCAGGGAGCCCCTGTTTTCCATGGCTAGAGAGAAACACATGCAAGAAGAGTTTCCTGCTGCTCCTGGTCTATTTAATTGCTAGTTTTGAGTGCATTTAGAACCAGTAAGAGCTCCCAAACTCCAGAAAGAGCTTGTTCATTTCAATGGAGTATGCGGTACTTCTTCATCCTTCCCTTAAAATAGGTAGTTTCTATAACGACAGTCCTAACTTAAATAGATGCATGCTCATCTCTTTGTTATGGAGGAAAACAATGTTTTAAAGACTGTTCTGTACTGAAAAAGATGTTCTGACTCATAACTTCATAGGGAACTTCATAGGAACTGAGCTCATTTCCATGAGCTCTGAATTACTATTTTGGGGCAGAACCCAGCCACCTGCAGAGGCCAGAAACCCAATTCTCTCTACAAAGCAGCGCAGTTAGAGGCATTTGAAAACTTGGGTCTGAGCGGAGACAGTTAAAAGACGTTAGCAGCAGGGATGATGCCCACGAATGCTTCTTCAGGGCAGGTAGGAGGGAAGGAGCAGGATGGAGAGTATGGGGGGGGCTGCCTTCACTTACAACAAAGGATCATCTTCTGCATCAGAATCACTGGGAGAGCTTGATTATTGAAAACAGAGAGAACTGGCTGGGTCCCAGACATATCCTTTCAAGTCGGAGTCTATGAGAGAGGGACCCAAGAACCCAGACTTTCAAAAAACAAGCTCTTCAGGTGATTATTCAGAGGCCCTCAAGTCTAAGGACCAATGAGTAGCTCACTGCTGCCCATCACATCCAGGGGAAATGCTTACATGACCATCGAGAGCAGAATCGTAAGGGTTAAAGTCATAATATGGGACTTGTATCCTGTTGGGCTTGGACATTTAGGGATGTGGTGGTGTCAGTGGCACTTGGGATTGTGTGTATACCACCCACAGGGCTTTCATTTATTCCTTCAAAATGTAGTCATCATACACTGAAGTGTTTATTGACCACCTACATGGTGAAAAAGTGCTAGACTGTGCGAGAAGTATAAAAAGAACCCCTACCCTCAAGTAGCTCACAGTCTGGCAACTATATACATCCCACATTGTGATGACACATTGTGTCACACATTGAAAGGATTCTTTAAATGGAGTTTTTTTGGGGGGGGAACTTTTCTAAGTAAATTCTCTAAGAAGGAGTTGATGGAGAACAATGCCAAGTGCAGAAGCGATGTTGAATAGGAGGAAAATGGACATGAGGCATTGCACGTGGGACTTGCAGCCCATGAGTGACTCTGAAATGAGCAGCTTCCATCCAGTGGTATGGCCCAAGGCTAGAAAGCAGGGGCGTGAGTGGGTGCTGAGCGAGGAGCAGAGACTCACGCTGAGCTCGGTCAGATCCACCAGGGTAAATGGCAGTGGGAAATGGTGGGAACTTGGTTCTAGTTTTGCCACTAGCATCCGCCTCACATGCATTTCACTGCAAACATTTTTGCTGCATAGCTAATGGGCTGTGGGGCAGTTTTGCTACAAAAGAGAAAAGACCCCAACCCCAGCCCTAGCTGTTACCTCACCTTTCACGATGTCCTTTGAATGTCTCTCAACAGTGACATTCAAAGTGACATTCAAACCTTACAGCTCATTAACCATGTGGCCCTGTTTAAGTTAAAGTACCAGATACTGGGAACTGAGGTAGGGAGCAAAGCTCAACCAAAGAAATGGGGAAATTGGGCACAGGAGTGGGGTGTCACACCGGGAGCAGAGGGTATTTGCACAGATGCAGAATGATGCCAGAGGCTGTTGTTTGCTCTCACCCACCTTGGGGTGGGCCTTAAGCAGCCTCTCTTTCTAGAACCAACCCTTGATTAATATTCACACCTGTCTCTCAGCTTTCTGCTTTCTCTTTCTAGGGAATTATCTTGCCTTAGGATGGGCTAGGCATGGGGCACATCTCTCCAGGGCTTTTACTGCACACCAAACCACCATGTGATTTATTGGTTTCAATAGTTACTGTCTAGTTCACACACAGTGCTAAGGGTTAGATGTGTCCAGCTGCACTGAGGTTTGTGTTTGTGTTCAGCTACTGGTCAGCTAGGAGACTTTCCTCTGGACTTTGCCTCTGGGCTTCACCTGTGGGCTTTGACTGGTTGTTGCCTGAGGCTAAGGGCAGGCAATTGGACCATGGGTCTCTCTTCATCCAGCAGCCTGGCCCAGGCTTGGTGAGGTTCCAAGAAAAAGAGTGCAAGATCTATTACAGTTTTAAAACTGGCCCCATGTCATTTCTGTTGCATTCTCTTGGCCAATACAAATCCAAAGCCAGCTCAGACTCAAAGGATCAGGAAATGAATATTGACAGGAGGAAGGGTAAAACCATACTGCAAATAGATCAGATGCAGGGAGGGGAGTTATTGGGGCCACTTTTACAAATAATCTATCCAATTGTCCTGCTTCTGCGAGCGGCAGAACCCACCATAATGGAACATAAGTCACTTTCCATCAAAAGCCAACTCCTCACCCCAGTGGCTTATGTAGGCACCCCCTGAAATAATGATGGCAGCACAGTAATTATAACTCCACTGGTGGTTCGTAGACCTGGGAGCAGGCTTTGTGGTCCAGATTATCTCCAACCTTTTCTGTGCCTTCAAACTTGAGATGCTTTCAGTAATGACTTGCTAACCAAGGGAACCAGTTCTGGGAAGAATGTCTAACACTAGCAGAAATGAACAATACAAAAGAGGCAATCAAGCACCATGACTTCTGGGAATGTCCAACACAAAAATGTCACCTCCATACACTCCCTGATCTCCTTCTCAGGAGATGACAACAGTACCGCACACTGATATAATTAGGCTGTAAGCTGCCTAGGTGATGACCTTGGCCAACATGAATATGTAAAGAATCTTGCCTTCCTCCTCCACCATCCATGTGCTGATGGGAGCTGCCATTTGGGCTTCTTTGTAGTTAAACAAAGCTGAGGATATTTCCAGTGCACTCAGTGAACCCCTTCTAAGGGATAGCCCTTGAATGTCAGGTAGGCTGCTCCTGCTCCACACAGCTTGCAGCCACCATTAACATTCTTCATGTGCCTTTTGTGAGAATTACAAACTAATTGCAGAATGCATAATTAAGTGCTCCATCTTTCAAAGGTGAAAAAAATCACCAAGCATTCCTCCCTTTGAGCTTGGTTTTACTATCAGTGATTAGCAACATGATTCATGCTGAAATGGGAGGGGTGTACTTTGAGGCAGACTTTTCACTTTTTAAGCATAATAAAAGATTTGATGCTCAAGACAGGTTTGATTAATTTTTCCTCATAGAAGTAGAGTTGATGAAAGGTCTAGGTGATTGTTTAGTTCTCCCTGAACTCATTAAGTGTATCATCTCCTCACTGGCTAAGGTCAAGGTAGTAGGTCTATGAGACACAAGACAACAACTACTAATATCCTATAATGTGCCACAGTCAGTGAAGCTCATGTAGGCCCCGTGCTCACTTGTTACTCTGGGCAAATCTGAAATCCATTTTACAGTTGGGTATCCTGAAGTTCAAGGAGATTATGTGATTCAGGGTCATGTGACTAACTACAGGATGACTGTGGTCTTTGGCCAGTGTTAGTTGGGTTCTAGAATCCCATATGCTTCTTCTTACAACATCATGGGAAGGACAGGGGCAGGAGTCGGCTGGCTAAGTCCTGTTGGAGCATGACTTTGGGTACCCCATTTCATCCCTAGAATTCTCTTGTGTCTGATACAACCCAGTGCTGCTGCTCTTTGTGCTACTTGGTGGTTGTTATGTGAGATTAGTGGGAGTGGAATTTTGGCAGCACAGAGTCAACAGGCAAATGTCCATGAAGAGTGTCGAGATAACAATGAATATGAAGATTTGATTGTGGGGTTGGTTCTTGTTATAAGATGACTTTCCCTTGTATGGAATAAGCAGCTATAGACATGATTGGGTATAAGTGTAGGGAAAAGTGGTACCAACCTCTACTCATACTCACAGTTCTTCTGATCCCAGTTGTGTGTGTTTTTTTCCAGTACCAATCAATTCTCTGACACAAGCTGGGTATCCTAAATTCAAATGAATTCTGATATAATCCTCAATTCATGTGGAAATTGAAGGGACCCAGAATAGTCAAATAATCCTGAAAAAACAATGAAGTTGGAAGACTCACACCTTATTGTTGGGGGTATGAGCAAGATGGCTCAATCCAGTCACATTCTACCATGTCTGTCTCATCACCAGTGGTTCTACCTCTTAGCAGCAGTTCCTCCATCCTGACAGGGATTCACGAGTCACTCTGTGGTGAACGATCCCTCACTGCCCCCACACTTTCCTCATCTGCCACCTGTTTCTTGTGGAAAACTCTAACTTCTCCCTTCAACTTCCATTCCCTCCAATTTTGGTATTTTTTGCCTATCTGAGTCATAAAATATACCTAGAGTTTGCTTTATTTTTTTAAAAGATTTATTTATTTATGCATACAGAGCTGGAGTGGAGGCCAGAGGTACGGAGATGAGGGGATTCACGCAGATAGCCTCAGAGTGCTGAGACTCAACCTGCGCCACCAGGGAGGCCTAAAGTTTGTTTAAATTAGGTGTGGTGAGAGCGCAGACACAGAAATGATTGTCATGAGAGAAAACACTCTTACAGATGCCCAGAATCAAGAGACACTCACACCGTGCAGGGCTATGTGGGGAAGCCCCAGGGTCAGTCAGGAGGCAGAGGAGGTGTGGGGAAAGCATGGCCAAGAGCCTTTATCATGGTTTTTGTGTGAAGGAATGGACGAGGCAGAGTGAACAGGGTAGACAGGTTTAGGACTGGCTAGTTTTAATAATTTCAGTCAACTGTGCCCCTACTTGTCGAATCCCTGGCTTGTATGGATCCTGATAAAGGAAGGCAGATGGGGGTATGACTTTGGATCAGTTGGTTTGCATGTCAAGATTGTGCTCTCAGGAAAGTCATTCTCTATGTCTAGAAATTTGCACAGTCCCTCTGCAGGTCCACAAAATGTGAAGGCATCATAAAACACAGAGAATCAAAATACAATTAATACAGTTCTTTTCTTCAGTTCCCAGCCACACAACTCCAGTTCCCAGTTGGCAACTCATTCCTTGCATCTTGGCTGGCTAAGTCAACTTTGGCTTGGCCCAGGATTCCATATGTGAATTGCCCCTTTGGAAATTCTTAATGAGATGAAATCCAAGATCCTGATTTATTCCTCTCCCTTGGCTTAGGCCTCAGAGATTGATTCTGTACAGCTAAAGATGTGGTCTCTCTTTATTGCCTCCGTGGGCCAGTAAAGGTTTGGCCACCCAAGAGACAGGAGGGCTAAACTCTTCTCCATTATGCCTCAGTATCTATTTATACCAGTCAGTAGCCACACAGACTCCCTCAGAGCTTGTGCCAGTGGGTTCTGAGTCAGCTTCCAGGCAGGATCTGTCAAGGGATGGGGTTCCGCAGGAGCGTGCAAGCCGATGGGTGGATTCGATTCTTCCCAGGGAAATGATGCATCTTTCAGAGGCTCTTGACCCCAATAAGCAGGGCAACTTGATGGATAAGTCTGGCTTTATGGTCTATATCAGAAGCTATTTAGATAAAATGAATACATAGGGAGGGTTTACAACAGAGTTCTGGGTTAATAAACCCTCAGCAAATGTTAACCGTTGTTGTTCATTACTTTTATGTTGTCTACCCTTAATGGAGGCTCAATAAATGGTACCTCATCACTACTACTGACATACAACTCTGAGCACCCCAAAAGGTTTACATGAAATCAAGACAGAAAATAATCCTGTGGGTTCTTGATAACCTGCAAAACACAAAACAAGTACAAGGGGAAAAATTCCTTGTTAAGACTTGTATTCATGATTTTCAAAGAAATAGGAGAAAGAAATGGTAGACAGGAATAAAAGCATTTTGGTTAATTGGTTCCTACTAAAGTTACAAAATACTTAGCAGGATTAAACATTAACAGAACTTAGTATTAGATCTTCTGCAAAATTAATAACTTTGAACGATATAAGGAAAACTTAAGGTGTCTATATGAGTACAGGCTTGTATGTCAATAGGCTTTCTACAGCGTACATTTTGAGACAATTCACACTAATTATTCCTTACTTTTTCTTTCTCAGTATCTTACTGGGGTTGAGGGAGAACACTATTTTTGAACTGAAAAGCAATGTAAAAAGAGTGAAGCTTCCATTGTCTTCAAGGTACCCTAATTACTCCAGGCAGCATCAGCCAGGGGCTAAGAACAGTGTATAAAAATAACCCCAAATCAGTGTGTTCTTGCCTCTGCCCTCACCTGCATGGTGGGAATTTGGTTTCCCTCAGAAAGTTCTAGAAGTCCTTGGGGCAGGTCTCCCAGGAGCTCTCAGCCTCTGCAGTGAATCTGCTTTTTAACGTTTTCCTCTCACACTCTGCCCCTGGAGCTGATTTCTCCAAGCCCCTCTCCTCGGGGGGTGGTTGCCGTTCCAGGGGTGCTGGTCTGCATCCAAAGACCCTGATGGAACTAACGTGTTGTCTGCTGCAGAGTAAGGAATGTCCTCACCAAATAAGTGTGCCCTGAGTGTAGGGAAGGAAATGGAGGAAGGACAACATGGGTAATAATTGGGGCCTTCTCATGGAACACATGGGGCCTTCTCATGGAACTGTGTGGCCCTAGAGTTGGAAGGGACTGCAAAAGCTATAGATAGTGGGCCTCCCCTGGTGGCGCAGCGGTTGAGCACTGGGCTGCGAGGCTGCCTCTGCAGCGCCGGTTCATTCCCCGGCCACCGGCGAGAGTCCCACAAAAAAAAAAAAAAAAAAAAAAAAAAAGCTATAGATAGAGACCAAAGTCTTTAGGTTTCCTGATGGTGCCTTTGTAGAAAATGTTTCATAACTGGCGACTTCATCCAGCAGTTCCTCTGCCCTCACTGGGTTCCATTTGCTCCCACTGTCCCCTCTGTGCAGACTCAGGTGCACACATGCCGCAGACACACTAACACCAGCACTTCTTCATTGGGGAGGAGTAACTCCAGGGACTACCTCTCTCCTGCTCCCCTGTTGGCTTCACTGTTGGCCCCAGGCCAGGAATCCCCCCACTTTGTCCAGCTGCATACTTACTCCTCCCGCTGTCATAGTACAACCCCTTGCTTTCCTTCTTCTTCCAGAACCATCTTAACCTGCTTTGTTCTGCTCACATTGAACAACATGCTAGTTCTCCAAACACCATTCTGCTTCTCCAATTGCTGCCTTTGTGTTTTCATTCAGTATCTCCTTCATTAGAAACAGCCCTGCTGTTCTTTTTTTTTTTTTTTTAAAAGATTTATTTATTTATGCATGTAAGAGCTGGGGTACAGGCCAGAGATGCAGGGGGTGAGAGGACTCACTGGAGACAGAGTGGGGAACAGAACAGGCAGACTGACTGAAATACACTGCTGAGGGGAGCAGCAGGGCAAGACAGGAGAGGTCTACTGCGCCATGTGGGTTGCTCCTTGGCCAGCCCGGGATTGAACTCGTGCTGCAGAGGCTGTGGATTGCTTCACAGTGTGGTGCTTAACCCCTTGCACCACCAGGGAGGCCCCAGCCCTTCTGTTCTAATGAACACATTAGATGAACACATCTCTTTTCCCATTTGCCTCTCTATGACTGGGAACAGAAGCGGGATAGGACCTGGTGGTCTTTGCTTCCTATTGCCAGGACTTCCCTCAGTGTCAGGAACTGAGCAGATGCTTAAAAAATGTCTTTTGCAATGAAAGGCCCATATGTACTTGTAATTGTTAAGCATAATTAAATTTTATTCTATTTGTGAATGTGTCATTCCATTGTATGGACATTATTAGAAACCCCCAACTGTCCTTCCTGCAGAGGACAAGCTGTTGGCTTGTCTTGGCTTGTCTTGATGTAGCAGCTCCTGTGACTGATGGGCTGCCTCCGTAGCCCATGAAGGAGAATTTTAATTTCCATGTGCTCCTCACAGTGAGATTCTTTTTCTTCAGTGGCCAAGTTTATTGGTATTTGTTGTTACACGCCACTCTCTTGTCTTCAGTCCACAGCTCCCAATTAGTATAGTTTTCTATAAAATTTGCCTTAACAATGACCGTATACAAGTTCTCTTTCATTGCCCTCATTACTTGAAGAAATTTGAAAAATGCGTTGTTCTTGGCCCAAGAATGCTGGACATGTTTCCATTTTCTCATCTCTTTACAGCAGTTCGAAAGACTGTTTTTTCAGTAAAAACAATTTCTCAGTCATTGTGAGCCGCACACTTGGCCTGCTCAGTGAAGATAATGGTCTGGGAGGACAGTACGTTTCTTAAGTGACAGTAAGAGAATCGTAGGCAAGTTGCCATTGAGTCACTACAGCTCTGCTTTGGCTATAGTTTTCTGATCTCTGTTCCTTCAGATCTGCTTAATAAATCTTTCCCATGCTTTCAGTTAAGGAAATATCTTTTAGGCAATTATCCTCTAAGAAATCAACTATGGAATAATCAAATATCATATAATGAGTATCACTGGGTTGTTGACACCACGAGTTGCTTTCCCTTAGTCCTTGCTAACAGAACACCCAGTTCAGTACCAGCAGCATCATGTCGGCCTCAAGAGGACACTTGTAACTAGTATAAAATACTGTAAAATACAAATACAAATATAATACAAATACTATAAAATACAAATGCATTTGGCTTTCAGACTCTCTTTTTCCAGATGCTTTCTTTCTCTGTCTCCCTGGAAGTAGAGACAGAGTAGAACTGGGATAGAAATTTGAGTGTCCATGAACAAACGGGAAAATTCTCTAGTTTGGCTGCTTCCATCCCATTGCTTTTTGCCTTGGGACCTTGACGGACCGATCTGAAGGATAAAAAAGCAGATCCTTAGGATGGGGACAGAATGGACAGGAATCACTGGATCCTTGAAGACACTTTGGAGCTGCTGGATTAGCTGCTGGGTTGCTATTTACTGAACACACCTCTGGGTGTGTTCAGTAAATAGTAAATGTCTATTTTGCTCTTTATTATCTGTTAGACTTTTTTGTTACTTGCAACAAAAAATATAGCCAGCATCCTATTTCTATATCTGTAGCAGATGGAAGTCACTGCCCAAAATCTCTCTGCCCAGATTTTGAGGTGCTTCTCTAAAATGTATTGTTTTTGTTTTTTTTAACCTCTAGCTAAACATGTGTCACTCATTTTTTTAAACAAATTCAGCTTACACTAATTTGCATTTAATCTGTGTTCTTTTCTCTGCTATCTAGGATTGTCTCAGCATTTTGTCTTCATACACCCAGGCAACAGTAGGTAGTAGGGAAGACTACTTTTAGCTCAGCAATTATAATAAATACTTTGCTTCATTTTTCTGATTATACAACTATTTCCTTGGTCTAAGCCAATGCTATCTAATAGAAATATAACTATAGCCCCATACATAATTTCAAATTTTCTAAAAGGAAAAAATGTACATGCAGATTATATACAACAGTAATATCTTAGGCAATACAATGGCTAGAGTAAAATGGAATCCTTTCCTATGAGAACATTAAAATGTGCTTAATGGAAAACAATATGTTGCATTGCTTCAGTTTTAAGCTTTAAATTAATTAAAATTATTTTATTATACCCGTCTCATTTAAGTGCTCCACAGCTACACTGGGTAGATCAGACCTATGCTCTGAACCCTCTGAGAGCAGGAATTTTATGCAGGTTTCACCTTAGTCTCTGCTTCCTCCTGCAACCTTTCTTGGACCCTCATGACTAAGTTGCAGGCCGCTGCAGGTGCTTGCACACCCATTGTTGCAATTACCTATTTGCCCACAGACTCTTGGTAAGCAAGAACTGTTTGTGCTTCTCTGTCATAGGTCCTGGGCATCGTACAGGGTGAGGAATGTCAGAGGCACTCGTTAAGTAGTTATTATTTTTTCTTTTATTTTTAATGAATTGTTAAATTTATTTAAAAAGTGGTTTTGGGAGCTTATATCAGACCAAGAGTTCCTTAAAGATAGGGGCTATGACTTTCCTCTGTAGCCCTTTCATCATGCATAATCTTACTACATAGTAAATACTCAATAAATGTTTGTTGAATGACTGCTAGACCCTGTGACAATCCTAGGCTCTGCAGCCCTTCTGTCTTCAGAACTGAGTCTGGCTTCAGAGCTGAAGCCTAAGCTTCTCTTTAGTCTGAGACTTAGGGTTACATTCTGAAGATCTGAGCAGGAGCCTGCCCTGCTTCCTGAGACTGCTTGGTTCTGGGGCCTCTTCTGAGCTTGCCAGGTTCCCCCCACCTCCAACATCCAACAGCTAGCTAGATGACCCAAATCACCAGCCCCACTGACTTCTGAGCCAGTTCCTCTGGATTTCACCACCTTGCATTATTATGCCTTACCTTGATTTCCATGCCCTGGCTCCTGAAGGGTGGGGGTGTGTAGACTGATCTCCACATCACATTTGCAGTCTTGGGGCTTCCTGTTCTATTTACCAGATCCAATCTCCTACCAAGTCTGCCTCAATTTAGCTGTTTTGGTTGTGCAGTAACAGGGCATATTTCCTGGGGCAACATTTAGGGTGACTGGCAGTCACTCTAGATGTGACTAGTTATTTTGACAACACACCAGCAGATGGCAGTAAAGTGTTTTGAGCAATGGTTGCTTTTTTCTAGTTTACACAAAATCCCCATGTAAGTGGGGCTGCCAGTGGGATCTGCTGCAAATCTAGCAGGAGAGTCTAGTTGTAGCATCTTGCCCCCATTCTAGCACCCCTTATCCTTGTAGTTAATTATATCTGACCAGGTCAGTGAAAATGTGGTAAAGTAGGAAAAGCCTCACGCATGGGGAAATGAGACTCATTTCCTCTTGATTATTTCTTGTTGCCAAGCATCACAGGCTACAGTTGCAGGGACCCCCCACTCCTGCTCCTTCAGTCCTTGAGCTCTGGTCTCATTCCCTTGCTTTCTGTAATTCACCTGTAGATGACACTTGTCCTTTAGGATGAATCTGTTTTTTTTTTTTTTAGTGTTTTTTTTAATTTAAATTTTATTTTTATATTCCCCATACAATTACAACCCCCTTATTTTGACCCCAATCACTCCTTTCCCCGCCCCCATCCCCCATAGAGTGTCTCTGGTTCATAGTTGTTTGTTGATTTTGATATTTTCTTTCTTATTGTTATTCTTTTTCCTGGTCCCTTATTTAAGTTTTCTAGATTCCTGCTATGAGTGAGACCATACGATGAATCTGTTTAAAGCATTGTGGTGAGTATCAGTTTCTTAATAGACAACACTGGCACATCCCTGGGGATTTTAGGTAGTTTGTATGCAGCATATTTAAAAAGCAGAAAGCCATTTAAGACCACTAAAGAAAGAACAAAGAAATGAAAGGGAACTATTTAGTGGTTCCAAGAGAAGGGAAGTGCAGAGATGCTTGTGATGCTAATTTTCCTTTTAGGCCCAATTGTCTGGACTGGCAGAGTCTATCTAACTGTGAGTGATCCATAAAGCTGGGAGTATCTCTGTGTGTGAGTCCATCAGAAGGAATGCTGCTCTCTGGTTATTGACTAGTCTCATGTGATGCATCTCAGAGTGCACTTGGGATGGAGAATCTATAACCACACCCCTGCAGGGCTAGACAATGTCCCTCAACCCAGTAGGTTGCAGGAAGAGAGCACATTGCAACACATGACATTCACTCAGTTCTGTCCTGTTCATGGAGCTGGCCTTATCCCAGAGAATCCCCTTTGTTCTGCAACTTTCCTGGAAATTGTATTTTAAATATTTATATATTTAAGTATTTATTTATAAATTTAAGTATATTTAAAATTTCCTGGAGTATATTCCTATGTAGGAAAGCAGAACCATTGATATTCATTTTGATTCTTCTAGGTTAGACTCAATTAGATTATTTCTTGGTAGCTTGTGGGTATGAGGGCAAGAGGTCACCATCGTCTGCTTGGGATCACTGCCCACTGGCCTAAAACAATGGAGATTTCTCAGCTGTAACAGATTTCTTAGCTGTAACAGATACAGCTAAGGTTCAAGGTAATTTGTCTCCTTGTGAGACTTCACGGTGGGTACTAAAGAAAACTGGATGGGGAGAAAAGAAAACTGAGTTGTAGCATTGTTCTTGCATTTCTGCATAGTGATACGTACGGCTTTGGAAAATACATCCTTTGCTTCTCTTATATTACATCTGAGATTTGAAGGGGAAAGTTTCTAGAATTCTCTGACTTTGTTAAAACCGGTGATCATGTCCAGGGAAAATACTGAATCACTAAGAGCATGAATTCCAAATGATTGGCACTTTGCTGCCATATCACCCATCAGCAACATTCAGAATCTGTCTCAACATAGTGCCCCAGGAGGCCACCACCAATGGGTGAAAGTTGGCCTTCAAGATGGAACTGTCTTGCTATCCTAGACACATGAAAGCTCAAGTTTCCACATCTCTGTTCACATTGCAGTTTCCATTTTCCTAACAGCTCCCAAAGCTAGTTAGTTGTTCACGACAACAGGCATCTTACCAGACTCACTAATCTACCATTCCTAATATTTGGCAAACCTCAAAGAAGGGGTGTCTGAATGAAAACAAATGAATTAAAATAAACAGGAACAGTAAAGACAGGCTATTCCTATATTAATGAAAGGTGTTTGTGCTATATAAAGTAGGAGAGACAGAGAATTAAAGAAAAAAATATCCCGACTCTAGTTTGGCAAAACATCCTTACATCTCAGAAAAGAGGGGGAATCTTTGGCTCATAATGGGTTAGCTATTCTGTGCTGCTGATTTGAATACAGAAGACGTTTTCTTTGCTTGATATAAAATGATGAATAGTATGAGCCATAATCAACCTTCTCCAGGTAAAGAATCTCCATGTTCAAGGCAGTAAATCCTATATGCTACTATGATGCGAAGTCCATGACTCTCATTTTGAGGCAGCATTGTAGCACTGTGCAACATGCATTTCAGGCATTGGTTTTCACTAGTGCTTCTGTCTTTATGAGTATCTGATTCTCCTAGGGGCTTTCAAAGAGTACGATTGCTTGGGCTCCATCTCCAGAGTCTGACTTAATAGGTCTAAGGTAGTGCTTAGGAGATGATTTTATCAAGTCCCACATAGTACTTAGATCAAATTGAGATCATCATTGAGGGGTAGTTGTCTTTGTTCTAACAAGATGGCTCTTCACTGCGTTTAAAGCTGGGTTTTGACAGCCTCCACTGTTTGTGTAGGTTAGCCACAGGGTGCTGAAATTTAGCTCTGTTGCTCTCAGTTTGCATCATATATTTAAGAATAGAGTCAAGAAGCTGTCTGGTGAATAGCAGTAGTCTTTGAGTAGGATAACCCTAAATGGCAGGAATAGTCATAGACCCATGTGATAATATTGTGCTTTTTCTATCTAATGAAGGAAAACAGATGCAACCATGAGAAATGCTAGATATCTGGTAACACCTTTAAATGCATTTAAGTCACCCCCAGCATCCATGCACAGTCAAAAATATTAATGCTTATATGTGTGCATTAATGAAGATACTCTTTAATCTATGTGTAATGGATTAAAAAATCCCAATGAAAGGATTCCATAAACCAACCCATTTGATCCCCACCCTTCCATAAGTGTTCTTTGGGATAGGGCAAAGCTCATGAAGACTCGAGTGTGAATTCCACCAAGGACAGCCTGGCTGTGTTATATGGCTACTTAACCCTTTTGTCTCAGTTTCCTCTTAAAATGATGATGGCCACCATACCCCTAGAGGGTTTCATATAAAGGTTGAATGATTTAATCTTGTTTGGAAGTAGACAATACTAGTTTTCTTCCTTCCTTTAAAGAATTCATGAAGTGACTCCTGAAGACTGTAACCACAAGAGGTCCTGAAGCTTGAAGTGTTCCCCTTTGATTCAGGTGAACCACCAGAGGCTTGCCCTCTTTACATGGGGTACCAGGAGATGATCCAGTGACTGTTATGCTGATGCATAGCAGTCTTTGTGATCCTTTGTGGTCAACCATGGTCATCCTGGGAAAATGAGGTGCGGAATTGAAGCAGACCTGCCAGTTACTATATGTGACACTATTGTTCTTCATTAAAAAGATCGAGGAATGGTACAGAATAAACAATACCCCATCTCCTTTCACTCCCAGAGGAACACAAGGAATGTCACCCATAATTAGTGTGTTTTTGTTCTTAATGTTCTCAAGTCAAGCCTACAGATAGAGCCAGGTTATTAAATCCACTTGAAACCTTCTTTATCACCCCTCATCAGAAGATAACAGGAGGAAGGTGGTGTTTCTCTCTTTTTCTGCAACTATTCTACAATTTGACACTGAAAACACTCAGGCTAGAGGTTTAATTTGAATATCTATGGTATAAAATTACCAGTGTTCGCATCCCCTAGCATTTTCCTGACAAATTAATTGCCAATACAATTTTCAGCAGCGGGTATGTGTGGAGGGTGGCAGGGTTGCGGGTTCAGTTTATGGAAGGTAATTATGGGGGCCCTTGGCCAGGAAAGAGCAGAGATGATACCAAGGGATCCAATGTTTTGGGTAAGCAACACCTGCTCCTGGGCCTGCTCCATAGACCCGCGGATGTGGGAGACACAAATAATTTGGGAGATTTTGTGTCTACCTACAGTACACGTAATTTTACCTCTTCAACTTGGTGTGATCTGTGGCCAACGTGAACTCTCAGCAATTATCTGGAGTCATCATTTCTTAGATCCCTGCTCCATTTAATTCAGCATCCTACATCTTCAAGTGACGGTGATAAAGAAGGTAAATGGCAAGATTGTCAAAGGCGAAGAGTAAATAAGGCTGAAAAGGGGGTCTGGTGTTGGCTGTGTCTGAGGGAATGGGCACGTCTGTTGATGTATCTGAAGGGAACTGGTCTTCTCCAAGGGACATGGGAAAATATCATGGGGTGAAGCATCTGGCCTTTCAAGAAATGTTCTTTTTATTTTATTTTATTTTTTTAAAAAGATTTATTTATTTATGCATACAAGAGCTGGGGTACAGGCCAGAAATGCAGGGGGTGAGAGGATTCACCAGAGATAGAGTGGGGCACAGAACAGGCGGATTGACTGAAATACACTGCTGAGGGGAGCAGCGGACGAGATAGGAGAGGTCTGCCTTGCCATGTGGGCTGCTCCCTGGCTGGCTGGGATCAAACTCGTGCTGCAGAGGCTGTGGATTTCCTCAGAGTGCTGTGCTTAACCCCTTGCGCCACCAGGGAGGCCCAAGAAATGGTCTTTTTATTTCAATATCTGCAATGAAAAGCCATTTCCCTGTAATAAACACCTTTGGATAAGATACTTAATTTCCTTTTTCAGCCTAAGCCCCTCAGAACAATGAAATTCTCTAGTGACAGGGGCACTTGCTGCTGAAGTTGTTTTAAATTTTTATTGTGTTTAATTGTAAAATAATAATGACCACAACAAAAAAGCAAGCAGACAAAGTCCATGGAGATCCCAAGCTGGGGTAAGGAATGAATGGAGGTGGTGGAGATCAGACTAGATCAAAACCAGTAAACATCCCCCTTCAATTTTTTAACGTGTTTTAAATATTATAATTTCTGTAGATTTCTTTTCATTGAAAAGACATTTTTGGAAACAAAGGATTATAACATTATATTATTGTGTGAGCAAATTTTAAAAAAACGACAACACAGATAAGTGTGTCCATTTGCTTCCAGCAAGTCTTGTTCTTGAGTTTTTCCTGTGAGGTCAGTTGCTTTTATAAATATTAAAGATCCAGTGAGGATGAGATCATATTTCTGGCATTCTAGTTTCTGGAATAATGGGATTGGAGAGAAGGGAGTAAGGCTATTTGTCGGCCAAGGTTAATGGACAAAGCTTTCACTTGTCTTCTTGATGGACATGGAGCTCATCACCCAAGTATCTCAGCTATGAGGCTTCTGCCATGTTTCCTGGGAGACATACCCACTCTCAGCAGTCTCGCTGTGCAATTATAGTTAGAAGATGCCAAGGGTGGGTGGGAATAGTACTTTGACGCTCCCATTTCACAGGTGAAGACTACCAGATGGTTAAGGAACTGAACTGAAGATTGTCAAGCAAGTGAGTAATAGAAGTAGGGCTAGAAAATGGGGCACATTGTCTTTAAAGCAGCAATGAACAAATGTTCTGGGACTATAGTCAATAACTTCACATGGATGTAGGCCTTGAATTCTTATCTTGGCAATTGGCTTTATTCTAGAAAATGTACAGATTGCGATGCTATCTGAGGTCAGGTAAAGCTGGCACTTACAATTTCCTATTGGATGTAATTTTCATGTCTCTCCCATAAGGTGGATATTATTTCTATGCATATACATGAGAGAACCAAGGCTCACAGAAGTTGAGTAGTTTGCCTCAGATCTTACTGGTGAGAAAGTAGGATTTGAACCTGTATATGTGATTCTAAATCCATCTGCAACCTTTCCATTCACTAACTTTGTTTCACTCCATTCCAACATTATTTTTGTTACTCTTTCTAGCCCCAAGCAAATCACAAAGCAGGGTCTACATTTCCAGCCCTAGCTTTTAACATAGACCTTTCTTATGCATCTACCAGGTACTCAGATTTGTGCTGGAGGGAAAATACCAACAGGGTAGGAGGCCTTTGTGTAACTAGAAGTGTAGGTGAAGACAAATGTGATTTTCCATTGCAAGTAGCCAGGAATGCAAACATTTGCCCATGGCTTACAAGCTCCTGTATCCAAAGTAGGGTGCATGGACCAGCAATATCAGGATCATCTGGGGGTTCATTATTAGAAATGTGAATCTCAAGTTCTGCCTCAACCTACTGATATAGACCGCATTTTAACAAGATCCCCTGGTAATCTGTAGTCACATTCCGTTTTGAGAAGCATAACCCCTTTGCTCTTTTTTTTTTTTATTTTTATTTTTTTTTTTATTTTTTATTTATTTTTTTTTTATAGAGGCATGTTTTTATTTATTTGTTTGTTTGTTTGTTTATACATGCACTGGGTACAGTCAGAAGCGCGGGAGGGTGAGAGAATTCACCAGAGCCAGAGCGGGGAGCAGAGCAGGCAGAAGGACCGAAGGACACTGCTGAGGGGAGCAGTGGGCGGCAGGAGAGGTCTGCGCGCCATGTGGGACCCTCCTCTGGTGGTCGGGGAGCAGCCGGGGATCGAACCTGCGTCGCAGAGGCCGCGGGCAGCTTCACAACCCAGCGCTCAACCGCTGCGCCACCGGGGAGGCCCATAACCCCTTTGCTCTTATTGCTCAGTCACAATAGCTTTCTTTTTTGCCTCCTGGCTCCTACCTCAGGGCCTTTGCTTGTGATGTCCCTTTAATTGACTGCTTTGTCCCCAATTTTTTCATGGCTCTGTTTTGTTCAGATTTCAGCCCAAGCAATATTCCCTCAGAGTGTAAGAATGCTGACTCTTAGGGAAATTGTATTATATTTATATAATTTGCTATTATATTTGCTCATGATATTTATTATTCTATGAAATTATATATCATTTACTTTTTCATTTACTTGTTCGGTATATCTGTCTCCTCTCACTAGAATATTAAACTCCTTTTGCGTAGGAACGATTTGCCTGTCTGATTCATTGTTTTGTTCCCAGAACCTGGAACACCACCTGTGTGCCTTATGTATTCAATAAGTAGTTTATGAATTTATAAATGAATGAACAATGGAAAGTATTTCATTACCATTGAAATTTCAACATGTTGATATTGAAAGCTTAGATTGTTTGTCAAGGTTTACCTAACCAAACTGCCAATCTATATAGTGGCATTTTTTGCATATTTTCTGGTATGAGCTAGAGTTCTTTAAGGTTGTAATTCATGAATCAAGAAAAGGAATGCTGTGGTAAGAAAAAAAAAAAAGACTTTCTTAAACCTTTGCCAATTTTTTAGAAATTGATTTTGTTAGGGTGGCATTTGAGGATTTTAGATTTCTCTGGATAGGTAAGTTTTTCTCTTAATATCTTTTCAGTGAGTCCCTTGAGAAATGCAGCTGTTTATTTTGGCACAGGCAAAAATGTGATTGGAAACCTTCTCTTTTTATTTATAGGTGCTCACAGCAAAGTGGTTTATTTCTTGGTTAAAAACACCAGTTTGGAGTGAGTTCATACATACTTAATGAGCTGACTCTGCAATAGTACATTGCAGAACTTCCTGGAGTAAAAGGCAAAGGTAACCTCCTTGAATGCTGATGAGAGAGACGTCCTGGGAAGAGCTCTCACATCTCCTGTGTACAAAGACCTTATCAAAGAGGAAAAGGAAAAAGAGAGATTAGTTGATACTTAATACATGCCCAGTGAATTACACAACAAGATCTCATTTTAATCCTCCTAACTAGTTATCAGGCCTGTGGCCCATTCCACAGAGTAAGAACTGGAGAAGAGATTAGGGTATGATCAAAGTAATCCCAGTGGTAAGAGTCAGAGCTGGAATTAAAATCCACGCTCTTTCCACCATATTACTGTCCCCTTCTTAGTGGAACTTCATCCTCTATCATCCTCTTGTCCTTGGGAAGATGACTTGATTACTACCCTTTTATATGGAAACTATTTTTGTGTGTGTGTGTGTGTGAGAGACCAATTTTCTGCTTACTTCAGAAGAACACCTCAGGGCCCAATAATAACATTATAAAGAATTGATGAGGAGAACAGAAGTGATGGTGCAAAAATTTTAGAACCGCACAGAAGATGCTCTGACTCTGAGGCGAGGAAATCCACAGATTACAATGATTGTGGTATTTTTAGTTGGTGGATCCAATCAGATATAATTTATTAAGAAATTAAGAGCTCAAATTGTAGTTTCACATATGTGTGTATGTATATTTGTTTTTAAGCCAATGATCATTGTCAAATTGAGTATTCAGATTGAATATTCATGATTCCATTTTGTTGATAAGAGGAAAAAAAATTTGAGGGCAGTGTGATATTTAGAGGATTGGACCTTTCTTTCAAGTCACCTGAAATCAGTGAGAGGAAGGGATGGTTTTCTTGGCAGTTCCCCTATCCCCAAGAGACCCCACCCCTAGTCCTTAGCAGTTTTCTAGAGATTCTGGAGCCTTCATTTAATGAGAGGCTCATTTTGTATCTATTTTCCCTGGAAATGGAACCCTTAATTTTATCCTAGTATTTATGCAAAGAACCAAAACAAGATTTCCAGGTAAACCCTAATGGCCACTGGAGGTTCCAGAAGTTTCCCTGTATATGCCAAGAGGTCATTGTGCAAAATGAGTCCTGAATTTCATCTCTAAATTCATATGGAAATTTCCCAAGCTAGAGTTTGGGTATTTACCAGTAGATGGCGCTCCCCTGCAACTTTCAGCCCAAGGCAGAGCTTTAACTTTTACAAAAGTTCCAGAAAAATGGTTTTATTAGAGGTTAGAGCCTTGTGGAAACCTGAAGTTTTGGAGAAGATATATTTTTGCTCATTTCCTGATTCATCATCTATTCTTTGAGAAATCAGAATTCAAAGGGTGGGAGAGAAAGATGATTTCCTTCTACTTTTAAAGTTGTTACCTTTAGTTTATAAAATTTGTGTTAACTCCAGTACTTTCATGGTTTGGGGTGGAGGGAGGAAGCAATGAGAGAGTGACTGTTCTCCCACTGGACCCCAGTTTGTTTTCTTTCCCACTTAGAATGTGCCTTGTGCTGACCACATTGTACATTGAGAGTATTTGTTTGGAAGTCATTTGCTGAGAACTCAGTCACCTACTTCTTGAAACAGGTGGTTTTAGGGCCTTCCAGGTGGAGTAGGGGTTACGTCTCAGCACTATCACTGCTATGGCCTGAGGTGGATCCCCAGCCTGAAAGCAGCCCACATGCCGATGCTGACCTGTCTGCATCCTGTCTGACCCGCTGCTCCCTTCAGCAGTGCATTTCAGTAGTTCCACCTGTTCTGCTCCCCACTCTGACTCTGGTGAATCCTCTCACCACCCCATACCTCTGGCCTACACCCCAGTTCTTCTATGCACAAAAAAAGAAAAAAAATAGGTGATTTTAGAAATGGTGTCGAGGTCACTACACGTGGGTTCTCAACCCCTGAAGTTCAGAGTTCTCAACACTTTCAGTAAACCTAGGTGCTTGTAGGCTGTTGTTTCTATGGAAAATGAGTTCTAAGTTCTCTTCTCAGTGGAGTGGCAGGGACTAAAATGTTAGTTCCAAGGCCACAGACTCACAGGAAAACTTTGATGATAGTAATTCATCAAAAATCTTTTAGAAACTGTGGGTCACTTTCATAATCAGCTGGTGGAACAGGCCACACCTTCTATATTCAGACCCATGTGGTCTGTGCAGAATGAGGTCCTTAGGTTGGTCTTAACTGCTCTCCTGCTGATCAGTATGATCTTAGTATAAAGTATATTCTAACTCTCTTCCAAATTTCAGAGGGACAGAAGTATTACATTTGAGTCTTAGGTACATAGACAACAATAGGCTCGGTTAATACTAGGCTATTGTCAGATGAATTCAAGAGTGTTCCTGCTAAGGATTTTTTTCTCACTTGCTCTTTTAAAGCTTTCCTCCCAGAGAGTTTTGTGTTTTGTGCTCTCATTCATTTATGCATTTGATAAATATTGACTGAGCATCTTCTACATGTGAAGTGCTCCTCCAGATAACAGACAGCAAACTGGTCCATCCGTGAAATCCAGTCCTCCGCCTGTTTTTGTAAATAAAGTTTTATTGGCACACAGCCATGCTTCTTCATTTACATATCATTCTTCTGTGTACAGGTCTACTTTCATGGTGCATTAACAGAGTTCAGTGGTTGCAACAGAGCTGACCTGTAAAGCCATTTATAGTCTCCTCATGAGTGAAGTCACAGTGGTCCATGACCTTGATGAGCTAACTTCTCTGGAAAGGGATGCAGTCCTGGAGAGAGAGATAAAAAGCAGGTAACAAATATGAAATACACTGCTAAGTGCTATAAAGCAAGCAAAGTAGAGAGATGTGCTAGAGAAGGGGGAGGGATAGGGGATCTACTTGGGATCCTGGGGGGTTCTTCTGGAGGGACTTCTGTGAATAGATCTGAGTGGTGGGAGGGGCATACCTAAGGATCTGGGAAGGGAAGAACTTGTCTGGAATTAGGTCGGTATGTTTAAGATATAGAGACAAAAAATCTTTGATGTTTAGTCTCTGATCTAAACAATGATTGCTTACCAAATCAAGTTTCTTATTCCTTATCAAAGTATGAGTTACTTCTGTTTGGAGGATACCATTTATTCTCACTTGAAATCTTCGTCCAGTTTTGTGTATCAAAGAATATAAATAAATGTTGGGGTTCTAGTGAAAGTCCTTGCCTGATGGCAATGCTACTAGGATCACAGAGCCCTTCTAAAGGCTCCTAGCTTCTTGGATGGTAATGTTCCCCCTTGTGCTGTTAGCATGGAACCCATGGGGATGCTTGCTATGTGTCATCACTTGCATCGATGTTGTGGTGAGTAGCTTTATCTCCAGCAGGGGAAAGTTTTCTGCAGTCTTGAGTTCAGAACAGACATTCAGGGTCCCAGGCCTCTGAGGTTGACTGGCGTGTGGCCAGAAGACTAGAATCAGGCAGTTCTCCACCAGCTCCTGCCAGCATTTACAAAATGGCCTAGACACTGTCCTAGAGCCAGCTGACATCTGCCCCATTGCATCATCCTGATATGGAGATCGCTGACACCATTTCAGCGATGACTCCATTGCATCTTTCCCACCTGAGCCAGCCTAGGAGGGTTTATCATGGGTCATCTTAGGCCTTGTGAGCAGATTCTGCATTTATAAAAGTGACTTAAGTTGCTTACCTTCTTTGAGCTTCATTTCTCCTCTCCATGAAGGGCACATAATATCAGCTTTATTAGGTCATATATCGATTTGTGGAGACCATCTGTATGAAAACATCGAGCAGAGTTAGCATTAGTTTCTTTTCCTGTGGAATGTACCCCTGGGCTGTTCTTAATATGCTCTTTCTAAGTGACTTTAAGCAATAATGGGAAAGCATGACAACTAGGACTGGTCTTGGAGGGGAGGTCTTGGAGGATAGAAGGGAACACTAGGTCAGGTGAAAAAAGGAAGATTCCCCTACAAGATTGGGATTCTGTTTCCTGAAATTCACTCAACCGTCTGTGTTTTTAAAATGTTCTACGAGTACAATGTACTGGATTTCTCACTCTAGACTGCCTTGCCTCCTCCAACACTGCACAGACAGTATATTGGATTGAAGCCAACTCCATTTATTGTACATTTCTTCTTTGCTGGGGAGAGGGTATGTGTATGAACCAGGTCAGTTAGGTCCAACTTGGCTTGCAGGACTGGTTTGGAGCATTTGCAGAATTTCCCTTTCTCTATAGCAGAAGAGTTTTCTCAAAACCAGGGCATTTTAGTTTAGAAGCTTTAAATGCTCATGATTTATCTTGAATTCTTGTTAAATGGAGCTTCTGATTCATACCTTCTCTCAGGAGCAATTTGAGTAGCAAGGGTCTAAATCTCTTCAAGATCAAAAAGACTATGGTTTTAAGGTAGATGATATAGAAGACATATCTTTGTCATCATTCATTCATTCACCAATAAGAAGTGTTCTGGTGCTCATCATGGTCAAGGCCCGTTTTAGACATTGGTACTGTGGAGGTGAAGATGACCTGGTCCAATTTAGAAAGTCACCCTCTGATCAGAGAGAAAGACATGGATGCAAACATTTTTCAAAATGAGTCTGACTCACATTCCTGAAGCAGCTATTTCTTTCATATCCTTAAAGTCCTTATCTGTTCTCTGGTTAAGTTCCTTTTATTCACTTACACTGAGGGCATCTTAACAGCTACAATGCAGGGCAGAGAGCTGATTGGCATGTCTCTAATGAAAAGAGAACTGGACTGAAAACATCACAGCTTTCATTTGGAATCTCAGCTCTTTTACAGCCTTGAGACCTTGGTCAAGATTCTCAATTTCCTATTTGCAACACGGGGAGAATTATATCTAACCTATGTATCCTATGAAATTTTTAGGTAGCTTTAACTGAGACAATGCAGGTGAAATGTGTTTGAAGCTGTAAGGTGATGTATAAATGTGAGGAGACTTTCAGTTGATCACATGCCTGTGCACTGTGGTAATAGCTATAACGTTGAACATATTGGAAGTAAAATGGTACTGAAAAAAGCATATGTGTGCCTGTTCCTGGGTACACGGGCAGATGATTATTTTAAGAATAGATACTGACAAGTGGAATTGCTGCATTACAGGGCATCAGCATTTCAGATATTAATGAACTCTTCTTGTATAGGATTTTGGTGCTTTTTTTGTTCTTGCACTCAATATAAACCAAATTTGTACTCTTACCAGCAATGTGTGAGAGTGCCCATTCCCCACACCTTCCAGTTACTTCTTAAGTAAGGCTATCTAAAAATCTTTCTTAGGGTGGCCACAAACTACCCTAAAATGTAATGGTTTGAAAGGACGACATTTTATAATTTCTCAAGATTCCACAGTTTCACTGCAATTGGGCAGAAGCTGCAATTATCTGGGATCTCAACTCGCCCGGACTCTGTGAAATGGCCCATTTAGGTGGCTGCCCATTGCTGCTGGTTGCCTCCTGTATGTGTCCTCTCTCTGTGGGCTGGACTTCTCATAGGTGCCTGGGCTCCTGGAGAGAAAGCAAAAGCTGCCAGTGCTTTTAATATGTGGGTTCTAAAGTCTCAGAACATTTCCCCCTTGTGGGTCAAAGCACCACAGGACCAGCCCAGGTTCAAGGGAAGGGTAAAAGGACTTGGAAATTACTGGTGGTCATCTTTAAAGACTTGTGATGCAGTTCAAGTTCAAAGGCACAGTAATGTCTTTGAATTTCAATGAAGTTGAAGAAATAGTATCTGCAAAACTTGCACTACACCAGTAGAGCTTAAAGTGTTTGATTCTTGCTTATGAAGGCAATGTACTTTGTGCTAACCAAGTGGGAGAATATGAAGTTCTGCCAGGAAAACTTTTAGCTTGAAGGTCAGTCATCTTGCTGGTGACTATGTAAGTCAAGGTGTGAACAAGCTGTAATTTCTATATCTACGGGTAGAAAAGAAAATAACAGCTCAGGTTGAGGTTCATTTCCAGCTATCTATCATGTGTTTGTGAACTTCAAGGATAGATATGATGGAAGCATTCAAAATAAATGGCTCAGGCATGTTCAAGGTCTGCGTTATTCAGAGTGACAGTTCATTAATTAATCTTCTGCTCTAGCGATGGAGTGAGAGAAGGGGTTTTAGGAGGGCGGAAGGGAGGGACTTGGATGTGGGTCCATTGATACTGCAAATATAACAGATACATAGGAAAGACTTTCCTGGTCTGTGGTTTTGATATGGCTAAAGCATTGAAGTGTGGTGCCTGGAATGGTGGGAAGAGACAGGAACCAGAGACAGGGAACCAGAATTTGGGCTAATAGAGGAAGAAGGAGCTACTTGTCTTTTCCACCTATTCTTGGAAAGGGTCATCCTGGAAAGGACCCTCTCTATCTGTCTATTATAGAGAAGATGTCTATGAATGTCTATGAAATATTCAGGTCTTATTTTATTTTAAATTTGTTGGAGGAAGGCCCCTGAGTGCCAAATTTATGGTTTCATAAAATGTTGGGACATGGGGCCTCCCCGGTGGTGCAGCGGTTGAGCGCTGGTTTGCAAAGCTGCCTGCAGCCTCTGCAGTGCCTGTTCAATCTCTGGCCCCAGGTGAGGGTCCCACATGGTGCGCAGACCTCTCCTGCTGCCCGCTGCTCCCCTCAGCAGTGTACTTCTTTGGTCTGCCTGTTTTGCTCTCTGCTCTGGCTCCGGTGAATTTTCTCACCCTCCCACGCTTCTGACTGTACCCAGTGCTTGTATAAATAAATAAATAAATCTTTAAAAAAATGTTTGGACATGTAGAAGTAGCAAAGATTAATTCAGTGGGATTGCACAGAGAGAATCTAAACTGTGATGCTGACGTGGCCACGCCCTTGCTACCCTAGTGGGGGATTTGGGAATTGGAGTGGTGGGGAGTGTCCATGCCACCTGAGGAGAAGTTTAATTCTTGCAGCACTGGGGAGGGGTGTTTGCAAGATCTCAAGTACTATTCCTTTGCTCAGTCTTTGACTGAGTGCTACCCCACCCCCACCCCCTGCAGGAGAGCATGCCCTTGGCTTGAAAGTGGAGCCCACCTTGAGAGTGCTTATAGCCGTAGGCTGTCAGCTAACCACATCCTTCCAGTTTGGCAACAAGCTCTCTCTTGCAAGGACTCTGTTGAATCTGCAGGAGCGGATGGGAGTGGCCCTTCTCCGTGCATGCCACATGTAACTAACCTTTCTCCCATTTGAGGGTTGGTTGCTAAATATTCTTCCAAGCTGCATTGCCAAAGATGTTCTCTGCTGTTGATGGTGTCGTCAGACCCTCTGTTGCTAGTGTTTGAAGGCAACTTAGTCCCACTTAGGAGAAAAGAGGAGTTTATTCATGTCATCAAACCATGGAGGGTCAGGAATGACTGAAAACAGAAGCTCAGATGCTCTCAAGGTGGTCGCTGCCTCTGCTGTGTGTACCAGGGAACCACCTAACCTAGGCTGCCTCTGCTGGTGTTCCCCTCCTGGGAATCTGGAACTTTAAATCTGGGCTAATGAGAGGCTGTCTAGTGTTGGAGCAGAAGTTCATGTTGAGTGGTTTTCCACCACATGCCATGGAAGCCCAGGAGTGGATTTGTAACAGGGTGGTGGGGGGAGGGGGGTTCCGGGTTTCCTGTCCCACCCAAGGGAGGGTGGAGCTGAGCAGGGAGGAGAAGCTGCAGAGGAGACTGAGGAAGGAAGGAAGAAGGATGGAGCCAGAAGGAGACCTGGAGGAGGCACATGAAGCAGAGAGACACGTGAAGAAACTGTGCTTGCCTTTTGGTCATGGATGGGGTGACACAGATGTGGGTGAGAGACCCGTGGGGAGGTGACCATGGTGGTTTTTGTCTTGATTTTGATTTTGCTCTTTTCCTTCCAGACTTGTCTGGTTGTTTCTGATCCTTTTCTGTGGGTCCCCACTGGAAGATGCTTTAGACTGGTGGCAGGCTTAGGGCCTTGCTCTGGGCCAATCCCGCTTGGGTGGACTTTTACCCACAAGGGGACGAGTAACTTTGGGTGTTTGATTTAGAAACTATATTCTTTGCCTTTCCTGTATTGTTTCCAAATTGTAGTAAAGTTCCTTCCCATTAAAGTCTCATATGTTTTGTGTTGATGCGGCGGATGGCAGAACCTGTTTAGAGCAGGCAGGTTTGCGGGGTCTGGGCTGCCCCTCTCCCTGCCCTGTAACAGAATGAATAACACTGTTCACGATTTTAAGGTCTCCGGTTTCAGTCTTTGGTGATCTAGCTGTGCTTTATCCATTTCAGTTCTACGAAATCCCTGCAGTGGCTAGAAAACTTCCCATTTGCTGGAAAAGTGCATAAGGGACTCTGCTTCTTTTAGCAAACCATGCCTGACCAAGATGCATATTCCAACTTCAATGTAGTGAACTTGACCTGAGAGCCCAGCTGAGACTCATCCATCCCAGAACACTCCTCCCAACTCACCAGTCACAGCCAGATGCCCACATGAAAAAATCCTTGATGAATCTCACCCTGCAGTTGATTATTCTGTGAGGACTTAGCAAAGAGGTGAAAAGGACCTATCAGGCTGGGAGAGACCTTGGACATAGTCTAAAGAACAAGCCCCTCACATCACAGGGAAAGGAGCTCAGTGCAGAGAGGGGAACAGACTTGTCCAAGGTTGTACATTAGTTGCCAGTGGAGCTGGGATGAAAAATCAAGTCTGATTATCATTTCAGTCCCTGCCTGATTTTAAATCAGCCAGAGCTACCCTAGAGAAAGACAGCAGCTGATTGAGCAATCAAATATATATTCTGTATCCCTGTTCTCTGCACCTCTATTAGATCGCGCTGGAGCCTGACTCTTTAGGGAAATCTCTGCAGTAAGCAGTTATAGACGTTTGGTTATTGCCCTGATACAGGGCACATAAGTGGACAGGGGAATAAACGAGGGTCATTTTAGGGGTCAACTTAAATTTGTGCAAGCCTGGTCGATCCTGAAACCTGGCAGTCCAACCCAGGTTGAGCAATTGTCCTTAAGGCAATTTTGCCCTAAAAGAGAAAAGAACTAGTTGACAGCTGTTTTCATACCTCCATGGATGAAAACAAGAAACCAAATGTTTTCTGCAAACTGATAGATTATCATATTCTAGTATAATAGTATACGATCTGGTTTTACCCTCTCTTATTTCAGTAAATTTGACCGCTGAAAAATAGCAAAAAATAAAATTGAAAAGTACAATATAGTACCATGAACAAAGGGAAGACTTGGAAGGCAAGTGGGGCAGGTGCCATCCTCAAAAGAAAATCAGTTCTGGGCCTCCCTGGTGGCGCAAGGGTTAAGACACAACCTATGAAGCTATCCGCAGCCACTGCAGCACGAGTTCGATCCCCTGCCAGGGAGCAACACACATGGTGCGGCAGACCTCTCCTGACTCACCCACTGCTCCCCTCAGCAGTGTATTTCAGTCATTCTGCCTGTTCTGTTCCCCGATCTGTCTCTGGTGAATCCTCTCACCCCCCTCCCCGACCTCTGGCCTGTACCCCAGCTCTTGTATGCATAAACAAATAAATCTTTTTTTTTTTTTTTTTTAATAGAGGCATGTTTTTTTATTTATTTATTTGTTTGTTTGTTCGTTCGTTTTGTTTATACATGCACTGGGTACAGTCAGAAGCGCGGGAGGTGAGAGAATTCACCAGAGCCAGAGCAGGGAGCAGAGCAGGCAGAAGGACCGAAGTACACTGCTGAGGGGAGCAGCGGGCGGCAGGAGAGGTCTGCGCGCCATGTGGGACCCTCCTCCGGTGGCCGGGGAGCAGCCGGGGATCGAACCGGCGCCGCAGAGGTCGCCGGCAGCTTGCAACCCAGCGCTAAACCGCTGCGCCACCGGGGAGGCCCAACAAATAAATCTTAAAAAAAAAAAAGAAAATCAGTTCTTTGCACAGGATTGTCATGAATGTACACACGTGAGAAAAGCCATCTTTCATGATGGCCTGGTGAATGTCCCTTTTTTAAAATTTCTTATTCTTTCCTCTTTTAAAGCAAATTTGCCTTACAGCAGACGAATTTCGCGGCAGAAATCTCTGTGGCGAAAATGCTTACAGCAAACTGCTTGTGGCGAAAGTGCAGGCGGCGAAACTTCTCACGGGAAGATGTTTACTGTGAAACTCCCCGACAGCTTCTGTACCTACTGGACACCATTTTTTTTTTAAAGATTTATTTATGCATACAAGAACTGGGGTACAGGCCGGAGGTGTGGGGTGTGAGAGGATTCACCAGAGACAGAGTGGGGAACAGAACAGGCAGACTGACTGAAATACACTGCTGAGGGGAGCAGCTGGTGAGACAGGAGGGGTCTGCTGCACCATGTGGGTTGCTCCCTGGCTGCCGGGGATCGAACTCGTGCTGCAGAGGCTGCGGATTGCTTCATAGTGCGGTGCTTAATCCCTTGTGCCACCAGGGAGGCCCCTGGATGCCGTATTTTTAAACGGTAAGTCACTGCCCTTGAATGGGGCCAGGTTGAGCTTATTCATTTTAAGTTTACAGTTCCGTGTTCTGATAAATGTAGCGTCTCCTCCCCACACGCCCGAACCTTGGAACTTGGTGTAGTCCCTGGAACAGGCCTGGAGGAGCCAGAAATCTTAGAAGAACTGGAACATCTGTGGCTACTCCATTCAACAAGCCTTTTACTGCCTGCATTTTGGGGGAGCTGAAGCGAGTTGATGGCATCCTCCTTGGCAGCACGGGAGGCGGCAGACTAGCATGCCATCCAAAGGCCTGCTTTGACCAGCGTCTCGCTCTCAAGGACAAGGGCTGTCACCTATCACAGTGACCACAGTCCTTCCCTTAGAGGGCAGAGCGGCCGCTGGGGGCCTCTCTGTCCTCCCCTGGATGGCTACGACGCCCCAGACCTTCTGCTGCAAGTCGGTTGGGTGCCAGATGCCAGCGACTGTGCCTTCTGTCCCCAAACCACCCATCATGGAGACCTCTGAGAAGCTGTGGGGACCATGGTCACCATCGAGGACCTCATCTTAACTCCTGGACAGAAGATTTCGTGTTCCTCACTTAGGGGGAGGATCAAAAGGACCACAGTTCCAGAGTTTGCTATGCCAGTATTGCCATGGCAACAGATTACCATTGTCGAAAAGAACAGGAGGAAGCAATTTTCCACGTACAGGCTCTTAAAGACCCTGAAAGAAAACGCCAAGGAAGCCAAAAGTTCACTCTCCACTATCAGACCTCAGAGTCCATGGAATGGTCAGAAAACCCTGCATAACCTGAAGGTTTCCCAAGGGACCCCATTTTGACCCTAGTCTTTTGAAATTGAAGATAACTTTTTAAGCATATAGTTATTATTTCAGTTTTATTTTTTCCTGAAAAATTCATAGATGGTAGAAATTTGTGTTTGTCCTATTCCAAAGCTGCCAGAAGTGTGTGTAAAATTGTGTGGTTTTTTTGTGTATTTTTTTTTAGAATATTTTATTTATTTATGCATACAAGAGCTGGGGTACAGATCAGAGGTGTGGGAGGTGAGAGGATTCACCAGAGACAGAGTGGGGGAACAGAACAGGCAGCCTGACTGAAATACACTGCTGAGGGGAACAGCTGGTGAGACAGGAGAGGTCTGCCTCGTCACGTGGGTAGCTCCCTGGCCGGATCTAAGTCGTGCTGCAGAGTCTGCGGATTGCTTCATAGTGTGGTGCTTAACCCTTTGCACCACCAGGGAGGCCCATGTGTATGCATTTTTATTTTTTTTTTTTTTTTTTTTTTTTTTTTAAAATATTAAATTTTATTTTTATATTCCCCCATACAATTGCAAACGCCCCATTCTGACCCCAATCCTTCCGCTCCCGCCCCCCACCCCAAAAAGTGTCTCTGGTTCATAGTTTTTTGTTGATTTTGATTTTCACTTTCTTATATTCATTTTCCTGGTCCTTATTTAAGTTTTCTAGATTCCTGCTATGAGTGAGACCATCCGGTATTTTTCTTTTTCTTTTTGGCTTATTTCGCTGAGCATGATCCCTTCCAGTGCCATCCATGTTGCTGCAAATTGCATGTGTTTATCTTTTTTGAATGCTGAGTAATAGTCCATGGTGTATATGTACCACATCTTCTTGATCCAGTCATCTATTTTTGGGCATTTGGGTTGTTTCCAAAGCTTAGCTATTGTAAACAGTGCTGCTATAAACATAGGAGTGCAGGTGCTCTTTGGAATTGATGTTTCTGTGTCCTTTGGGTAAATACCTAGGAGTGGAATTGCTGGATCATATGGAAGCTCTATGTTTAGTAGGTCCAGAAATCTCCACACAGCTCTCCATAGTGGTTGGACCAGTTTGCACTCCCACCAACAGTGCACAAGAGTTCCTTTTTCTCCACATCCTCGCCAACATTTGTTGTTGCTAGTTTTTTTTAATATGTGCCATTCTCACTGGTGTGAGATGGTATCTCATGGTAGTTTTGATTTGCATTTCCCTGATTACAAGTGATGGTGAACATTTTTTCATATGTCTGTTGGCCATTTTCATTTCCTCTTCAGAGAAGTTTCTTTTTAGCTCTTCTGCCCATTTTTTGACTGGATTATTTTCTTTGTTGTTGCTGAGTCTCATCAGCTCTTTGCAGATTTTTGTGATCAGTCCTTTATCATTAGTGTTGGGTGCAAAAATGTTCTCCCAGTTGGTGGGGTTTCTCTTTGTTTTTGTTATTGTCTCTTTTGCTGTGCAGAAGCTCTTTAATTTGATGTAGTCCCAGCTGTTTATCTTCTCTTCACTATCACTGCTTTGGGTGATGTGTCTGTAAAGATGTCTTTGATGTGCAAATCCCGTAGTGTTTCGCCTATATTTCCTTCTATGTATTTTATGGTTTCAGGTCTCATGTCTAGTTCTTTAATCCATTTTGAGTTGATTTTTGTGTATGGTGTGAGGTAGTGGTCAAGCTTCATTCTTTTGCATGTAGCGACCCAGTTTTCCCAGCACCATTTATTGAACAAACTTTCTTTGCTCCAATGCACATGTGTATGCATTTTTAAAGAGGGTTAGTATATGTAGCTTTTGTCAGCATCTCCAAGGGATATAGACCCAAAGAGGGAAATGAAGAATTGCTACGAGAGGCTAAAACTTCAGAATCTTGGCCTCCATTCTCCAGCAGCAAGGAGCACTAGTCCAAAACCTGGTGTTCTGGGCTAGTATATTCAGTCCCCTCAGCCCTGGAATGTATATCATTTACTCATGCATTTATTCATTTACAAAACACATATAGTGAGGTTCACTCTATGTGAAGATGTGATTTGCAAAGGTATACAGGACCTGCTGTGATGAAGAAAACCTTGTTGGAGAATGTTTTAAAGGTATATGTCCCATGAGTTCTCCCTATATAAAAGTCAAAATCTGGTTTTTAACAAGCACTGCAGGTGATCATCTTGCTCATATTCACTTAAAAATGAAAATGACTACAGGAAGTGCTTGGTTAATTGTGGCCTGTGTTCACTTTCTTCCTTTCAGAAGATGGCTTAGTTTTCTCTTTTATTACTAAGATTAAAATAGTGTGGTGGCACAGAAGACAGCAAGACTTTCTAATTCCAGTATTTGGGGGATTTCTGCTTACTGTGAAAAAACATGGCAGAGACATGGAAGCTTTTTCATTGTTAATTTTATTGGGACATATTTTCTTTCACAGGGAGATCTTTTTATCCTCAGAATTATCATATCTCTTTTTACTGTGGTTGCATTTTTAAAGAAGGTTAGTGTTTGTAGCTTTTGTCAGCTTCTTGAAGGGATATATGACTCGAAGAGGAAAAATGAGGAATTGCTGCTGGAAGCAAAATTCAGAATCTTGGCCTTTAGTGATGTATCTTATGTAAGCTTAAAGAGTTTGTAAAGTCCATGTGTTTCTGTCTATGAGACTGCCTTCAAGATAATACGCTGCTGGTTGTATAGAATAAACCACTTACCATCCAGTATTTAAAAAAAAAAGTAGACACCCATGCACCTACCACCATAATCAAGGTATAGAATATTCTATCATCCTCAGGTTCCTGTGTCCCTTTGAAGATTTATTTATTATTATTTTTTTATTTATACAATAGGTGGGGTATAGGCCAGAGGCGCGGGAAGGTGAGAGGATTCATCAGAAACAGAGTGGGGAGCAGCAGAGGCCAACTGACTGAAATACCCTGCTGAGGGGAGCAGCAGGCGAGACAGGAGAGGTCTGCTGCATCATGTGGGTTTCTCCCTGGCGGGCCGGGAATCAAACCCGCACTGCAGTGGCTGCGGACAGTTTCAGAGTGCTGTGCTCAACTGCCTGCGCCACCAGGGGAGGCCCCAGCCGTTCATTACTTGATGGGTAGGACATGATTGCTTCCATCTTTGGGGGAGATTATGAGTACAGCTCTCATGAATACTCATATTCTAGTCTTTGTGGGAAAATATATATTTCTCTTGGGTATAAATTATGAATTGTTGGGTCTTATGGTAAGTTTATAGTTAAATTAAAAAGCTGCAAAGCGATTTTTCAAAGCAGGCTGTTTTACATTCTCATTAGCAACGTTTGTTGCATCCCAGATGCTTCACCTTCTCTGCAGCACTCAACACTGTCTGTCTTTGAAGTGTGTGCTAGTGCGTGCCATTTAGACAGTATTGCATTTCTCTGTCTTGTTATCACATTTTTAATGTACTGTAGGGTAAGGTAAAAAAATATCAGGCTTTTCGGCCCCCCCACCATTAGGGTTGATGATGGATCCCTGTGGACCTGAATGCATACCTGATGGCGGGCACCTGGAGTAGGGTGTGGGCCTATGTAAGTGGGTACACCTGGGCTGAGAGACTGGCCTTATAAGGGTGGCGGCGTTATGGGGACGCCAGCAGAGTGAAAGGAAGAACAGAGCTAAAGAGACCCAGCAGAGAAGCAGAGGCCATAAAGAGTGAAGACTTGCTGGGGGCTGGGAAGCCTGCCAGCCTCCTGGCCTCCCAGCACCCCTGCCTGCCATGTACTCGGTAAATCCCAACAAAAGCCTGCAAAAGCTACCCAGGACTCCACTCCAGGACTCCTCCTTAACCTGTCTGCTCGATCATAGAAATCCTGCTCTGTCCCATCCTGCCTCTCCATGTACTTATTGGGCATTTGTATATCTTGTGTTGTAAAGTGTCCAAGTATTTTGCACATTTTATAAAAATTGGTTTGGTGGTCACTGCTAGCCTAGTAAAATGGAGCTAAATTAGAATAGAAAATATGAGGGTGCATTGGTGGTATATTTGTTACATCAAAATATTTGTTACATCAAAAATTCTGCAAAATTTTATTGCAGAATGTATGCACATAAGCATGCCTGTGTGTAAGCTGTGTTGCGTTGTTAAATGTATCTGTTATCACTTACTACTAGATTTCTTGTTAAGGGATAAAAACACCCTCCTCCTTCTCTTCAGCCCTTTGAGAGTTGAATTTTCTGTTCCTCACAGCTAAGAGCCTGGCTTGTGCTTCTTCCCTGGGACAAGCTCTTCGCAGTTCACGCCTTGCATTATGTTTACATCTGGAGTAGTGCTGACTGGTCATTTTGCTTCGTTGATTGCTAAGTGTGGGATTGCTGAGAAACTGTCTCTGGGTTTTGACATTTGGGTTTGTAAGCTTGGTGGAGAAGGCTGGTAGAAAAAGCGGGGGTGGAGATTAACATAAAAGACCTTCAGAGTAGGACTCTAGGTGATTGGATGCACCTCTTCAAATTGATTGTTATGACCTTTAGTTGATTTATAGTCAATCGATGTTCCATTTGGTGGAAGTAGTGGTAATTTTCCAAAAGGTGCTAGAGTTTATTAACTCCCATGTTTGGTTTCAGAACTCTTTATTGTTCTGAAATTTTTCTCATGTGACTAGTTACAGTGGTCAAACGTTTGCAAAAGACATTCTTCACATGCTGTTTTGGAAATAAGGGAAAACTTTTCTGCTCAATTTAGTATATTCACCATATCAAGAATTTAAGGTTAAAACTATCCCCTTTATGGTTTTGAGTTATCCAGGCATTTGATGTAGTCTCACTGGTTTATTTTTGCTACTGACAAACTGCATCATTGTGGCCTCCATGAAATGGTCAGCCTTTTATGCCGATGGCCTCTGGCTATCACCTGTGACTGCAGGATGCACACGCATGCCTGATTAGGGACAACTGGAGTATGGTGTGGGGTGCATAAGTGTGCACACCTGAGTCTGGAGGCTGGGGCTATAAGGGTGGTGTCACACAGAGAAAGTCTGTGGCAGAGCGTGGCCACTGGAGGATGAGTGACTATAGCGAGAGGCAGGGCTGTGAGATAATGCCAGAGAGGGCTCAGAGATAAAAGCGTGTACAGATTTGCCCGGAACTGGGAAGCCCCCCAGCCTCCTGGCCCACGAGTCTGCCCACCCTGCTCCTGCTTGCCTCACTACAATCATATTGTTCACTGCTTTAGAATTTGTCTTCAGCCAAGACTTGGTGTTTTGTTTTATCTGTTACTTTTATTGGCACCAAAATCAGAGAGAGAGGAGAGGTTGGAGAGAAAGAGGTGTTATTGTGACCATTTTAAGAATAAGGAAAAAGAGACTCAATCAGGACAATTGGCCTGTCCAAGAACACATGTCTGCTAAGTGGCAGAACAAAGAGAGCAAATCAGATGTCGATGTTCACCAGCCAGAGCCCAACACTGCACACCTGTGGTGGAACCCGTTGGGGTCATGGCGCTCAGCTGTCCTCTCAACCACGGTGATTGATGGGGCATTGCTATAGGACGGGGCGTTGTTACAGCTTGGACCTGGGGGAAGCCTTCAAAGAAGCCTTGGAATTGAATGCTGGAAGGAAGCAGGGCAAGTCTACATTTGGCATCTTAATTTTTATTTAAGAGGTGGGAGGAATGGAGTGAAGCTAAAGCTGAAATTGATGAAGATGCACTCATTTTTTGAGAGGTCTCCATGTCTTTGACAAGAGTGATCTCGTCCAATGTTCATGTTCTGCACAGCTGTTAACTAAAGAATGCCAGGGCCTACCTGTGAGTGCCAGTCAGCTAACATGCCAACTTCAGGGACTGCTTTTTTCTTTTGGAAAGATCTTGGTCCTTCTAATCCAGTCCTCTTCACTACAATGCGCTGCCTGCCTGTCTGTAGATTTCTCATCACTGTACCAGGCTCACAGGTATTCTGAGAAGGGGCACTTGAGGTAGGGGGAAGCGGGTGTATATTAAGAGTTTGCCTCTCGTCTCATCCCAGGCTACCAAGGCCACTCTCCATTCTTTCCCGTACTACTCAGCACTCAGTGCCTTGTCTTCACCCCTCCCTGAGGAAACTTGCTTCCCTAGAAAATTTAAAACGGACATGCCGTGGATATAAAATAATGGATGAAATTCCTGGAGACCTTTTGCAAGAGCTGGATCACAAAGTTCTGTCTTTTCTAGAGGATTGTGGAATTTTCGTAGTCTTATTTTTAAAAGTTTTGTTTTCATCAAAAAAAGAACATATGCTCACTAATAGAGAAATAAATAGAACTGCAGAAATTAAAAAAATAAGAAGTCACTCATAGTCCCACCACCTGAAGAGATACTGTCAATATTTTTGAACATTTGCTACCAGAATTTTCTTTACGCGTAATATTGTGTGGGGTGTGCACACACACACATCGTTTTGATCAGACTTGCTGTATGATTTTTATCTGTTCTTTTTATTAACTATTAGCATATGAGTTGCAAATACCATTTTTAATATTTATTTGATACTCCATCATATGGCTGTGCCAAATTTATTTCATATTTTTATTTTTGGGCATTTCCATTGGTTCCATTTTTAAAAAATATAATAAGCAATCCTGTGATAAACATTCTGGTGCAGAAATCTTTTCTCCTGTCTGTTTTGTCAGACCAAATTCCTATTCTGGGGTTGATAAATTGGAGGATATAAGCATTTTACTGAATATTAACATATATGATTAAATTTGGGTGGTTATATTTTGAGAAGCAAAGCCTTAGGCTAAAGGAATGAAGATCTTTCAGTGGAATTGAGGGAATGGCCAGCTGACCAGTAAGAGGGAAAAAAGCGATGTGAAACATCAGTTTTCCTGGAAAGAATGTCATTCTCTTCCACATCAGGCCAGCCAAGCCCAGTTTTCAGATCTTGATGGACTGCATTGTGGTTCACTGCATGTCTTCTGTTATCCCTTTTACTAGGCCCCTTACCCCTCTCCATACAATCCACACTTTATTCGTTTGGACCTCAGTTCCCAGAGTTCAGATTGGCTTTCTTCTCCATCCATGACACACTCTCACCACCATTGTCTCTCCTTTTATTTTCATTTCTTCCCTTATGCCTTATCTTCACTTCTGTTCTTTACTCATGGCCCCGTACCTCCTTGATACACTTCCAAAAGGGTCAGAGGCATATTCTTGAATAGGTATGGATTCTCAGAGAATAGAACATGTGTATAGTTTTCAAGTTGGGACATAGGTATTGCACTACAACCTTTATTCTGGTTTTTACTTTCATCACTCAGACTAACTCCTTGAGATGTGGTCGTGGTCATGGTCTCTTGTCATGCTCAGCGTCTTGTTCATTGCTTCTCCTGTCAGCAGAGCATCCCATGGTTTGAGTCCATGTTTTATTTCTCCATCTCCCTAATGATGAACAAACCAGTTTCCTGCTTCCACAAATAGGGCTCTGATGAGCATCCTTGATCCTGGGCAAGGATTTCTTTTTCTTTTTCTTTTTTTTTTTTAATTTTATTTTTATTTTCCCCATACAATTACAACCCCCTTATTTTGACCCCAATCCCTTCTTTCCCCACCCCCCACCTCCCATGGAGTGTCTCTGGTTCATAGTTGTTTGTTGATTTTTGATATTTCTTTCTTATAGTTATTCTTTTTCCTGGGCAAGGATTTCTTTAGGCAGTATACCTAGGAGTGGGGTGCTGGGATTTCAGGGGCATCACACTAATTTTACTATCTACAACTAGATTTATTTCTAAAATGGGAGAAGCAGAATGCACACAAGCATTACAAAGCTTTCTTCTTGGTGTTCAGATGTGTCTTGGTGAAACTCCACATTCGCCACCCTTTTTCTGTGATAGAGGGATGTCTGTCCTGATTGCCTCAGAGTGTCCCGGCCCTGCTGTCTGTCTGGAGAGGATAACAACAGCACTAACTTCAGGTGGTGACACAGTGTCCTTGGGGTTTCCAGAAACCACCAGGAAGAGGGCTCCCGGTTTCTGTCTGAAGAAAGTCCATTCAGTACAACCTATCCTGATGGACTCCGAAAGGTCCAGGCTGGATTCTGGAGACAGATTTGTATCTTTCTTTTGGCATTCAGCTGAAGCAGTTGTGAACTTTTGAAAATACATGTCAGTTTTCATATTTTATGTATGTTCTCTGTAGTCACTTTCATCTTTTTGGTATCTTTGTTTTTTTAAAGATTGATTTATTTATGCAGAGAAGAACTGGGGTGTAGGTCAGAGGTGTGGGAGGTGGAGGATTCACCGGAGACAGTGGGGAGCAGAATAGGTAAATCTACTGAAATACACTGCTGGGGGGAGCAGCGGGCGAGACAGGAGAGGTCTGCTGCACCATGTGGGTTAGGCTGGAGTGGTCATAGCGCTGAGACTTAACCCCTGTGCCGCCAGGGAGGCACCCATCTTTTGGGTTTCTAAGACATAGTGGAATAGATCCAGGTTCAGATTTGCATTCTCACTTTCAAAACTTACCTGACCTTTAGTAAATTATTTAATATTTCTGAGTCTTCATTTTATCATTTATAAAAGGATAAACAAATGCTGACCTTGCAGGACTGCTATAAGGACACAGTGAGATAATGCACGAAAATCCAAAGTCCTTTGCCAGGTACATTGCACATCTTCAGCAAATTTTGTTGCTCTTCTGATTTCCTGATCCATAGGAAAAAGGTTGCTATGTGAGTTGAAAGCCACGTGTGCCAGTGTCTATTCCAACTAGGGCCCCCTTCTCAGATTCCTCTCAGCTACTCTAAAGTGCATTCTTGTTTTTATTTTTCAAAGATTTACTTATTTATGCATACAAGAAGAGCTGGGTTACAGGCCAGAGATACAGGGGGTGAGAGGATTCACCAGAGACAGAGTAGGGAACAGAACAGGCAGATTGACTGAAATGTACTGCTGAGGGGAGGGAGCAATGGGCGAGTCAAGAGTGGTCTGCTGCGCCATGTGGGTTGCTCCCTGGTGGGCAGGGGCTTGAACTCGTGCTGCAGAGGCTGCGGATTGCTTCATAGTGAGGTGCTTAACCCTTTGGGCCACCAGGGAGGCCCTCTAAAGTGCATTCTTATTTTGACAGGTGCCAGGCTGGATCTGTAAGACCCAGATCCAGCCACACCGAGTGTGCAAATGAAGCCTTCCCATGCTGGTGCTGCTGAATGCATGTCAGGAAGACAGCACATCCCTGGCAACTGTTGCTGTGTGGTTTTGCCACTGCTGTGCCAGCTCTCAGGAGTGCCTGGAAGCTTTAAAACCAAAGAGTTTCAAGGGCTCGCCAAGGCGGGACTCTTCCTCGTGCATCTCTGGACCAGTGCCTGGAGAGAGGGGCAGGTGAGAGGTTGCGTGGCTTGCTTATGACTCTGGGAGGCAGACCTGAGCTGGGGCTTGAATACCAGGGCATCAGGGCTGGCAGTTTTGAGGGAGGAGGATTAAATAGCAACCTGGTGTAAGGAAAGTGCTAACTAGCTCATTAGGCCTGGTATGCAAAAGTGGCCTACTTTGCCAGTAGTGAGGGCTCTTTCTGCTCAATTGCCTGTGATCTATGTATCAGAGCATCCACAGGTAGGGAGGGCATGGTTCCAGGATGGAAAGGAGAAAGATGAGGCCGATGTGAAGAAATGTGTAAGGCCTCCTGGATAGCAGACGGCAGAAGGCAGATGTGCAGATAAACCCCAAAGCCAGAATCCACTGACAGCTGAGCGATGGGTGAGTGGCTGCCTGGGAGCCATAGACATGGCCAGAACCGTGGTGAAATAAGCAGAGAGAGGGGGAAAGGCTGGGGTGGGATAAATAGCCCCTCCCAGCCATGTATCTCCTCTCAGCCCTTGCGAATGACCAAATCCAGCCAGAAGCCAGGGCATGGGAGCCTGGGTGATGAAGACGGCCTGGTCTAGCCTGGCAGGGCACAGAACAGGGTAGAGGGGGGTGGAAACTGGTTGTGGGCATTGACAGAGAACAAGCAACAGGGTTCTGATAATGTCCAGGAGGGACCGCAGATTCTGGAGCCAGGCTGTCCAGGTTCAGACTGTGCCTCTGCCACCTGCTGAGCCTCTGGCTGCTTACTGGAGCTGGACCATCATTATTCTGCTGGTATCTGACTCAGGGGGTGCTTTTGTGAAGATTAAATGAGTGAATGCATAAGGAACACTTGGAAGAACATTGGGCACATAGCACAGAGCAGATATGGTCTAGAAATCTTGCTTTTTAAAACTTTGAACCATCTGGCACAAAGGTGTCCCAGATGTTTCAACAACTTTGAAGTGGGTGTAGAGGAGTGGAGTAGTTGAGAGAATCCTGATGTGTGGTCGAGGAGGGCAGACTTCAGCCCTGATGGTCAGTGAGTGGACAGCCTTGGGAGGGCACGCCACAAACAAGGGGCACTCTCTTGCCCCAAGAAGGTCTGGGTCTTTGGTCTCTCTATTTTTCTGAGTGCCCGTGTGTGCATACAGGATGATGCCAAAATAGTAATTCTGTGGATTTTGCTGCTAGTTCTAGACATTGGAAAACTGACAAAATGAGGAGAGAGACTGAAGGAGTGGCTTGTTTGTATACAAGTAGCCACCATCATTCATGCATATTAGGTATAATTATCAAGCAGCACAGGGTCATGGTTAGCATTAGCTGTGTTGTTTTATTAAGTGAGCTAGAAACTCAGCTCAGTTTTGCTCAACTTTTGAAGTTTCTTGCCCCATAGGATGACAATAGATATTTCAAAAAGAGTAGCACAGATGTGAGTCTGTCACCACCTCCCTCACCAGGCAGGTGGGATAATGGGAGTTCTCAGTATGTCAGCCTGGGCCCTTGCACTCTACACCTATTGCTGCAGCACCTGAAGATCCTTGGGGATGAGGTTCCCCTTTTTTTTCTTAAACCATGAATAATCTTGACGATCCAAAGACCAGTATTGACAAAAGCAGGAGGAAGGAGACTCTGGGTACGGAACAGGGCTTAGTAAATATTCATAGGTTAATAGATTGAGCGACTCTGCAAGAGTCCTGTGCACAGTTTTCTGCCTTTAAAATGCCATTAGCCTTTCTCTTTATGTCAAAATGATGATGTATCAGTAAACACCAGTCCCTCTGTGTTGTTTCTTCAGAATCTCCTCATCAGTCTTTCTTGTCTGCAGCCTGACTTCATGGTCTTCCCAGTAAGTGGCGCACATTACCAGATATGGCTCATAAATAGCAGTATCCCTTAGGGAAAAGAATCTCTTGTCAATTAGGAAAGTGTTCAGACTAACTGAGAGAAGTTTGAACAAGGGACTTGCTTTCCTCACTTAATGAGGAACGTGCAGAGACAGGCTGGAGCAGGCACCCAGCAGTGCCCTATGGTGCTTGCGCTGTGGCTTCTCATTCTGTGGACTTACTGGGTCCGCCTCAATCCCATGTCTGTGACCTCATGGTCAAAGAAAGCTTGGCGTCTCTGTCTCTGGGCTCACGATTGCAGGAAGAAGGGTGAATGGTGGAGGAGTGTCTTTTTTAGCCAGACTTAGCTTTTTTATCCACCTCAGTGACTTGCTGGTATTTCTTTGGTCAGACTTGTGCCTTAGGCCCACCACCGTCCGCAGGGGAGGCTGGGAAGTTACATAATGTTAGCTGGCCATCTTGCGACCTTCACCAAGTCAGGTGAGTAAGGAAGAAGTTGCTTCTTGAAGTGAGTGTAGGGGAGTGGAAGGTGGGAGAACACTGTTGGGGAGACACAGTGCCTGTGGAGGGATTTTACTTATCACATAGTTTTAGCAATAGTTTTCTGTTCTCGTGCTTAGACTGCTCTGTTTTGTGTCTACACAGACATGAGTGCAGCAGAGTGTATAACCCTCCTGGTAGCTTTAGCAAAGGGTCCTGAAGGTCAGCGAGGCACTCTGCTGCCCTTTCCTGTGTCTTAAAGAATGGCAGTGTCTCTAAGAAGGAGATATTTATCCATTTTGCATTAAGTGTCAGAAACAGTAATTAGGGTGAGTGCTGCATCTTGCAAGTAAAAACCAACCCTCATGTTGTTGTGGTGGAAAATAACAGTTGGTGGTTTTCATAAGGGGACCACTGTATTGTTTGCCTGGACTTACCCTCTTTCCTTAGAGTGTCATTCCCAGGTGTTTTCCACTTGTAACTTAACAGCTCACAAAGACACCACTTCTCTTTGTGAACCAGCATGCCTACGTAGAGTTAGAGAAATGAAGACTTCATAATATCACCTTGCATTGAAAGAGTCCCTTCAGTGCTGCCACCTCTTCTGCATACAGCACTTTGCACTTGATTTCACCCTTTCTTGGTGGAGTTGGGGTGTGGTGCTAGGGAAAAAAATGTCAGTCATCTCTCGATAAGCAGAGTGGTGCTGGGGAAGAGCTTAAGGTCAGCCACTTGGTATTTGCCCAACTGCTGACCCATTAAACCAGGAAACCCACTTATGGAAACAGTCCCTGCCTAATTTATTTATTTATTTATAGATTTATTTATTCATGCATATAAGAACTGGGGTACCAGACAGATGTACGGGAGGGTGAGAGAATTCACCAGAGATAGCGGGGAACAGAACAGGCAGACTAACTGAAATACACTGCTGAGGGGAGCAGTGGGCGAGACAGGAGAGGTCTGCTGCGCCATGTGGGTATGTCCTTGGCTGGCCAGGATCAAACCCGTGCTGCAGAGGCTGTGGACAGCTTCACTGTGCTGCACTCAACCACCTGCACCATCAGGGGAGGTCCTCGTGCCTAATTTAGAAAGCCAGAAAGGCTAGTGGACATTTTTGGTGATTTGATACTCAGTCCTATTATCTTTCCCCCCTGAATCCCTATTTGGACTCTGCCCATCTTCTGTTGGGTCGGGCATGTACCAGCACATCTCCGGGGACACGCTGAGGGACGAGTCACAGAGCAGGTTTGCAAGGCAAGACTCTGTTGCTCAGTGAGCAGCCCTCTAGCTATTTATTAGTAGTAATGAACAAACATGATTGATTATGTGACAATGGCGGGGGAGCAGGGTCTGGGGAGACAAAGAGTGATCAACTTTATGGGGAACTGGAGGGGACATGTTGGACACATATATAGGGAGGGCTTCCTGTGCAGGTGCTTGATGTAATTTCTGAGCTACCCCCAGACCCCTGAGACTATGGCCACGCAATCAGCGGCTACCTAGGCATCCCTGGCTGCCTTGTGATGTGAGCCATTGTCTTAAGACAGTCACACAGGGGTGCCTTATCCAAATCCTACACACACACACGGGTGCAGAGAGGCCATACACACACAGGCACAGAGGCCCCAAATGGTAGAAATGCCACAATCTTCCTACCTTCATTATATTTGGGATCATTTTTAGTTTCCTTCTTGATCTTGCACCTGGGTCCCAACAGAGTTGGTAGCTTGGTGTGACCCCCCTCTTGACTTTAGTGAACCCCATCCAGTCATGGTATCTGCCCCCACACTACCTCTTATGGGGAGAAAGCCATGCTGTCCCCTCTGTGCTACTTGCCTCCTCCTCTTTATACCACCTTCCATGCCACAGTGCAGTTCTGTTTGAAATAAAACCACAACCAGAATTCTACTTCCCTTCCAACTTTTGATGATCTGTAGTAAAAACCACCTCGTCAGACTAGCATCGCCACTTCTGTGTAGCTGGTCCCCGGCCCCTGCAGCTGTTCTCCTAACTGCCCACGCAGGAAGTCACGTCCATTCTCTTGCCTGTGCTTTATGGTTATTAGATAGCTGTCCCCTTTTCACATTCACCTATACCTCTTAAGATTTTCATGAACCTGTTCCCTGTTCTCCATCCTTTTTCAGTTAGAAAGCCTATGTAGCAAACTAAATTCTGTTCTCTCTCTTCCTTTTTTGCCAGGGGCCTCATCCAGCAGGGTTTTAGTTTATTCTTTTCTGATACCTTGGACTTGGTTTCTCTCCCAGTCCTCTGTGCTCTTGTCAGTGGCAACACCATTCCTGGCCCCTTATATCTAAATTTTAATTTCTCCAGTAGGGCATCCTAGGAAGGAAAGAAGGTCCAGATGACAGCAGGCAGTCACTGTGTCTTCATCTTTGATTATATCTCTGCCTGCCAGCTGTCCCACTATTTCCCTGCTGACTGGAGCTTCCTTAGCAGGGGCCCACGCCAAGTTTCTGGACCAGGTTACTGCTGGCATCTCTCATTCAGTTATTCTCCAGCTGATAAAAATGGATGAAGAACAGGTGGCTGGCTTTCTTGGCCCAGAGCCAGGAAGTAGAAAAGTTGAATGAAAAATGGTATCTTTTTCAGAATTCAAAGTTAAAATCATCTCAGTCTCTAAGTTGTGACTCAGACGAGAAAAAAATGCAGGACTAGATCTAATGGTTAATGGGAAGTGGAGCAAAAGAATTGGAGGCTCAATAGCAGGATCACAAAGTAGTGACAGTATCCCCACTGTTCAGAAATTCACTTTTTGCCACTTGGCTTTTATGAAAGACCTGTGTCACTGCCTGTTTTCATTAAATGCAGGAAATCTGAAGAGGATTTCTACTTTTATGACAAAAGGCAAGAAGTGAAAATAGCGTTTAGCACTGGTTTTGCAGCAGCTGTCTCGAGGCAGCATGTGTTCTGAGCAGTGCGCTGCCCTGGGAACTCCACACACAAGCTATATGCTGATCGCACCATCCCTGCCTCTCTTCGTGTCAGCGTAGTTACGGTTTGGTAGCTAATTTGGGCATCTGGGAATGCTCAAAAACTTTCCATATAAATTGGTGGAAATTTCTTGTTTGCTTTATACCCTTTAGGCTTACAAAAGCCTTCATGGGAACAGTCTGCTGTTGGATGGTGGGGGGAACCTCTCCTGGGAAACCTGTGTTCTGTTGCAGGCTCTGTGGTGTGATTTGGAGCAAGTGAATTCACTTTTCTGAGTTTCGTTCACTGGACTAATGATCAGTCTCTTTCCAGTTTTAAAATGTGTAAAAACGTACAGCTGTATTATTTCATCTTTTTCTAAGGCACCAGCCATGCCTGTTATTATCCTCTTAAGTCTCACTCTCGAAATTATTTTCCCAGGCTGTTCCCAGGATCCCATGGATGAATCAGAGTTCATCCATGTCTGTTCCTTCTGTCAAGAGTCAGCCCTGCTTAGCACTGGTCACTTTTATTTTTTTTTTTTTTTAATAAATTTTATTGTTATATTCCCCATACAATTGCAGCCCCCCCATTCTGACCCCAATCCCCCCCCTCCCACCCCCGCCCCCCTAAAAGTGTCTCTGGTTCATAGTTTTTTGTTGATTTTGATTTTCACTTTCTTATAGTTATTCATTTTCCTGGTCCCTTATTTAAGTTTTCTAGATTCCTGCTATGAGTGAGACCATCCGGTATTTTTCTTTTTCTTTTTGGCTTATTTCGCTGAGCATGATCCCTTCCAGCGCCATCCATGTTGCTGCAAATTGCATGTGTTTATCTTTTTTGAATGCTGAGTAATATTCCATGGTATATATGTACCACATCTTCTTGATCCAGTCATCTATTTTTGGGCATTTGGGTTGTTTCCAAAGCTTAGCTATTGTAAACAGCACTGGTCACTTTTAAACATGGCGCTTGAGTCCTCACTTTTTGTGAAATGGACGGACATAGTGCAGTGGTTTCCAAATTTGAATGTGCTTCAGAATCACCCGGAAACTTATTGAGCACAGATTTCTGCCCCCTTCTTCCAGAGTTTCTTTTTCAGGTCTGGAGTAAGAGGGGAGAATTTGCATTTGTGACAAAGTTTCTGGGTGGTGCTGATGGTGAAGGGGCCCCACTCCCAGAGCAGGGAGCAGAGGTTTTGTCCACAGGTGTGAGTTCAAATTCTGACTCTGTCACTTACTGTTTATGTGATTTGGGGCAAGTTTTTTTCAACAGCGTAAGCCTTTGTTTACTTACCCATAAAATGGGATAAAAACGCCTGTATTTCTGATGGTTGCTGTGAGATTTTACTATTACAGTGTCCCACTCTGGTATTTTACCAACCTTAACTTCCTAGTCCCTTGTTCTTTCCTACCTCCATTTGAAATGTTCTAGAAAAGTCAGATCATTGATTATTGTGTAGATAGTTACTGTAATCTCACAAGCAGAATTGAAGAAAGTAAATATCTAACAGATTTCTAAAAGGACATCATTTTAGTGAGTTTCATAAAAACCTTTCTGGGGCCTCCCCTGGTGGCTCAGTGGTTGAGGGCTGGGCTGCGAAGCTGCCTGCAGCCTCTGCAGCACTGGTTCGATCTCGGGCCACCGGTGAGGGCCCCACATGGTGCACAGACCTCTCCTGCCACCCGCTGCTCCCCTCAGCAGTGTATTTCATCAGTCTGCCTGTTCTGTTCCTGGCTCTGGTGAATTCTCTCACCCTCCTGCACTTCTGACTGTACCCTGTGCTTGTATAAATACATAAATAAATCTTTAAAAAAAAAACCAAAACCTTTCTGAACACTCAGAGTATTTCACTGGAATATTTCCATCTAAAATGCTCAAATATTTTTCAGTTGTAGCATACAAGGCCAATATAGGAGCCTCTATTATATTTCCAGAATCCGAAGAGAATAAGACTAGGACTAAAGTGAGACATAAAATCTTGAGGAAATAGGTAATTGCAATCCTTTCCATTTTTTCTTCACGTATGCCTGCGGAAATTTTGTATTCAAGTGGGTGACTGGAGAATTTGGTACTTACAGCTCCATAAATGACATGTGCTCTTAGCCTGGTCATATAACAAGTAATAGATAGCAGGAGTGAAATAGCAAGGGTTTCTGGACTAGCAAATACAGAAATTTTTAGTAACAGTTTAGAAACTGTTATAGAAATCATTACTAGGGATAAATGTTCAAAGATTCCTTTAATCCAGAGTTACACACAAACTCAAATATCTGAAGTTATGCAGATTTGAATCTTTGCTATAATTTGTCTTGTGAATCACTTTAAATTACATTTTCAAACTCAGAATCATTTTTCAAACACATTGAACCTATGGGGAAAGAAATCACTCCAATAAGGAAATGTGCTTTCTCTCATTCTCTTAAAACGTATAGCTTCCTTGTTTGTTTTTTAATATCCCAACTTAATTTGAAAATAGATAAACACAATCTTACTTTTAACTCTTTAATGAAAATGGCAGCACAAGTGTGGAGATAAACAGAAATTGTTGCTCAGTCTCAGAATGAAGACACAAAAGGGAGGACTAGGGACTGTGGATAACAAAAATACATGCGCTACAGCTGCTGCATGCCCTGACCAGTTTTGACACATTAGTGAGATCACGTAGTATTTGCCCCCTTCTGTCTGACTTATGCACTTAGCTCTAATGGCCTCAAGTTCCATCCACATTGTCGTAAGTGGCAGGATATCCATAGATATATCATCACGTTTTCTTTACACTTTCCTCTGTGGGTGGAAACCTCTATGTCCTTACTGTTGTGAACAATGCTCCAGTGAATATGGGGGTGTAGATCTCTCACTAGTGTCCCCTTTACATTCCCTTTAGAGATGTACCCAGAAGTGGAATTGCTGGATCATATGATAGTCCTGCTTTTATTTATTTTTTTTGAGGAGACACCATGCTGTTTGTCACAATGTCTCCTCCCACCCACATTCCCACCAAAGTGCACAAAGGTCCCCTTTATGTCACCTTCTTGTCAGTCCTTGTTCTCTCTTGTCTCTCACTGACAGTCGTTTTTACAGATGAGAGGAGATAGCTCGTTGAGATTTTGATTTACGTTTCCCTGATGACTGGAGATGTTGAGCACTCTGATAATGTGATTTATACTAAGAAATACAGATTTGATCTTTATCCCCATTTCTGGCACAGAGATCCTAAAAAGCTTGGAGTTTCCTAAGAGATGAGAGAAGTGAAAGTATCTTTTGTTATATAAATGAGGTGCCTTTTGGAATGTACCTTTGGATGGGGGCTGGTTGCCAGGGCAACCAATCATGTGATTAGAGGGTTGAAACTTCTAGTCTGGCAGGGGCAGGGGCAGGGGAGAGAGAAGGAGCTGCAGGTTGAATTAGTTGCCAACCATCACTGAGTTAATCAATCATGCCCACATAGCGAAGCCTTCATAAAACCCCAAGAAGACTGGTTTGATGAGCTCCTGGGTTGGTGAACACAAGGAGTGCCAGGAGGGTGGCTCAGAGAGAACATGGAAGCCCCGTGCCCTTTTCCCCAGGCCTTGCCCTGTGCATCTCTCCCCTCTGGCTATTATTGGGTTGTAGCCTTTTATAGTAAATTGGTGACCTAGGAAGTAAAATATTCTCCTGAGGTCTGTGAATCATAGTAGCAAATTAATAGAAACTGAGGAGAAGGTCATGGAATCTCTGATTTGTAGCCACTTGGTCAGAAGTACAGGTAACAGCTTAGACGTGTGCTTAGAAGCCCTGGTCTATCGCTGGTCAAACAGAAACACACATACCTGCTTGTCACATGATGACTGGGACTTGCAGCTGCCTCTGAAGCTAGGGAGGAGGAAAGTCTCATGGGCTGATTTTGTAATGCGTTCAGGATCTAGTTATATTTCAAAAAGTGCGCTTTTCAGAATTGTTATTAACCATATTGCAGAAAGCAGGGACCTGTTTAATCTTATTTATTTCCTTTTCTAATACTGAGTCTGGAAATGGTCAGATAAGTAACATCTGAATATTTTTGTTAGGGTTAAAACAAGAGCTCACTGTGGCAGGCTCACCATCCAAGTAGGCTCGAGAGCATCCTTTGCTCCAGATGCTTTTTCAAAGCCATCTTGTCTTGACAGGTTGAGTCTAAATGCACGATCAGTCATTCGTCTTCGGAAAACCTATAAGACGAAATTTCTTAGAAAACAAGCCAATGGCAGAGCATTACTGGTTGTCAGTGCTCCCTTGGGATAGAGAGCATTAAGTCTTTGTACAGTTATTTGGGGGAAAAAAAAAGATATGATATAAAGCAATCAACTTCACCTGTACATTCTGGTCCATGGCTAGAAGCAGTTGTGACTCTTGTGGTCATGGCTCCCATGAGAGGTGAGCGTTGTTGGCTGGAAAGCCCGGGTCCTCTTCTCTAGTCTGGAAAATTGCTTCCCAAACTTCTCTTCTACTAAAATGGGTCTTCCCTTCTTAACTGAACCACTGAGGGCTGTCAAGATATAAGTGTGGACTCACTGCAAAATGTCAGGGAAGGGCCTCCCCTGGTGGCGCAGTGGTTGAGCGCTGGGCTGTGAAGCTGCCCACAGCCTCTGCAGCACCAGTTCAATCCCTGGCCACCGCGAGGGTCCCACATGGCACACAGACCTCTCCTGCTGTGCCCGCTGCTCCCCTCAGCAGTGTATTTCATCGGTCTGCCTGTTCTGTTTCCCGCTCTGGCTCTGGTGAATTCTCTTACCCTCCCGCGCTTCTGACTGTACCCAGTGCTTGTATGAATAAATAAATAAATCTTAAAAAAAAATGTCAGGGAAGTAGCAGTCGGGATATTACTATGTTACCTTCCCAGAGACCACTTTTGCAATAAGCATGTTTTTTCCTCTTTTTCTTTACTTGTCTTTTTCCAATATCCACTTTGTTTACTACAGAGTTGCCTTTCCTTCCAAATGAAAAACCAAATTTTTGTTTCTAAGAAAAGAAATAAGTTGATTATGTGCTCATGGTAAGACATGTTCCCATTTTCCTAAAACTAACACCATGAAGAGACAGAAAGTCATGTGCTTCCAGTAAAGACAACAATTTCTAAAATTTACTGTAAGTATGCCCTGTGCCAAATTAGAGTTGTTATATAATATATATATTGCCTTCATTTTTATTTGTTAAATCCAGCAGCCCTAGTTAGAAACCATGTTAATGACTTTACATAGTTTATTTTGAATATTTATCACAATTCTAAGAAGTAGGACAAATAATGGCCAAATTGGACTTTGAATCCAGCTGTGTCTTATTCTTTTTTTTTTTTTAAAGATTTATTTATTTATTTATGCAAGCACTGGGTACAGTCAGAAGCGTGGGAGGATGAGAGGATTCACCAGAGCCAGAGTGGGGAACAGAACAGGCAGACGACGAAGTACACTGCTGAGGGGAGCAGCAGGTGGCAGGAGAGGTCTGCGCGCCATGTGGGACCCTCGCTGGTGGCCGGGGATCGAACTGGCGCTGCAGAGGCTGCAGGCAGCCCAGCGCTCAACTGCTGTGCCACCAGGGGAGGCCCTGTGTCTCATTCTTGAGTCTACACTTCTGCTTTGCATATTCCTTGTTCTACACTAACTATAGAAGTCCAAATAACCAGGGTCAAGGAGATTAAACCGTGAGACTGATATCCGCTAAGCTGATCTTCTCTTTGACTTATTGAATGTAGGAATTAAGGCTCTACCCAGAAGCCAAAGGGACTGTGAGAGTAAATTGTCTAAAAGCTTAATTATCCAGAAAAGAGGTGAGAACGAGAAACCTTGTATTCTTTGACCTTTTAATTTTTTTTTCTATGGTTTGAGACATAGGATGTTCTGAAACATGGTTTTCATAGGTAACATATTAGGAGTTAAAAATAAAACCCAAAAGCTATTCCCCTCTCTTCCACCAAATACCTCAAAGCCATTTACATAAAGATCTCTGATTTCTATTTAAGTTTCTGTGATTAGAAGGAATGAAGTATTTTTCTTTAACTTAAAAATCAAGCAGTTATGCCAATTAAAATTATAGATCTGGTCATAGAATAGTTGAAAGACTTCAAGACAAGCTATAGTTTACTCTTATGACCCAGGCCATGAGTATTAGCCATTTCCTAGAAAGAAAATCAAGTCCAAAGCTCTGCAGTGGCCTCTTACTGGCCTTTTGTTTGGCTCAGTATAAATGGTGATAGTGACCACAGGGATGAACTGAGGTCCTGCGTCAGTGGGGAAGGTTTAAAGGCTATTCAGATGTCACCTATAAGGCTGTTGCACTAACACTAACCTCTTATTATTTTCTTGAAATTAACTCACCTTTTCACTTAAAAATAAAAAAGTTTAGCTTTATCATAAGTAATATTATTATGAAGTTGTGTTTGATAATTATGTATTTGTTTCTAGTAAGCATTAAATCACAAACATAACTTAAAGTTTAGAATATTGGTTACGTGGTGTCATCCAATATACCCAAGTGCTCTCGGTCATATGTGTGAGATACTTTGGGGGACATTGGCGTCAAGCAGGAGCCAGCAGACTTGGGCTAGTTGCCTGTTTGAAGTGAAGCTGTCTTGGAACACAGCTAGTCCTTTCAGTTTTGTATTGTCTCTGGCTGCTTTGGCGCTACAATGGCAGGGTTGAGTAGTTGTCCGAGACCCTATGTCCGACAAAACTGAAACTATTTTACATGTAGACTTTTACAGAAATGTTTGCTAACCTCTCTGCCTTAGAGGAACACACCCCATTGGGGTTCTATCTGTTTCCATGGACTGCCCTTTGTTCCCATCCATGATCCATGTCCTTTTTTCCTTAGAAGTATTTTTGTCATGAAAAGAGACTGTGCTACTTTCTGTGAGGACCAGACCAGAGAAAATTCACTTAAGCATCCGCTCTACCCACAGTGTCTAATGAAGCTCTATTGATAGATTGGTACCAAATGTCAGTATGCTGCAGGAACTAGCTGTCTCATTATCTCCCACCCAGCTGGACGGAACATTCCTTCATTTCCCTGTCTCTAATCTTCAAAATGGCAGTGACAGAAGATGGGATTTCAAGCTTGAAAACTGACTTTGAATTAAGAATTCAGCATTGATGTCACTGTCATCTCTAGCTCTCCTATCTATATTTCTGGCAAGTGTGGGCAGCTTCTGTGTGAGTTATAGTGGAATATTGTCTAAGCAGGAAAGTAAGGGGGGAAATATGAGGTTGCGTCACCTCATGTTACTCTGGCTTATTTTTCTTACTCATTTCTTGTGGAAGGCACTATAAGTCCTCCCATGAAAGCTAATGAGTATTGCTTAGTTTTGAGGGCCAAAAAGAAATAACTACCTGTGTGTTACTCTTATTATAATACACATGATCATCATTGGACACTAACATTCATTTGTATAATATAGATCTGATTATGGGCTAAGAAGATATATTTAAACATTTTTGGGATAGGCCTATTTCTTCAAGTTGTTTGTGGTTTGACTAACCAAATTATAAACTAAGTATTGAGATATTATAGGGTCGACAGTGAAGTCTATGATACGTCAAGGGGTGTGTGTGTGTGTATGTGGGTATGTGTTTATATGTGTGTGTGTGTGTAGGGGAAAGACTGGGGAAGTTTTTCTAGTGGACATTTTATCTGGGTGTAGAAGGGTGAGTAGGAGTTCTCTTGGTGGAGAAGCAGATGGAGGACACTGTGAGCAGAAGGCCCAGTCTACCTCTTATAGGAAAAGCAGGGGGGCTTTATAAATACCACCAGCAATGTCTTCATTGTCCACAGAAAACTTGATTGTTGACAAGCTTGTAGGAATAAGTCATTTTCTGGGTCTGCTTGGCAAGTCTTTTGGGAATGACCCACTTGTTCTTAGGAAAAAGATATGCTTCCTTGACTTTGGGTAGAGATTACATATATAGCCTAGCTCCTGATGCTTTGGCCTGGCTCACCAGTCCATAGGAATTCCGTGACTTGGTCCATGTTATAGCAGCGGGATTCAAGCTTGACCAGGGAAGTGAGATCTTGGCCTTAGCCTTATTGTTGCTAAAAGATTTCTTTCCCTGGGTGTCCCTGGAGCAATGCTAAGAAGCCTCCCTGAAGCATCTGCACCTTACACTAGGATCCAATATCTTCCTGACTTCTCCGTGTCTGTGCCCTCCTTGTAAGTTCTCCATTGGTCCTGTCACAGATGGCATCAGTCAGTAGATGCTGATCTTGTCTTTCTGCATGAGCCCAGGTCCGACAGGGCCAGGAGCCTGTGTTTCCTACAGTCAGCCTTTATCTTTCTCTCAGGAGATCTCATTTGTTCTGGGGGGTTGGGGGGAAGGCAGGTGAGGCAGCTTCCATTCCAGGGACTATGTGCCCAAGAGAAGAGTCATAAGGCCTTTTGCTGTTGAGGCCAGAGAGCAGCTTATGGCCTACTGAACAGGGACTATGTTCACATGATGCTGCAAACCAGAGTGATGGGAATAGGGTCAAAGGCAGAAGCACAGCTCCCACAGCCTCACCAGGGGCTTCGAGTGGCAACTCTGGTGACCTTGATTTGGCAAAGACGTGTGGAAGAAGTCTTTGGTTGTGTAGTCTGTGTATCACTGATCTCTCTGTCCTTCACTCCCTTTTTCCTTCCTTTAATCCAGCATTCTCTTACATGTCTATAGTACACTAAACACTGGGTATCCGAAGTGAAGGGACACACATTTTTCTGTCAACTCTAGGGAGAGACAGTCCTGTTTCCGGTCAGTTTTGTGAATGAATAGGCCAGGGCCTGAAGCCACCCCACAGTCTTCACAGCTGTCCCTGGCAGGCGGGGAAGGATGGTGACAAATGGGCCAACTGCCAGCTGGGAGACCACAGGAGAGCAGGAATCCAACGACAGGCAGGGAAAGCTCCTTGTCTCATTCCCCCACTCAGGTTCTCAAATTTCATTATTCAAGGAGACTGTTCTCATAAGTCAGTTGATTGGCAATTTGATTTGGGTTAGTTCTTAGAATGAATTAAAAACATCATGGTATAATGTAGTGTTTTCAGGATATAAGCAAGCCAAGGCAGTTCATTATTTCAATTAGCTAAAGATTGTTGGCCCATATATCTTCTTTAAGGACCAGTAGGTCCCTCTATATCTGATAGATGCTTGGAACATGTAATATGGATTGGACATTATCTTTATTCATAGGGGTAGAAGACAGAGCAATATAGTTTATAGATTGTTTTAATTACAAGTGGGAAATTGAAAGCTTCGTAGGAAATAGGCTAGGTATTCTAAATAGCTTTTCTCTGTTCTCAAGAGTCTAAGGGTTATTTCAAACCTTATGACCTAGGTTATTTTTAGTATTTCCCAGCATATTGACTCTAATTTCCATTATATTGGTCTCTCCCTAGCTTCTTATCTTAGTGAGTTCCAGTGATTGAGGGACCTAAAGTTGCTTAAGATATTTAAGTTTGGCTGAAGTTAGATACATCGTTCGAACTAGAAATGCATTTCTCAAGGCTTAGCAGGAACTGCTTATATTTCTAGGGGAGATCATTTTTTAAAATGAGCTAAGATCGTATCTATAATAGAGATGGTACCACAGCAGCAGTGTCATTCCATTTGCCAGCAGATCCTGGGGCAGCTTGTGCTTGTATTTCTGTTGAATCTGTGCTGTGCTCAAGTGTGGACTCCTCCGAGCTGCTAACAGTCGTCCAGCTGCATCATGGCTAATTGGCGTGGGTTGTCTCTTGCTCTTACAGAACTCCCTCAAAGGGACAAGGCTCCCTCACTATGGGTCCCTCAGAAGGATGAATGTGGAGCAGATAGCACATTCCTTACCACCACCCACTCTACCCCATTACAATACCTTCAAAGTATCACACTCAAGTTGCATGGGGCTGCTACACTTTACTGAAGAGTTGATCAAAGAAATGTTAAATTAGATTACATTTGATTTTTTACCATCTTTGATGGAAAATGCAGAAAAATCAGACTCTTTTAAGAGGTTCTCTGGGAGCACCTCCAGTTCCTAATCTTTTCCCTCTGTATTTAGATGCTTACCACACCCTCTTACAGCTGATCCTTTTCTTTTTTAAACTTCATGTTTATAGTTTGCCTCTCAACTTTTAGGAAATCCTACTCCTTATATGATGGGACTCCAGAATTCTTGACCCAGGCAGTGAGGCCGTAAGTCCTTCATGAAACAATTTTCCTTCAAGGCCTTCCACAAGAGTCATCCTGGAGTTCCAAATTTTGAGGTCCTGACAACAACCTCCATTAGTTTCCCAGATGAGACAGTCTCTTTCAGGGCCCTCAGAGATATCCCCTCTTCCCTTTCTTTTCTTTTCTAAGACATGTAACATCTCCTCAAGGAGTGTGGGATTTCACAGAGGGACGACTATGTGTCATCACTCAGGTCACCAGAAACTTCAGTTTTTTTGCCTTGCAAAATCCCCAGGTACAAGGGGGCTGGGGTTTTTTCTTGAACTGGAAGTGAGAGCGGAGGGAAAAATACAGAGATCAGACTAAAACTAATATTGCAGCCCTTTTTTGCCACATGTATTTCTGTTAACTTCTGTATGTGTAAGTTGTTTTGTCATTTGAAGAAAATAATAACCACTGTTTCTGGGGAACAGTGACCAATTTCCTTCAAGACTTCTAAAACATCTTAAAATGGGATCATGTAATAAGATTCTGAGATGAGAATTTATGTGAAAGTATTTTTAGGAAAAGTCATCGGGACAATGGGGAACTGGGCTCACATGGGAAGGATCCAAAGAAGTACCTTAGATTGAGGAAGATTCTCAGAGGTTGCTTTTGGCTCTATCTACAGAGAAGCTCTGGAAAGTGTGCAAGTCACACCTCAAAGTTGGTCATATTAAAAGCCACGTGAGCTGGAGTGTTCATGCCCCTACTCCTGCCATTAGCTAGTTGAGGGCTGTGGGGTAAATACCAATTCCCAGGCACTTGGCATTCTCCCAGGCACATAGGGAAAATGGTGTCATGTAGGCAGAGGGAGTCCCTTCCCCCTCAAAGAGAATGAAGGTGCTTTCTCTTGTGAGTGTGGTACATGTGTTTTCCCACAACTCTAGCTGCCTTTTCACACCCTCTCCTCACGATATGTTGTTGATACTCTGTTGAGATACAGAGCCCTTGATGCTTCTTTCCCTTGAACCTGTGCAGGTCTCTGTGTCAGGATGCTGCAGAAGTGGACTGAAGGCCTGGACAAAATGCAGCAGAAGTGGTGCTGCAGAGGCTGGAGCATGCTTCCTGTTCTCGTGTGAGACTTGCCTTTGGAGCCCTGAGCTGCTATGTAAAATTGCAAGGCCCTCAGTCTGTGAGGAAGCCGTTGAGAGGCCGCACGGAGCAGCACTGGCACCCAGTACCAGATCGCCTGCCATGTGAGTGAAGCAGCTGGGAAGTGGATCCGCCAGCCCAGTCTTGCCTCTTCATAGGCCGCCATGCTGCAGAGTCCAGATGAGCTGTTCCCCTCAAGTCCTGCTCACATTGAAGATTCGTGAACAGAATGATCATTGCTGCTTTGAATCAGTAAGTTTGGGGAGAGGGATGTGAGGTTGTGCATGCACATGTGTGTGTGTTTTCACATAGATGTATCACCTTTTATGACCTAGTTTTGGAAGCCACATAACAACGCTTTCTCCAAGGTCACAGACCCACCCAGATTTAAAGGGAGGGAACATAGACCCAAACTCTTGATGGCAGGAATGTCAGCGTCATATTGTAGAAAGCAGTTGGGGGGTGAGAGATTGTCTTGTGGCCATCTTGGAGACACAGTGCCCCACTAAGAAACCTGGAAACCACTGGTGGATTTTAGAGAACAACACAGGTAAATGCTGACCTAGGTCTTGACTAATCTCTCCCATACTTGAGTCTCTAAATATCAGAGGCCTTGGCTTCTCTGTCTTTGCATGTTTTGCACAAAGAAAAGTGTTGGCTTCATTGTAGTAGCTCAGTGTTTAATATGTAAATCAATGGGATCAGCTATGTGCCAGCTGACCCAGCCCTCAGGAATGGTTATCCAAGTTCATTAAGAGGGGGGAGTGAGAAAACTAAAAAAAGTAAGTACACAATATTCTAGGAAGTAACATTAAGCTACTGGTCACAAGGTGAGACAGACCCTGACCCCAGCTGGCAAAAATAGTGTGGATAATTCCAGAGGCTTCCACAAGGTCAGAGTCAATGGGGAGTGAGACGAAGGAAGCAGCAGCTGCTGTTTAAAGTCACAGTTGGGTATAACACCATTGGGGTGGCAGTAGTAATAATGATTATTATTGTAATTATAACAGCAATAATAATTATCATATTAGCAAATTTACTAGAGAACCAACTATGTATCAAGGACTTTAGAAAAATTATCTCTGATCTCGAGAGCCATTGAACAAAGTAAAAGGTAGCAAAGCACTATTATGCTTCTATTTTTAGGTGTCAAAGCTGTGATTAAGAAAGTTGAGGTAATTTTACCAAGATCACACACCTATCAAGAGTAGAACTGGGATTCAAGCCAAAATAGAGCCGATCCAAAAGTCTGTGCTCACTCTGCTCCCTCTCCCCCGCCACCTTGGGAAAATAAAAGATCTGGAGATTTGGGGTGTAAAGAATCTTTAGGGCTGAAATAATTGAAATGATGACTAAGATCTTGTTGGTTCTCCTGACACAGAACTAAGGATTATATTAAAACAGAAAATGGGTGAATCTTCTTTTGGGCAGAGCTTTTTCTTGAGCCTTTCATTTTCCCATAGGCTAGTACTCCGGGTCTTGAATCTTTACTTGAATGGAGAGAGGTGAAGAGGCTGCCTCTCTATTTCATTCTTGAAGCATTGCAAACCACCTCCTTCCTTATTGCAAATGGTTATCCAGGAAAAGCTACATTCAGTCCTGGTTTATGAACATGCGAGTATTTCCTGCTCGTTCTGCTTCAAGCATGACTCATGGGTTCACTTTCATCAAAAGGAAGTCTTTTTAACTCATTCTTCAAAGTACTCATTTTCATCACAGGTTTATTCCATGCACACGCTGTAAAGCGTTGAGCTGTGTTACCAGGTTTGCTATGAAGAACAGTAGCAAGCCATTGTTCTGCCTTTGTTTTTCACTCCTAAGAGGCAACCATTTTTGTGTCTGTTGATGTTTACCACCCTATTTTTATTTTTTAAAGATTTATTTATTTATGCATACAAGAACTGGGGTACAGGCCAGAGGCATGGGGTGTGTGTGAAAGGATTCACCAGAGACAGAGTGGGAAACAGAACAGGCAGATCGACCGGAGCACACTGCTAGAGGAGCGGCGGGCGAGTCAGGAGAGGTCTGCTGCACCATGTGGGTTGCTCCTTGGCTGGCCAGGAGATCAAACTCATGCTGCAGAGGCTGTGGAAGCTTCATAGGTTGCATCTTAACCCCTTGAGCCACCAGGGAGGCCCCGCCCTGTTTTTAAATAACTTTCTTCTGTTAGGCACTATCCATCAACTTCCTAACTTTAGAGAATTTAACTCCCTTTCAGTATTCCTAACCCCTCACCACACTGCCCATGTCTCTGAACTACTACTCCAGGTATATCATGACATCAGGTCAGCTCTTGGGTTTACACTATAACAAAGTAAGTAATTTACAACTGAGTCAGGTAGTGTGTTGAAACGCTGATTTTGCCCTGCTATTTGTTTTCCGTGGTAAAGTCGGCCTTTGTTTGCTTGTTTATAGTTTTCTCTGTACCTTTCCCTGAATTAAGTCCCAAATGTCTTTTTCTTTTTTGATAGTACACATTCACCAGTAAATTCCTGCAAAAAGTTGTAAAAGAGATAAACTATAGTTTCAGAGATGCAAGTTTAGGTAGTAACACTACAAGGTAAGAAAAGGGAGTTGAATGTAATGGTTCCCTTGGGTGTCAAGCAGTGGTAGAGATTGGGAGGAGGTCCAGTGGAAGCTGCTGAAAATGACAATGTTTCTTGTCTCCCCCAGATAGCTGGTGGTTGCATGGATGTTCCTTGTTTGATAACTTATTAAGTATTCTTTTGTGTGTACACTACTCCATATGTTTTTAGTCATTTGATCAATTCAAAACATAAAAATAGGGCCTCCCCGGTGGCGCAGCGGTTGAGCACTGGGTTGCGAAGCTGCCCTCAGCCTCTGCAGCGCCGGTTCGATCCCCGGCTGCTCCCCGGCCACCGGAGGAGGGTCCCACATGGCGCGCAGACCTCTCCAGCCGCCCGCTGCTCCCCTCAGCAGTGTACTTCGGTCCTTCTGCCTGCTCTGCTCCCCGCTCTGGCTCTGGTGAATTCTCTCACCCTCCCGCACTTCTGACTGTACCCAGTACTTGTATAAATAAATAAAAAATAAATAAATTTAAAAAAAAAAAACAAAAAAAAAACATAAAAATAAAGTGCTTAAATTAATACTTGCTATGTAGTACAGCCTCACTACATGTCAGTTATTATTATTGTCAAAGCAATGAATTTTCAACCAACGATTTTTGAGCCAGTGGAAACTCTCCACTCAGGGAGACATTTGGCTGTGGCTGGGGACATTTTGGATTGTTTCAGAGGGATAGGGAGAGGGTTGCTGCTGGCATCTGTTGGGTAGGGCCAGGGATGCTGCTAAATATTCAGTGGCTTACAGCACAGCTCCCTACAAGAAAGAATTACTGGGGCCTCCCTGGTGGTGCAAGGGGTTAAGCACCACACTATGAAGCAATCCGCACCCTCTGCAGCATGAGTTCAATCCCCAGCCGGCCAGGGATCAACCCACACGGCACAGCAGACCTCTCCTGTCTTGCCCGCTGCTCCTCTCAGCAGTGTATTTCAGTCAGTCTGCCTGTTCTGTTCCCCACTCTCTCTTTGGTGAGTCCTCTTACCCCCTGCATCTCTGGTCTGTACCCTGGCTCTTGTATGCATAAATATATAAATCTTTAAAAAAAGAAAGAAAGAAAGAATTACTGGCCCCAAATGTCAGTAAACAGGTTTGAGGTTATGATCGCCAAAAAGCCTCTCCTGAGGAGAATTCAGTGGAGAGATGGTCCCCTCGGCACCGCTAACTTGAGTCTTATGTCTGTGCACAGCTTCTCATGCCTCAGCATCACAGCGATACAAGGCTCCTGCGTCCTTCATGGTCACACACTGCATGAACTGCAAACAGGTGAAAGTAGTAGAGTGGCCAGAATTTCCTCTTAGCTCCCTTAGCCAGGCTGATAGTCTATATGTAGCAATAAACTCTGCTCTCCCGAGTCACCAGATATGCGAGGCATGAGCCGCTTCTGTCCTTCCTTCTAAATGACAAGGATCACCTCCTGTCTCCTTGGAGTCTTTTTTCCTGTGAAGTCTGTTTCATTCCAGGTCTGCCTTCTTAGACAATGGGGCAGAGAATGCCTTTTGTACCACCTTTGCTTAAGTTGCCCGAGACATGGGTGAAAGGGAATAGCTACAGAGCCATTGGCACACTGAGAATTTTTTCTCTGAACGGTATTTAAGCTCCCACCGTTGACCTTTCTGTTTTGTAATACAAGTACTTGACTTGAGCGTTAATTGCTGAAGCACCCTGTCAAAGAGGCATCCACCCCGAAGAAGGCTAGTTCTAATAAGCGTGCCAGTAACACCTAGATAAGAGCTGGACTGCCTCCCCAGCCCCACTCAGCCTCCTTGTTTTACAGATTCATCTCCCCTCCCTCTCTCTGTCTCTCTTACTGTCTCTATCTCTCTGTCTCTGTGTGTCTCTGTCTCTCTCTGTCTCTCTTCCCAGCCACTTCACTGTGGCCCAGGTGTGCTGTGTAATTTCTAGGTCTTATAAGTGATAAATTTCTGTTTTTTCCAGGTTAACTGATGGTTATTGCTGTAGAGCCTCTTGTAATAAGATGAGACCAGGGATTATTGATGGGCTGAGACTTGGTGCCTGGCATGGACATATTTAAAGATCTGTTGGGTTGCAGTGACTCCTTTTCCAACCACAATGATCAGATTACTAGATTAAGATAATCTCAAATAATAATTTAAAAAATCACTTAGAGAAGATTGCAGACGATCTAAAATGAGCCTGACAGTGTGTTCCCGGGTTAAGGAAACAGTATCAAAAAGGAAAGAAACTGAATTGATTTGCTGAAACAAGTGTGAGACAATGGCTAATTTGATTGTTTACTAAAGGTTTATGTGTCTTTATAATGTAGTGAGTGGAGTAGGACATCTGAAATATATTAAGTCAAATAATGTTCTTATTTGATTCCTTTTCTAAACCACTCTCCCCATGAACATAATGCGTTATAAACTCTGCAGTTTCAGAAGCTGAAATAGACAAGAGTCAGAAACACATGCCATCGATCTGGGTCTATTTCTGTTATCACTACTTGTCATGTGTCTTTTCATCATGTGCTTCAGGCAACAACTTTCCCTTGGAGGCCCTTGTGATCTGTAGTCACCTTGTCAGAAGATATCCCTGGATACAAATTTAAACATCTATTGACAAGGGATTTCATTATTTTAGTTTGGCTCTTTTGTTCAGGATAGATGAAATTTCTCTCTCTAATATTAGCATTTTATCACTCTTCAAGATAGTTTTTCATGGCACAATTAAAATGACAAAGATCTTGGCTTAGCTGGGTCCTGGCTCTGCATTTACTGACTCAGGAACACTCAACCTCAATTTCCTCATCCTTAAGATCTTCTGAACAGCTACAAAGATGGGGTGGGGGGGGTTCTGTTCATGGGCTTTTAGATGGACGGTTTCACCTAGAAAGGAGTTAGGGAGACACGGGCAATAATAAACATCACAAGATGGCTAGACTTAGAAACGCTGTTCAAAGAAAAATACAAAGACTTCAAATTTTGTTGGTTGAAGATAGAGGAAAAGAGACGTGAAAGCAACTCAAGTGTCTGTATGCCCAGTGTGTGCTGGTCACGTGACACACTGTCAGAGTGTTTAAATCCTCCTGACAGTCCTGCATAGACAGGACTTTGCTTCTTTTTTGCTGCAGCCCTAGGCCTCCCAGCAACTGGTACCATGGCTTTGGGGCACCATTTATGAGACATCTTAAATGAGAGAATTGAGAAGAGGTTACATTATATATGAAGTGCTGTTAATTCTTCAGTCCCAATTCAAACACATCGCCACCTAGTCCCCAACACTGTGTATTTTCATTAAAATATAAAATAAGTTCTTCCCTGAATTCCTGCTTACACACATGCGCGCACACACACACACACACACACACACACACACTCCACTTTCTACAAGCCTCTCCTGAGTGTAGACCGAAAGCCAGGCCCTGTGCTGGGAGGCTGTCAGGGCCACAGGCTTCTGTCTGCACAGCTTCTCACTTTTGCACAGTGGCCTCTGACTTGCAGGCTTTGCGGAGAATGCGTGATGGCTGGGTTCCTAGTTGCGTGGAGCTATGTGTGCTGCCTGGAGGACCAAAGCAGTGAGCCCTCGTAAATGATCAGCAACTCCTCCCCTATCGTGTATTTTCTACTCTGCCTCTTACCCTTAATCCCAGGCTGGTTTAGATGAATACTTAAAAAACGACACAAAACAACTGTATGCGGTTGTAGCCTCCACTCTGAAATGTGCCCCTGCCCCCACTCTGTCCCTTAGCATTTTCCTATTCTTGATCTTTAGTTTTTGATCTTCAGTCCCTAATATTTTGGTTCCATCATCATGAACTTGACCTCTGGCGTTCAGAGCTAGGGCTTTGTAGCTGGGCTGTGTAGTACTTGACCCTGTCTTTCCCCTTCAGAATTTGCTGTAATACCCTGACCATTCATATGCCGCCCGCTAGCCTGTGGCTGCAGCTGGGCCGTTCACCGTGCCTCGTGAGAGGACCTCGCGAGAGGAAGGGGCTTTCAGGCACTGGTGGGACTGAGCCACCACACAGAGTAGCCTGCATGTGAGTCCATGGCTGAAAAGGACTGCAGAGAAAGCAGGGAACAGATCTGACATAAAGTCAGAATGCTGAGATTGGTGACGGCTAGTGAATTCTGGTCTGTCACTGGAGACTTCTCCGGGCTATGGAAGAAAGTCTGACAGGCTAGAGGTTTATCCTACACCCTGAATAACTTAGATGTTTGGCAAGAATCCAGCATCACTGATGAATTGATTGATTGCTTGGTTCAGTCATTCATTCTCTTGTTTATAACACATTCATTAAGTACCTGCCATGTGCCTGGCACCTAGCCTAACGACAGATCTCCTCTGCTTCCATGAAATTCTGCAGCCACTGTGTTTTCCCAAATAGGCATTGAAAATCACAGTCAGATGTGAAGCCAAGGGTGTGAACTGGAAGGCCCCATTTTCCAGCTGTGTTGGTGGCTGAGAAATTACCAGAACAATTAGATTTGCTCTTTTTCCCAACTGTTGGCTGTGTGGTGCAAACTGAGCGCTTGTGGAGACAGCAGAAGCACTTTAAAACAGAGCCCTGTGGAAGGAGTTTCCTGCTGAGGAGACGTGACAGGACAGCGTAGAGCGCCCAGTCTCTGACTTGACCAGTCTCAAGTCATTCTCTATATTCATTAAATACAGAAAAGTGTAAAGAAGAATGTCATATGTCTCTAATCTGACTCTCCAGATACAAAGTTGTATAGAAACTAGATTACAATACACTATTTTTTAAAAAAGATTTTATTTATGCATATAAGAACTGGGGTACAGACCAGAGTTGTGGGGGGTAAGAGGATTCACCAGAGACAGAGTGGGGAACAGAACAGGCAGATTGACTGAAATACACTGCTGAGGGGAGCAGCGGGCGAGTCAGGAGAGGTCTGCTGCGCCATATGGGTCACCTCACTGGCCTGGGGATCGAACTTGTGCTGCAGCGGCTGTGGTGAAGTTCATAGGCTGTGTCTTAGCCCTCTGTGACACCAGGGAGGCCCCCATGTACTGTCTGTATCAGACTTTACCCACTAACATGTCTTGAAAATTTTCCTACCTCACTAATTTTTTTTAAGACTTATTTATTCATGCATACAAGAGCTGGGGTACAGGGCCTCCCTGGTGGCACAGCGGTTGAGCGCTGGATTGTGAAGCTGCCCGCAGCCTCTGCAGCGCTGGTTCGATCCCTAGCCACTGGGTGAGGGTCCCACATGGCGCGCAGACCTCTCCTGCTACCTGCTACTCCCCTCAGCACTGTACTTCGTCAGTCTGCCTGCTTTGCTCTCCGCTCTGACTCTGGTGAATTCTCTCACCCTTCTGTGCTTCTGACTGTACCCAGTGCTTGTATAAATAAATAAATAAATCTTTAAAAAAAAAAAGAACTGGGGTACAGGCCAGATGTGTGGGAGGGTATGAGGATTCACCAGAGATAGAGCAGGGAACAGAACAGGCAGACCGATCAAAATACACTGCTGAGGGGAGCAGTGGGCGAGACCAGAGAGGTCTGCTGCACCATGTGGGTTGCTCCGCGGCCAGCGGAGATCGAACCAGCACTGCAGAGGCTGCGGACAGCTTCACAGCTCTGCGCTCAACCGCCTGCACTATCAGGGAGGCCTCCTCACTAAATATTTTTAGAATATAATGGCTACACATATTATTTGGGTGTATCAGTTTGTTTACCCATTTTGATTGATTTTAATTTGTCTTTATTATAAATAGCACCTCTGTGAATGCTGTTGGTTTGCATCTCTGATTTTTCTTTTAGACAGATTCTTAAAAGAAGTAGTACATTTAGGGATTTTAACTCTTTAAGGCTTTTGCTCCATACAATAAGGATGTTTTTTTCTCGTTGAAAGTACCAAAATGCACCCATCAGCAATGTGTGCAAGTGATTGGAAAAAGACACTCTTCCAGGTCTCTTGTTACATTTGCATGTTTATTATCCTTTTCTGACAGTTTCCTTGAGGAGGATGAACAGAGTGAATCAGGTGTCCGGAGAGCCACCATTCCTTCTGCATTCTCTGACGATCTTCATTTTGCTGTCAAGAGACCTTATAACTGATTCATGATCATCACCCCCATCCCTCACAATACTTGTCTTTATCATATGATGATTTCTCTCTTCTGGCTGATGAAGTCAGAAGGTATTTGGGGATAGGATATGCTTGGAGCCAGTGATTAGGATCTGGGGAAGGAGATTATGAGGGGAAAATGAGCATTTTGACCCTTGACTTCAAATTAGCTTGGAAAAAACACGCTAATTTTAGTTTTATCATTCCTCCAGGGGTCCGGTGTTACCCAAGATTGTCATGACATTTTTTCCAGAGGTAATGGAATAGTCTCTTGTCCCAGCAAACCTAAATCCAAGAGATGAGTGTAGTCTCTTGTACAGCCTCTTGTGTCTATAGTCTCTGAGTTTGCAGGTCACAGCTCCCTAGAAGGTGGTGGGGAAACCATACTAATGCATCAGGTGACCTGCTCTTTGTAAGTGACATGAATTGCACACATCTTGGAGACACTCACAGCTCAGTTTAGGCCTAGAGTGGGACCTGAAGCAGCAAGAAAATACTTGGTAGGTGGGAAGTGTTAAAAACCCCCCAGCCTCTCCTTGCTTTGTGCCGATTCATGTCAGTCTGATCTGACAAGCTGATCCAATCTATCTTAAAAATGAACTGGAATGAACCCTCCACACAGGAATTGTGTGCACATTTCCTTAGAGAGCATGTTTTCATGGTGTAGAGCTCCTGTAGGCTGAGTAGACTCAGCGACACAGAGGGGAAGCTTGTGTCTCTACCTGCCAGTCAAATTGATCCCTTCTTCCAGTGGCTTTCTCTACCTTTGACTCCTCTTGCCGTGTCTCCCTCCCAGAACCAAGTCCACCAGGTCTTCACTGGATGCTCTGCCTGCATTTGCTATCACTTCACTAGGCTGCTTTCACATGCAGTTCATGGGGTCTTGCCTGCCCTTGAGACTGCTTCCCATCTGTTGTTCTTGTAGTGGCCCTGTTGCCACCTGGTTAGCGAGTGTGTGACCCTCCTCGGACGCCACTTTCTCTCCTTGGAACCGTTACTGCATTTCCTTCTGGCTGACTCAGAGGTTGCTGTCTTCACCCTCCTTTCATTGCATGAATGAGAAGAGATACACAACTACACTTCACAGGCAGCGATAAACCTCACAAAGCACTGCCCACCCACCCCCTGCGTCCTTATCTCCGTTCGTGTGCCTGAGTCTGAGTACAGTTGCGTGTGTTGGTACCAGAGTTGTCTTAGAGTTTCTCATCCACAAACAGTTAACTTCCTGCAGGCCCTCAACAGGGAGAGAGGCGTTTCTTTGACAAATGGCTCGTCCTCTGTACTGTTCTGCTTTCACGGATTTGTTCTCTTATAGGTGTCCTTGGTATTTAAAAATCAGTTTGAGAGGGACAAACAGTTGCTACTGGGAATGCTGCCTGATTCTCATTTTTTAAAGTGTGCATGGAAAGCTTTGGGGGAAGAGTCCTTTCTAGGATGACTGATGTCCCTTTCATTATTTTCCTGTGCCTCTTGGGAGGACAGGTATGGCGAGGTGGCAAAGGCCTTGATACTTGACATGGGCGATGTTGAGCTGAGACCTGCTCCTTTCCTTTTAGGAACTGTGTGACCTTGGACCCATCCTTGCCCCTCTCTGAGGAGCAGGGAAAGTCAGATGTATGAGAGTGTGAGTGGTATTTTCACTGAAAGGACTTGCTTGTCTTCTGAGGTTTTTTGAGTTGTCTCTGCCCCTGACCTGAGGCCATGCCAACATTCAGCATGGGAGGATAGGCCAGTTCAGACTCTTGGTGGACCTGCAAGATGACTCCCAGGTTCTGTTCAAAAGAGCAGAAATTCAGGGGACCAAGCCCACCTCCACATGTACACACACACACACACACACTCACACACACTCACAGGTGCACCCTCACCCCGAAAGCTCTGAGTTGTCATTTCTTCAAGTCAGGTGGTGAAAGGATCTGGTCACCCTCCTGCAGCTCTGCGTGAGACCCCCTGGCAGAGCAGCACCGGCCTGTGCACAGACACGGGGCTGGTGGTGCTGGTGCCATCCGAAGGGGGAGGAGAACCAGGGCACTCCCAGACGGGGGATCTTCTTGAGATCAGCAGACAGGTTAGGACACAAATGCCAGGGCCCTGCTGTCCTCCTGGCAGAGCCTTCCTGGGGCTGCCCCTTAACTTTGTTCCCATCTTTGTGAGTATGGTATAACATCTCCATCCGAGGGGGTCCTGTGCCTCTAAAACACAAAAAAATGTTGTGAAGTGATGCTACCTCAATAAAAGAAGTATTAATTACTAATAGGTGAGTAATTATTAATAACAGCTAAATAAATATGACTAAAATAATATAAATACAACAGCACAGCTGGGCTAGTAGCAGGTGGTTTAAATGTATTGTCTTTCTGGTGAGTGAGGAAGAGAGGAAACGACAGCCCTAAATCGGCCCCATCCATAGTTGTTCTGTTAGTGACATCTCCACAACTCAGCAGGCCTGGGTTTCCAATCAAGAGTCCTTAAGCTGTTGTCCCTGCTCCTGTCGATCTGACACTACAGAAAATTGAACAACTAGAACCTTGTTGCTGTTCAAATTTTCCTGCATAGATTGTTTGGTCTGTGGCCATGAAGCTTGTTCAGATCATTCCAAAGAGTAGACAGTGAAATGTGATAATTCTGTGTGCAGCTTTTTCTGTATTGCTGAGCTTGGGAGTGAGGGTGGGGTGGCAGGATCTGGAAATCCTCCAGTTTACACAGGAGGAAACACTTCCTAATGTCATCCTTTTGTGGTTCTTGCTTCAGACTGAGGTAGCCAGATACACCTCTCCCAGCACCCCACAGCAACCCCAGGCCAGCACCAGGGCTCAGATTATAGCTTCTGTGCACCAGTTCCTCATGCTTTGCTTTCTTTCAATGCTGTTATTTTTAGGACTCAATTTTTTCAAACCCAAAGAGAATGGCATGCACAATTACACTGATGAAGGCAGGTGAAAAAACCTCCCTACCCCAAAATGCACCTTTGTGATCAGAAGCATTCAGCTGTCCCAGGTATATAGAATTGGTCAACTGGACTATACAAATTTAAAAAAAATGCTCCTCTTTAAGGGCATCCCCTAGAGCTCATTGTGTAGTTAATGGAAGGATGCCATATTAATCATGAAATAATTTTCTGTTTCTTGGCATGTCAGGAAGAAAAATTACCATTTTAAGCAGCAAAAAAAAAGAAGATAGTCAATTTTGCAGGCTGGGAAAGTTTGTTTGACCTCACAGGAGGTGGTGATATCTTCTACCTTGATGGCTTCTTTGAGGGCAAACCTTGAGATCCTGTCCTCCCAAGGCATCAGCTCAGAGGAGAGGCAGGTAGACAGAGACAGCAGGGTTGCTTTGACCCATAATCTTAATAAATTGGGGGGAAATTTGAATTTCCAAGGGTTACCCAGGAAGGGATGGGTGTATTTGAGAGGCAAGAGATCTAGGCTAAGGGAGGCAGGTGAAGCAGAGAAACAGAGAATCAGAGATGCAGAAGCTGGCAGGTAGCCAGTGCCTAGGGAAGGAAAGACAGCAAGAGTTTGGGAGAGGGAAGAATGCATTGTAGTGCAAAATGTCTGTATTTTTCAATTTCAAGATGATAAAAATTGCAGTTCCCATTCTATTGCTTCACCCTCAACTGATAGTTTATTAGACGGACCTGCCCTAAAGCAGTGGAGCTTTGTGTGGATTGAAGGACCCACGTGCATTCCCCAGAGGCTGATGGTGTGCAGGAAGGGAGGAGCAGCTGCAGGAGGTGGGCTGCAGAAAAATGATCATAAGAGAGGAGCATAGGCCACGCTCTGCAGAAATCCCCAGAAACATTTCAGGGGACAGTAGGATGGGAGGAGTATGGGTGCTGGGCTTCCCATAGAAAGTAGAATAGGACTCGATTATTTGATAATTAAAGGACATATTGGCCCCCAAAGGCTTGGAGATGTGGATCCCCCAGCAGCAGCTGTTCTGTGTGTGTGTGTGTGTGTGTGTGCTTATCACTTCATACTTGAGAGAGCTATTCTTCATAAGTGACAGGGCTGAAAATGGGGCCCAGAAGTCTGGGTGTGTAGTTCTGACTCTTGACAGTAAACTCACCGGCACACTGGTGGCAACCTAGGAGAGTGACAGGCAAGTCAGGCTGGAGGTAAACTCTGGCATCCTTTTATAAAAGCGCATCAGTTACATTCTCTCCACCACCCCATCCCCCATGCATAGCTGTGCTGTAGAGCCCTTTGCAGGGCTGCCGTGCAGGGAGGCGGAAGTTGACATCAGCTTTCACTCACTTTGAGAAGGGGCGTGTCATCTGCAATTGGGGGGCCAGGGCTTGGGAGGTAAAATGTGTGTGAGTTCCTTGTCATTATTCTTTTTATTTCACTTCTTTTGTGTCTTTTCGTAATTAGTTTGGTGCCCTTTGAGCAATGTCCCTTCAGAGTATTCTTATTGATTGGCCAAACCTTTAAACTCAATCATGCTGTCCTTTTTGAGGTGACATTTTTGAGTCTCCTCAACTCCTAAAAAAAGAGACCAAGAAACACTGCATGACATATCCAGTTGGTAAGTTCCTGTGCTTTTCTCGGGGGAAATAAAACCATTATTTCATGGAAGGTTTGGAAAATCAAATTTTCTATAAGAACTCTTTTCATATCTATTGTTTGCACTACTTATCACAGTCAGACTTACTCTAGAATTACGTGGAGTGGAACGTGATCTTCCCAGCTGGGGTGTGAGTCGTGCTGGAAAGGAGCCATGCTTTCCACGCCAGGGCTGGGGTGACACAGAGATCCAACTTGGTGTGACTCAAAGCGGCTGCCCAGGGCAGTATGTTGTGGAAGATGGTGGGGCTGTACTTCAGCTGCCTCAGGAGTGGATGGCAATAATCAATTTGTGATGCCTGCTATGGGTGTGAAAGCGTGGGGTATACCATGTATTCGGTCTTGCTTTGGGTCTGTTTTACAGCATCATTGAGGACAGGCTCTCAGTGTAACTTAACTTTGTTTCATAAGTTAAAACAAAATGCGTAACTACCAAAGGAGTTCGGTAATTATGACTCTTCCTATCTTCTCTCTGTACAACATAGGGGTGTATACCCAAGATCAGACAGTTTATTGTTCAAAGCAGGACACTCTCAGAAGTGGAAGGAGGCTGTATTAATAGTTAGCCTGGGACAGTGCCTGTATGGTAGGGCTGTTGCTGATAAGTGAGACATACAGGTCATCTCCTTTGTCTCTCCACAATGGCCCCATACAGTAAATGAATATTTCCCCTAATCCAAGGGTTGGCAAACTCTGGCTTACAGATCAAAAACAGCCAGCCAACTGTTCTTATAAATAAAGTTTTATTAGAACATAGCTGTGCCTGTTTGTTTTGAGTCTCTGGCTGCTTTTCCTCCAACAGAGTTGAGTAATTATGACAGAGACCCTGTGGCCTGTGAAACCTAAAATATTTGCTGTCTGGCTTCTTATAGGAAAGGTGATAACCCTGCTAGTCAATACAGTTCTTGCCAGAAGGGTCTTACTTTGGCTTCCTGGAAAAGAAAACTAGCATTTTAGGACCAAGGGTGTGTCTGGAATGTTCCCATCTAAGACACTTTGCATGTGTCATCTCACTGAATCTCAAATGACCTGCAACATAGGCTTCTTCTCCTGCAATCTAGAATTTTCCAGGCTACCAAGGATAGAAGAAATGAGACTTCCTGGCATGTAGTTCTCAGAATATTTCCTATGAATGCTCTGACAACAGTCCAGGGATGCATAACTTCTGTCTCGCAAATCCTACATCCAATCTGGCAGCCAATCTACGGGTTCAACCTTCAAATCATATCTAGAATTTGACCTTGTCTCACCATCTCCACCTCTGTCCCTTCCCCATCTGAGTTATCATGCAGCATCCACTGTCACCTCACCATTATCTCTGTTGTCCCTGATTCTGCTCTTGACCCAGGAGGAGGGTCTAGAATGATCTTTTCAAAACCTAAATCAGATCATGTCAGACTCTTCCCCTTCAGACTCTTCCCATTTTAATCAAAATAAAAGTCAAAATCTCCACCGTGGTCTATAGGCTCATCATCTTCACTGTCCAATACAGTAGCCACTTGTGGCTAGTTAAATATATTAAAATTAAGAATTTAGTTTTTCAGTCACACTGGTCCCATTTCAAGTGTTCAGTAGCCACATGAGCAAGAGGCCACCATTTTGGACAGTACAGATACAGAATGATTTAATCATTGCAGAAATGTCTAGAACAGCACTGGGATTTGTTCCTTCATCTCTCTGGACTTCTCTCTCTATACTCTTCCTCCTTGCTATCTATTATAGCTATACTGACCTCCTAATTTTTTCTTAAACATCTGGGCCTTAGAGTCTTTAAACAAAATTTCTCCTCTCCTGTGAATGTTCTCCCTCTAGATTACGAGTTGGCTTAATTTCATACAAACTTTGGGTCCTCCATCAATTGGCCCCTATTCTGACACCCTGTTTGATCTGCAGCCCCCTCATATTCACCTCATCTCTCTCCCCTGCTTTATTTTTCTCCACATCATTTACCACTTCCTGAGTGTAAATATACTCCTCCCAATTTGCAGTCTCCAGAACATCATCTCCACGAGGCTTGCTTTTAACATTTATTTATTACTTCTGTATTTTCCTCAGCTCCATGGTCATCCCTGACCTCATGAACTCCCCTAAGTATTTAATAAATGGGTACAGGGAATGTCAGCAGTCATTTGTTTGCTCCCTTAGAAGCCTGTGTAACTTCATCTACTTGTTGCCACTTTGCCTTTTCCCCACTGTCTATTGCTTTGCATAATTGACTGTGGTTGTGTCTCCCTTCCCAGGTCCTCTCTCCCCTCCCAGGAACTAATCTCCTGGATTCTCAGGAGTCCAGGGGGTGTCTCTCTTTGGCCTCTTCTTCCAGGCTTTAGAGTGGCCTCAGTTCAGTGCCTATTGATTCATTGATGCCCACCAGACCAAGAACCCTTAAGTTTCTCTCCTGACCTGAGGTGGTAGAAAAATATTAGTGAATTACTGATTTACCTACTTCATTGCTATTTCTAAAAGTCAGTTTTTCCTGTTGTTTGGAGAAAACTGCACTAGTGGCATTATGCAAACAATAGTGTCTTTATTATTTTAATTATTCCAATTTCCATATGTACAGGAACAAAAAAAATCCAATAAAAGACAATTTTCATGACTCTGTGTAATTATAATATGCTGGTGGAGGAACATTTTCCAATGTTATGTCCTTGTGATTTCAAAAACTTGAATTTGGATTACATAAAGCCTTTCCTCAGCTCTTGTTCCTGATGAAAATGGTAAGGAGATTTTTATGCTGATCTGATGGCTCATGTGTCCCAGAGAAAAAAGTGTGACTGAAACTAGGGTCCCCCAGAAGGGCTGGACTAGTCCAGCTATCTACATTCAGAGTACTGGGAAGCACTGGTTTGGATTCTAATCGTGAGCTGGACCTTTTGGGGCTGTATGCATTTTGCTAACCCCTGGGAGAGACACAGAACAGCACAGGGTAGAAAAAAGAACTTGGATTATTTTGGGAAACCAGATCAATATTAAATGTTAATACTAAATTTTAATTTTTCTTAAGGGAGGGCCAAAATTTTATTCAGATATGAATCTACTGTACTTAGCAGCATATAACATAAATATATATATATATATATATATATAGGTATATGTGTCCACACACACTAGATGCTTAATTCATGTTGAGTGAATAAAATTCCTTTTATCTAAAGTCAAGTTGCAAGGCTTTCTGCCCACTTAATTCCCTCCTCACTTCCTTCACATGAAAGAGTCTAAAGATAGTAGGGGAGAACACAGTTTCCTCATTAACTGTTCTTTAGTCTGCTGCCCTAACAGTCTTTTCATTTTCAGAGGAAATGATGGATATTGAAGCATCTCTGCATTCATTATCTTGCTCTACCATTCCTCTGTCCTGTGAGAGCACAGCTTTCGTATTCTTGCATTTAGCAGATGTGGAAGATGAAGCCTAAAGAGGTTTGGTTCAATCTAGGGTTACATATACCTACAATTAGACAGCTGCTTAGAGATGGAAAACAGTACTGGAATCCGGACCTTCCACTTTCCAACCGGTGTGTATCTTGGTTTACCATGCCGAGGGAAAACACTCTTTACACGTCCTTCAGTTCATCAAGGTTGGCAATCTTAAGGAGTAAAAATACTAGGAAGATGGTAACCTTCTCAAGATGTCAGAGTTGGGACTGCAGGCTGCCTTTCCCAGGAGTCCCTTTGCAACCTGTCAGGGGGTAGCAGATGAAATTGGACTAGTGTGTCACATGAACAGATAAGTTAGGAAAAGGCAAATGAAGCATCCGAAATCAAACTTCCAGAATCAAGCAAGACTGGGAGTAGGGGTCAGTAAGAGAGGCTGATGACTTGAGGTACCGGCAAGAACAAAATCAAATCCTCTTCCTCACAGTAGAATAGTGAATAAAGATAATTTTAGAGGATTTGCTGCCTTGTGACATTCAGAAAGTCCAGGGCTGGGAGAAGTGAATAAGGAACAGTGTGTCAGCCTCCAGCAAAACTTTCTATGAAAGTGTCTGCTGTCTCAGATGTGGCTGTCACACCCTCCCACTTCTTGGGGGGAGCTGAAGCTCAGGTGAGAGCAGTTTGGTCTCTCCGTGGAGGAAGGTTCGTTAGTAGCCAGCGGCCATGCATGGCTGAGGAGAATGGCTGCTGCTTCTGGCTGAGCATCTCTTTCTCTTGACAGCCTGTTTTCTGGGGAGAGGGAGACACAGGATTCAAGAGTCAAATGTCAGAGTTGGGAGGAGCCACAACTCAGTAGGAGTTGGAATTGTGTGTATTGATGTTGGTGCCACACCCAATCTTGATCAGTACCTCAAGGAAACCACCTCATGATCAGATTATAAATCCTACTTTTTCTTTTTCAGTTGCTCTGATTGGGTATTGGCTTTGTTGTCAGATTTAATAACCTCAATGGTTCATCCACTTACTCATTTTTCTCTGCTCTCCTGACCTTCCTGCCTCCCACACATTCTGAGTTCCAGGTCTCAGATCCTATAGAAGTTTCTGACCACTGAGGTTGGACTTGCTGGTGTTAATGCTTTTCTTTACGCATTTCAGAGGTGCTTCTAGCAGCTGCATTTCCTTCACTGAGGGAAGTTATTCTGAAGTTGAGATGTAATTTGGTAGTTCATAATTGGTAATGTTTTATTTTTGTTCCCCCCGCCCCCTTATTTCCAGATCTGAAAAGATGTATGAAGTAGTCATTGATCCTGGGGGAGAAGACATTTTAAGTTTGATAGCTAAATGTATCACAATAATATAAGGTGGGCATATCACAAAAACATGCCTATAGGAGAGGAATTGAAATGAGTCAGGTGATAGGTCTCCCCTGGTGGCACAGTGGTTGAGTGCTGGGCTGTGAAGCTGCCTGCAGCCTCTGCAGCGCCAGTTCAATTCCCAGCTGCCAGCGACGGTCCCACATGGCGCGACAGACCTCTCCTGCCGCCCGCTGCTCCCCTCAGCAGTGTATTTTATCAGTCTGCCTGTTCTGTTCCTCACTCTGGCTCTGGTGAATTCTCTCACCCTCCTGCACTTCTGACTGTACCCAGTGCTTGTATAAATAAATAAGTAAATCTTAAAAAAAAAAAAAAAAAAGAAATGAGTCAGGGGAATAGATAGATTTCAGGACAAGGAGAAATCCATGAAGCATCTTTAATGAAATTGAGGCAGGGTGTGAAGAGGTTATAAAATCTCAAAGGTTATGGAAACTCTTAAGTATGAATTTGTTCACCACAATTCCTAAAAAAATTAGAAGAGCTGATTCTAGGATCATTCTGAAAGGCATGATTTCATGTGGCAGGCAGCAAGCATATGAGGTTGGTAAAAAAGAGGTAGCAGAGCTGAAAACGCTGTTTTTCTGAAAGGAAGTGGCTGTATTGATGTGTGAAAGAGCCATTCAAAGTTATTAGGGGCAGAGAGGGGTGTTTGGGCTGAGTTGCTAACCTCTTATGACAGATATCATTGGAGGCAATCAGGACCCTCTAAACACATTTCTCGGGGGCACTCTGAGAAAATGAAATATAGATCAAATAAGTCATTTCTGGACTAGTAATTCATTATTGTTAATGCCCTTACTATTTTGTAAAAAACGTTTCATAGGCTCATTGTAAGAGATTCAAAGGATATAAAAAGTGCAAATAAGATCGTCACACTATCATTAAGTGAACATTATTCTAAATATTCTAAACATATCTCTTCCCTTCCCTCCCTCCTCTCCATTCCCTTTCTCTCTACAGACACATGTAAAAATAGAAAAATGGGTAGGTGAAGTGGAAATGATAATTATGTTAAGAGGTCATATTTTATATATCACTTTAAATGACATTTATTAAACTTCCTTCAATTTAAACTAAACAAAACAAAACAAAACTAAACCCTGATTTTATAAGAGAATCTAGTTCTGAAAGCTCCTTCTGCATCAGCGGTTTCTGCATCAGTAGAGTCAGCAATCACCTGAGAACTTGCTAGAAATGCAGATTCTCAGGCCCCAAGCACTGAATCAGAAACAGGGAGGCAGGGTCCAGCTGTCTGTATTGTAACAAGTTCTCCAGGCACGACCCTGCACACTGAAGCTTGAGACCCACTTCCTCTGGATGAGATGAGAGCTGGTGGAATCAGGGCAGGGAGAAGTCCCTGTGGTTGGTAGCGTGTCCCCTGCTTACCCGATACTGCTTGCGCTAAGGAAAATGATACAGAGGCGTGTGGCATTTCCTCTTATTTTCTCATCTCTTACTTTAGGATTTCCTTTGGCTAGCTCTATGTCATTTTAGATAGTCAAGATTTATAACATTGACTTCATTTTATTTCACAGTCGTTTAATCCTAATTTCATTATTTGAAAACTAGTCCTTTTTACTATAGTTTTTCTCTTCTTGCAAGGAAGAGAAAACAACTAAATTTTTTTTTGTTTGATTTAAAGACCTGTGAGTGTTTTCCAGTCCTTAGGGCAGTAGGCCCTCTCCTTCCGGGTAAAAGCCATTCTTGGTTCCTGCTCTTGAAAAACAACTTGACCTTGCAAGATTGATTTGTGTCACAGTTTCTTGAACTCAGAACTTTCTGAAATCAAATCCTATATGTTGTCCTCAGGACTTGCTTTTTGGTGTACCAAACACTCAAAGAACCTTTTTTTTAAGCCTCAGAGTACAATAATTTAAGATTTTAATAATTCTTTCTCAATTGTTAATTCTTCCTGGGACTCTTTGTGTTCTTCCAGTCTATAGATTGTTTTTCCTTAATTCAAGGAAAATCGCTTCTGTAGTTTTTAATACATTTTATGTCCCTTTTATTGAGTTTTCTATTTCTGAAAAGGAAATATAATACTTTGCTTTATATTAAGCCTTTATTTTTTTTTTCTATCTATTTTTTGCATCCATTATCTTTCTTCTTTTTGTATTAGGCTCTTTTTTTCTTCTACATTCACTGTGATTGTCTTCCTTATATATTCATAATTGTTTTCAGCTGTGTCTGTTGTATTCCTTGTTCCATAACGGGTTGTTTTGGTCTTTGGCTCATTTCCTTATCTTTGCAATCTCAATTTTCAGCTCATCCAGTTATTTCATTACCTTTGCTTTATGGTCTTATTTTATTGATTTCATTTTATATAGAACTCCATAGAAAGATTATATCATGAAATACTGTCAGAAAAGTTAGTTGTCTCTGTTAGGTTTTGAACAGTTTTTAGCACATGTCTCTGCTCTCTCTCTTTCTTTCCCTCATATGGCTACAGTATGTTCTCTTAGTGCCACACTATTTCACTTTCATCATCAGTACTTGATGCGGGGTGGGGTTGGATCAGAACCTAATGCTGTGCTCGTCAGTCCTCAAGAGAAGTAGGACTGAGTGGAAGGGGTGCAGTGGACTGTGACAGAGGACTGTGGGTGCTCTGGTGGTGGGCGCACTATGGCACACCTGACGGGGGGGATCCTGTGCTCCCCCAATACAAACATGATGTAAACCAACATTACCTCAACTTAAAAAATAAATTAAGCAATTCCGAAACTAGGGATGGGGCTAGCAGGTATTCATTAACTGCTGTTAGGTGGATTTTGATAGGGAAAGTTAGAAAGAGATCAAAGGGAACCAGCTTAGAAAGAGACATGGACAAAGGAGGGATGACAGAGGGGAGGTAGGGTTCTCGGGCATCGGGAGGGTGTGCAGGGGTGCTGAGAGGTTAGCCTTAGACTGACTTTGCTTTTAAGGGAGAAACAAGTCAGTTTGTCAAAAACAGTTATGGATTAATACCAGGATGAATACTTGTGAGAGGTTATTTTGGTGAAGTTAAAAGTTAGTTATCTAACTCTCCACCGAACAGGTCGCTCCTCAGCTACACGGGCACACACGTGTGCTGTCTAGAAGACAGTGGGAAAGTGACTAGTTTCATTGCATTTCAACAGCTATGATATCGGGTTGTGTTAGTTTTTCTTCTTGTCTCTGTCCTGTGGGCAGGGTTTATAATAGAAGGAGTAGAGATCCTAGATTTATTGAGTTCCCAGGTTGAATCCAGACTGTCCCCACTTACTAGCTGCGTGGCCTTGGGGAAATTGCTTAACTTCTCAAATCTCTCTTTTCTTACATCTTAACAGGAACTAAGATTATCTTCTTTTCTCGATTTTGCTACCAAAATGTGGGCATTTATTACCTTGCAATTCTGCCTGGCCTGGGTGTTTTGGACCTGGCTCATTCATGTGTTTGCGGCCGAGTGAGGGTTGGCTGGGGCTGGTCTGCTGGCCGGGCCTGGGCTGTTGCACATGGGGCTGCAGCCACAGTGGCTCATCGCTGGCCCATCCCCTATCCAGGCAGCCTGTTCTCACCATGGCTTGGGGAAATGTGCCAGGCCTCTTAAAAGCCTGGGTTCAGAACTGACACCGCATCCCTTCTGCTGCTTTCTGTTGACCAAAGCAAATCACCAGGAGGGCCGGGATTCAAGAGGGTGGAGAAACAGCCCCCCTCCCTGATGGGAAAAGCTGCATACTCACATCACAGAGGGTGTGGAGACAGGGAGGGCAAGACAAGTGACTGTCGTGGAATCTCTCACACTGTTGCACTGCACTGTTGAGAGAAATTGAGAAGAACATACCTGAAGGAACCCAGTTTGGTGCCTGGCACATAGATGCTCAGCAGTTGTTCATTTTCCCTTCCTATAAATGCCCATCAGATGAAATGCAGATGACCCTCTGTGCACTGCTCTGAGGAGGAGGTGAGTGAAATAGAACAGATGAGCTTTTCATATACACCTCAGCGTTAGTGCCTGATGCCTTCCCAACCAGCAAGTGTTTTTAAAAAAGATTTTCAAAATGGCAAAATTATAGGTCTTGCTTTTAGAAAAAGTAGGCAATGTGGTCTGTCTCTTGCTCTTCTTTCTCCCCCAAGAATACCCTCAGAATGATAGGACTTCTCTTCTCTGGAGGAACAATGTGTTATTTCGGTCTGCCTCTGATCACCAGTGATTCACTTTAAAGGCAGCACCACTGGAAGAAGCACAGAAAACAGAGTTGCCAGAAAAATGACTATGTAGAAGTAGCGTCCTCTGGCTTTCTGGCCTTGTTTCCCAAGAGGGCTCTTTATTGGGCACTTCTTCATTCCTTTGCCTGTTGAGAACCAGCCTGGCTGGAGAAGGTGGGCTGGGTGCTAATCCTCTGGCGTCACAGTCAATAGTCAATCTTCTTTCTGACTCTGCCAGGAGTTAACTGCGGAGTGGCTGCCTGTGGAATTTGCCGAGGAGACACATTTGACTTAACTACAACAAGCAGATAAAGTAAGGTTTTTACTTACCAAGTAGGCAAACAAGATGGTCAAGTTAAACCACCTCCTGCTCAACACCACACTGATAAAGACACGGGAGTCATGGAGTAGGCTGCACAAGACAGGATGCTGCTGAGAGCAAGATCTTGGCCATTTTTATTGATAGAATAATCACAGAGCATCAGCTATGTGCGTTAGGAGGACAAGGAGAAAATGATGGGTGAAATTCAGGAATGTCATCTAGGGCTTGGGGGGGACACGAGTCTGCTGACCATATTATCAGCTTGATGACCAAGTGTTGTCATCGAAACTACACCCCAGGCCCCAGGCCATGGTCCTAATCTTATCAACAATTCCACTGATCAGCTTCTGGGGTCCCTTGTCATACATCGATCCTCGGACCCTTGGGCATTCCCTGTCATACCTCTTGATGCATCCCCTTCCCAGAGTGAGCAAGCTTTCTGCTCTTGACTGATATGAAAGGCACCTTGCAAGGTTTGGCTCATATGGCTGATTGACTAGTTCTAAAGGGCAGTTCTGACCTTGTATAGGAATGCAGAACTGCAGGTAACCGTAATGGTGGCTGGCAGGCCGCTTAAGTCTAGCAGCCCCACACCTGCTCATTTCACAAAATGTCTCAAAACCCTGAAATTGATGTCTCAAAAACCTTCACTTCAGTTTGTCTAATGTCAGCCCAAGGAAACAGTTGGAAAAGTTGTGGGTTGTTTAAAAGCAAACTTTCAATTTGGGATAATTTTACCTTTAGAAAAAAAGTTATAAAGATTGTACAGAGAATTTCCATAGACTTCTCACCTGTTTTCCCTGATGTTATAGGGAGCATCTTACCATAACATTTGTCATAACTAAAAAACCAATGTTGGTGCATGACGGTTAAGTAAATGCCAGACTTTTGGCGTTCCCCAGGTTTTTCATGTCCTTTTTTTTTTTTTCCCCCATGTTCCAGGTTCCAATGTAAAGCACCACAGAGCATTTACTGCTGTGGCTCAATCTCTGGGGCCTGTGAGCATTCCTCCCTCTTTCCTTGCTTTTTTTTTTTTTAAAGATTTATTTATTTATTATACAAGCACTGGGTACAGTCAGAAGCGCGGGAGGGTGAGAGAATTCACCAGAGCCAGAGCGGGGAACAGAACAGGCAGACTGAGGTACACTGCTGAGGGGAGCAGAGGGCGGCAGGAGAGGTCTGCGCGCCATGCGGGACCTTCATCCGGTGGCCCGGGAGCAACCGGGGAACGGACCTGCGCTGCAGAGGCTGCGGGGCAGCTTCGCAACCCAGCACTCAACTGCTGCACCACCAGGGGAGACCCTTTCCTTGCTTTTTTAAATATGGTGTCTCTCTGTCTTTCTTTGTTCATAGTCTATCTTCCTACCTTGACTGATAACTTCGCAAGGGCAGAAACCTTACCTGTCTGGTCCATTGTTGTAGCTCTAATCTGCAGTAATGATCCAGTGATAAATTCGGTGACAAGATACCTCACTCTCTTCCCAAACCCTAGTATTTTCTCTCACTAATCCCTCCTTTATTAAAGAGCAACAACATCTGGTCATCAACCACCTCCTCAGAACTCTACAGTGTTGTCCCTCCAGCTCATGTTTCCAAATGTTGAGATTTCACAGAACAGGCCTCAATACACAGTTCTTGGGTTATCTTTGATTCATAAGCACTTTTACCAAGTAAGGATATTTAAAAAATGACAAAACCCTACGAGAAATTGATGACAGGAATGCAGTGACTAATATTTACATGAAAAAATGAAGTTAGAGGTACTCTCAAAAAGTTAATTTAGCTGTAAAAAAAACCTTGTTTTTCTCATTTCATTAAGGATTAAGGACAATTCTGGATCCTCCCTCAGTCTTTGGGAATAAGTGGCTCATGATATCAAACCAGATCTTAAATACATCTTATAAGACACTTTGGACTTACTCTCCTACTTGCCTGTTGGCTTCAGTCCTTGCTCCTGCCTCCCTTTTTCTGTGCCAGATGCAGTGGATTGCTTAGTTATTTGCACGTCCTTGATGACATCATGCCTCCTCTTGACTGGGAGACTTTGACTCTGCTCTTTCCTAGTTTAGAAAGTCTTTTGTTCTAACCTGCCTGACCAATTTCTACAGCTTAATGAAAATGAAATGAAATATCAGCAGTGTTTTTTTTGGTAGAAAAAAAGCTGTGCAAAAAGGCGGAATGAGAGCCTTTAAATAAGCAAGTAAGAAGAATCTGAGGACACTCCCAGGAGAGTTTTATCACACTGTCGTGGCAGGAGTAAAGCAGACCTGGATTTGCCGTCTCTCTCTGTCTCTAACTAGCTAAACTTAGCCTCTCTCAGCCTCCATTTGCTATCTCCAAAAAAGCGGTTACAGATGCTTACCTTATGGGGTTATCATGATACTTAAACTTGACAATGTTAACTCATTCGGCCAAGTTTCTAACACAGCATCGGCTCAAATACTATTTTCCTTTTCTTTCCACATCTACCAGCTTGTTCCCCAGGAAAATGTAAAGCTGTTTTCAGACAAACTAAAATGGGGTACTTACTTTGGGTACTGTGAGCGCCCCATCTCCCACTTTGACCTATTTGATATATTGAAGTGAATGATTACTACCCCTTTGTGGGGTATATACTTTGTTTTGTTTCTCTGTCAGGATCTTGTCCTCCACTCTGTCCAAAACAAAAGAAACTAGAAAGAAATCTGTTTCTTCATGGCCATTAATAGAAAAGTGTCCAGGTAACCTTCTGAGGGTATATCAGTTAGAAATAATATTTGGCTGTTAGTAATAAAAAGCTGAAAATAGTGGATTTAATCAACTGATAGTTTTAGTTTTCTCCCAATAAAATGGGCAAAAAAGTATTTGCCTTCATGATAGCAAAAACCCAGCTTCCTTTTCTCTTTCTGTTTAACCTGCCCTGGCAGGTGCTTGCTGCTTCACAGTCACTTGATGGCCCACCCATCTTCACCTTCAGGTTCAGAGAAGGGGGGTGAAAGGGGTTGATGGGATAAAGTTACATGCCAGCTCAGTCAATTTTTCTATCCCTTATGAGACCCTAGAAGATGCCCTATAATGTCCACCCACTAGCTCCACGAGTGCTGTACAACACAACAGAACTTTCTGTGACAATGGAAGTTTTCTGCATTTAAATTATACAAGATGGCAGCTCCTAGCCACTCATGACAAAGCGCATTTAAACGTGGCTAGAGTGACGGGGGATATGAATTTCTAAGTTTACTTCATTTTAATACATCTAAGTGGCCACATGTATCTAGTTGCCACACCACTGTCACGGGGCTACCTCACTTGTAAGAACGGCTGGGAAATGTGGGCTTTGGGCTGAGCACCGCGCTCCCTCGCTCCCACATAACTGTGCTCTTCTTATCATGAGGAAAAACAAAGAGAAATGAATAAAGATGAGGCAAATGGCAGTCTCCCCAGCAGCTCGCTGCACGCTAACATTCCTTAACCCTCAAAGAATGCAGTCCCAGGAGGGTGTGGCCAAAACTGAGGCATGGTGTAGCTGCATGAACATTAAGTAGTCTTGGCGTTCAGTGAGGCAACTGATACTGAGGAGGGGTGACTGAGAGGCTGGATTAAGATAGATGGGATAAATCTGCTCAGAAATAATAGCTGCCTTAGTGTTCTTTATCACAACACCGGTGGGTGAATGGACACTGAGAAAGCAAGTGCTCTGTCCCTGCTGTTTGAAATGCAGTGAAGGAACGCTAGAGGGGCTGTGACGCCACCTACTGGTATAAAAGGGTATAAAGTGCCCCTGAGCAGTCCATGTCAGAGGTGGCTGGAGGTCAGGCAGGGTCTCCAGGTAGAATGGCTGGCAGTGGAAGGTGTGTCCCCTGCTTCAGCTTGGAGCACGGTGTTGATAACTCTCTGGACACTTAGCACGTCAGCAGGGCTTTCTCAGTGCATTCCCCTCTGCTTTCCAGTAATAAACCCATCTCAGGCAGGCAAATGCAGAAACCAGAGGAAGACAAGTCAGTCAAATTTCAAAATCACATAAAATAGGGAAAAAAATACATTTTTCAGATATAAATAACCCTGGGGTGAGATTCAAGGTTTTTATTTGATCCAAAGCCTCAAAAATAAATCCTGTTATTTATGGCACTCCCTTCGACTGGTTGAGTATGTAGCCATCCCACAGCTCAAAGGGGGGGAAAAAAAAAAAGAAAACATTCAATTTCAAAACAAAATGCTCACCCTGACTCATTCCGGGAAGGATCCAAGGTTTTTAATGCAGGGCACTCACTCTGTTTTTTCCCTTCATCATCTGCCACCCTTTTAAAAAAAAAAATGGTATCAACTGCATTGGTAAGAATCCACATTTCTTCCCTTTTGTTCCCTGGCTCCCTTCCAGCATCACACTTGTCACACTGATGGGTGGGGTGCCTTTCATATTGGCACAGGACAGTGAGCGATGCCTCCCCTTATGTTATCAGAGACCCAGCAAGTGAAGCTACCCAGTGCAGGAGCCTCCCTTGCGGCTCGGGAACACCAGTGGCTCGGTGGCTCTGGCTTGGCTGTAGATAATTCTGACTATGGCTGTAGAACCCAGCATCTCAGAGTCCACGAAAAGGAGAATTGGAAGGAGGTGAGTGATGCAGATAAGGAGGTGAGTGATGCAGATAAGGCGATTTTGATGTCATTGTTGCAGCAGGGCCCCTGGCCGGAGAGCAGGGCAGCGATCGTGTGACCAGAGTTCGTAGCTGGTTGTATGTCCATTTGGAGAGATGAGCTGTTGATTTCACAGGAGAGGCGGGTGAATTCTGAGTTCGGTGCCATGTAAAGCGCTTCTGTGAGTTTACCTTCGGTGTCATGCCTTAAGGAAAAAAATCCAACTTTCTGGCACACGGCTGCACGTGTGTTCTGCACACTGGCTTGCGGGTGACTGTTTGTTTCTAATTACGGAGCCAGATCCTGCTGGCAGAGGAAACCATATTCGTCACAAGTTGTGTTTCGTTTATGTGTCTATGCTTTTAACATGGGGGGGGGTGGTTTTAGAGCTGACTGTACTGGATTCTTCCCTCTGGACAGTGTTTCTTCTCCTCCGTAATGCCAGGCTCATTGGTCCAGCCTTTCTCAGCTGTCCCTCAGAGCCTTGAGTTCACACTCCCTGACCTCCCCTCAGCTAGTTGTGTTCTCTGCTCTGGCCATTTGCACTTTCCAAACTGCGTGATGGTTTCTGGTTTTGTTTTTGTACATGTAAGAAAATGTACTTGGGCAGGCTGTTGAGAGGATGAGAAGAGGTGGTTGTGGAGTGGCTAGCAGATTGCCTGGAGCGAGGTCATCCTTAGCACATCTTAATTTTTTTCTCTCAGCTATAAACCAAGAGGTGTGTTTTGTCTTGAAGGCACTTTTTAAAATATCATTTAACCAATGTTTATTGACTATGCCAAGTGACAGATGTTGTGCCCCGCACTGGGGTTACAGTCACGAGCAAGACAACGAAACAGACCATCCCCAGCCTCGCGGAACTTAAATTTCAGAGAACACAATCAACATACAGAAAATTCATGATAACTTTTTTAAAGTTCAGTCCAGTTCATACTCCAAGTTCATCTCTGAGGACACTTCTTACTTAAAGTTGGAAGGTATATTTTCTGAGTTAATATTTTCACATTTAGTAAACAGATGTTGACTTTGTTGTCTAGCATACATCCCCCTTTCCTGGTTGGGAAACCTGGATTTCCTTGGGGACCCACGGATTTCCATTGCTGTGTCTCACTCTCTGGTGGTGGATCAGGTGGGACCCCACCCTGGCTCTGGAGGGCTGGAGAGCAGGTGGATGGAGTGCCCCCACACCCAGGAGGCCTCACCCATCGGGGGACCTCAGCTCTGAAGGCCACAGTGATTGGCCTATGCTTAACATGGGACCTAAGTTTATCCAAAGTGAGTGGAAGATTTCTGGGGAGCTTCAGGGAGTAGGCCAGCTCCCTAAGATTTTGTCTAAGGGTATATTTAGTGTCATCTTACTTCAGAAGGTCTTGAGAGGCAGCCTGGGGGAAGAAAAATGTTAATTTGTTTTCTTTCTGAAAATGTTTCCATTGTCTCTCAGAGATCTTCCTAACTACCTCCATGGAACCATTCCTGGGGAGCCTGCTCCTCACCCTGTTGTTTCTCCTTCTCTGGCCTTTGCATTTCAGTGCTATGTGCTTGATGAAAAGCTACTGGTTGGTAACCTCGGCATATGAAAAGCGGTGGTGACAGCTGGTGCCTTAGGAGGGAGGAAAGGCCCCCTCCAAGCAAATATGAGCGGAACCCAGTGCATTCTCAAAGGCTGGTCTTTCTATGCAGCAGCCCCAACAGACTTTGCAATCACAGTGCCCCAAGAATATAGAAATGCCCCTCCCCGCTAGATGCAGCATCCTCCACCTCATCCCAATGCCAGCGAGATCCTTCTCTGCACCTTAAAGATTTTCAAGTCCATTTTGTGATTTTGACAAAACGTATATGCACAATGTTGTCCACTTTATCAACTGTTGCAGAAGCAGACCAAATTTGCAGGGGAACCCTCCATCCGCTCATTTGACTGAATTTGACCAAGGTGGGAACAGGAAAGCCATGCTTTCTGAAGTGCGCCACAGCACTGCGCCCTGGTTACCCTTTACATAAGAAATCACTTGCTTCTATTTTTAAATATAGGTACTCCCCAAGATTTAAAAAATCTTATACTTATTTGTGAGGTGGATATGTTCAAGAAGACATTACAGGATGAAGAAAGACCTCGTTGTCCATTTATTTACTAAAAAAATAATGACGGGACTCCTTCCCCTGTCCACACTTGGGGCCAGGGAGGTGAGCAGCAGCCACACACATTCAGGGTGGCACTTGAGCATCTGTCCAAGAAGTTTCCTTGCATGTGTGCGGAAAGAAGTATCACTTCCACCCCCTCCTCACGTTACTGCTGTACCCTGAAGGGCAAGAAGTTAGGCCCCAGCACTTGGAGAACTGAATTGGATGGAGAGCGCAGTCCCCACCTCCCCACCTGCCCACCTGCCCACCTCCCCACCTGCCCACCTCCCCACCTCCCCACCTGCTCACCTCCCCACCTCCTCACCTCCCCACCTGCCCACCTGCCCACCTCCCCACCTGCCCACCTCCCCACCTCCCCACCTGCCCACCTCCCCACCTGCCCACCTCCCCACCTCCCCACCTGCCCACCTCCCCACCTGCCCAACTGCCCACCTCCCCACCTGCCCACCTCCCCACCTCCCCACCTGCCCACCTCCCCACCTGCCCACCTCCCCACCTCCCCACCTGCCCACCTGCCCACCTCCCCACCACCCCACCTCCCTCCCCACCACACCACCTCCCTCCCCACCACCCCACCTCCCCACCTGCCTACCTCCCCACCTGCCCACCTTCCCACCTCCCCACCTGCCCACCTGCCCCCCTCCCCACCTGCCCCTCTGCCCACCTCCCCCCTCCCCCCCACCTCCCCCCTCCCCACCTGCCCACCTCCCCACCTCCCTACCTGCTCACCTGCCCACCACCCCACCTCCCTCCCCACCTCCCCACCACCCTACCTGCCCACCTCCCCACCACCCCACCTCCCCACCACCCCACCTCCCCACCACCCCACTTGCCCACCTGCCCACCTCCCCACCACCCCTGTCCGGGCGGGGCTTGGCCGGCCTTCCCGGGGCAGGGCGCGCCTCCCCCGGAACCCCCCAGGGGGCGCTCGCGCGGAGGTTTCCGAACTAGTATCTGGCGGGTTGCGGGGCGCACGGGCTTCGTCAGAAGGTGGAAATCTCTGAGCAGCTGCCATCTCCCCGCCAGCGCCCGCGTGCCCGCCCTTCCGCCGCCCGCCCTGCTCGCGCCTCTGCCCCCGGCCCCACGCTGCTGCCACTTTACTCGGAGTTCCTGAGAGCCGGGCTGCTCCCTCCTACATTTCACCCTCTCCCCAGCCCCCTCGCCAAGAATGGAGTCAGGGTTTCCGGGGAGACCAAACTCTGCTCTCAGCATCTTTTCCATCTGCTGTTGCTAAACTGGCCTCAGAGGACGAGGGGGGAGGGAAGGCCGACCCCCTGCACACCACTACACAACTGCACCGCCTCCACTCCCAAGCCGGATTGTGCGTCCTGGGGGCGGGACAGCCCTCTTCCCGGGCCGAATTCTCTTTTACTCTTCGAGGTTGGCACACCCAGGTAAGTAAATGCCAACTCTGCATTCCTGTGTTCTTGGGGTGCTGTGATTGCAAAGTCTGTTGGGGCTGCTGCGTAGCAAGACCAACTTTTGAGAATGCACTGGGTTTCGCTCCTATCTGCTTGTTTATCGTTGCTGCTGTGGCTGCAAGCATAGTCTTTAATCCAAAGGAACTTTCACCCCCTACATCTCGCCTGACATTCGCCCAGCTCGCCCAGGTGGGGTGGGGTGTGTGGCGTGGGGAGGAAGTCCGTGGAGGGGGGCCTGCTGCGCCCAGGGTGGGGCGGGTGGGGAAGTCCTGCAGGGGGGCTGACATTATTGTTTTGGAAATTGGGGAAGGAGAGGGAGTGTGTCTGAAGTTGCAGCTTCCCCTGTCACGGTGAGAAAGCTGTGGGCAACTGTGGCGGTGTCTATCGTAGACTTGACCTAGCTGCGCCTGGGTTCAGCCTCTCAACCTACTCCCCCAACCCCACTTGCAATGCGGAGGGACTCTTGGGTTTTAAGCCTGAGATGCAAATCCCTTGAAGCAGCTAAGTTCCTCAGGGCTCCTTCCTCTCAAATGAAGTAGCCAGGGGCTAGTGGGGAAGGAGGGTTGGACCTGAAAAACTGGTGAGTGGTAGTCACAGCTGATTAAAGAGGTCAAGGTTCTGTGTGGGATCACATTCACCCCAGGATTCTTAGGGCAGGATCCAGAGGAGACAATTAGGAGGTGGTCTACACCCAGTCAAGTCAGTGTGGGGAGCAGGCTGAACCCTGAGAAATACTCTTAGAAAGATACATTCCCTCCTCTTGTAGCGAGTGGGTGGGCTTTAAGGTTCCAGTTCCCAGGCTGCCCTTCAGATCCAACTGCCCCCTCCCTCCCCTGAGGCCTTGCTGGACTGGCATCCAGTCCCAGAACTTGCCAGGCTCTGGGAAAAATCACTGGCTGCTGAGGTGGTCCCTGGGGTACCAGCTTCAGAAGTGCATGCTTTGGGGGCTTTGGGGGTGGAGGAGGAAAGAGGAGCAAAGTAGTGGGGCTGGAGTCGGGAGGGGAGGTTGTGTAAGGAAAGTTTGCAAGGGCAATATCCTACACAGTGGTCAACCCCCCCACCCCCCATGACCCTCTGATTTGATGCCACAGATACTCGTGCTCTTTGGGGGGCAGATCTCCCCACCCCCACCCTACCCCTGTTCTTTATGCTTATGTTCAAAAATGTGCAAAGCTAGCTCTTCATCCTTTTGCTGCTTTGCCAGGCATTTTTAAAGCCCAACAAAACTCCTCTGCCTGTTCTTGGCTGACTTGGTTTTCAGTTTCCTAAACAGCACTTAGAGCTGTCCAAGGTACTTAAAAATGTTCTTTACTCTTGAGGGGGAAAATTACAAGTGAAACGTTCTTTTCTCATAATTCTTCCTTCTACCGTCCTTTCAACAGTCTGTATTTACAAAGACATTTGTATTTTATGTTTTGCTGCATGTCCTACCAACCACCTCCAAAAAATTCTTTGCTAGAGGATAGGTGTTTTGAATCCATGACACTGTGTTGTAGTTGGTATGCACTGGTTAAAGTGCAGAGCACCTTCTGTTCAAGAGCCAAAGGCAAGCAACAAGTTTATCTATTTTACTTGTGATGCCCTTTACACTTAGGAATGTCCCATTTCTTTTTATCATCCAGGTGATAATACAGAGCTCAGGATGGCTACAGAGAAAGGCTATGATTAGATAACTTATCTAATTATCTGTCTATGATTAGATAACTTCGGATGTTTTCATTTCTCTTGCTGAGCTACCACTTCTAGGTTAAGTTCATTTTATTTGTCTGTTCGTTTTTAAAGAAATGACAAGTCACTCTAGCAGATCAGGGGTTGAGCTCAGAGTAGGTCAAAGGTGTGTGCATGTAGGGAGGTGGATAAACATAGGAGACTTGGCAAATACAGAGAGGACACCTGTGTTAATGTGCATAGTACAAGAGGGCACAATCTTCTCCCTTATTTCTGATGGGAAGATTCTGATGGTTTCACAGGATCAAATCACATCAAAGTAGGTGATTTCCCCTATTACATAAAAGCATGCATGCAGGAGTGGATGTTGAATCTTGGGCAATTTTTAATGAATTGGGTGAGAAGAGCTTGCCTGTACTGGAACCAAAGGTTACTGATGTGTCCTCACATGAAAACTCCCATGGCCATCAAGCTTACCCCTTTTTTGAGAGTGCTCCCCTCCCTGATGTTCTTCCAGACTCTTCCTGCATACTTTATTGGGAGCAGACCCAGGTGGGGGCCAGCAAGTTTCCCAGCATGAGATCACCACTTTAGTAGGTCTTCCAAATATTTCTTTAAAAATTGTTGCTCTGAAGTTTGTAAATTGTTTATAAATTGTGCTCAAAGACTTTCTGTTTATCTCGAGGTCTCTGGTAGCAACATGGCTTTTTGCTTAAATCATCTGTTTATCTTAAGGAGACCCTGCTTCTAGAGATTTTAATTCCAGGCTATCTTGTACTACAATGTTTCTTGATCTGCATGTAAATTTCTGATTTAAAAATGGCCTCCTTCTTCTTAGTAGGAAGCAAAGATGTTAGCTGTTTCCACATAAGTTTTACATGATATTCTTCCCATCATCACCTGATTTGAGATATATTCATGACTGAAAACCTTAAGATCATACTAGCTAAAGAAAATAATCACAGAGAAAAACACGGATTGATGGACGAGTGTGTAGCCTCACCTGTCTTTGGGTCCTTTGGAACCCAATTAAATGTGTTTAGATGGTTTGCACCAGCCTTTCTCTGTCTTCGTGTTCCATGTGCTTTGAACTACTCTGCTCCATTAGAGCCTTTTTTCACATCAAAATGCGTTTTTTTCCACTTGGAGGGAAGGGTGTTGGAGTTGAACAGTGCATGTTGTATGTGATCAATGCCCCCTGCATTCTGAGGGGTCTGAATCCAGAGGAGAAAGGAGAAGGGCATTTGATGGCATTATCCTGACACCCTGGGAAAAAGTCTTGATACTTGCTGGGGAAGTCACTTCCAAGTCTTTGTATTTTTCAATCAGAGATGTGGTCAGATCTTTTATTTCACCCATTTTGAAGTGAGAAAGGGCTAAATTTGTTCTCTATATTTGATCTTTCCATTTTTGTCTTGTTAATATTTTAAAACAAAACCAACAAAAGCCCCTATGGATCCACATGGTAACCCAAGTGTATTTCCTTAGCAACAGTAGCCAGTACTCTGGAATCACAAACTATCAAGAGAGAAAATTTGAAAAGCATTTAAAATAAAATGTCACCTGGTTCAAGACCATCCTATAGTGCATTTGAACTGACCTTCCTACTTATAATAACAGAGTCACTATTAACTCTGCCCTTCTCCTGATTGAATGTAGATGATAAAAAACAGATTACAGGACTTTACTTCTTCTTAGGAAGTCTGAAAATTTTTATAATGATTTTCTTTCTAGGGAAGCATGCTATAAAAATAAACTGGGTTGGAATTACAAGTCTTTACATAAGGTGTTTGTTTATGTGGAGGTTGGTGGTAAGTCCAAAATCAAGTTCAGTACATGGGTCAGGCAAGATGTGCTGTCTTTTCTATGTTGTTTAAAATAGACAACATCTAGTAAGATGATAGCAGTTAGGTTAAATTCAGCCAGTGGAGATCCGTTAAAACTGTGACTGCATAATAAAAACATAATTGTGCCTTCATATAATTTCAGTCTTTTCTGTACTAGACATCTCATTGACGTGGGAGCTTTCTGTTTAGTCTATGAGCTGCTATATATATATACATATATATATATATGATATATAGTATCTGTTTTCCCTAAGTTGGCAAAACCTGGGAAGTTCTTTATTTGACTGCTGTGTTCTTGGGAAAACCTCTTGAAAACCATTAGTTTTTTGCCCACTAAGTATCGAGGGCTTGAAGGCAAGTCTTGAAAAGCAGAAAGTGATAAGGATGCCTTATTTAGAAAGGTTTGTTCTGCAACTCCGATTTTAGGACACTCCTGTGAGCGGGGGAGGCCCATTGCCCTGGTGGGCTCACCTCTAGACTGTGAGCACTGACTGCCACTCTGCATCTGTGACTCTCAGAACTGGAAGAGAACTTGGGGATAATCTATTGACTCTAGCTGTTTAATTTGACAGATGTAGAAACTGACCCTCCAAGAGGTGACTGGCTCATGATCGAGCTATTCAGCAACCCTCCTGATTACTCCTCTCACGAAGTTCCTTGGAGATAATTACTGTGGTGGCGCCAATCTCTGGCGCCATGTGCACTGATAATCTTTACTGAGGGGGTGGGGGTTGTGGAAGGGCTCCCACCTCCACTGGGGTGTTTGGAGGAGCTGGCTTGGGACTTATTACATTGCTCTCTCTTGGAGCCAGTGCAATATTTACCCAGTAGATGTGATTAAATTTGTACAAAGTCGTTGTCTGTAACCATCTCTGTTAATGTGCATGTTTTGCGAAGCAGAATCGCTCATGCGCAGTCTTAGCATTCTATTTTAAATGTCACTATTGAGTCAATAAAGTAAACAGAGCGATTTTATGAGTGTTTACAGTTCTAGGAACTCATGGGGGAATACTATTTTCTTTTAATTAAAGGTCCATTCAAAAAGAACAAACTTTCTAAAATGCTGGTTATACATCTCTGGCTCAGAACATATTTCTTATTTTCTGTTTCTTTGTATTTCTAACTACTTAGAAAACTGGAAATTTCTCTTTGGAAGCATCTGGGGGAAACACAGTGTACTTCAGGTTAATTCTAGAAACCTTTCTCAGATTTAAGGTGCATAGTATTCCTTATCCAAAAGAGCCCTCCCTGTAGGACAATTCATGTTCCTTGGGGGAGAAGAGCAACACAATCAGGCTGCCAGGAAGGTAGTGCTAGAACTGCCCAAGGGGCTGGTGACAAAAGAGGGAAGGAATGGAGGGAGTTGCATTAGAGCTGATGGTCGCTAGAGGGCGCCGGAGCACCGGCAGAGTCCACCTCCAGGGACCAGGCGCTGCACTGCTAGGCCCAGGGATGGGGTTTGACTGAATCCCAGAGATGTGCGGGGTATGAGGTACTGGGTTTCTGGACTCCTCAGACTCTCTAGCCCAAATTGCCTCACTGCAGAACGGGGATAAAAGATCTGGACTTCAGTTGTCGGTGGGGGCACTTCTAGTGCCTGCTTGGGTTGCTCTGTGGCTGGACTGACTGTTCGGAGGATTGGTTGTCTGGAGTCTCGACTGCCCTTTGTTTCTGTCATGGGGTCTCTGCTCACAGAAGAGTTCTGGTTTGAATTTGGAGCTTTCTGTTTTCTAGTTGCAGGCCTTTTAGGGAATCCCTCTCCTGCCTGAGTGTCAGCATCTCATCCCCACTGTGAATGTGAAGTGTCTAAGGGTCCCACCTTCCACGGACAGGCAGGGCTAGTTCCTGTGCCTTTTGTCTTGACAGTTCTCCCCAAACCCCATCCCTTCCTTCCATCTGAGTCTTTCTTGAGCTCCAGGCCCACCCCACCCCTCAGCAGGAGGGTCTCATTTATCCATCTGTTGAATACTAACTGGTGATGGCCATTATGCCTAAAGCAGTGTTAGGTGCTTGGATGAACCTCAAGTTCCTACTGTTAGATCTTCCAGGCCTGAGGTGCAGATGGACCTGTGAGAAGAGACACTGGTGGTGGTCACAGTGGGAAAGGTGGGCAGTGCTGAGGGGGAAGAGCTGCTTGGTCCCGCCAGTCCTTTATACTCTGGTGATTTTCATCTTCTTGTCTATCAAGGATCTGGGTCTGTGGACAGTCATTTTTTAAATTGAATTATTTTTTTAATCAAGGTAACATTGGTTTACAACACGGTGTATGATTTTGGGGTATAGGTTCACACCTCTTCAGATGTTTGTCATTGCACCACATGCATCGGCAAAGCCCCCATAACCTACCACAGCCCATGGGCCTCATCCCTGCTTTGTTTCCTCATCTCCACTGTCCCCCTCTAGTAGCCTCGATTTTACAGTCAAACTTCTGGGGTTGTGGTTTAGTTTTGTCTATTTCTGGAGGGTAATTCTAAGGGGGAGGGTAGATGGTGGGATTGCAGTAAGCATGCACTTGGGCGTGTAAAATATATGTTAACATGTAACAGTGCTAACGGAACTTCTGTGCCAGTCAACTTGCACCACTGCCCTTGTATACATTAATTTCATCAATATCATAAGATAAGTGCCCGTGCCATTGACTTAATCCACTTAAACAGGAAAATGATTTTTAAAGGAAGCATAATAGAAATATAACAAAGGCAACATTGACAAACCCTTACCGCTAAGTGGTGGGTCTGAAGCAACCTAAATAAGGACTCTGCTTTAAAATATTGATAGATGGATTCAATACGGATATCAAAAAATTGGATAAATAGTAAGGACAGTAGAATGGGTAAGAGAAATGGTGTATCATCATCATTAAAGTGACAGAAAAGCTTTAGATTTCTTAGGAGGCTCGGGAGGGCACAGGATGCCAGGTCTGACGCTTTGGTGTGTTTTGTGTAGTTGTTTGCTTGCAATGGGGAAAAATGCTGGTGACATAATGGGAATGTCAAGGAGGTTTGTGCCTGAGAGTGTGCTAATGTGAAGCCAGGGGTGGATCTTGGGCTGCGTGATTAATTTTATGTGGCCAGATAGATGGCAGAGCTCCTGAGAAGCTGTGCTTGACACTCTTGCTGGGTGCCCCGGAAATTCTGTGATTTGATTGATGTGAATTATGTTGGAGGGGAGGCCTGATAAGAGGAAAGGGGTGGGTGGAGTGGGTTTTGGGGAGAGTAACACTCATGACAGCTCATGATCTGATTTAATTTTAAAGAGACAGGAAAACAAATGCTTTTGATGGAATCAGGAATATGAGAGCCAGGCAGTCCATGAAATGGACACAGTCCTCCTATTTCCCAGATGAGGCCTTGCAGGTGAAATTGCTCACCCACACTGAGTGGTGGGTGCTTGATTAAGGGCAAGACAGATGTTTCTTCACCCCTTGTCTAGTATTCTTGATTGGCCCACACTCTACCCATCTCTTCCTCCCACAGCATGCTTCATGAGGGCAGGACTCCCTGCATTGTTCACTGCTGACCCCCAAACCAGACCAGGTTCCCTATAGTTGCCCAGAGATTTTATGTTAACTGTATGAACTCTGTAGTTGTTGTTTCTTACTCATTCTTATTTGGAGACGTGTCAAAAAAGTACTATGTTGCCTTGCAGATGGATAAAGACAAATATTTGCCAAGTTTTGGTATGTTTAGAGCTTAGGCTGTAAAGGTAAACAGACTTGGTTCTAATCCTTGCCCCTCTACTTGATAGCTGTTTGGCTTTGGGCAAATGACTAAATTTCTCTGAGTTTTGTCTCCACATTTGTAAAAATGGGGCTAAAACTATAGAAGGCAGCAGAGGGCCTGCATCATGGTTGTGTACTAGGTGGTGGATTTTCTTTTCCTACTCCTGCTTGCTGTTCTTCCCAGAGAAATTGAAAGGTGGGGGGGTCTAGTATACTTTTTCAAAAGTGTTTTTATTTTTATTTCGGATAATGTGCATTTACCTTGCAGAAAGGGCACAATTCCACTATCTACACATAAACACAAACCCAGTCACTGTTGATACATGTTCTGGGGGTTAATATTAATGATCCCATTTTATAAATATTTGGGCCAATGCCAAAGCACTAGCAATGGGAGGAAGATGATTCAAATCTAGGGTGTCCCCGCCCCAATTTCTCAAGTCCATGCTTCATAGGATCCCATTTGTTACCTGTCCTCCTTGGTCCACTTCCTTGAAGAAGGCTCACATTCTCTTTCCCTTGTTCTCACAGCTTTAGTCCCCTCAAGTGACATGGCTGTTCCTGGGTGTGCCCACCCCCAGCGTGCTACAGCCTCCTCTGGCTGGCTTTTCTTGGTATGCCTCCAGGATACCTAGAACTTTCTGGTACTCAGAATGCTCCCTCTGTCCCCCTGGGTGAGTGATGTTCCCTTAGCGTATATCCTGCATCCAGGCCACGTCTGTGAGTGACTCAAGTATGTTCAACTCACTTAAAATCAACTCTGCACCCTCTTTCATTTATTATCAACATGCTTACTATCTTCTGATTGTTTGCTCTGTGTTCTGTAGCCTAAGTCAGTGCGTGAAATTGCACAGATACTACTGGACAGCGTTTCATGTGTCATACAATGCAAATTGTACTCAGTGAACAATAGATGGGGGTCCCTCCCACCACAGATCATTTTGACCATTTGTGAGTTTCACCTTCTCATTCACTTTGGAGGATGGCCCTTCCCCGAGACCCGCTCGGTTCTCCCTGCGGGCTGCGTTCTGTGCCGTGTGTTGTATAATTCCGCAGATGTCTCATCCCTGAAGGGCTTCCGTTTTGAGTCACACGTTCCTGGGTTTGAGTCCTAACTCTGCTCAACCTCTTGTACTCAGTTTCCTCAGATGTAAAATGAAAATAATAGTTGTGACCGTGTCCTGGGATAGCTGTCAGCCCTGAGAGGAACAGTCCAGATCTGGAGCCTTCTGGATGTCCATGTCAGTGCGAGCACATGGAATTTACTCAGGTTGCAGCTAGTATTGGCTGGTGGCATCCCTCTCAGGTTGGGGCTTACGAGTAATTACCCTAATGGTTGTGGTTTGCTGTGTTGTCAGGGGGCTTGAAAACTAGGAGCGAGTTTACGAAGGTGTGATGGAAACCAGCAGTAGAATGTGTGCTTTCCACAGCTACGGACACCACCATTTACCTTCCTACTCTCCTCCTCCCTTGCCTTCTCATTTCCCTCCCACAAATTTCTGCCTGGCCACAAAGATGACTCCAGGGTTATGGCTGGAGCTTCTTTAAGATAAAGCTCCCTCTATTCCTGTTGGGTCCAGCTTTATTTCAAATGCAAAGTATGTTTAGCTCTGGCCCCCAGATGCACAGCCAGAATACGCAATCAGTCTACCCTGCAAGACCCAGCAACAGATATTTATTGCATTTGACTTTATGCATCTCCTCCCTTTGTCCAAAAAGCAGTCTAGCAGTCAGAAATAGAGAACATATCGAGCATTCTCTGCTATCAAAGTCCAAAATGCTACTAGCATAAAAGATTCTTTTATTCAGGGAGTCAGAGGCCCCAGGCATGTCTTCAAGTCATGGTTCTTGCACTCGAGCATAAATCAGAGTCTCCTGGAGGCCCAGTTTCAACTCCAATAGAGGTGCCTTCCTCCAGAATTTCTGAGGCAAATGGATCTAACCTCGGGACCATCAATTTGTGTCTGGAACAATTTCCCACGTGATACTGATGCTGCTGGTACAGGGACCACACTTTGAGAACCAGTGTCTTAAAGATTCACTTTATATAGACAAACTGCATTTTTTTTTTCTCCTCTGTGGTACAACCAAGGACGGCATTAGCGGGGAAAGGAAGGGATGTGACATTTACTGAGCACCTATGACATTTGCCATGTGCCAGGTGCCTCCCCCAGGCACTTTACGCAGATCATCCTGTTAAAGCTTCACAGCCGCCCTGCCTGTCAATTCATGGTTATTTATGGAGACGCTCTTACATATCGAGCAGTGTGCTGGGCTGGTTCCGGGCATCTGGAGTGAACACAACACACATAGGCACACATAGGTCACCTCTTGAGCGGGTGACCGTAAGGATGATTAGCCAGATGCTTAGAGAATGGGAGACCAGAGATGCTAAGTAGCTTGGCTGAGGTCACACAGCTAGTGGGAGACAGAAGAGACAAAACAAATTTCAAAACATTTACTCCAAAGGCACAGCCCCTCCCCTGAACCAGAGGTTCTCAAACTTTTTGGTCTTTGTAGGTTCCTTTATATGCTTAAAAATGACTTAAAAGTTGCTTGTTGATTTTGATTTTTACTCTATTATAATTAGTCTTTTTCCTGGTCCCTTATTTAGGTTTTCTAAATTCCTACGATGAATAAGATGGGATCAAAGCAAGGGGGGTGGGAATTGTATGGGGACAATAACCAAGATGAAAATGCATACATTGTGCAAAAATGAAAAATGATGTAAAAAATACATAAAATAAATAAATAAATAAATGATTTAAAAGCCCCACAGAGCTTATTTGGCTTAAATCTATCATTTACTGCATTAAAACAAAGCTATTCACTCTGAGAACCACTGGGCTCAACCATCTTTCTTTGATTCTGAGCCCCGATTTGTTCTGAGGACTGTGTAGCCATCAAAGGTGAGAAATTTGTCATCTCCCAATTTTTTTTTTTTTAAACATGAGAACCTCTCAGGTCTTACTCTATATTTCTAGGAATGGTGGTTTTCTTTTTAAAGAAAATTGGTTTACAGCATTGCATATCATTTGGGCGTATAGATTCACATTCTGTTACCACACCACAACCACCACCAGCTACCAAAGCCCCCAGGATCCCCCACCCTAGCCCAGTGGGCCCCTCCCCACTTTGTCCAACTCCCTACCCCCATCCCATGGTCTCACATCTGCAGTCAGATTTCTAGGGTTGGTTTTGGTTGAGTTTTTTCTGTTCCTTTTTTTTTTCCTTCTTTTTATTCCGCATGTGAATGAAATCATCTGGTATTTCTCTTTCTCCTTCTGACTTACTTCCCTCAGTATCATCCCCTCCAGTTCTCGTGATGGTGACTTTCTAAAGAAAATGCTGACCTGCTTTGGAATTGCCTTCTTAAATATGTATCCCCGTACATGTGTATGTCTATGTATGTGTGCGTTAATGATAAGGAAAAGCAACAGTCAAGTGTCACTGAATTAAGATGTGCTGACTTCATTATGCTTCCAAGGAACTCAGTGCCAGCCAAGAACGTTTAAAAGATACAGCGTAGAAAAGGTGGCAACACGCACTGCCTTAGGGGCACCTAGGGCATATGCCATCACCAGGGAAGGCCAAGGAAGCAAGCTGGGGGGGGGGTCACTGCCTGCTGTTGGGTGACAGTAAGACAAATAAATGAATGCTTTGTGACATTTAAGACAAATGAATGAGCATTTGTGGCTTTTATGTGCGCTTGGCAGCTGAAGGCTGGCAACTGGAATACTGCCTTTTCCCGTTGTTCTGTCATTCTCTAGTGGGAAGGAGAGAGATGCCGGTAGAACTTCCCTCTGCTGTGCAGTGGTCCCTGCTTGCTCGCATGCTGTGCCCAGGTTTCGCCGGGAAGCTGCATGACAGTGTTAAGTTTTATTGAGTACAGTCCACCAAATCGGAGCTGACTTAACTCAGTGTGGTTCTCAACTGATGATCAATGAGCTCAAGCCTCCTTTTATCTTTAGAGACACCAGAGGACTTAGAGGGGTGCTGTAGTAGGTTAGTGCAGTTACTTGGGCAGAGCGGATCGGATCCTTGGATGAGAAGCTGGAAAGGGGAATCTGACAGTCATCTGACTTCTGGTGTTTTTGATTCCCAACATCTGGACCACTGGTTCCCTGAACAAAGTTAGACACTGTTTGTTACCCGGATGTTTGGTGTCTCAGAGACACGCCCCATACTCCAGGCAAACAAATGAAGCAAGCATGGTGCTCGATTATTTATCAGCTGCCATAAAATCTGACACTTGAAGCCTCCCTTTGGTTGACAGGAGGCAGCGTGGCCTGCTCCATGTGACATGTGTGTGTGAGGGCACATTTGGCTGGCGCTTGTACCTTTCTAGGGAAATGCCCTGCTGGGAGAAGCCCTCGTGTCGGAGGGCTTCTGAGGCATGTAAGGTCACTGCAGGTCACCTCTTCTTTTACCATCACATCAAAGGGGAGTCTGGAATAAGACCATGAGGGGCCCAGAAACCCTTGTAGCCAAATTTCTTGTGCTGTTTTTCAAGCTGTGAGTTTCTTGCCCAAAATGCTAACTTCTGACTTGATGGACAGCGTGAATGATGCACAACCACTCACTCTGATGGGCGAGCCCTGCTGGTTTGCAGTCTCCTGCGCTGCTCTGCGGACCCCTGGTTCTCAGCAGTCCAGCCAGGAAGGAAGCTGGGATCCCTGCTTTTCACCCACCCACCCCACTCAGGGAATGGGCTCAGGGAAGACCAGATCTGCTTACTGACCCTTTGCCTTTGCCCTGTGTCTGGCCTGACACACAGACTAAGCAGCCCAGCTTCCCCCCCAGCAGGAATGGATGGAGTTATTTTCTGTGGGGTTAAACAGCTGGGGATATGCCTGATAGCATGGGCACATCATCTGCCCCAGGCTGGGGAGAGAGGGGATATTATTCAGTTAGGGAGACTCAGTGTTCAGTGTTTCCACGGAAACTTCTGTCCCATTTGCTTGAATGCGTAGGAACCTGCAATGTTCCATGGGGATGATCCTTATTCCCTCCCATGTTTTATGTGATTCTAGTAGCGAGTTATAAGATTCACTCTCTAAGCAACTTCTCCTATAATTTTTCTTTAACTTCTATGAATCTAAGGGAATTTTGTAGTGAAATAAGCCTGATTAGGACAAACTTGGGATGTATAACCCCAAAATGTCACTGTCAGTGGGGAGCCACTAAGGCCAGGGTCAGCCAGTCACAGCCTCTGTGGCCGAATCCAGTGTGCAGATGTTTCTATAAATAAAGTTTTATTGGAATAGTCTCATCGCCCATCACTGCTTTTGCAGAACTGAACCCTCTTGTGACAGAGATCATGTGGTCTGCAAAACCCTTTACAGAAAAATCTTGCCAACTCCTGCAGTTGGGGTGTGTTTCTTTGGGGCTCTCTCCATATAGGAACCCTGCAGAGGCTTCAACATTTTGAAATATAGACTGGGGTCCGGGTATCTCAATGCTAGGATTTGGTTGCTGTGCACTGTGAGGGCATGGTGCACAGTAGGTGCTTGTGGGAATGAATGCTTGTGACTTTCTAGATGATCTATGGTCAGGTGTACATTTGTAAAACCAGCATACCTAATTTGCTCTCTAAGGTTCCTTCTGCTATGACTCTTCTATGTGCTATTAGCACTGGCACTCCAGTCTGCCAAAGTGACAGCCGCAGCCTCTTGAGTCACCATCAGTCATATTCACTTAGCATCAGCTAGAATTATTAGGCGGGGTCAGAAAGCATGACCATTCCAGCCACAGAGTTATCAAGTGTTGTACGTGGAGAGAAATAGGAGATTGAAGAGCTGAGTGCATTAAAATCAGGCTTGCTGCTTGTCCTTAGTTGCTTTATAGAAAAGGGCTTGAAAAGTTTGCATTGTGTGTTCAGCAGCTCTTGATATTATCTTGGGCACGTTCCAGATGTACCTGATGTTCCAAATCATAGGTGGAAATCACAGTTCCCTAGTTTCTAAATTACAGGGGGCGGAGAGCTGTAGCTTGATTACTTGGTGGGGCATGGAGAGGGGTCATTGACGAGAGCTTCCTGGCTCTTCCTGTCCTCCAACCTCTGGAGAGAAATAGGAGCTGTGTCATCCTGGAGAGGTGCCCTGTCCTGGGTGCCCACCACATGTCTGAGCATGAGCTACGTGCCCTTTAGGAAGTGGAGTTCCCACCATCCCTTTCTGAGATAGCCAGGGCTTCCATCTGCTCAGCCGCCCAGACTTGGCCATGGGGTTATCATTTATTAATTCATTCATTTGGGAGGGTGACACGCTGCCTCTGCTGAGATGTGAGCAGAGCCTCAGCCTCTGCATCCGCATCTCAGGCTGTGCCTGAGTTTTCCACACAGGCACTCCAGCCTCGGAGCTGGGGTTCCAACCAGAGCCCTGTCTGCCTCCCACGGTGGTAAGTGACTTACTGTGGCAGGACGGAGGGCTGACAGCTGGCGGGACCTGGAGCAGCCCTGGGGCTGAGGAGGGGGAAAAGCCTGCTCCCGAACTCTTGGCTTCCACATGCTGGACCCAGACCACTTTTTCCCCTAGGGAAGAGAGGGTAGGAGGGACAGGGCAGGGTGGACACTGGCCCGGCGGGGTGGACAATGGCCCGATGCAGTTGGTGCCACGTTCTGACTCGTAGCTGTAAGCCCAGCGAGTGGAAGTGTGTTGGCTGGACAGTCCGCTTGATCCTGCCAGCTTTTTGAACAAATTCAAAAAGAATTTGTTCCTTTTTAGGCTTTTCATTTCTGAGAGCATCTAATTTTTTAGAACTCCTGAAAGCCATTAGTCTTGGGACTGGAGGCAGAGAATTGCTTTTTGATCTGCTGAAGTTTGGCTAATGTTGCAGTTCAGGGCAGCAGCTTCGTTGTGTCAATTGAGAGAACAAGGCAAAATTTCCCCTTCAGGTTGCTTTTCTCTGTCATTCTGATTTGTAAAGTAAGTGGACAAATCCTTCCTTACCCCTTTATATATAGGTGCATCTTTATATGTCCCAGTGAATGTATATCTTTATTCATCAGATTTACTTTCACATGCATTGTGTTTCAGAACTATGCAATACTATGCCTATTGTTTTGAATCAAATTTATTTAAATCCTTCATCTCAAACCATAGCTATGTGCTTATATTTGCTACTCACCACTCCGGGCTTAAGATTTCTCTGCAATCGAGGCAAATCCTCAGAGTAGAAGTTTCTTCTAGTCAGAGCGGCACTGTTTCTGAGGCTTGGGAGCGAAGATACTAATATTCGGCTCAGAGACTTGGACAAAAATGAAAACTTTAACGCACTTTTCTTGCTTGTTTTCTTTGTAAATGTTGATCCTGTCACTGTGAACTTCAGAGCTTTTCCTATTTTCTTGTTTCACAACTCCTTAGGAACATGCAAAAGAAAAGGTAATAAAGGACAATCTTTTCAAGATAAAACATGATTCATAAAGGTGACAGCCACGCCATATGTGAGCAGTGATTAGCAGCTGCAGAGTCTGCTAACGGCTTTTTAAAAATAACGTGATAAAGCAGATTTTCCCATTATTTTGTGTTTCGGTGCTTGCTCAAGTGCATCGCCCTGATTTTTCTAGGCTTCCTTTCATTCTTGTGCCATGGAATCACTTTCATGTCCCAGCAGTTCTGCATCAAGGTTTACTTAAATATTTCACATATATCCCTGCTTATTCTTCCAGCGAGATTTTAAGTTTCGAAACAATGATATGGTAGATATGAAAACTGTAACCTTGTCAAAGTGCTCATTTTATTTCTGTGGAGTGTGTTTGGATGGGCAGAAAGAAAGGCGAGCATGTCCAAAGCTTACTTTAATTTACGGCCTCATGGCAGTGGGCATGTGCTTAATGAAGTGTCACAAGTTTAAATGACTTTCCCTGCCATCACCAACAGACGTGTCTATAGGGTGGGTGGAAACAGAGAGACGACAGACAAATTCATCTCTGAGATGAGGAGTGGAAGGAGCAGAAGTTTCCTATTTTAACATTTAATGTCATCTTCGCTCAATAGGTTAATTCTAGAAAATGCATTTTTATGAAATTCATTGCCTTTGTCAAGCTAACCAAGCCCACTTCAGATTGACAAGCCCCTGACTATTAGCCTATATAGGGTGGTAGTTTTTAATTTTACTTGGGTCGCAATTCTCTTGGTGAATCTGCTGAAACCTTAGACTCTCCTACTTGAGAAACACACACCTCATTGAATTAAAAAATCTGCATCCAACTTCAGGGGGTTAATGGGCCTCTCTGAGGCACAGACATCTTCCTTTCCCCCTTAAGAACCCCTTAATTGTCTCTTCAGTGGATGTGTTCTCCACGACAAATTTCTCTAAAACCACAATATATGCAGATGTACGTTCATCACATGGTGGCATTTCTGTTCAGGGGAAAAGGAGCAGTAGAGCTGAAAATATCTTGGGAAGCCTAGAGCTGCCCGGCATCTTTTGGGGGGTTACCACAAAGAGCTGTGTCTTCACCAAGATTCAGGCTCCAACCTTCCTGTATTTGAGTTGAGTGTCTGGGTCCTCAGGTGTCGATGTAGGAGGGGCGATGGCAGAGCCTCAGGGGGTGGCAGTGAGGGAGGCATGGCTGTGTGCCAATGAGTGTCTGCCAGGCTCTCCCCCACCCCCACCCAAAGATGCCTCGGAGCCTGATTCCCTGGTGGGCTGCCCAGGAAGCCAGTGGACTGAGCATGTCACGTGACACCCAGGCACAAATAAGAGGAGCAGGGCACCTGCTCCTCCTGGTGGAGGGCCGTTGGTGCCTCGGGTTCTGCCCGGAGTCCCTAGAGCTCTCTGCCCGGGCCATGCGGTGCAGCCTTCCCTGGCCTGACTCTGCAGGACCCTGGCTGTCCTCACAGGAGATGGTGGGCACTGACCAGTGAAGCAAGTTGGTATTGGACGTGGCTCACACACAGCTTATGCAGTTGCACCAACAGGTCCGGAACTCGCTATAAAACACCAAGAGTTAGTTTGGAACTAGAAGGGGAACAAATATAAAAATGGAAGATCCAGAAGGACAAGGGTAAGACTTGTCCCGCTTGTCCCGCGTCCCTTGCTCTCCCCTCGAGTCCACCTTCCCTCCTCCTCCCGCTGCCTCTTCTCTGTCTTCCCTCCCAGGTCTCTCTCCACGCGAGGGTCTCTCCTCTTCCCTCGACCCCAACCCTTCCTTGCTTCCTTCTCGCTCCTCACTTTCTTCCCTCTTGTCATTTCCTTTCCTCTTCCCTTCCTCCTGCTCCGGCCAGCTTCCTCCCCTCCGCCCCCTGTTCAGCCCAACGGGCGCCCTGTGCTGTCAGGGGCTGTCTGTTCTCAGCCGGCATGAGCCTGGCCCCTCTCGGTCACATCGGGTCTGTCTCCTGCTGCCACGGGCCCCTGGTCCTGCCTCACCTGCCCCAGCTCCGCCTTTCTGGATTTCCCTTCACCAACGAGCATGTATTCAGCACTTAGAGAAAAAAAGCTAGAATATTTATGCACTTCACTGTCGGGACCGGAGGCACAAGGGTGAGAAAGCCATGAGCTACACCATGTCACAAGCCAAGAACGTGAGGTGACAGAACAGCGCGAGCATCCTTGCTGAGACGTGGAACGAGGGGCCCTCGGGGTTCAGGGAACAGAGCAAGTTTGGGTGGCGTAAGCGGGTTGAGGAAAGTCTGCATGTGGGACTTTGCTATTTGGAGAGAGGAGAAAATTTCAGTCCAGGAAGGTGCGGGGGAGGTTCAAGTTGAGTTCCGTCCGTCTCTAAGTCTCTTTTTTTTCCCCTCTCTTTTTAAAATTTTTAAAATATCAATATAAACCTTTTATTTTTTTCTTTATATATTTTTTACATCATTTTTCATTTTTGCACCATGTATGCATTTTCGTCCAGGGGTGTGGGAATTGATGGGGACTATAGTCTCTCTCTTTTTTGATTGCCTTCATTTCCAAGGGAAAATTCCAGGGGAAACTGTTTTCCTCTCTCAGGCTCCTGTGACTTCTTCTGCTCTCCTGGGCTCGGCCACCTCCTCTCTTGTTTCCACCCCCTTCTGCACCCCCCACCCCCAACTGGATGCCATTGTCCTCATGGGGATGGGCTCAGGAGAATCATCCACTTTCTCTCAGACCTTGCCTTGCTCAGCAGATCGGTTGCTTTATGCTGCACTTGAAAAGCTACTTTGAAGTCTGAATTGGAGAGAGGATGTTGAAACATAGCTTCCAGTTTGGTGGTTGAAATCCCAACTATTAATTTGTGTCGGCTGTTGGTGGCCCAAAGCAGCGCTCTTGGGGCTAGTGGGCTGACGTGTCAGGGATCTCAGGCAGTCTGGGGGTCCGGTTGGCATCCGTGGCATGGTTGGTCCAGGATGGTAGAGTCCCATCCAGATGGAGTGTCCAACCATGTTGTTGGATTTTTGTTTTCTTTTTGTTGCAGCCCCTCAGGGTTGAAGGATCTTAGCAGTTGCTTTGTCTCTTACCTTGTCTGATGCTGTAGGTAGGAGCTCTCTGTTCATCTTGCTCACTGCTATGTACATTTTACCTGTGTTCTTGGATATTTTCATAGTAGATATGAGTGTTATGAGCTGAAATCCATTCATATTATTTAATTCCAACATCCCCAATCCATGAGGGATATTTTATATCAGGTGTCTAATGGGCCCTGCCTCTGGTTTGGTGGCTGAGTCTTGTGTGGGTGTGACTTGAATGAAATCCGATCAATATGCTGTGGTGACTCACTCGCTGTGGAAGTTGCAGTCTCAGTTTATTCCCTCTGAGGCTGGCATTTCTCTGTGTTTGTTGCATCTGATCCTTCCGAAGATTTAACCTCATTGGCAGCATGGGAGATAGAGGGTGGCTGGGGTCCCCTCGGCTTGTGGCCTTTTGGTATTTGGCCTTAAGTAAATAATCCCTTTATCAAATATTTGCTAGCTGCTCAGAACAGAGATTTTCTCATTGGTACATCACTATCGATTATTGAAAAGTTCACATTCAGGCATCATATATGTTGTGTGTGTGTGTGTGTGTGTGTGTGTGTGTGTCTGGGAGTTAGAACAAAAGATCGCTTTCTTTTCCAAGAACAGTGTGGTGACTCTTAAGCATATATTTGAGTTTTCCTTCTCTTCTTTCCTCAGATGAAATCTGCTTGAAAGGTTTACCTTGTAGCAGAAGGGACAAGGGAGGAGAACCCCAGGGGTGAACGTCGGTCTTGCTAGAGGTCTCCTAGGGTGGTGTTGCCAAAAGGCGATTTTGAAATATTTTATTCAACTCCCCATGTTATAAACAGGGGACCCCAGGCCCACAGTGGGAAGCGATTTGGGCCGAAGTGATATAGCAGGTTAGAGAAGACCCAGGACTGAGCACAGGTTCTCTGGCCCTTGGAGATACTCCCCGTACAGGCGCTGCACCCGATGATGTAAGGACATCAGGCAGAGAAAGCAGTGACGAGTAAACAAAAACTTTCATCAGCAGAATAAACCCAACAGTTTTGTTCTATATCTCATTAGAAATGCTATAACAGAGTTTTGAAGAAAACTTTAAAAACAAGGATAAAAATATTTTTTTCAAGACCTCAGAGACCTCTAACAAAGATACAAAGGGTCTGTTTGGAAAGTATTCATGGTTAAAAAAAGCAGTCAGAACTACTGCACACACTCCATTATCTTGCATGCTCTAACCACGGAGGTGTGGACTACCAAGATAATTAAAAGCTATCCAGTTGCTTAAAAACTATTAAATAACTGTTTTGTGAAAGACAGAAGCCAAGAACACAATATATTAAAAGACAATAGAAGTGTACGCCTCCCCCTATATCATGGGGCGCAATCAAAACTGTAATTAGACTGCGGTTCCTACTCCCAGATGCCAATGTCAGGGAGAAAAGAGAGATTAAAATAGATTCTGAACCAAAAACATTCTAAAAAAAAAAGGGGAAAAAGTGAAGAAAAATCAAAGTAAGCTGAGTATTGAGGAAGGAAAAACCAAGTGATCTAGTGAACAGAGCTGGTGTTTCTGGTCCCCCGCCCTCAGCCTCAGCTGCCCCTCACCTCACCCCAGTCCCTGGGAAGTTCAGAATACCTGACACCTGCACACCCGAGGTGCAGGCTCTTGGAGGGGTCGTGGGTGAGGGTAGGGGTCCCCTGGGGCCATTTCCTCTAACCTGTTCCTTTAGGGAAGGTTCTGGAGGGGTGCCCAGAGAGGGCACTGTTCCCAGCTATAGGAACATTTCCAGGGTCTTCCAATCTGAGGCTACTGAAGATGGGGCCCTCCTCGCCAAGCTGCAGACATGTCATCTTGCCGTTCTCCCCATAGCAGCCACGACTTGGAACCTCGCCCGCCCACCCTGGGGGCCCTCAGGACAGCACAGCGTCCCCCTTGGGGGAGAGGGGCACAGAACGAGCTGCCACGTTACCCTCTGTGCCCCAGTTCCCATGGTCTGTCAATATGGAAAAGCAAGAACACGTCCCCACCCATAGCTGGCTGAGAGGTTGAGTGAGCAGGGTCTTACAGCACTTTGGATGGTGCCCAGTACAGAACAGTTGTGCCTCAAATGTTAGCAACTATTATTATTTTAACCTCTTAGGGACTCTGAGCAAGGGTGTGATAATATCAAGAAATACAAAATACAGACCCTGCCATGGAGGGATGATGGTGACTTGAGAAACTGAGCATTTTGTAGTCATGCAGGAGGAAGCTGGTATTGTGCTCTGATCCCTAACAAATGGTGAGGGTTTTTTTTTTTTTTAATTATCTTTGTTTTTAAAAATTAATTTTTTGTTGCGGTAATGTTGGTTTATATTGTTGTTTATCGATTCAAAGTATAGGTTCTCCCCACTTAGGTGTTGTTGCCACATGGCACCCATCACCGGCCCCCACAGTCCCCGACCTGGTCCATTGTGTTCCCCATCCTAGTTGCCCCCCAACCTGTTCTTACCCCCTCCCCTCCAGCCTCTGTTCTTCAGTCAGATTTCTGGGGTTAGGTCTTAGCTTGGCTTTATGTGGCCTTTTTTGGTTTCTTTTAATTTCCACGTAGAAGTGACACAATCAATGGCTGAGGTGGTGGGTGTGGAGGCTGCATCGCCGCTTCTCCACGCTCTGTTAGCACAGGAGGGCCAGAGGCAGGAGTAAGGAATACTTACCAGGAGGGAGTAAAGCCTCTAGTCATTTTAGGTCTTAGGCCTCTGAGAAATCCCATCTGAGTTTCACTCACTCTTTAAAATAAAAAAAGGTCCCGGGATGCAGATGTAAGCATAAAGAAATACAGTCTACATGAGTTCTTAAATATTCTGTCATTGTCAGGGCCCTCTTTTTGGTGGTTGTGTCCCTTTGGTATCCTGCAAAAATGTAGAGGAGAGACTAGCATACTTTGCAGGATCTCACACCAATTTATTAATCTCTCAATGCCCAGGCAGATGGCATGGGCCCAGCATTGGGGGCATAGCTTAGAATGAAGCATCTGTGCTCCAGGTAAGTCCCTCCTCTGACCGCATGATGCCAGGACCCTCAGTTAAATCCTCCCCCCCAGCTCCAGGACAATAGAGGGGGAATTTTCCACCATTGCTGTCTTAGTGCCCAATTTTTGTTTGTCCAGGGCCGAACCTCTTGGTGGCTTTCACAGCCTGTGTCATTGAGCTACGGCTCCTCCGGCTTTGTCCACCTCATGCCCAGCGCCACCGACTACAGGAGTTAGAAAACTGGCCAGGGAGCTCTGTCTGTCATGTCGTGGTTTCTCTAGCTGAAGCTCCACAGGAACACAGCCACAGCTGTCAGCGCACACACCTCTGGGGCTTTTATGCTGTTATGACAGAGTTGAGTAGTCGTGATGGAGACCGTATCACCCACACAACCTAAAGATACAGGATCTGGCCAAGAAAAGCGTTGCTGATACTTGACCTAAAGATTAGATGGCAGGAAGAGGGGAACCCTCCCAGGGCGATATGAGGAGGCAGAGGCCCTTGGTTGGCTCTGCAGGGCAGGAAAATCAAGAGGAGAAAAAATAAAAGTAGTCAAGTTGCCTGTAGAACAAAGGGGTCGAAACGTGGACTGGAACTGTTCTGATACAGGCGCTTGTTGTTCCTCTCATTTTAATTGAAGTTGCCCCTAATAATAGGCGATGTCTCTCATCACAAGTCATGTGAAACACTCCAGCGATGGGAGATTTAATGGGTTTCTTTGAAGTGATCCCGTTCTCCCATAGCTGGGCCACGCTGACTGTTTACACTTTCAAAACAAAATCATCCTTTGGGATTTGACCTTGCATTTCTGAGTGTTGATTCTAAACTGGGTGATTAAGTTTCCCTTCCCCAGCCACCAGAGTCCCCTTACTCTTAATGCGCTGAGTTTTTCTGCACCTCCAACAGCCTGTGAAAGATCCTGCACAAGTTGTCTGCTTTTTCCTCTGGGTCGTGAAGGTGCCATGAGGAAGATGGAGTGTAAAGTCTGGGCGTTTGGACCAGCAGATCTTGCTTTGCAGAGTCAGAAGAGAATTCCAAGAGTTGCTCATTTGCCACCTACGAGTGACTCTGACTCTGCTAAAAGGGTGTCCATCTGAGCCCTGCTCTCTGACAACTCATTTTTGTGATTTGGAGCACTCCCTTTCTCAGAGATGCTGCACCGGGCTGCACGACAGGATTGACAGGTGCACCGGGAGGGCTGTCTGCTGGCCGGGTATCCAGGCCACTTCCCTTCATAGGCGCCTCACACCAGCTCAGGACTGCTCCATCCAGGTGGCATCATTTCTAACTGGCACCAAGCTGAAGTTTTGCCAGCTAGGGGAACTGAGCTGGATGGTTTCAGAGGCATCTCCTAGTTCTTTGATTTGAAGTCCTTTGAGGGGGTTGGTGTGGCTGGCTAAGCAGTTCTGCTCACACTCTGTGGGCCCCCCTGCCTGGAGTACCTTTGAAGCCAGCTGGGAAAGCTGTGTGCCAGGAAATCCATGGGGCTCGGGGAAAGGAGAGGCCTGGATAGCACCGAGGACGGGGGCTCTGGGGACTGAAGGAAAGTGTTGAGGCAAATATCAGCTGTGAGGGGTCAGAGATGTGTCAGACCAAAGGCAGGTGTGGCCAAGTCTGGCTGAGCTGGCTCAGCATTAAAGCAGCAGGGCGAGGCCAGAGGCCCCCTGGGCTCCCTGGGCCAGAACAGTGATGTGCTGAAGTACCCAGTACAGACCATCACTGGGGTCCTGCTTGGCCTTTGACAACAGAGACCTGGACACAGAGTGACCAGATCCCTAAGCTGCGCAAAGGGATAGTAGCCGTTGAGGGTGGCCAGTGAGGTGATCTGTGGGTGATGAGGCTCGCCAGAGCACATGAACTCTTGGAGGAAAGTGGCAACCGGCCTGAATGTCCTTGAGATCATGTCAACTTCAAAGTCCAATTTCTCTCTGATCACCAAAGTACTGAGTACAGTTCCCTTAAAAGAACCTTGTTCTGTTTTGACTCCACTTTGTCAAGTAGCAGTCAGTGCTATTACTTACAGCTATGGGCAGACACGGTACTAAATGCTTTCTTATAATCATCCCATGTAATTCCAGCCTCCCAAGTTTGCAGCATGTTCTGGCTACCTGTGGCAGAAGAGGAAACCAAGGTTGCTGAAGTTAGGTAACCTGCCCAGGGTACAGAGACAGAAAGTTCTACACCCAGACCTGACACCCAGATGATCGTGCTTTTCAGTGCTAGCCTGTATTCATCTCCATACTGCCTCAGATATGGTTCATTCAACCTCACTAGTGCAGTGAGGCCACAGGACAAGGGGGAGCATTTGTACCTGTTCAGAGCTAACATAACCCAGGATTTCTCAGCCTCAGCGCTATTGAGTCCCCCTTTGTTGAGGGGACTCTCCTTGTATATTGTAGGATGTTTAGCAACACTCCTTGTCTCTACCCACTTGCTTGCCACTCTTATCTCTGTCCAGGTGTGATAACCCAAAATATCTCCAGATTTTGCCAGTTATCCCCCAAGAGACAAAATTAACCCTGGTAGAGTGAGAAACACTGAAATGAATTAATATTAATTTGCCATTAAGGAAAACATCTGCATGTATAATCTCTTTAATGTCTTCCATTTTCCTTTTGCTCCAAAATTTTATTGTTAACAACCTGGGCCCTTCTCTCTGCCTGGCTGACCTCCTGAACTATGTCACTAGGAACCCCTTCACCTTGCTGGCATTTTCCCAAACTTCCTAGACATCCTCTCTTTGGGCCTGGAACTTCCTGAGGGAGTATTAAGAGCCAGCCATCTATGAAAGCAATGTCTCTTCCTTGTGCTAAGTGCTCCTGCTCAGGCAGTAAAATGCTTCAGTGGCATGAACATATGGCACCAACATGGCTGCTGAAAGCCATGCTGGGCATCTAACAAGCATAAAAGGGAGGGGGGAAATCTGTGCTGAACTCTAGAGACCTCCCCTCTGGTAGGAGCAGCTGGCCTGGGGTACCTCAGGAATCTTTACACCACAGAGGACAAGGCTTTGTGGGGAAGAAGGCTGGTGTCTTGAAGCCACTGCATTTTGTTCTGTTAATAAAACTCCCTGCAGACCTGACATCTGCCACAGAGAGAGACCTAGAGCAGCCATATGGCCCAGTGCCAGCCCCTGCTTTTGCTCCAGGCAGCCATCCTACTGAGCAATGCCTTAGATAAGAGGATGTGGGCAACTCAGCAGTGACCCATTGCATTTGAGTGCATAGCTCCCTATGAGCTCTAGGTCAGTAGACAGCCTGGGGTATTTATTAACAGAGCAGGTATCTGAGCTATTTAGCAGCCTAGTGTTTAAAGCCCAGGATGCAAAAGGTTAGAGAAGTCATTGCCTTATTTTGCCAGAAAAGTGTCTGCCTATGAATTTTCATAATGATACCTAGGGTGAGACATCTCTCCCATGGGTGATGTCATCATGGGAATTGATACTGGATTTTTAAAATAGTAGAACTCTTCTACAGGAAATAATTAATGAGCATAGCCTGAACCAGACAGGTGTGCATGTGCCCGTACCTTCATGCCATGTGTGCACACATGCATAGACACTCTTCATATGGAAAGATCATGTAGCTTGAAGCCAGATGAAATTGTTCCAAAATCTAGTTCAGTCACTTCTCATGTATGGCATGGATCCATTCTTTAAGATCTCTGAGCCTATTTCCTTGTTCTTAAAATAGGAATAGTAGTGTCTATATCATAGCACTGTGGTGAAGGTCAGAGATAGATATTTGCAACTGCAAAGCATAGAAGACACTTGACAAATGATGTTGCTATCATTACCACAATATTCTCTTATGAACTCTTAAGAAAAATATTTACCAGTTCTGTCTTTGATAGAGCTGACTTTCTTAGATTACTCTTCACTAGGCTGTTACATCAGGTATTTACTTTATTTCACTCTTGGGACAGGATGTGGATGTTTTCTATTCTTGAATACTTTCTTTCAATCCTCATTTGAAAGAAATAATTCAGGAACCTGAGTTATTTTCACATTACACCTCTAAGGACTCCACATTTTCATTCATCACATAATAACACAAAAATTTCAATAAATACATGAAGATTAAAACATTTTTTCCAATCACTGTAGTATGAAGCTAGAAATCAATCACAAAAAGAAAACTGGAAAAAACCCAAACACGTGGAGACTAAGCAAAATGCTTCTAAATAATTCTTGGGTCAACAAAGAAATCAGAGGAAGTTTTCTATAGACCAACAAAAATGAAGCGATGAGCTATCAGATTCCATACGAAGTAGCAAAAGCAACACGAAGAGGGAAGTTCATAGCAACATAGGCCCACATCAGTAAATAAGAAAAGTCTCAAGTAAACAATCTCACCATGTATCTGAAGGAGCTAGACAAAGAAGTACAAATTAAGTTAACAGTCAATAGAAGGAAGGAAATAAATAAAAATTAGAGTGGGAATAAATGAAACCCAAAAGACAATACAAAAGATCAATGAAACCAAGAGCTGGTTCTTTGACCAGATAGACAAAATTGATAATAATATCCTCCACAGGTAAATAAAAAACGTTCAGTAGTAGGTATTTAACAAGTAGTTACTGTGTCTACAACACAGTCTATGAATGTTTGGTTGAATTGTTAAATGAAGGGAAGAACTGCCATGGATGGTTGTGCAAGTTCCACACTGTATGACTCCATGGCATGTCATTCATATTGTGGAGATAGTCACCGTTCAACTTGTGTTGCACACACGTTACCAAACACTTCACACACACAACCTCATTTAATCCTGACATTCTACTATTTAAGAAGCGTTTTCTCCATTCTGCAGGCACAGAGTTTAGACTCAGTGTGATTGTTACCAGCCTAAACTCACAAAGTGAGTGGGTAGGTGGGTGGGGCTTGGGGGCTCACAGTTGGAATGCAGACCCCTCTGACTTCAGAGTTACTGCTTGGAGAATAGGGAAAACAGTTCCTTGAAAATCTTCATGAAAAGCTTGATTGTTTGGGTCTTTTCTTCTTCTTCTTCTTTTTTTTTTGGTAATATTGGTTTACATAGTTGTTTCTATTTTAGAAATATAGGCTATCCCCCTTCAGGTGCTGTTACTACACCAGCCCACCACCAAAGCACCCATAGTCCATCTCCACAGTTCATTGTGCCTCCCTCCCTACTTTATTCTTGCTTCTCCCCTTTCCCTGTTCTGTGCTCTTGTATCTCAGATGGTTTTTGTTAGTTTGGTTTTATCTGTGGGTTTTGTCTTTTCTTTAAACCTAAATGATTAAGTCTCTGGGTCAAAAAGGAAAAATGAAGACACTGAAATGATTATTTTTCTGGGTCCTTGTCTTCAGTTCATAAATTTTGTTAAGAACCTTACCCTATTTTCTCCTACTTGACTGTATCATCTTGTTAGCTCTTCACTCTCTTCTTCTCAGGAGAAGCCTCTATCAAAGAGCCCAGGAAAACCTACCTGGTGTGCTGGGCACAGTATATGTATAATTAACAAAAAATAAATGATAATAGCCTGGACCAGCTGTAGCAAGGAAATGTTATTGTAGAAGTTGTTGTTGTCACACAATAACTTGCTCTGATGTGCTAGTTCTTTGATAACTCATTTTGTTATCACTCCATCCCTGAGTCAGCAGTAAACCAGATCATACAATGTCATTGTCATGTCTTCTTAAGACCAGTTGATTGTGAAATATCAAGTCCTGCCATGCTCTGCCCTCTAAAGTCTTGGATCTCCGTGCCCTCCTGTGATCACAGAGTTCCATAGGAGGTGGGGTTGATGGACGCTCCTGATTGTTTGCTGTTCGTAAAGACAATTTATTTTTCAATCAACTTTTTAATATAACAGGTCAGCTGAGAGAACTACAAAAGATGAAAGATTTATGTCAGATCAAAAAAACTTGTGGATAACAATACGACTTTGAAGTTTCAGGAAATGAAGGATTGTGTTACATGACTCGGGAAGGGAAACACAGGGCACCTGCTTTGGAAACATTTTGCTCCTTGTGCTATAAATGTCTTTCTGAATTTCAGAGCCTGTGGAAAAGTTACAGGCAATCTACTTACAGTTTTAAACAGGCTTTGTATCTTTTGTTCTTCTAGTCTTTCTTAAAGAAAGAATGGGAGGAGTGTGGAAGAGATTTATATTTCTGAGTTATACGTTTGATTTTCTTTTCTTTTTTTTTTAATAGAGGCATGTTTTTATTTATTTATTTGTTTGTTTGTTCGTTTTGTTTATACATGCACTGGCTACAGTCAGAAGCGCGGGAGGGTGAGAGAATTCACCAGAGCCAGAGTGGGGAGCAGAGCAGGCAGAAGGACCCAAGTACACTGCTGAGGGGAGCAGCAGGCGGCAGGAGAGGTCTGTGCGCCATGTGGGACCCTCCTCTGGTGGCCTGGGAGCAGCCGGGGATTGAACCAGTGCCGCAGAGGCCGCGGGCATCTTCGCAACCCAGCGCTCAACCGCTGTGCCACCGGGGAGGCCCTGTTTGATTTTCTTAATTCTTTCCAAGGATCTTGAAAGGAAGATATAAATATCTCAGTTTATTGATGGTAACTCTGAGGTCTTCAGGTGTCACATGCCAGGGGGCGTTTTCACATTTTTCACCTCTAGACTAGCCACTATATAGCCCAGTGCTCTTTCTGTAACATCATATAGCTTGACAGTCAATGCTGGATTTCTTTCCTTAAATAAAATGAGAAACAATTCTGTGTTAATGATAATAATATCCTCCATAGGTAAATAAAAAACACCAGTAATAGGTATTCAGTGAATAGTTACACTGTGTCTAGCATTGGGCTGTATGTTATATTATCACAGTACTTTAGTAAAGGAGATGCTGGTTTTGACATATGCTGATGTATTTGACAGGTGATGAAGCTGAGACTCAGAGAGATAAATGACTTCCCCAAAGTCACACAGCTGTTGGAGTGCCCTTTCTTTGTACTCTTCTGGTTTTTCTTCTCTTTAGACTTTAAACTTTTAGAGGCAGAGATTTCCCTGGTTAATTTCATCACCTCTGGAAATCCGTGCCAAGTATTTTCCCATAGTGGATGACCACTAGAGACGTGAATGGGTGAATGTCAGCTGACCCTGGAATCTGCCCACCCTGATGTGTGTCTCTGGTCTCTTCACATGTTCTCGCCAACCTCTGGTTTGAGAGGGTTTGTGGGGAGATAGGGAAGAAGGTATATTAACAGATTGTTGTCTTCCTTTTGCAAAGCCTAACAGCCCACACTATCACATCTATATGATAGGAATGGCACACTCATTCATTTTTTGGGGGGCGGGTAACTCTACTTGTCAAGATAAGCAAGGTTATGCTAACTTGGCAAATCCTCATGGATTAGTGCTGCTGAACAGCTCTGAGGTATCTGTGCCCAAGGCTCTAAGATAACTGCCGAATCTTTGGCTCAACACAAGCCTCCCTAAATAGTCACCACAGCAGGGTACCTGGGTGCGGGGACTGTCTTGTGCTGGTCACTGAAGAGACCCACATCACTTTGGTCACATTCCGTTAGCTGAAATTCATCACCTGCCCCAGATTGCAGAGAAGGTGGGAAAGAGGAATTCCACCTTGCACCCGAAAGACAAGGAAAATTAGATAAGTGAACTGCAGAAGACACTGCCCCAGTCCAATTGGTTCTTTTGTTTATTTCTACTACTGAGTCATAGAAAGGATTAAAGGTAACTGTAATAATCCTGCAGTATTTCTTCAGAGTAGTTTCATGGATTTGTAGGCACATGGTATGAATTTTAACTTCATATGTTTCACCATAGTGACTCATGTCCAGCTTTGACGATTTGAAGTTTCTGTAGGTGGGCTATACCTATAATTGCCCACCTTTTAAGGATAAGGTATTCATTCTAAAGCATCAAGAATTAGTTCAGGAAATTGTTCTGTTGGTACTGTTTTAAGTGCTGTCTTAATTAGCATTCTTACCATTTTTTTTAATGTCAGTGTAAAATATTTTCCATCAGGTTGTTAAACTCCGTTATAAAACAATGCTAAGTGAACTTAACCAGATAAAATACTATCTGCATTATGATCTCAAATTTCTCTCCTATCCCCACATCATACCAGAAATCAGTACATCAAAATATCGACAGCTGTAATTACTGAGGCTAATAGTTATTTTAATTTTCTTCTCTCTATATTTTTTGAATTTTACAAAAAATTTAAAGTAAAATGCCCACTTTAAAAATTAACAATTTTGCTTTGATGTATATCAGAAAATACATTTTATATGTAGATGTAGGTATCCAATGGATATTTAAAAGTGCTTGTGTATTTTTTGTAATTCCGTCTCTCAGAGTGGAATGAAATGAAATGATGCCCGTTATAGAATATTCCCAAGCTCTCTTTCCTGTTTGAAGTCATTCAGAACTTGGAGGGAGACAATGTTGAGAGAAGGGCGTGGATGGGAGAGAGATGCCATTCAGAGCAGAGGGGACCGACATTTCCATCATGAAATCCAATTTAATTAGGGTCAGCCAGTCACTGCGTCACTGTCCCCTTCTGCTCTTCCAGGTTAGTTAATTCTGTATCTTCTGATGAATGTCATTTTGCAATTAAAATACTGGTGCTGGCAAGTTTCAGCATCTCAACTTCCATCGCCCCTAGCTGTCAGCAGCCTTGTCTTTTTAATCAGGACCTCTATTACTCTCTTCCATCAAGTAACTTTTGATTTTCCCAAGTCCCAGTCAACTTGGATGGAGGAGAGAAACATCAGTTGCATTTTAACTTAATCACGAGCCTTTCAAGAAGTTCACTAAAACAATGGCATTAGGATGATTCATCCCATGCAAGGGTGATGCACCTGCTGGGTCACCACATTACAGAGCAGTCAGGGGGGAGCAGAAGACCTGGCACCCAGAAGCAGCTAATAAAGGTGACTTTTGAAAGTGGGGAAAAAGAGGGGCCCTTGGCTGTTGAGGTCATCATACACCCTGTTGTCTGAGTCACAGGAGGAAGGAGCCCTGAGCCCTGCTTCTCTGCTCCTGAGGATTGAATTAGCTAGGCATGGCGCTGGGGTCCTCTGAGTGTGAACTGGCTGATGGTGGCTTTGTGACAGGTCAAGTCCCCTGACCAGAGAGTTTCGGCCACAGCAGACTGAGAAGTTGCTCTCTGTGATCTATCTCCCCTCACTTGCCCCCTTAACTGAATTGAGTCCCTCAAGCGGCAACCATGGTGTGGTCTGTGCAACACTCAAAGATGCTTCACTAAGCGTGATTTTTGTGTTTTCCACTCCCGGTGCCAGAGCTGGGCAGACAGGCAGAATGTGCTGGCATCTCTCTCCCACCCTGCTTTCCATGCCCTTCTCTCAACATTGTCTCCCTCCAAGTTCCTGAGATCCACACAGGGCCCGCAACCAATTCACTGAACCCAGTGCTTCCCCCACACCCCACTGCCACCCTGGCCTCACACAGATCACCTGGGATCTTAATAACATCCAGATTCTGTCTCAATAGGTCTGGACCTCATCCTTACCTAAGCCCTACACCCCTGATTTCCTAAACTGTAAGCCTCTGGAGAACAAGGGCCAGTGGTTTATGCCGACAGGTGCTTAATGAAGATCTTCTTGTGTCCTAGTTTACGTTTTTTTGGAGTAGGATCTAATTTCACAAACATAAAAACAACATGGCTTAGGTGCTTGGGTTAATGTGGCAAGGAAGATCGGAGCCATCCCTTGGAAGCTTCATTACCTGAATCCCTGCTTAAACCAGTGCGGTGCCTTCTAAGAGGCCCGTGGAAATGACAGGTCAGCTCTGCGGTAACGAGCGCTTCGGTCCTGCCATTCACCTTGTCTTCCTTTCCTCGGGGGCTCTCTGCCAAGGCGTGAGTTTAATTCAATATCCCCCTCTCTGCTGCAGTTGGTTTCTGGCCTTTTGAGACTCTTTTCTGAGCGGCTTGGTTTGCTGTTGAGATGACAGATGGGCAAATAAGAGAAATCCCAAAAGCAGCCACAGGAGGCTATTGCCTCAGTGGGTGTGGGTGCCAGAGGTGGTGGCAAGGCTGGCAGCCTAACAGGTTTGCATTATCTGGCCCTGCTGTGTCTGCAGTGGTAGCATCCTTTGGAGAGGAGCTGGGGACTCACCGGGAACAACATAACCGGTTTAAGGAAAATAAAAGTAGAAAACATCACAAATGGGAAAAAATTGTGCTCGGTGGTTCCTGCTCCAGAGAAACTAGAAAAAAATGAATTCAGTCACATGTAGGCAACCAGCTTTAATGTCCAGTGATTTCTTGCACTGGGTAAGTCTTCACTGACCTTCTGTAATTTGGAGGGACTGAGTGTTGTGACCCAGGGATATTAGTTTTAGTTTAGAGTCAGCCCTCGAGTCTCTGGATGGTCTCCTCGTTCATGGAGTGAATGGAAGGAGAAAGGCTTAAGGCCTCTCTTCCATCCACTTCACACAGGCCTGCAGTGTTTTTTAAGAATTGTTTCTTTGAATCATCCAGGACTTAGTATGGATGGATTTCTTTCTTTTTTCTTTAAATGCTGAAAACTGCAAGGCTCCAGGAATTATGTATGGTCCAAGCTCTAGCAGTCTTTGAATTTCTGCTTTTAACTGTTGCTACATGGTATTTGTGATGTATTTTTAGTTTTCAGTTGCAGACAGATTGCCTTATTTCATCTGTTGTATATTGATTAAAGCAACCGCATTGCTGACATTACCTACTCATCATGCCAGGAGGAGATTTCCCCTCTGGCCCTTTATGAAAATATTTTATTTTAGTTCTTCTGAATTAAGTTTAATCATAACCTTCATCGATGCAAATCAAGTCATCTTTTGGTTGACCTAGTTCACCTTCTTGTTCTCTAGCCTGCAAATTAAATCATTTGGTAATCAGGACCTAGTTGCATTTGCTTTGCTTCGATTTCTTGATCAGGATATAATATTCAGACAGATATAATTGGAAGTATCTCTTCCGATGATACTTGCAACTACAAAGCAAAGAGCAAAAAGACTACTATACTTGCACAGTAAGTCCTCACTTAACATTGCCAGTAGGTTCTTGGAAATGGATTTTAAGTGAAAGGACATATAAGGAAAGCAGACCCTCAAATACATCTTTTTGTTCCATATTGGGGCTGTATTTTTCTCATGAATGAATGTCATTGAACAAAAAGACCAGCTGTACATTAAAGCAACTTTGGCCTGACATGGTCATGACTAGTTTTATTGAGGGTTTCACTGAGTGGATTGAGGTGGTCTTAACATTTCTGTGCCTTACTTTTCTCCTTGTGAAGTGTGTCTCATGATAGGACATAGCTCGGAGGATTGGTTGCTGTCAGAATTAAAGTGATATGTTTTCTCCATTTTTGATGTTTGTTTAATATACTCGAAATGCTTCTGCCTTGAGATTTTTGCTCTTGTTTCTTCTGTGTGTGCCTGGAATGTTCTTTCTCCCATGATGAGCTTATTTGCCAGCTCTCTAATTCCTTCAGGATTTTACTTGAGAACTTCCATCCTGTTTGTCAGATGACGCTTTATGGAGACATTTTCCTTTTTAGCTCCTTCCAGGCTGGGCAGCCATCACACCACTGTTGATTCATCTGTGATGTCATGAGGGTGGCCCTCTGCATGGAGCCCTCAGACCCAGCGTCCCCAGGGGCTCTTGAATGGTGCTAGAGAGTTCTCTAGCTAAAGATCGGTGCTGCATCTGTTGGGCTACATTGACAAAAGTGTTATGTCCAGGGGCCTCCTGGTGGCTCAGGTGGTTGAGTGCATCCCTGTGAAGTTGTCCGCAGCCTCTGCAGTGCCAGTTTGATCCCCGCGGGCCACAGAGCAACTCACATGGCACAACAGACCGCTCCTGTCTTGTCCGCTGCTCCCCTCAGCAGTGTATTTTGGTCAGTCTGCCTGTTCTGTTTTTGCTCTGTCTCTGGTAAATCCTCTCACCCTCCCACACATTTGACCTATACCCCGGTTCTTGTATAAATAAAATTAATCTTAAAAAAAAAAGAAAGCATTATGTCCACCGTGCTTACTGTTTTTCTGCTTCTTTCTGCCTCTTAGAGGTTCCTGGGGGACTTTGATGATGAGGCTAGAGGGACCACCTCATCCTGGGCCTCTCTGTTCTGAATGGTCAATTTCACTGTCATCCTCAGACCCTTCCAATCACTGGTTGCCTTGGCAATGCAATCACCAACTCTTTGGGAGACAGACCCAAAGGGGCCCATCTTGGAGGCCCACAGATATGGCACCGACTTCCCCAATGTTGCACCTCAAGTATTCGACTGTGATTTCCTCTGGGTTGAATGTAGGTGGTAAGGTAGTAGCACCTGGTGTCAGGTGAACAGATTACGTGCCCGGGGAAAGTTGCACTTTGCCTTCCCCAGAGCCCAGAACCAAAAGCAAGAATTTCCTTCTTGATGAGAATTCCCCTTATCTAAAATTTTAAATCCCCTTCAACACTTTATTTCCTTCTTCCCAGCTTTATTCTTTGTCTTAGCTCTTATTACTCTCTAATAAATTGGGCATTTCATTTTTTATCTTGTTTATTGATGGTCACTCCCTCCCACACCTGATCTCAACCCACTAGAATGTGGTAGTCAGTAAAGGAAACGCTCCATCCCAGGTGTTTGGTCCCTAACGCCTGGAAATAGAACACAGAATTGTTGATGTAACATTCAGCGCTGCTCAGCTTACAGAGGAAGTGCTCAATAAACGTCACATCGTGACTGGGAAACCTTGCATTGCCGCCTCTCCACTCGTTATGTGAATTCAAGAGCTGAATCCAATTTCGTCTATCTTTCTGGACCCAGCTCAGATGCCCATCTTTGCCAGTTGCTTTCTTCTTTCAATTTCATTTTTTAATGACAGCATTGTCTTTTTATCTCTCCCAGCTTGATCTCTGATTATTTCATATTGGTTGATCCAATCTCCCCAACTGCTTTTGCAAGTTTCTTGGTAACAGGAATTAAGAGCTCTGTATGTTTTTTCTATTTCCTTAGCATAGTGCCTGCGGCAGAATGTTCATTGCAGGACCAGTCTGCCTGGAAGAAATGCTGTGTGACCACAGAATTTATCACTTACTAACTAGAAACGAGGAAGCCAATTGAATAGATGAAAACACGTAGCATTTTCAACCAAAAAACACACTAGTGAAATACATTTACTATTTATTTTTGGTAAAGGCTATATCATGGGTTTTTTGTTTCTTTTTAATCGAGGTGATGTTGTTTTATAACACTGTATTTTAGGAGTATAGTTCACATTTTTTGAGTGTATGTTATTATATGACACCCACAACAAAAATACCCATAACCCTCCACCAAAGCCCATTGGGTCCCCTCACACCTTAATGCCCTCACTTCCTCCCTCTCTGCTTACCTCAATTCTACAGTCAGAATCTTAGGGTTTGTTCTGGTTTGGTTTTGTTCTTTGCTTTGTTCCTTTATATCCCACATTTGAGTGAAATCATCTGATATTTGCCTTTCTCCTTCTGACTTATTTTACTTAGCATAATTCCCTCCAGTTCCATCCATGTTGTTGCAAAGGGCAAGGTTTTATCTTTTTATTTATGTATCTGAGTAGTATTCCACTGAGTATATGTATACACCACATCTTCTTTGTTCAGTTATGCATGGCTGGGCATTGAGTTTGCTTCCACAGCTTGACCATTATAAATAGTGCAGTGAACATGGGGGTGTGTGTGTCTTTTCAAATTGGTGTTTCTGTATTCTTCAGATAGATACTTAGGAGTGGAATTGCTGGATCATTTGGTAGGTTTTTTTTTTTTTTTTTTTTTTTTTTTTTTATTTTAAGAACCCTCCATCTAATCCAATGTGATCTACTCCAGTCTGTATTCCTACATACAGTATATGAGGTTCCTTTTTCTCCAGACCCTCATCAGCACTCGCTGTTTCTGGTCTTTTTGATACAGGCCATTCTCAAAGGTTCGAGGTGGTATCTCATTGTGGTTTTGATTTGCATTTCTGTGGTGATAAGTGATGAGCATTTTTTCATGTACTTCTTGGCCATCTGCATGTATTCTTAGGAAAGTATTAATTCAGCTCTTCTGTCCAATTTTTTTTGGATTGGGTTATTTATTTATTTTGTTGTTGAGTTGTATGAGTTCTTTATAAATTTTGGCTATTAGCCCCTTGTCAGATGTATGAAATACAAACATTTTTCTCCCATTAAATACATTTAGATGTGCAAATTCTTTGATCCATACTTGTCTTCATATCATTTGGAAACTCTTCACTGGCCTTCTTTCTCAAACTTTCATTATGAAAATTTTACATATCAGAAAAATTGAAAGAATTTTACAATCATCACATGTACACCCACCAGTTGGGTTCTGTTAAAATTGTAGTTTGATTGTGTTAGCACATACCTGTCTAGTTTCTGTCTATTAATCCACCTTATATTTTCTTGAATTTCAAAGCAAATTGTAGACATTAGTACAGTCCCTCATAATTACAATAGGTTATATGGAACTAGAGTTCAATATTGCACCCATTATTTTGATTTTTTCCAGCATAGATTTCTTTTGCCTCTTCTAGGACTTCATATCAAGGGAAACACGCAGTATGCACTGCCTTTGCTGTAGACTCATTCACTGTAGACACAGTGTTGCTGAGATTCACCCATGTCTTCCACACCTTTTTCTTTTCATTGCTGAGTAGTATTTGATTGCATGGATGGATCATGCTTTGTCCTTGCACCGATTGATGGACATTATGAATGAGGCTGCTGTCCACATACATGTATGTACAAAGACTGTCTTTTTCACCTAGGTTTAGATTTCTGGAATCTCAGAATGAACTGTCTAGAATGAACCTAGAAGGAACTGTCTTCCTTTTTGACCCCAAACATACAAAGTCTTTCCCTGCTTCAAAGCCTTTATACTAGCTCTTTCCTTTGTCTGCAGTGTTGTTCTCTGTGCATGAATACTTTGTCCTTTGTCATCATGTAACTGCCTCCTGCATGTCACTCAGACTATAACCTTCCTCACCTCCCATTCTAAAGTGATCACAAAGTCCCACCTCAGCACATGGCTATTTTAATTACCTGCATGGCGCTTCTCACCGTCTGCTAATTTTGTCCCCCCTCCATTATAACATATGCTAGGAATAAGGTCTTTGTGCCTTGCTGTTCTTTCATGAATCTAAAGTGATTTATAATAGTTTAGTTTTAAATAGTTTGAGACTATTCTGTGGTGGGAAATAGCACAGCATATAGTAGGTGCTCAATTAATATTTGATGGCGACGTGAATGCCAGAATGAATAAATTGAATTCTGAATTGCTAGAATGTCATCGATCTTATTCATTATTTTATCTTCCATACCCTACCCACAGCAAAACTCATTACTTGATGGATGAATAGAAGAGAACAGTTTCTTGATGGATCAGAAATTCTTGAGAAAATGTTACTATAGAAAATATCTTCTTTGCTATCTTGTCCTATGAAGGCACTTAATCCAACTTCTTAAACATGTTCAAAACCTTGGTAATAGGTCACAGCTGGAGGTGAGAGGCATCTGCTCTATGTTCCCTGATAACCAGGGAGAAATTGCTGGTGGCGAACTGGAAAACACACTTGTAAACTGTCATGTGAACAGATTGACTCATTAAACTGATGTTTAGTGGTGCTAAAATGTATTTCTCCAAATTTAGTTCCTGGGGGCCACCCTAATTAAGGGGGTAAGGGTGAAGGAGGAAGCACTTACCATACAGGGTAATTATTACACACAGTGTAGGGCTTGCAGTTGTACATGGTTGTCCTGTCTTGCTCATGAATTGTTATTCAGAGGCCTGCAGTCACAGCAACAGGGGATCTTTGATGTCCAAGGGCAGGAAAATATTTCTATGTTCTTAGAGTTCCTGGAGTGGTAGGGAGAGACAAGGGGGAAAGGATACCTGCCATTATCTACCTCCAGGTTCTTTTTTTTTTTTTCTTTTTTCCAATCTTCCTGACCTTGTACTACCAATTAGCAAAGACCTGACTTTCCATAGTGTGAACTGGGAAGGAACCCTTGAATTTTCCAATACTCCATGGAAGAATTGGACAGCCAGTGGGGATAGTGGAAGAGAATCTTTGCAGCCTCAGCTTCTTTTTGCATTGGCCACTTGTGAACATGTCCTTAATATTGCAGAGGCATGAATAAGAGGCAAGGCAGAAGTTATAATTGATGCATAAGCCCAAAACCAACATTTTACCTTTTAGTCCTAGTCCTCAACCACAGTGCCCAATGGAGAATTCACCAACTTGGACACCAAAGCCAAGTAGTCATCCTCCATTGTGCTTTTCACATTAACCCAGCACTTACTCCTCTTTTCTCAATAGGAACTGACTCAAGTTTATTAAGTTTTCTTATCTATAAAACATGTACCTTTTCTCTCTTGTAGGTCAGCCCTTTTCATTTTATTCAGATAAATAAAAACAAGGCACAGAGAATTTTAAGGACTTGATTAAGGTCGCATACTTCCAGATGGGACTGAAGAAATTAAATGAACATTAGATGCTGCATCTTCAAATAGGCCATTTCTCTGGAGACCCCTGGCCTGTTGTTGCTTGTAGCATTAAGCATAATTAGCTGTGAGTGCCAGTCAGTGCTGTGAGGGTGGGTGTACCGTCTGGACGGAATTTGATCTATAAAACTTATTTCTGTGTTTAGGACAACAGTAGCTACTGGAATGTCTGAAAATTTCCCAAATGGCCTACTCCTTACACTGTTGGTTAAAAACAGACTTTTAATACCCTGGGAAATATTATTTCAGGCAGATGAATAGATAGTTGGAGGGATCCCGGGATCCAGAGACTTTTATATGAAAATAAGTTACATCAAGACCCTGGTGGAGAAAGGGACTCTGGACCATTCCTGAGTTAGGGGGATGTGTTTCCAGTACTGATGCTGGCGGGTCAGCACTTACTGTGGCCCCTGCACCCATCCCTACCCCTGTGTTATTGTTTCCTCGTAAGAGTTCTCAGTACAGCCAAGTCATACTCATCATCCACATGTAGGTCTCCATTATTCTTGAAGCAGATGCTTTGTTCATTTTGGAATATTTTGAGAAATGCTGTGCAGGCTTTTCCTGGCATTCACTGCACTGTTTCTGGACAGGAAGACACTTTCTCAAAGCAGTGTGGCCCTTCTTTCATGATCTCCTCCTAACTAAAAAAACCAAATCACACCATCCCAGGAGACTGGGGATTCCACAGTAGCTGTGAACCTATGAAATCGGCTCTCATACGTAACACCCCCCCACCCCATCAGACAAATCTGATCCTATCACATCTGGGCTCTGCGGGCAGCAGAAGGCTGAGTTGAGAGGCGATGATTAAAGTGCCAGACCGCATTAAACTCTCACTGCTGCTCCAGGCTTGCCGGTATGGGGGTATTTCTTACGTGCCCATCACTGGCCTCTCCTTTTTCTCTTTCTAGTACGTCCCTGGCTTCACTCTGACACTATTGAGTTTCTCTTTCTAGCTCTTGTCTTTCCTGTCTCCTCACATGTGCTGACTCCTGGCCCTCCTCCTTGTTGACTTTTTCATCCCCAGCCTTTCTGCCTTCCTCCCTGAGTTCACTTTATTTTTCATGGCTTATCTCCTCTGCCTGTCTCCTCTCTCCTCCTACTCTCTGTGTTCTTCCACAATCACCCCCCCCCCCCGCTATAAATAACCCAAGGCATCCAACCTTTTGCTCGTGGAGAAATGAATAATTAAAACTCCAAAGGAAGACACATGGATTAAATCAGGCACTTAATTTCTTCAAAACACAGAGAGCATTTTTGGTGTCCTGTGCAAATGGATGAGTCACAGCCAATTATTTCAAGAGGGAAAAAAGCTAGGTTTGGCTTGATCAACAGCGTATTTTTAAAAAATGGAGTATGATAGTGACGTCAGCCAGCTGTTGGACAGGAGGGGCATTTCTCCCCAATCTAGCAGCATCAGCTGTGCCATTCCACCTGTGACATATGTGATGGTGGTGTTTACGACCAGTGTTTTATATAGAAAACTAATGTTTTTATGTGTTTCTCTGTTTTACATAACCAAGTACTACAAATTTTGGATTCTTATTTGCTAATGTGTTACAATGGGGAATCATTTGTTGGAAATGATCTGTTTGGTGAAGTGAGGAATTGAGAGACTTTTAGAGATCATGCCGAGAAGATGGAAGTGTGAGATATTTAGCAGAAAGTGCTTTGTCAACATGCTCTCTGGAGATGATGTCTCAGGAATGGGCATCCACAAAGGAGGTTGGCCGTCTCCTAGCTGGATGGTCTCGGCAGCTACCATCATTTTTCAAGTTCTCAGGTCTTCTGAAGACTGGCTGGTTTGCTTTCCTGGTGGTCTCATTTGATGACATCTTCTCTCATGAGGCATCTTGCTGCTGTGGTGGCCAGGAAGACACAGGTATCAGGATCTACTGTGTCATGTCCACTATATCTTGATCTGTACTGTCAAAGTCTGCTGCTTTGTGAATGGATTTTCTGAAGGAAAGTGAAGAAGCATTTCAATGTGGATGAAGTCTACAGAACCTTTGTATGGGAGGCAAAGGCCTCCACAGAACCTTGAACGGGGGGAGGGGATAATTTAGAGTCCCACAAGGAGAAAAGGCCTGAGACTCAGCTTTAGAAATGAAAAAATAAACATATGCAAAGAAAATATCAGTCATGTCTAAGCCCTGGATCAGCCCATTTAATAGCCATGTGTTGGAACTCTCTCAAAAGAACAAGTAGGTGTGTTTGTGTGTGTGAGAAAGTGAGTGAAAGGGAGAGCGAGAGGTACAGAGAGACAGAGAGAGAGATACAGAGAGAGAGAGACAGATAGGGGGAGAGAAATAGAGATAGGTTTTTGCTTTGAGAACAAATCAAATAAAATAGAAATGACCTTAGAGAAAACTACTTGATGAGGTACGAGCAAAAAGAAGAGCAACATCTTAGAAGTTACCTCCCTTAAAAGGAATACGACATACATTTTTATTAAAAGATTATTTGACAGTCTATGCTTTGGTGAAAGCCCTTCTTTTCTTTCAACACTGATTAGCTGCTTTCCATGACAGTTTCAGTGTAGAAAAGATTTTACTCATCTGTATATCCACCCTCTAGTGTACGTGCTCCTCTCTAAAAGTGCAGGGCCTTTTGGAAGGAGTAAGTGTTAATTAAGCTAATTATTTGCTTTAAGTTGTTCAGACCTTAGCGCTGACTTTAGGGCCTAGTACACAGGGCTCTCCCAAAGAAATAAACAAATCTTTGAAAGAATTTAGTTAATTCCCTTTACCTGTGTTTTCTGTCTAAATAAGGGAAATGACTTTAAATGACTTTTGTTTGAGGAAGAACCAAAAGCGTCTCAAACTTTCATGTGTTTATAGATTGAATTGCCTGAGAATCTGGTTAAAAATACAGATTCTGGCTCTGCAGTGGCTGCCAGGTGGTACAGCTGCTTGCTGCTGGCCCATGAACCACACTTTGTGATGCCAAGAGTTGGCGTTTCCAGCTGTAATTCCATTACACTTGAAGCTTGATGTCATCTTTAATTTCTTCTCTGTGAGGTTATGCTTTATAAAATATAACTGTTAAATTCTCCTTGCTGATATTTTGATCAGTATTGAATTAAATTTATGCTACACAGTGTTGTCCTCCAACCCACAGAATGGATGTGTACATCTCCTTTTGTTTAGGTCTTTGATTGCTCTCTTTAGTATTTTGGAGTTTCTGGCATACAAATCATGGGCATAGCTTGATGGGTCACTGTAAATAGTACTTTTAAAAATGTTAATTTTACTTTTCATGGCTAGAATATAGATATGCTATTGATTTTTGTAAATTGTCTTTGTGCCATGGAATTTGCTAAGCTCACTATTAGTTCTAGCGGTTTTTTGTAGACTTTTGGGACTTTCTGTAGATAGTTATTTTTTCTGAGATACAACCTGCATTATTTCTCCCCTTTAAATCTCTGTGCCTTTTACTTATTTTTCCTTGTATTTTTGCTCTGGCATAAATCTCTAGAATGGTGTTGAATAAGAGTAACTTTTTGGTTCCTTATTAAAGCCAATAACCAATAACCAATATTGCTTCCAATATTAAAGCAGATCTACAAGGGGTGTCTTTGAGGGTCCATTGCCACTAATATATCTTCAGACATTTTTTTCATAGTTACTGTATTGCCAAGAAAGCATCTTGTCTGTGGGTTATGGGCCTTTGTAGAGCTTATCTTCTACCTGAGTATTTCATTTCTGCTTCTGCCACACTTTAGGATGTCTGCATGAACTCCAGCTCTCCTTTCTCGGCTAGGTGTGCTGCACGTGGTTGTCAGAACCTGATCTCACTACTCTCTAAGCATGGCTGTCTCCTGCCATTCCTACACTTGAAGGCAACCTACACTTGAAGAGTTCTAACTAACGGCATTTCTCTGTGATGGTCTTTTGCTTTTTCAAAAGGATGCCAAGTATGAATTAAAAATCACAAGTTTCCTTTAAAAAAAGCTCTGGATATGGATAGCACTGATCAGTCTATTTAGCTTCATATAGCAAAGGAAACAGCAAGTGAGTTCTTCCTTTAAAACTTTAGGGAGCTGTTGTACTAACTCACCTGCTGTCCCCCAATGCAATTCCTGATGCCCCCACCCCAGCGCCCCTGCAAAGGAATCTTCCCAGCTCTGCTGGTGCTTTATCCTGCATACCTTGTCAGCCTACATTTCATCACTATCAGTGGATATCCTGGAAAAATAAATGACACTGGGTCAAAAAGAGAAAGGGACACCAATGATTATTTAAATCAGATTTTGCTGTCTAAATTTCCAATCGGATATGTATTTTATTTAAAAGATTAAAAAAATTGAGGAAGCCCAACTCTCTCCATATTTCATCCTATTCTCCCATGGTATTGCTGTGAATCAAGTAACATTTCTCTTCTGTTTCATTGATATGTCCTAGCAGAGCTTTGTGCACTTGGTATTGTGTTTGCTGGGGCTTTAATGAGGAAAGGAACCTAAAACAACATGTATTCCACACCCAAAACATTTATTCCTCCTCTCTCCAACCATGACTATTTGGACTTAGTCACCAAAATAATTGGCTAAAACTAAAAACAATTCTGTCCTGAAACCAAGAAATTTTAGGGAAAAAAAAAAAAAAAACCTCTCTAGCACACACAATCATAGTTTAGATATCAAATTATTATTTCACCAAATTAAACCTAGTGACTGTGTCTTTTCTTTAGGAAATTTGAATTTCTGTCTCTTGCTGATGGAATCATGTAAGTCTAAGGAGACTTGTTTGATACATGGAAAATGACCAATGAAGATACGTGATTTTAAATGTCGCTTTGATTCACAAACTTGTCAGTGAAATCACGAGCATCACAATCATTTGGAATGGGTGTGGGTTTTGACTGAAAATAACAATCCAATGCTTGCGTTGTCCTTATCCTCTAAGAACCCTTCAGCTCCGGAACCTTCTGTGACTTCCCAGAGCCCCATTCATTACATTGCAGTCTCTTTGGTCCAGGATTCTGCACCCACCATATTGGTTCCCATCCTACCCACTCTTGGGCAACTGAACTTCATTCTCTCTAGACCTCACCTCTTTCCCTAACTTGAAATGCAGTTTCGCTTCTTGAAGCACTGGACACTCTATTATCTTAGGTTGTACATGTTTTCTCTGCACGTTGATACTTTATTTCTCAGCCACCACTACAAATTTTATTGTCTTCATAATACCTTCCCTATCTTCCCAGTAAGAGAAAGCATATAATTTCTCTACTTTTCACAAAAATTGCTTCTCTCGGCGGTAATTTCATTCTGTTTGTATTATATGGTATCCTTTTCCCATCTGTCTTCTCAGTAGATTACAGTTCTAGGAGGATAGAACTCTTCTTGCTTACAGGTCCCTGGATGCACTGCTTATTGGCCATTGTTAGTGCTAAAGATGTGGTTTCTATTTTTATTTTTTTAAAAAAGATTATTATTTATGTGTAGAGGAACCTGGCATATAGACCAGAGGTGCGAGGAGTGAGAGGATTCACCCGAGACAAGAGTGGGGGGGTACAGAGCAGGCAGATTTAGTGAAACACACTGCTGAGGGGAGCAGCAGGTGAGAGAGGAGAGGTCTGCTGTGCCATGTGGGTATCTCCCTGGCCGGGGCTCAAACTCAGAGCACAGCGGTGATAGCACTGAGACTTAACCCCTCTGCCACCAGGGAGGCCCAAAGATGTGTTTTTTAAATAAGTGCATTTGTAGTCAAAACCTGTCATGATCTACTCACAGTGATTGATGAAAACTCAACCGTTTATAATCCGTGGCAGCATTTTGTGCCTGAAACCAGCCTGAGTGTTTTTAGGGGTATTTAGTTGACCTATAGAGGCCCTGGTCAATTGTCAACTCCAGTGTTTTGCTGCTGCATCTGATCTCAGTGCCACCTAATGGGGATTTAATTTCCCTAGAGCTCAGCGGTATGTCTGGGTCTGCTGCTCCTCTCCCAGGGGTCATTCTCCCCTTCTGCCACTTTTTGTGAGTTACCTGCAGTCATTCAGGCAGGTGGGTTGGAATGCACTTTTAAAATGCATATTGTCCATCTTAAGCATATTTAATTCCTGTTTATCAAGCGTACTTCATTAAAACTCGGAAAACCCCATGGTTACATGCAAAAAAGTACATTATTCTGGGAAGTAAATTCAATACACAGAAGCCAGCAGAGCACACAATTATAAGCAGTTTGCTAAGCGTGTTTCTCCATATTCAGTAGTTGAATGTGGCTATAGGTTGATGCATACAAGAGGGAGGAAAGGGGAGGAAGTCTAAAGAGAAGGATCATTTGGATTCAGGTTTTGACTTTGGGGACTTGATAGTCACTATGAAACATTGGCCAGCATTACAGTGATCCATGGCGTATGTCTGCCTTTTCCACAGCTCTGTTGATGGTAAGAAATAGTAGGGTTGCCAAATATTTAAATGTATATGTATATATGTGGATTTATTTGTAGGAAAAGATACATTCAGTAATTATGCTTACTGGAAAAGAATAAATTTGCATGAAATTGGTATTTCTAGCATCCATGAAAAATATGAAAGCAACGAGGATAGTGTTCCCCACCTGGGTGAGTGACACCTCCCTTTTTACAGTTGTGCAAATAAGATTCAGCATCATCTTTGACACCGCCACAGTCATTCTATTATCAAGATCTGCTCAGGTTCTCACAGAAGTCTCTGTAAACTATGTCCATCTCTGTCTCTGCAGCTGTCACCCTTGTCCAAGCTAACAGCATCTCTCCTTTGGTCTACCAGACTGGCCTTCTTTCTAACTCCCCTCCAATTGGTTCTCCATACTGCAGTTAGAGTGATCTTTTTAAAAATGCAAATCTGATTATGCCACCCCCCTGCTTAAAACTGTTCAAAGGCTTCCTAGTGCTCTTGAGATAAAGACCAGAATCCTTAACATGGCATGTAAGGATGAGCTTCTTTGGCTCCTACTTGGATGAGTAATTTCATTGCTTACTCCTCACTGTCACCCCTTACCATCCAACCATACTGGCCTTCTTAAAGCAAGTCATTTCCACCCTGCTCTTATAGCACTGATCTCAGTTGGGATGGTAAATATTTGTATACTTCCTGGTCTAATCTATGTAAACACTGAGGATAGAGGAACTGGCTACCTTCAGTGTTTGGTTCATGTCTATGTCACCTGCTTATAGCACATGGCATAGACTAGCTGAGAGTATCTTTAATCAGTGAATGAATTTCTTATACTGATTGTTTGGCCTTTGTAGACTGACTTCTTCAAGGGCAGGACGTGTTCAAGGCTTATCCATGGGTTTGACATCCAGCCCCAGCCGGGGCCAACCCAGTGCCTGGCACATTTTAGCCACTGGGCAAACATTTATAACAGGTTGACTTGGGAGTCACTGCTGACTTGACTCTAAAGCATTTGAATTCACAGTGTGGTCAGATCAACACCATCAACATTGCTTAGGAGCTTGTTAGAAATTCAGATCTCAGGACCTATTTAGAACTACTAAGTCAGATTCCCCATTCTCTGCCCCTCTGCCCCCAGCCACTGCCTTAAGGACCGCTATTTTATTGAGGTGTAGCATATATACAGTAAACTGTGTGTAGTGCCCTAAACTTAAGTGTACAACTTAATGCGTTACCTCTTTTCAGATCAAATGTAGAACATTTCCAGCACCTAAGTGGGTTCCTTGCCTTCTTCCTTGTTCCAACCAATGCTCTCAGAGGAAGCCCTTGTTTTACTTCTAATTTACTTTATAGTTAATTAGCTTACATGTTCTGGAACTGACAAAGTACCATATTTTTACCTAGTATTTTTAGAATCTGCATTTTCACAGAGACCTCGGTGAGGTGCCTGCACAGTCATTTGAGAAGTGTTCCTTTGGAGTATTCATTCCCACCCCTGACTGCACAGTGATACCTACTGATGGCTGAGTCCCACTCTCAGAGAGTCTGATTGGATTGGTCTTGCGTGAGGCCTACGCATCAATATCTCTAAACCGTCCTCAAGGGACTCTAATATACAGCCCAAAGTGAAAAACACTGCTCTGCTCTGTCCTTCTGTCCTTATCATATCACTCCTGTTCCTCTAATCCCTGCTAGCAAGCAGCCATTACCCCATAGAATGCAGTGGATCTCACCAGTACAGATTTTGCTGGCTTTCTCAGTTTACTGCTTTTTCCATGTCTTGCCTTCCCTAGAGACAACATACGTGTGCCTTTTGGTTTCTGTTTCATCATCCCACAGGAGCAGTGGTGTGCTGGAACTGCCTCCTACTGTCTCGTGAAGGCAGATTTTGTGTCTCACTTCCCAATTAGGAATTCAATGACAACACATGGGCAGCTTGAAATTGGCCACCGTGGGAGTATTTACACCACAGAAATGGGCAAACACCACCAATCAGGTTCTGTTTCCTCCTGGTCTCCTTCTGGAGACCTGATTTACCATCACACACCCCCCTAAGGGAAATGCAGCTGTTGTAGTCAAAGTAGTTTTACAGTGGTTGTTCCTGTCATCCCTCAAGCTTTTGCCAGCCCCTTATGTACCATTTGGCGATTGATAATATGTTTAAGTGATGTTGGCGGTGTGTCCACGCCTCTGGGAGTATAGAAAGATGGAAACGATTACCATGATTCTTCTGCCCACCTTCCTTGGAAGTCCCCAGAATCCGGCTTCCAAGGTCACTGATAGTACTTAGACCATAACTCAGTGTTTAGCTTAGTACACCACCAGGGCAGCAGAAATCAGGGACCGCCTTCATTCCTGCATCTCATCAAGTTTTTCATTGACTCTAGTAATTTCTCGGAATTGATAGACATCTGATTTAATTGGTTTCTATTGATCCTTGAATGTCATTTGATTACTCAAGGTAGTTTGCAGTAGTTTTTGTATGTAAATTTGTGGTTAAGAATAACACTTTGGAGTCAGATCTGTGTTTGAGGATCCTGACTCCTACTCCAAGTGGGGTGGCCATGGGCAAATTATAGTATCTGTACATTTTATGTTCCATATCAGTAAAATGCATGTAATTCAATAATAATTTCCTCATGATTTTGCATTAAAAAGAAAAAAATATTAAAAGTAATAGTTAAAATAATTTAAGGACATACTTTTTATTTAACACTACTGCAAAGAAGCATAAAATAGATTTAATTTTGAATTATTTTAACCAAGCCGGAATATATTTTATTTTTATTTATCTTGAAGCTACTATCAGTCCTAGGCCCAAAGGAATAAGGAGTGGGAAGCATTATAGGGGATAGAGAAAATATCTGTCATCTATATTGGAAAGCCTGATAGGAGCTGTGACCTCAGCTTAGCTGGGGAAACATGACTCACCACAGTGTGCTGGGGGATAATAACCTTGCTCACTCGCCTTGAGCCCTCCCCTGCCAGTGACTCCCAGTGACTACCCAAATGAGAAGCCAGAGCTCAAGGGGCCCTTCTCCTAGTTCATAGGTCAGACTTCCAAGGGCTACTGGCAGGTGAGGCAAGGTTAGAGAGTGCCTCTGGAGGGTCAAGGAAATAGCCCACATAGAAGGATGTTAGCAGATGAATCCAGATAACCCTTGGGGCCAAATGGAAGGCATTTAAAATTACTGTTTGCTCATTAAAGTTAATGTGGTGGCTGGGGTTTTTAGATCCCATGATATATTAGGGAATTAAAGAAGCAGTGAAGATATTACTGTTCCATGGTATCATAAAGGTGATTACAAAGGCTTTTCTAGTCCTCCCATGGAGACATGAAATCTAATTCCCCTGCATGTGATTTTGATATAACCTAACTGGTCTTTTCTGATGATAAATTTCAGTGGAAATGATGTTTTGAGGACTTCTAAGGCTAGGTCCTAAGAAACCTTGCACATTTTGCCTTGTAATATTTGTTGTGCCCAAATCAGCAGACTCGGCGAGCATAGCCTCCAAGAACCCAAAGACAGTTGATGCAAACACAAAAGAGAGTTTATTAGACTTGAGTCCAGGCTCACGGCACCTACCAACACAGTGGCAGATATCGAGAATGTCGAACAAAGGAAGCAGGGTTTTTTATAGGGTTAAATCATGTTGGCAGTTACTCATTGACTACAAGGATGCATTCTTCAACTTTGCCCGGCTATAATTCTAAGCTGACTGGCCTGGCCGAGATGCAGCTCTAATTATGGCAAGTTCACCCTCATTGTGACCGGAGCGTGAGGGTGTAGTGAGGGTTGAAACTGTCAGAACTATCTCTGGAATGCAGTCATCATTCTGGGACTGCAAAACTTAAAATTCTAAAATGGCAGTTACACACAAAATGACAAAGCAATGGCTAAGAATACTTATGCCTTGTTCCACAATATTCTCTAGGAAACTTGATCCACCATGTAAGAAATCCAACTACCTTGAGCTAACATGCTGGAGTAACTCCAGTTAACAGCCCCAGCCTCACCCCACCTTTTCAGCTCTCCCCCATTAAAGTGCCAGAACATGTGAGTGAAGCCATTGTGTACACTATAGACCAAACTTACCACCAGGTAAACACTACTGTGTGGCCTCATTTATGCATCCCCACATTCCTGACCTACTAAAGTAAATAATTTTTTTTAAAGAAAACTTCAATAACAGATATTGAGTTAACGCTCTGATAACTTGTGAAAATTAATGAGCTTATGATTTCAAAATAGTTACTGTTTCAGTCCACTAAGTTTTAGGGATCGCAATAGATAACTGGGAAATGATCCTGCCCCCTCAAATTGGTGATTTCCACTCATCCTATGTCCATGTTATTAAAGGGAGGTATTAATAACCCTCTATCTACCCCTATACACACATACACGCACACACACAACTATCACTAGTTTTGTGATAAGTGATCTAATAATTGATGTGAAAGCATCTAATGTGAAGCTGCTGAATGCTAGTTGGAGTTTGAGCTCTGGAGATGGGGGAAGAAGTATCTTTAAATATTTACTTAAATAAAAGTTTAATTTTAAGAAACTAAATAAATCATATACTCTTTGCCTAAATACCCCATCAAGAAAGCAAACTTAATTTTTTTTTTTTCATCTTGAAAGTGAACTTCGAAATTAGGCCACTTTCTAAGGAAAAAAATCAACAAGGAAATGTGCAGCTAATGAGACTTAACTGGGAAAAGCAATGAATGTTTATTAAGCACAGTATTGGTCAGAATGTACTGAATTCTGCCACTGTTGCAAGTTCCAAATCCCCTGACTTAATGCAAGAAAAGCTTATTTCCTGCTCTTGCAAGAAATAAGTTTGTGTTTGTTGGTTTGTTGTGAGGGAGGATAGAGGTATATGCCTCCATTCTGAGGTTACTCAGAAACACATGGTAACTGAGGCTTCACCTCAACATGTGCTTCCACTATCTCAAGAGCTTTGGAAAAGGAGGTGGCAGCTTGCATTCTGATCCTTAGAGCTCCATTGGACTGAAACAGATGACTCATTACCGGCTCACTGGCCAGAGCAAGAATGTGACCACCCCCACTTCGAAGAGGGCAGGGAAGTTTGCCTGGAAGAAGAAAAAAGAACTGGAAATCCTTGGAACTGGAAATCCACAAGCCTCTGCCATGAAGGAGACACTCTCAGAGGCACATCTCCCTGAATTCTAAACAAAGTTAACTTTCTAGGTAGAAAACAGGCTGGCAGAAGTCAAGCAACTCCTAGTCCATGATCACCCCAGTAATGGGAGGGGACACCCTGGAATGTAAGTCCTTGGGCCTGATTCCAAAAGGCCCTTTCGGCATGGTGCTCATCAAGCATATACATATCATTTAGAAACTAGACAGAGCTCAGGGAGGTGAGGAGATTTGAATAGTCACAGGGGTGTTTGGCTTGCATTCGTCTTAGCAAGGCACTTAGCTTCCCCTCAGGACTGAGTGCCAACGTGCACTGAGATGATTGCTTATGTAGTCCTCACTGTTCAGGGCTGTGGGGAGACAGGAGAAGCAGAACTCAGTCTCCAGCATCCTTGTGGGGTTTATTGTATGCTAGAAAAGAAGAGAGAAATGTCCTTTAAGAAAAGGCTTATGGGTGCAGAGAGTCCACCTGTAAGTTTGCACAGGCTTCATCCCTGGAAGCTTCAGCAAGGTGTTTTATAAAAGAATAAGGATTCCTTTATACATAAGCAGCAAAGTCTTCACACTCATTTGGGTATGAATATAGATTATTCTGAGCAATGTGTAGAACAATGATGTTTCCGTTTTCTGAATAAGGTGCTCTTGAGGAATCTGCTGAAAATGATTTTTCTCTCCCAGGGAAATGGATTTATACATTTAACATATTTTTTCTTACAGTTTCAGGGTCTCTACCAGATGCTTATTCATGTGTTTAAGACCCCGCAGTTGAGATCAATATTTAATTATAAATTATAAATTTAATAATTATAATTTATAGTAAAAATTTATAAATTATAATAAATTATAAATTTATAATTAACTTCCTAGAATAGCACCTTTCATATATTAGTTGCTCATTAAATAGTGTTGCGTGAATGAATGTAAAGAGGAGGGAATATATGAGGTACAACTGTAATATATGCTCTTCTTTGTGAAGCTGCCACTCAAAAGGATGGTTTTCATTTTACTCTGGGGTGTCTGAGCACATATTTTTATTCATAGCATGAGGATTGGGTCCAGAGGAATGAAGAGAGGATCAAATATTGAGTGAAAACAGAGCAAGGAAGCAAGTATAACTGACAGAGCAGGCCTTCAGAGTGGTTGTTGAATCATGTGACAAATTCCAATGCACTTTGGGCATGGGGGAAATAGAAATTAAAGGGGAAAATCTGATCTTGAGAGGCCCTTAGTGTAATGGATGAAACAGAAGGAAACAATTACCCATAATGCTTGTGAGAACAGCCATCATTACATAAGCAACTTTCTGTGGGAGCCAAGAAAAAGGCAGTGACTTGAAGAAGGACTAGGAGTTTGCCATCTTGGGAGGGAAGTCTAATCCAAGTGGAGTAGCAAAGTCATGGACATTTGTATATGCATGGAATGCTGAGAACTTCAAGAAGATCTTGCCTTTTAGTTGTTTTGAATAGGAAGATAGTAATGGCCTTTGGTAGGGGAATGATTGCACTATCCAGTGAGAAGAGAAACCAGGAGGGTAGATAAAGATCAAATTGAAGATCTTCCCAGAGAGCTAGGGAGACCTTCAAGGGGCCTGCTCTACCTACCTTACTCCCCCTTGCCATATGCTTAGGATGTAAGAGGCACATTTAATGGGTGAATGAATGACTAATGAATGAGACTATTTAGATTTGGCCAGTTGGAATGGAGATAATTTAATGACGGGAGAAAACACTTTGCAAGTAGAATAGGTAAGACTTGGTAATGGTTGTGCAGTGGCAGACCTGGGTCTGGATAGGGAGAAGGGCAAGGAGAGAGAGCAAAGGGGAAAATCATTTTAAGATATTTAGTTTGTGTGACTCTCAGTGATGTCACCTCTGTGGTCTCTTTCATCTGCTGGTCTTCCCTTAAAGCTTTGTTGTGAGTACTGTAGTGAGGGACCATAAGCAGTCTTCAGCCCTACATCTTCTGCCTTCAGTCTTCTAGGTTTGGATCATGTGAGTCAAGTGTAGACAGCAGAGAGACAGGAGGATACTTTTGGAAAAACATGACTTGCTTGCTTGTAAGGGGTTGATGCATTGACTGTTTTCTTTCAGCCAGAGATCCTGGCTGGCCATGCAGGTCATTGAAAGGACAGTAATTTAGCACAGTCGCTGGTGGAAGTGGTCTGACTCCATGTTCTTTGGCCTTGGTGGGTGGGTTCCTGGGTCAGGCAACATCAAACATTTGTTCTGCACAGCAACACTGGTTATTAACCAGAGTGACTGCTGTTAACCAGTGATTCAGTTACTTGCCTACGGTCACAGAGGAGCTACTGAAACTCTATTCTTTAAGATGTAAGGAAGTTTACTTTCTCATGCAGCACTGAAATGTGTCCTTAAGGGAACAATACTCACACTGTGAGTCATAGTTACTCTAAAGAGGTTTATTTGGTTCTCTCTCTGCAAAAGCACCCTCACATGAAAGAAAGTGCCTTGGGTGAAGATCTGGGTGATCAAGATTTTAGTGTCAGGTCTGCCCCTAAGGACCCTCCTGCCCTTTGAATGTTCCTGGACCGTGTCCACACCTGTTTCCTATGACTTCTCTCTGAGCTGGTCTTGTCCATCTCTAAAGTTGTGACGAGGTATAATAAGTTGTATTGCTTGCTTGTTCCGATATGAATTGTAAAAATGAGACTAAACTCTTGGAAATTAGCTCTGTATAATGTGAAAATAAATACTGTCAGAAGATATGATCAGCACTTTCAAAGCAATGAGGGTTTCTGAAATAATATGATTATACACTGTGCTATTCGACGCGAACAGCTTTCTCTCCGTGTATGTGTGTCTCATGCTTCACACAGTGTATTGTTAGGCTCACAATGCTTTTCTTTTCAAGACTGTTTTTGAGTCATTTTAGTGACGTGAATCTTTCAAAGGGATCACATAGTATGACATCTTATTTGAATTTGCTATTGGGCTCTGGTATTCAGAGGATAATATTTCTTAAAATAATGGGGTTAGTCATTCAAAAGAAAGGTTTTGTTAAGCATTCGTATTCATAGCTCACTATCATTGTAGCTACATGATGTTTCCATTGAGGTGGCTTGGCATGCGAGTAGGTGGGGGACCAGATAAAGGGGAGCAAAAGGAGATCACCCTGAATTGCAGCTGAGAGTGGAAAACATCCTTTGCAGACTTCCATCATTATTCAGAGAAGCATTATGGCACCTCAGTGTCACAGGCAACTACGTAAGTGAGCTGGCCTGGGTGGAAGAGAGATTTTAATTTAATCGGGGTTTTTCACTCTCTCCATTTCCATAATCTGGGGGCATATCCCACTGTTACACAGTGGTCTGTGGGTGAGTATTTAGGAAGCTGTTGTCTGCGCCTTGGTAGGACAAGGCACAGCTGTTGTCTTTGCCCCTGTTCAGCTCAGGGGTGTGGGCCTCTGACTGAGAATCTGTTCTGAAAACACAATTTGAGTTTGTGGTGTTTCTTTCATAGGTTTTCATTAGAAACAGCCTGCCTTTTATCACCCATCCTCCTGGTCCCTTTACTACTGACATGTTGCAATATTTCACTGAATTACTTCCCTATTGTTTGATGGTTTTGATGTCTTCAGTGCCCATTAAATACTAGTACCTCAGGGCCCCTGGACTTGTTACCCCATATTCCTACTATCTTCATCCTAACTCTTTGGCCTTCTGGTTTCAGCAAATGACTCTTGTCTGGTTCACAGCCAAGGGCTATTTTCAGCCAGAAAATTGAACTTTGGGCTTATTTATGGAGCCTTCTCTACCCTAGGCATTTTACATGCAATTATCTCATTTTATTCATTATGAAACCCTCCAGGCTGGGAGAATGCAGGAGTACTTATTATTAACTCCATTTTCAATATAGGAGAATTGTAGCTTAGTTGGGTACATGTATTGTCAAAGGTCACCCAGCTGGTACATAGGAGGGCAGGAATTTTACTCCAAATCTCTGATTTCGAAGAGTCTAGGATGTAGCATTGACTCTTGGACATTGAGTGCTTCATAATCCCCTGGAGGGTTTGTTAAAAGAGCTTCCTGGGCCTCAGTCCTCAATTCTGAATCAGCAGGCCTGAGTAGGGCGCCTGGAAGTTTGCATTTCTAGCAAGTTCTCTGGTGATGCTGATGCAGCTGGTGTGAAGCTGACACTAAGAACCACAGGTGCAGTGTACAAAAATGGATTTCTAATCAGTCTGCCTGGATTAAAGTACTGGCCACGGCGACAACCGGGGAAGGTCACTTTGTCTCTGAGTCACTAATTGCTCATGTATACCTGCCTCACATCGCTGCAGTGAGGATTACTTGAGATGGAGCATTTCACATGCTTGATAGAGTGTCTGGAATGGAGAAGTCACTCTATAAAGTTTCCTGTTGTTACCATTCTTATTAAATGACCCTGGCAGACCTCTGCTATTTGGTTCTGTGGGATCCTGGGGTCCACTTTTGAAGTCCCATTATTTGCTTATCACACTCATCAAACTCTGAGGCGTTCTTGTCCTCTCACTAAGAGTTGTTGTCTCTCCAGCAACTGCTGCCCCAGCTCACATGTTTTCCCGTCCAACTTCAAGTGCTGTGTTTAGAAGCGTCTACCCCCACAGAGAGCCATATCCATCAATAGGATAAAACTTCCAGGCCTCTGGCTTTGCAGTTTCTCTACCTCAACTTTATCTCCACCTGTTCTCTGGCTCATTCACCTTCTGACACTGCAAGTGAAGATTGTTTGATTTCAGAACTCTCCTAGAATAAGCTCCTTGCAGACAGGGGCTGGCTGTTCAGGTGACACATCTTCGATCCTCTACCATACCTCCTTGGTAGCAGTGACCTGACAGATACCTGAGCAGTGAGTAACAAGGGGAGGGAGTTGGAAGGCACAGGTCAGATGCCACCTGGCATGGGTTACATTCCCATGGTGGGTTTTGTGCTCCTCAATCAAAGGCTTGAATGAGATCAAAGAAAACTTAAATACATGTCTTTTCTGTTACACCTGGGAACTCCTCAGGTTGGATATTTTGTGCTTAGCAGTTTGATAGCTATGCGATGCTGATAGCCAAAAGTCCTGGGCATATTGTTCAGTCTGTTGTACATTGGGGGTGTCCTTGCTGTATACCCTTGCCTGAATGAAACACAGGACATGTGAGCATGTACCATGGAGACTTCCTGAATCCCTATGATTCATTTCAAAAAGCTATTACAGCTGTACCGGGATCAGGCTAACAGGCATGGAGACATTATTTTCTTTTGGTAAGGATTGCTTTAACAAGTTTTTTTTTTTTTTTTTTAACCCTTTGAAGGATGGCTGATACATTGAATGTAGTCTGACAAAAGTAAGAATCTAGTGGGGTCCTGTTCTGACAGCAGTTATAGAGGTCGGCGGTTTCTCATGAAGTTCCGATGTGGGGTTATTCTGCATCTCAGTTTAGTTTAAGTCGGACATGACATTGAATTGGGATGAATGCCTCACACACAGGACAGGACATCCTATCTTGGATTGTGTTACTATGGAAAGTGAGTGACTTTCAAATGTATTTTGTAATAGTAGATGTTATGCTATCTTATAACGTGTTTTCTTCTTGATAACAAAAGTGTCATCACATTGATATGAAATTTATAGAAATACAAAATTTAAATGAAGAATATAGCAAGGTTAGAATTTTGGGATATGTGCTACTCCTCTTTTATTCTCTCTCTTTCACCAAACAAAGTTAGCTAATAGAATATATAGTCTTTTCTTACCTGCCAGTACAAAGTGTTTTCTCATCAGCTCTAAATATCCTTCAAGAATATAACCTTCATTGGCTGTATGGTATTCAATTGGGTGAATATAACGCATTGCTTAAAACAATCTCAGTTTTTTAATATTCACATTGTTTCCATAATTATTGATGTTAATAAACACTATTGAATGTCTATTTATGAAGATTTTGGTAGGAAAACTATATGAAAATGGAATTTTACTAGATCATAGGGCATGGATAGGCTTCTCTGTTCCAGAAGTTTCAAGTGACATCTTTGATGCCGTCCATTTCAGTACTTAAAATTGTATTGTCTGATGAAGACATAGAAAACCTCAGTGAACCAACATGCATTAAGGAGATAAGCTTGGTAGTTAAAAACAGGCTCCCATCAATCCTACATCTCTTAAATATAAGATATATATCAGGCCAATAACATTTGATTAAGCTTCAATGAACTGGTAATCCCTATTTTATGCATATTTGAAACAATGCAAAAAGAAAGAAGCTAATAAACCTCTTTCATAGAAAATACCTACTTGATGCCCAAATCAGATACTGACAGTAAAGGAAAAGAATATTTATAATCTTACTTAGGGCCACAAATGAATAATTCTTAAGTAAAGTACTAGCATATAAAGTCAATATTTTGTTTTATTTTATTTTATTTTTAAAATAAATTTTATTTTTATATTCCCCATACAATTGCAACCCCCTTATTTTGACCTCAATCCCTCCCCTCCCCTCCCCCCACCCCCCATAGAGTGACTCTGGTTTATAGTTTTTTGTTGATTTTGATTTTCACTTTCTTATAGTTATTCATTTTCCTGGTGCCTTATTTAAGTTTTCTAGATTCCTGCTATGAGTGAGACCATCCAGTATTTTTCTTTTTCTTTCTGGCTTATTTGGCTGAGCATGATCCCTTCCAGCGCCATCTGTATTGCTGCAAATTGCATGTGTTTATCTTTTTTGAATGCTGAGTAATATTCCATGGTATATATGTACCACATCTTCTTGATCCAGTCATCTATTTTTGGGCATTTGGGTTGTTTCCAAAGCTTAGCTATTGTAAACAGTGCTGCTATAAACATAGGGGTGCAGGTGCCCTTTGGAATTGATGTTTCTGTGTCCTTTGGGTAAATACCCAGGAGTGGAATTGCTGGATCATATGGAAGCTCTATGTTTAGTAGGTCCAGAAATCTCCACACAGCTCTCCATAGTGGTTGGACCAGTTTGCACTCCCACCAGCAGTGCAGGAGAGTTCCTTTTTCTCCACACCCTCGCCAACATTTGTTGTTGCTAGTTTTTTTAATATGTGCCATTCTCACTGGTGTGAGATGGTATCTCATGGTAGTTTTGATTTGCATCTCCCTGATGACAAGTGATGGTGAACATTTTTTCATATGCCTGGTGGTCATTTGCATTTCCTCGTCACAGAAGTTTCTTTTTAGCTCTTCTGCCCATTTTTTGACTGGATTATTTTCTTTGTTGTTGTTGAGTCTCATCAGCTCTTTGTAGATTTTTGTGATCAGTCCTTTATCGTTAGTGATGGGTGCAAAAATGTTCTCCCAGTCGGTGGGGTTTCTCTTTGTTTTGGTTATTGTCTCTTTTGCTGTGTAGAAGCTCTTTAATTTGATGTAGTCCCAGCTGTTTATCTTTGCCTTCACTATCACTGCTTTGGGTGATGTGTCTGTAAAGATGTCTTTGATGTGCATATCACATAGTGTTTCGCCTATATTTCCTTCTATGTATTTTATGGTTTCAGGTCTTATGTAAAGTCAATATTTTAAAAGTACATCGTAAGTACTTATGTTGGGAATGAAGGATGGATCTGTATGCCTGTGTGTCAACATATGTCACCCTATTAATATCTGAAAGAGATTAAAAGAGAAAACTGTTTATAATGTCTCAATAGATGGCGTATATTTTTGCTGGGGCATCGAGGACAGTGTTGACACTTTGAGGGTTACAAATCTCAGCAGTGAGAGTGAGGAAAAGAAGTGATGTCAGGCATGGAAAGAGGTGAAGCAATTGTGTCCCTGTCATGTCTCCGCCTCCCCCCTAACACTTTGCAGAGACGTCCAAGAACATTTCTGCAGCTCACAGCAACTACTCCCAAAGGTCTGCAGAGGCAAGTGCTCCATGGAGCAGTTCAGAGAAAGGCAAAAGCAGGGTAAACTGATCACTCTCTTCCTCCTGACTCTTGCTTACCTTGGCTGAAGTTTCCTTCCACAGAAACCTAATACTTCTGTACACCTAGCAACAGGGGACTCCTAAAAATATCAGATCCTCAATTAGAACTTATAGAATATATTAAATTGCAGTTATATTAGTAGATGTTCCTATTTTATTCCTGACTCTGAACCTAGCAAATAATAGGTGATGAACAAATATTTGCAAAATGAATGTCTCCAGTGTTTCACCTTTAAATATGATTTTGGCTATCATCCAATACTTCCACATTTCGGTGCTCTAGGAACTCTGCATATTTTTCGTATGTTTTAATGATCGTTTCAATTGGAAGCTTAGAAGAAGTATTTTAGAAATTCATGACTTTCCTCTGGAGTGCCATGATTGACATTTTAATCTAAATGAGGTATTGTGCCTGGCGTGAGTGAATGCTCAATAAATACTTTAAAAATTGAATTCATGAAGAAGCTGAGAAGGGTGAAGGGAGTACCATCTTTAGCTTGATTTGTAATTTTCTAACAACCAGATATTTACTAACCAGACCTCTTTTATTTTCTTGTCCTGGGCCTAGCAAATGGTAGGGATGGGCTTAATCAGGGGAACTAGTGTTTAGTAGCAATGTTCTGGCACAGACTGAAGTCCTTTACGTATCATCATAACAAAACCCTGCAAGGTTGACATGATTTCTCCTTTGCAGATAAGAAAACAGTTTCAAACAGGTTACCTGAATCTCTTCATATCACACGACCTCAATCATAGCAGAGTTGGCATTCCAGCCCAGTTGGTCTAACATCAAAATCTGGGTTCTTTTCTTACATGATAGTGCTGGTTCCAGAGTCACAATCAGAACTACCATTTATTTTTGTTTACTTTCCCTACATTGTATTTTGTGCTCAGCATCTCCATGAGAAAGCGTGGTGAGAGACTGAAAGTTTTCCCCTGAACTTCAGGAACAAGGAAAGGATGCCTTTTTATACTGTGCTATTCCATATTATACTGGGAATTCTAGCATTAGAATTGGAAAGGAAGATGTAAAATTATCTCTACATACAGATAACATGATCCCTATATATAGAAATCCCACAAATCTGTTTTATAGTTTTACAGTGCACCGTCTTTCACATCTTTGGTAAAATTTATTTCTGCTATTTTAATCTTTTGGGGACTATTTAAAATGTAGAAATTGTTTTCTTTATTTCCTTTTCAGAGTGTTGATCATTAGTGTATAAAAACATAACTGGTTTTTGTGTGTTCACCTTGTATAACTGTTCAGAGTCGAGAAATCTATCATAGAGACAGACTGCAGAGTGGTGGCTGCCCAGCCTCAGGGTGAGGAGTGATCAAAGAATCCACTGGATAAGCTTAGGGTTTTATTTATAAGTGATGGAAATGTTCTGGAACTAAATGGTGGGTTGGAACTAGATGGTTTTACAACACTATAAAGCTACTAAAGGGTGCTGAATTGCTCTCTTTATTTTTTAAGATTTATTTATTTATTTATTTATTTATTTATTTATTTATTTATTTATTTATTTATTTATACAAGCACTGGGTACAGTCAGGAAGCACAGGAGGGCGAGAGAATTCACCAGAGCCAGAGGGGAGAGCAGAGCAGGCAGACTGATGAAGTACATTGCTGAGGGGAGCAGCAGGCGGCAGGAGAGGTCTGCGCACCTTGTAGGACCCTCTCCCGGTGACCCGGAATCGAACCGGCGCTGCAGAGGATGCGGGCAGCTTCGCAACCCAGCGCTCAACTGCTGCGCCACTGGGGAGGCCCCTGAATTACTCTCTTTAAAGTGGAGAATTTTATGTAATATGAATTTCATCTCAATAAATTTCTTAAAAAACATGACCAATCACCAGGGCTTCTAGTGGTCTCAAATGGATACCGCCAGGTCTATTTGGAAAAGAAAGTTCAAGTGGTTCAGCAGTGGGCCAGGGGTGGCAAACCTTTGGCACCCGTGAGCTTTATGTGCATCATCCCACTACCCTGCTCCTGCTTAGTCCTCTTAGGCTTTGACTCAGTGGGTCTTATGCTATATGTCTAAGTCTGTTTTGATCTTCAAATAAAAAGATGCTAAGGTGAAATGATATGCAAGATATTTGGGAAGCATAGCCACAAACAATTAAGGGGGGAGAGACCAGATTATGTAGGAAGACCTTTGAAATTGCCATTCAAGTTTAACACCTGTGAAAGGAAAACGGGAAGCAGAGGGCAGGGTTTAGTGACACCCTAAGAAAGTCTCAACCAGCCAGTGTGGGCGCCTAGAGCAAAGCTTCCCACCAGGGCATCAGCTTTGGGCCAGAGTGACTCTTCTATGGCACCTGAATCGTTCTCCACCACGATTGTGGCCTCCTGTGGCTGCTGTGGAGTCAAAGTGGAGGCAGCTGACTCTTCCACCAGCTACCCCTCGCAGCAAGTTTTCTTGAGAGAAAACCTGAGCAGTCCACTCCGTGGTCATAGCAAGTCTCATCAGCTCCCTGAACCTGAACCCCATTTACAAAATTGAGTAAATGTCTTTTCTATTGTCAGGTTTTCAGAGAACTAAATGAGATAGCAGAGGTACCTGGCATAGTCTCTGGAATGAATAGACGTGACTGACCATTTATTCTTTCTCCCATTATACATATGATCAAACTGTCTCAGAGGGAGAAAAACCGCCTTCCCAGAGGCCACATGGCTCATAGTGGCATATGCAAGATTAAACCCCGGCCTGACCACATGCCCCACACATGTTCCATTCAAGCACATAGTTACCTAAGAATTGATTCCCAGTATTTGGAACTGGGGACGCCACACTCTGTGTGTTCCGTGAAGCTGTCTGTGGAGAAACATCTGCCAGCCCTAGGGGTGCACATATGCTTAATTTCCTTCTGTCTTACTTCCCATTGGCACATCTCTGAGAAGTGCCAAGCATCTTATTCTCTCATCATTAGATACATATTGGCATTTGGAGCTTTTGGAAGGATTATAACATTTCCAGCACTGAAATATTCATCTTTGATAAACACTATCTTAGGAGGAAAAAAATTAAGATGTAAATTGGTTCCATTTAAATCTCACTCATTCTACCACACAACCCCACCAGGTTGATCCAGCCAGACTGGAAATGGCTCCCTCTCTCATGTCAGCTGCAGAGAGGCGGTGGATGGGTAGCTGCTGCTCCTTGTCTGGGGCTCTGTGTGCATGGGAGGGAGCCAGCGAGGACCTGAGCTGAGCTCTGGCCACTGCATGTCCCCTGCTGCTACTGCTGCTGTGAAAAGTGGAATAAGAACAATACTGACAGGCGCCAGAAGTACCTTCTGGGCAGGGAAGAGCTTGGAGTCAGCCATTACCTTGAGATGGCACAGCCATTTGCCTCACTTCCATGCTTTTCTGGATGTTATTCAGGAACACTGCAGCCCCTCCCTACCTCAAATTGGCCACATCCTGAAGTCATTGGTCTGCTCCCACTGCAGAGGGGATGGCCCCAAAGCAGCTCTTCTGGGCTTCCCCACCCCAATTCTTTTCTGGCAAAAAGAGACAAAGAGATACAGCTTTGCTATGCTTAGGAGATAAACATTTGGTGCCCAGTGTCCCTTGGAATACAGCATTAGGCCTGGGATTCACTTCTGGAATGGCTGGGAGCAAGAAATTTAAAGGTGAAAAGTTGGTCTCTGTCTTCAAAGAGGGAGACATAAAAACAAGTAAGTTCAGATCCCAAGTAATAAAGGTGGTGAAATTTTGTTATTAACATGGCAGACAGACGACAGGCAGGAGACTGGTTTGGGATTTGTGCGATGGGGTATCTGTACATCAAGAAGACAGGGAGGAGGTCCTGCCCTCAGGGGGCTACAACAGCTATGCATGGATTCATGGGGGCGCGTGGAGATGAGCATGGCAGGGAAGGAAATACAAAGGCGTGGTGTGTTTGAGCCAACTTAAAGTAGTATTGCTGGAGTGGCAATACAAAGAGGGGCCTGGTGGGAGATGAAGCAGCCATCAGAGGTGCAGACCAGAGCAAGAAGTGGCTTTGCAGATTATACTAAAAGGCTTTGATTTAATGGAGTCGTTGGCAGAAACGAGTGAGCATAGTAAGTAGGGGAGACTTGTGGTCACCTGGGTGTTCTGTAATTCTGTGCTTACGAGGGAAGATGGCTGGATGGGACCAGGAGATGGGTTAGGAGGCAGGAGTGGAGGTGTGAGAAGTAAGATCAGAAGAACACAAATGGCAATGGCAAAGGAGAGAAGGGGGTGGGCATGAGAGAGCTTTTAAATAATAACAACATAGGCAAACTGGGTGAACTCCTTTGGGGATTCTAGAAATTTTAATACCTTATAAAGTTGTACATGAAGAGAGCTTACCTCTCTCAGGATCTGGTGCAGCTGTGAGGACTCAATACATGTCACAGCAACCACTGCAACTAATAGTTATCACCGCTACTATGAATGCACTCACTGCTGTCATTTCTTATTCAAAACCTCTCTGTGTCTACATGTAACTTTTACTGAAAAACAAGCAAAAGAAAATAGGCTCTTAATTTCTGGGTTACAAATGACATTTCGGGAGAGAGAAAGCAATTAGTGCCTTGCAAATAAGAGACATTTAGTAACTTATTTCTTGATAGAGTCAATTGATAGATTATTTTCTTGGTGTAGTGTCACTTGCTAGATGTATTCTTGCTAATGGCCTTTACACACTGGGAAGCTTAAAAGTAGAATTTTTGTTCACTACTTGGCATTGCTTCAGTTCTTCAGTTTTTTAAATCTAAGCTGCTTCATGTTACTGCAATGAAAACTTTACAAGGAACAAAAATATTTGTAGGCAATAATGAATTATTTGATGAAATTATGTAATACTTAATGTAATAAGTAGTCTAGTCACATTCAAGAATTTAGGCAATCTTTGGAAGTCCACTTAAACCTATTTTATTACGTTAGGTCTTAATAAGAGAACAGAAGTCTTTTCCTGTCAAGCAAGGTGTTATTTTATGGCGTTTTATACATATTGAGTGTAAATAAAATGTCTGTAAACCACAGGCGGCAATTTGTTACTATGGACCTTGTTTGCATCAGTCCAGGGACTGTAAGAAAGTGATAGGTCTCATCTTGGGCTTTCAAATACATATCTACTCAACCTTCTTTCACCTTTTATCAGATTACCTTTATAATATTTTGTCTTAAAGGAACCTAAATAGCAACAGACATACTATGTGATTTCTTCAAAAATAACCTCTAGTCTCCTGGCTGTAGTTGGGGCATTGAGATCTACAGCTGTGTGGCCAGTGATGTGCTGGCTACTGTTTAACAAACCATCTTAAAAAAGAAGAAGATCTTATGTCTAGTTCTTTAATCCATTTTGAGTTGGTTTTTATGCATGGTGTGAGGTAGTAGTCAAGCTTCATTCTTTTGCATGAGGTGACCCAGTTTTCCCAGCACCATTTATTGAACAAACTTTCTTTGCTCCAATGCATATTCTTTGCTCCTTTGTCAAAGATTAGTTGACCATAAATCTGTGGGTTTATTTCTGGATTTTCTATTCAATTCCATTGGTTTGTGTGTCTGTTCTTGTTCCAATACCATGCAGTTTTGATGATTATGGCTTATATAGGTGAAACACTACATGATATGCACATCAAAGACATCTTTACAGACACATCACCCAAAGCAGTGATAGTGAAGGCAAAGATCAACAGCTGGGACTACATCAAATTAAAGAGCTTCTGCACAACAAAAGAGACAATAACAAAAACAAAGAGAAACCCCACGGACTGGGAGAACATTTTTTTTTTCTTTTTTTTAATTTATTTTTTTTAAATAATAAATTTTATTTTTATATTCCCCATACATTTGCAACCCCCCCATTCTGACCCCAATCCCTCCCTTCCCGCCCCCCACTCCCCACTCCCCAAAAACTGTCTCTGGTTCATAGTTTTTTGTTGATTTTGATTTTCACTTTTTTTATAGTTATTCATTTTCCTGGTCCCTTATTTAAGTTCTTTAGATTCCTGCTATGAGTGAGACCATCCGGTATTTTTCTTTTTCTTTCTGGCTTATTTCGCTGAGCATGATCCCTTCCAGCGCCATCCATGTTGCTGCAAATTGCATGTGTTTATCTTTTTTGAATGCTGAGTAATATTCCATGGTATATATGTACCACATCTTCTTGATCCTGTCATCTATTTTGGGGCATTTGGGCTGTTTCCAAAGCTTAGCTATTGTAAATAGAGCTGCTATAAACATAGGGGTGCAGGTGCTCTTTGGAATTGATGTTTCTGTGTCCTTTGGGTAAATACCTAGGAGTGGAATTGCTGGATCATATGGAAGCTCTATGTTTAGTAGGTCCAGAAATCTCCACACAGCTCTCCATAGTGGTTGGACCAGTTTGCACTCCCACCAACAGTGCAGAAGAGTTCCCTTTTCTGGGAGAACATTTTTGCACACAACACTAATGATAAAGGACTGATCACAAAAATCTACAAAGAGCTGATGAGACTCAACAACAACAAAGAAAATAATCCAGTCAGAAAATGGGCAGAAGAGCTAAAAAGAAATTTCTCTGAAGAGGAAATGCAAATGGCCAACAGGCATATGAAAAAATGTTCAACATCACTTGTCATCAGGGAAATGCAAATCAAAACTACCATGAGATACCATCTTACACCAGTGAGAATGGCACATATTAAAAAAACTAGCAACAACAAATGTTGGCGAGGGTGTGGAGAAAAAGGAACTCTCCTGCACTGCTGGTGGGAGTGCAAACTGGTCCAACCACTATGGAGAGCTGTGTGGAGATTTCTTGACCTACTAAAGATGGAGCTGCCATATGATCCAGCAATTCCACTCCTAGGTATTTACCCAGAGGACACAGAAACATCATTTCCAAAGAGCACCTGCACCCCTATGTTTATAGCAGCACTGTTTACAATAGCTAAGCTTTGGAAACAACCCAAATGCCCAAAAATAGATGACTGGATCAAGAAGATGTGGTCCATATACACCATGGAATATTACTCAGCATTCAAAAAGATAAACACATGCAATTTGCAGCAACATGGATGGCGCTGGAAGGGATCATGCTCAGCGAAATAAGCCAGAAAGAAAAAGAAAAATACTGGATGGTCTCACTCATAGCAGGAATCTGGAAAACTTACATAAGGGACTAGGAAAAAGAATAACTATAAGAAAGAAAATATCAAAATCAACAAATAACTATGAACCAGAGACACTCTATGGGGGGTGGGGGGCGGGGAAAGGAGGGCTTGGGGTAAAAATAAGGGGGTTGTAATTGTATGGGGAATATAAAAAAAAAAAGAAGAGGAAAAGAGGAGGAAGTGCCCTGATTGGGAGCATTTCCTAATTCCTGTGCAAATATCCCCACCATGGCTGATCTCAAGCTGCCAGAATAACACAAAGCACATTAGATGGAATTTCCTCCCTTTCTACATGTACAATTAGACAAAAGTAACCGTAGAGCTCAGATAATGGTAAAAATGCAGTAACATAGTAAGGGGTGAGTTTTGTTTCTAATAGAATTTAATTTTCAGTTTATATGATTTAATGTAAACAATAACTGTGTTTAACAACCAGCTTACAGAATTCCTGAAAAGGTAACTCTAGGCACTTAGAGCCAGCGTGAGGCAGCTCCAGCATACCACACACTAGGTGTTATGAAGATTAAAAAGAAGTCATTCATTTCAAAACTGCCTAATCATGTCTTGGAATAGGTCCTCCATAAATCTTAATTCCTACCCCCTTCATGTTTTATTAAGTCCCGTCCTCCTCCTTGAAGTTCATGACATCCTCCCTTTCAAAAACCATCTCCAAAGACAAATGAGCTTGATGCATTATTCAGAATGTTCAGGAAAACTTGGTGAGCATGACTCAACATACTCTCAGTCAATCTTCTTAGAAGGGTCAGCATGGAACGAGAAGGCAAGACACTGATGTCTTCATCTCTCCTTGTAAACATTTGTTCCTCTTCACAAAACCTGCAACGCCTGGATTCACTCACTGCCTCCTTTTCCCTGGATCAATAGTTTTTCATTTTTTCCTCATCCTAGAACTAACCAAGAAGAGAAAGTGATCTCATTAGAGAGTCAAATTTGTGACTTGTTTCAACTTCAGGTGAGAGTTCTGGGAGAGGTTTCCAACTATTTGTTGGAAAAATACATGCTCCACTAATTTTAACATTGTCAGTTTTTGTTTTATTTCCATCTCTAAGCTGCGTGAGTTGAAGCCCATACGTATCAGAACACAAATATTTTCCTGAATAAATAGGTTTTATGATTCTTTCCAAATTATTAAAGATAAAACATTCTCAGTGTAAAAAACATGAAATACAGAAAAATATAAAGATGAAAACAAGATTATAATTCTGCAACTCAGAGAGCCACCACTCTCTTTGGATGAACATATTTTCCCCCCTGTTTGTGTGAGTTACATAACTGGGATCAGGCTGTATATGAAATTTGGAAGTCAGCATGGATGCTTTTTGATAGGCAAGATAAATCTAGAATAGTCATACATTATGTATGAACATTGTTAGAAACAAAGTTTCATCAAAAAACATAAACTTAGCTGTTCTCCTTTTTCCTGTAAACTGTCATACTGCCTTAATGTCATGATTAAGTTATGAGAAATTAAACTTGCCCATTCAACTCGCCAATGTTATTACTTATACTCAGCTTCATGGATGAGGTTAGAATACACACACACACACACACATACACACACACACACACACACACTTTGGGCACAGGTGAACCTGGGTGAAATTCCAGCTTTGTTACTGGCTGGCTGTGTGACTTTGGGTAAGTCATTTCACCTCTCTGTGCCTCAGTTTCCACACATGTAAAATGGGAATCATATAAATGACATCTGGAAGGCTGGTTAACCAGAACAGATGATGAGATAATGTAGGTAAAGTGCTTAGGCTGGAGTAAGTGCTGTATGAGAGGCAGCTCTGTTGTCTTCATTTCTCACTGGTCCAGTTCTTCCAGCTTGGAGCCAGGTAGAACAAGTCACTCACTATAGTAGCAGAGGATGGAGGCTGAGCTATGAGGATTAAATATGTACAGGGCTTAGAACTGGGCAAACACAGAGAAAATTCTGTTAAGTGTGATTACTGTCAGTTCTTGTGCAAGTTAATGGTTAACTGGTATAATTTGACAACTAAATTGAGACAGTTTTGACAGTGAAAGGGAACATTATTAATAATTACATTGGGACACAGGTGTAGGCGAGCAGCACTGGGGGCAAGTCAGGTAGTCTTGGACAACATGAGATCTGTGGTCCACGCTACCTGTCCACCTGGCTTTTCCCAAACCCTTCCCAAAGTTTACACTCCAAGCTTAAATTAATGCCATCTTTTGTAGTTATTTTTTATGTTAAATATCCACATACTCTTACTTATGATGTTTTATCAGGTTTTCAAAAAAATTTACTGTGTGATTTTTATTTTCCTGTAGTTTGATGTTTAGAATGATTTGTATTTTTATTCTAATATTTCGATAATTATTCACATAATATGCTTAATGCTTCATTTCATTTTCTCTCTTTTCTGAATTTGCTTTTTAAAAAAATACTTATTCTGCATATAACTGACTCTAAGCAGTGTTTGTCTGTCTCTGTCTGGCTTATTTCACTTAGAACAATATATTCCGTGTTGTCACAAGTGGCAGAATTTTCCTTTTAAAGGTTGAATAATACTCCATTATATATTTATGATGCAAACAATATATATCTTTTTGTCCATTTATTCTTTGATGGATGTTTAGGTTGTCTCTATACCTCACTATCAATATTGCAATAAACATAGGCATGTAGCTATCTCTTTGAGGTAGTGCTTTTATTTCCTTTGGCTAGACATGCAGTAGGACTGCTGGATCGATGGTAGTCAGCACCTTACACATGCTGTCTGGCCTTCTTGGGGAAACCGAGAGCTGGGTGTTTTTGCCTCTTCTCTCTGTGCTGAGCTGAGGAAATAGTCACTGGGAGTTCTTGTGCACCCAGTACAACCACCTCTTGGTTTTATGTGGTGGGAGGCTGATAAATGTCAGGCCCCATGAGCATCCAGAGCTAGGTGGTTTGAAAGGTAGTCCCTGGGTGGCAGCCATAACACTTGGGGCAATAGCTATGTGGACAAACTCCAAGGAAGAAGCTGGTGACTTGGTTTTTCTGTTGGAGCAAACTGGGGACGACAGTAGGGGACATGCCTCCCAGCTCTTACAGGCTTCGGAAAGTGTCCCACTCAGCTCCCACATGGAAGCTAATTAGCACGCAGATCCTTAGACAGCAGCTGAGAAAGTGTGCAGTCAAATATTCTCCTGGGAGATGGGCATTTTTGCCTGCTCCCTCTGCTGGTGACGGGGGCTGGTATAGCCACAGGGGGTGCTACCCACTGTTTAATTGCTGCTGTTTTGTTTGCTATAGTCCCAGGAGACTGGTGAATGCAACCCAATGGCTATCAGAGCTAGGTGATTTGGGGATCCACCCCTTTGGTGGCAGATGTAAAAGTTGGGGTATTAGGTGTGTAGACAAGCTTTTTCCAGGAAATACTGGTGAGTTGGTTTTATTGTGGGAGTTGCCAGAGGTAGAAAGCTCTAGCAGTGCCCACCAGGTTTTTCAAAATCTTCCTCCTGGAAGGATCCCAGTCAGCTTTGAAATGCAGACTGATTTAGAGTTAGACCTTAGGCAGCAGCTGGGAGAGTAGAAAATCAGACTTCTTCCAGGAAAAAACTGGTGCACAGCTGTGTTTGCCTATTCCCTATGTGTTGACCCAGAAGTGCATAGTTGCAGGGAAGGCTTGTGCATGCATCTGACAGCTGCTGCTTGGCTGTGGTCCTGTGGGACTTGTGAACTCAAGCCCTGTTGGCTCTCAGACCTAGGTGATTTGGGAACCTGTCCTTTAGGGGACAGCCTTAAAAGCTGGGTTTTTTATATGTGTTGGGTCAGCTCTTTGCCCCTCAGGGAGAAGCTTAGAGTTAGGGATTCCTTCCCAATTGTATGATGTTTTGGCAAGGGGAAGATTTATGGTGAAATTGTGTTTCCTTCTTTTCTACCAGTTTCCATGTGGGCATTTTCCCAGACGCAGGTTGTATAGGAGTGACTCAACCAGTGTCTGGAGTCCTCTGAGGAAACTGATCCACGTGTAGCTGCATATTCAGTGCCTCTGTGAGGAGAGGGAAAACCAGGCACCCGCTATGCTGCCATCTTGTGCAGTCCTCATTTCCTTCACCAGAATCAATCACTAGCAACATGTAAACATATTGTCCTTCTTCTCCTGGTTCTTTCTCTTTTACCCTTGATTTTAATCAATAGTATTGCCTTTCCTATTGATTAACTTTGTACTGTTAAGTGTAACTACTTTTATTATTTGATTTATCAGTTTTAATGATAACGGTTTTTTTGTCAGATGCTACATTTCAGTTGGATGTAGGGAATAACAATCTTTACCTCCAAAGTCTTTCCTTATTTCTTCTCAATATTTTTGTTATTTGCATCTGTCCTTTACATATTGACTGTGTCTACATGGTCATGATGATAATGCATACATTCTGTTCTGGCCTCTCAGTGTTCACTTTTGTCTTAGTTTAGTTGAAGAATCAAATGTCTTCAGTGCACTAATCCTTTGGCATTATTCCTCCCGTGATCTTGTAATTGGCTTATGTTAGTCCTCTAGTGTTTTCTCAAGAAAGTCTAAGAAATGCAATGTACCCTTAAAAATAAAACATTTAAAAATGCCAACCAATGGTCTGAGGTACACTTTGACCACTGAACATCCTTGGCTTATAATTTCCATTTTTGAAAACTTTAAGTGTTGCTGCATTGCCTCTTGATATTTAATTCTCTCTAGAGAAATCTTACAACAGCTTGATTTATCCTACATGAGTGTTCATGGTTGCCCACATCATTATTTAAAGTGTGATAACTTTACTGGGATATGTCTCAGTATTGACTATTTTTGTATAAATTTGTTGGCTCATGTTGTACCTTTCAATAAATACACTCAAAAATTTTATTTTGGTAAAGTTTTTTCAGTTATATTTTAATTTGTTATTCTGTTTTATTCTTTTGTCTAGTTTTCTTTTAGTTTTATTGACTGGGAAACCAGCGTATTCATACCTTGGATCTTCTTTTTCTCGTATTTTCCATTGTCTATCTAGTCCCTAACTCATTTATGTGTTTTTTTTTCCCACTTTTGTCTTTATCTTCTCATTTATAGTTTCACCGTCCCCTTGCTCTCTGTGGAGTCTACCCTTTGAGTGTCTTTTCAAATGTGATTTTTATGTTTGTGATTTTATTTTTCTGCTGCTTATTTCCTAGGTTCTGTCAACTCATTTTTTCTTGTTTTTCCATCTCTTTCCTGAGTTCTTATATCTCAGTCCTGGGGTCTTCCTTAATTGAGTTGATCATATCATTAAGCTTTAAGCATTGTGGTGAACATTTTTTTTGTAAAAATTTTCATGTCCCCATGAAATTTTCTATGCTTTGTCTGTGAGTATGTGTTTCATACTCTTTTCCTCATTTTTCTTGAATTTTCTTTCTATCATATCTGTGCTGTTTTACATTCTATTGCTCTTCAGGAAGTAAGTGGGATTTTCCTGAACTAGTTATGTGTAGGAAGTTGCTCTTTGAGTGGTAAGCATCCAGGGTAAATTTACAAGCATTCCAGCTGAAAGATTTTCTTTTTTGTTGCTACAGAGACAGACTCATCCTAGTGTTTCTTGCGTAATCCCCTCTTATCTTCTCTGAACCAGACTTAGTGCAGCAGGGCTACTGCTACCAGCCTTGCTCACACAATCCAAGCTCACTAATGCAAAACAGAGATACACCTTTTTGCATTTCAGGTGAAACCCTCACCTTCAAGCGAATGTTATCCATCTTTCCTGAAATCTGTGGATGCTGACTTCTCTCATCTGCTTATTCATTTCCCTTCCTCCCAAACAGCTCTGCTTCCTCTCAGATGCTTTTGGCAGTCCTCTTATGTGTTTTGAGACTCCGTGGGTTAAATCTGCCTCCTGATCACACTAAAAGTGGAGTTTGAGCGTTTTCTTTTTTTTTCCTTTATTACTTTTATATGATTCTCATGAGAAAATAAGTTAAAGTGCTGATTTATGCAACCATTAACTTACCAGAAATCCTGAACACTATGCCAAAACCAAAATAAAAATAAAGCAAAGCAAAGTAGAAAGCCCAGAACCCTGTATTGACCATTGGCTGTCCCAGTCTTAAATCATTCCTGATTTTTCTTATTTCATAAAAGGAAATTCACCAATCCATACTTAATTTCACCAATCCAGACCCCAAACACTGTCTCCCCCTCAGAAAGCACCTCTAGTTGGTGTTTTCTAGAATTTTCCAAGAAATGAACTTCTTTAAATCTTTTTCTTCTAATGAAGCATTCCTTCTTCCATTCTGTCTTGGTTGACTCTGGCCGGACCCCTGTGGTACCACTTTTCCCGTAGCCTTCTCAAGCAAAGTGTGGTTTACACAGTGATGTTGTCTTTTCCTTACTTCCCGATCACACTCTTTCAGTCACTGAGGACCACAATCAGTTTTCCTCAGCTCTTCACTGGGTACAGTCAGAAGCGTGGGAGGGTGAGAGAATTCACCAGAGCCAGAGCGGGGAGCAGAACAGCCAGACTGATGAAATACACTGCTGAGGGGAGTAGCGGGCGTGGCAGGAGAGGTCTGCGTGCCATGTGGGACCCTCGCCGGTGGCCGGGGATTGAACCGGTGCTGCAGAGGCTGCGGGCAGCTTCGCAGCCCAGAGCACAACCGCTGCGCCACCAGGGAGGCCCCCACCTTTTATCATTTTAGAAAATTTGACATTACTTGAACATCCCATTTTCTAGTTCATTCGTTCAGTTGTCTTTATACAGTGATTCTGTGATCTTACAGCAATCTGGCTGTTCCTCCAGTTTCTCTTGTCAGCTTCTTCCTGTTTCATTTCTGTCCTATCCAGATTATTTTTCATTAGCCTTCATTTTAATCTTCCTCATGCAAATATTCCCACTTTCTTTACCTTCCTTTTCATCCTTGTAACTGTCTGATCTCAGCCTGACTGAACCATACCAGATACTTTCACCCAAGGGGCCTACCTCACGGTCTCTGGGGAAACATCACACAGTGGGAAAGAATGGTATTATTTTCTCATCACCCTCCAACTTGGCCCTCAACGATGCCCAAATACCTTATTTCAATCTCCCTAGTAGTTTTTTTTTTTTTTTTAGAGGCATGTTTATTTATTTATTTGTTTGTTTGTTTGTTTGTTTTGTTTATACATGCACTGGGTACAGTCAGAAGCGCGGGAGGGTGAGAGAATTCACCAGAGCCAGAGCGGGGAGCAGAGCAGGCAGAAGGACTGAGGTACACTGCTGAGGGGAGCAGCGGGCGGCAGGAGAGGTCTGCGCGCCATATGGGACCCTCCTCTGGTGGCCGGGGAGCAGCCGGGGATCGAACCGGCGCCGCAGAGGCTGCGGGCAGCTTCGCAACCCGGCGCTCAACCGCTGCGCCACCGGGGAGGCCCTAGTAGTTTTTTTCTTCATCATGAAAAGTATTTTATTTTTTGAGGTGACGTTGGTTTACATCACTCCCTATAATGCAGAGGAAAGTGCATGCTCAGATGTGCATCAATGAAATTCATTTTGTAGCTCTTCCACTCTCCTTAAATCCCTAAACTCCTTACTCCTAATCTTCATCAAATGACATATTCCCATTGACAGAAGAAATGGAAGCCATCCAATGGGAACTCCCCTCTTTCCACCACCATAGTCACAGACTTACCTACAACTTTCTTCCCGTTTAGTGGCCTCCCTCCTCTCGCCACCGGCCAGTGTCTCCATGGATGCGCCATCCCTGCTCGTATCCTCATAGGTCTTGCTTTCCTCAGTATCCCCTCAGACTCCTGCAGCATCAGTCTCTGCTCTCTGCCTGGATTCCCCTCCTCCTGCCCAAACCCATTAGCTGCTATCAAGAGCACATCTTTTAGGGAGACTCTTGAACCTTCCTGACCTCTGACTCTTAGATGCATTGGGAATGTTACCTTTTCATTGTGCTAGTTGCTGCCATCCCTGAGTGGTGCTCACTTATACCATGGTGCCAAGGTAGAAGTAGAAAACAAACAGTAGCATTTTGAAAGGCAATAAACTTTTCAATGTAAGAGCCAAGGGGATTGTCTCCTCTCTTTTAGGTTCATAGGATGGCAGAATTGGAAACTACTTTACAGCTCTAATCTAAACTTCATTCTACAGATAAGAAATTTGAAGTACAGAAAAGTAATTTTCCAAGGCCACACAGTTGTGTAACCCCTGTGTCCACTTGCATTTGTCCAAGTAACCGAAATATGTGCATGCTGCATTGAGATCTACTTTCTTGGAATTTTTTTTGAGTCGAAAGGAAGGATGGAGCAAAGTGAAGGTAGGGATGAGACAGTTAGGTGCATGAAGGTCTCCATGATCAGGGGGAACTACCCAAGTTCTTCACCCCTTAGGATTGAAGGGGACCTCAGAAGTCACATAAGCCATAAACCTGGGGGCAGGCCCTACAAACACAGTCACCAGACCATGAGTGTGGTGCTCACCATTGATGTGTTTAGGGATGGATGCTGCTCCCTTAGGGATGTGCTTCCCTTTAAAAAGAGTGTTGGTCAAGATAAGGTAACTTTTCTCTTACCTGAGAATATCTTTCTTCCTCCCTGACCTTTTAATTAAATGAGTCTACCAGTTTCTCCTTCGCTGAAATTATTTTCATTTCCTTCCCTGGGACATTTTTCACTACTCATATGTCGAAGATTGTGTTCAGGGATAGTTGGGTTTCAGAAGCATATGGCAAAGATCCTACCAGCCTAATTGGTAGAGCTTATTTCATTGGCTGTGCTTCCTAACATGATTGAAACTGCCCTGAAATTTATGAGGAATGAGTAAGTGTAAGGTGCCTTTGCTAAAATATCAGGTAGTGATATTTCCTGTAAGAAGTATTGGCCTATGCGTTGATTGGAAATATTTCTAATCAACACCCTTAGTTTCCTGTGTGTGAGCTCATTTTTTCTCACCTTGCAACAGTTCATCTGCCTTACCTCACTATGTGAGAGCACAAGATGGGAAGCAGAAAGTTTCAAAGCACCTGTTTCTGAAAATCCTGTGGTTACAGAAGTCAGATTTGAGAACTTCCTATGGTTCAGTAAGTTCTTTGCTACCTGAGGAAAAGAGGTGACCTATGGGGTACAGCTGTGACCTGTGAGGTGCACTGTCCCTGGAAGTTCTCCTGCACTTACTGTGATTTGAATGTGTCATTTGTTTCTTGTCAGGACTCTGGCTAGGGGTACAGAGTAGATTTTAAGATGGAATCTATCTGACAAGGAAGTTTAAGTCCTTTCCTCTATTTCTTAACACCTATTGGAAAGTGTCAGTGCTTTAATATGACTATTGAGTCAAGTGGAGCCACTGGCAAGGAACTCCAGAGTGGCACATGTTCTGTGGTGCCTGCTTGCAAAATCTCCACTGCCCATTGTAGCCAAGAAGACCTGCCTGGCATGGCCACCTTCTAGATGGTACTCAAATGGTGGCTCCATTCATACACAGTAGACAATAGCACTCCCTGTGAAAAGGGCTCCTCTGCTCTCAGACGCTTGTCAGGCAGCCAAAGCTATTAACACAGATTTATTCAATAGCACTACAGTTTGGCATCTTCAGGAGTGTTCAGTTAAAGATTAAAAACAGCACTTTGAGGAGTAGGAGTACACCCTTTTGACAGAATGGCTAATTAGTTGGGGAGCTTTCCAACAAGATAGGCAGGCAAGAAAGGATGGGACACAGGAAGAGTCAACTTGGATAAGGGAGGGAGAATGTGCAGAACAGCATTTGGGTTTTTGCTGAAGGGCCAAGTCCCTGTGGAGGGCACCGGGCTGTGAGGGAGTCCTGGCAGCCAAGGCCACGGTCATCTGATGGAGGAGACAAGAAGACATGAGATGCGGTAGAAATGAGACATGGGCAAAGCTGGGATCTCCACCTGCCTGCTTTGGTTTTTTTCCTTGCAGTCCTTGGATGATGTTCTGGATCTCTGTGAAGCATCTTCCTGGCTTAGAGTTGAAGTCTTCTACCCCATCATGAAGAATCTCTCTGGTTTTCTATTTGTTTTCCAGAAAAGGAGAAGTTTGAAAGCAAAAAGTATATGGATGGGTCACAAATTGAAGAGTGTCTATGAAAGAAATCATAAGAACAGGAGTTGGTAAATTTGGGGGTGGAGGGTGCCCATGCTTCAGTTGTGTTCCCTCTAAAGATGCCAGGGGTTGCAGGAACCACCCACAAACCTCTGGGACCTATATTAGTGCCATGTCTGCCCCAGCTTCCACAGCCACAGATTGAATAGGATGCCATGGATGGAGTGATAGGGGAGGGAGAGATGATGTGCATGGAATGGAACGTGACGGAAGGGAGGCTAGTGGTTAATTACAAATTCTCATGTCAGACTCTGATACTTAATGTGATTTTGACTAAGTTGCATTACCTGGTTGAGCTTCAGTTACCTCCTCTGTAATTATCATCATTCATCCGTCAACCCTCCGTCCCTCCCTCCCTTCCCCCCCCCCAGATATGGATGTAATTGTTGTGGGAATTAAAGACGTTAATTCAAGTAAAGTGCTTAGCACAATTCCTGGCACACACGAGGGTTCCATCTATGTTAGCCATCACGTTTATTGCCACTGATATGCTGGAAGGGGAGGAAAGAGCACTGGAATCGGCTGGTAAGGGGTTGCTAGAAAATGTGACAACTCTTGTGCTTGACTGGAACTGGCACAGACTGTGTACCTCAGAACTGTCCTCTGAGCTCAGGGTTGCAGTCACTGCCAGGGTGTGGTCACCCTTTTGAGCCCCTGCCTATAGCAAATGGGCAACTCCTCTTGCAGCGTAGTGACAGAAGAAGGACAGTGATTGGGGGAACAGGTGTCCCGGGCTTGAACGGCTTATTCCTTTTATCATTTGTTTACCCAATTCAACAAATATTCTTGTATTTCTACAACAAGCTAAACAGTGCATGAGGTTTGGGTCTATAATGGGGACAGTTTTACCCTCATTCGGTTCACCGGAGGGTGGAAGAGACACACCAGTGAAGAGATGATCACAATACAGCTAGCATGTGCTTCATTAGGGATGCAGTAGTTGGAGAAGTCAGAGAGGCAGACAAGGGGAGTGGAAAATTTAAATTGGCTTGGAATAATGTCAAGCCAATTGATGTTGACTAACCTTTTAGTTGAATGAATCAGATGATGCATTAAATAATAGAGTCAAGGTCAAAGGTATTTTTCTGATAGCTTAATAAGTATTTATTGAACACTGCCTCCATAGCAGCCTTGAACTAGGTGCTTAAAACTTAGTTGGGGCAGATGGCCTCCCTGGTGGTTGAGCACTGGGCTGCAAAGCTGCCCACAGCCTCTGCAGCATTGGTTCAATCCCCAGCCGCCGGCGAGGGTCCCACATGGCGCGCCCGCTGCTCCCCTCAGCAGTGTATTTCGTCAGTCTGTCTGTTCTGCTCCCTTCTCTGGCTCTGGTGAATTCTCTCACCCTCCTGCACTTCTGACTGTACCCAGGGCTTGTATAAATAAATAAATAAATCTTAAAAAAAAAAACCAAACAAACTTAGTTGGGCCAGAGACTTGATTTCTTTCACTTGCTTCTCTGTCAGCCTCTGTGGACTGATAAGTGGTGATGAGCAGGAAATTGGAGAAGGAGGTGGTAGCAAGGGTCACCTGAATTCTGGTCTGCCCTGGGGCTCTCTGCTTTCTTGTGGGCTTGGTTGTTTGTAACAAGGTGATGTATTGGTGCTGATGAATGAATGAACAACTAATGAGTGTGGTCACCATTTACCACCCGCTCACTCTCATATTCCAAACATGGTATATCTTTTTTTAAAATGAGAAAAAATTGGGGGCTGGTGATTGGTGAAGAAAGGAGAGGGCCAAGATGTATGACATAGAAGTGTGTGAAAAAGGAACTAAAAAATCTTAACCATGCCAGCAGCTGAGGGATTCTCCTATCTCCTCAAAATGTGCTTAATGGACACCAGAATTCAGAATGACTGACTTTGCAGCCGTTCTTTAGAAGCCTCTAGCTCAGCTTCCCCTCAGCTAATTCTGGGACTGGCTTTCTCCAGTGGGCTCTGTCCAGAGCCTCATTACTCACTGTCAGTACCCGAAACCAGACGCAAGTGCTGGAGCAGCCAGATGCTGCTCATTCCCTTCAATTTTTTCCACGTCTTGACAGAGGTGTCAGGGAAACAAAAGCTTCTGAAATGACAGCTTCCCCTGGCGCATGCCTGGGAGACCTGACACTCTCCCATCTGTTCCGATCTGGCCTGGAGTGAGCGCGGGCAGCAGAGCACCAGCGCAGGGTGCTTGCCTTGGCAAGCACGGCCAAGTGCAGGCCTGGACAGGATGCATCTCAGGCACAACTGAGGGGACACAGATTCAGGTCTTGACTTGGGCTCAGGGTTGCAGTGGCTGCAGGGGTGTGGTCGCCCTTTTGGGCCCCTGCCTATAGCAAATGGGTGACTCCTCTTGCAGCGTAGTGATGGAAGAAGGGCAGAGGTTTGGGGAATGGGTGTCCCGGGCTTGAAAGGCTTATTCCTTTGAATAGCTTTGGGCTGTTTTCTTATTGTAGGATTTCATAGATTTAAAGCATGAATTAAAAAGCTTTTGTGTTAAATACAATCCCAATTTTGTTGGCAAGCAACTTTTTTAAAAAGCACTATTATAAATGCTCTATACAGTACATCCTCACGCAACGTCATGGATAGGTTCTTTGTGGATTTTTTTTTTGTTTTTAGCTTGCTTTTTTTTTAGGTTTTTTTTTTATATTCCCCATACAATTGCACCCCCCTTATTTTGACCCCAATCCTTCCTCTCCCCCCGCTCCCAGTGTGTCTCTGGTTTATAGTTGCTTGTTGATTTTGATTTTTCCTTTATTATAATTAGTCTTTTTCCCAGTCCCTTATTTAAGTTTTCTAGATTCCTGCTATGAGTGAGACCATCCGGTATTTTTCTTTTTCTTTCTGGCTTATTTCGCTGAGCATGATCCCTATGGATAAGTTCTTTGAAACTGTGACTTGGAGAGAAACATATAATGAAGGAAGATCCTTAAATAATGTTTTTTTTTTCCTAATAGTGGCTGGAATTGGCTTTTTCTTTGTGAACTCTTTTGTTATTGCAGTACCATTGGTTTACAACACTGTGTATGTTCCAGGAGCACAGCTTCACACCTGGAAATGAGCTCACCATGCCATGCTCACCAGCTAAGGTCGAGTGACCATGCACCACACCCCAGGGAGCCCCTCCAGCTGTCCTGCCCATCCCCTTCTCTTCTCTTGCCCACCATTCTGTTGTCAGAATCTAAGGGGTTGGTTTTGCTTCTCACGTCTTCATATTTTGTGTATCAATGAGATCATATAGTATTTGTCTTTCTCTTTCTGACTTTTTATTTAGCATAATCCCCTGAAGATTCCTCCATGCTATCGCAAATGGCAAGATCTCACCTTAATAGCTGAGCTCTAGCCCATGGTACATATAGACTAAATCTTTTTATCCATTCATCCAGAATTGTTTTTCTCTCATTACTGTTATAACAAAATGATGTTGAACAAAACGATACTATTGGAGCAGCTGCTGTACTTCAGTTTGCTGATGTGGTATGGGTAATTAATACATGCTTATTCTAGATTTTGAACATCAATAAGACACAACAAGAGCTCATGTCTACCGAGTTCGCATAATGCTTTAAAACATAATACTTATAATGTTTTTGTTATAAAAGTAATATGCATGTTCATTACAATTTAAGAAACACCAAACTGCACAAGACTGAAAGTTAAAGTCAGTTGTAATCCTCTGACTCTGAAATAGATGAGCATTAACATTGTAGTGTTTTTTCCTCCTGGGCTTTTATCCTGCACATGCACCTAATATGTTTTTGAGTGATTTTTGCATATGAAGATAAATGACATCAAGAATGCAAACAGAGAAGAAAATGAAATTCCTTTTCTTGCAAATAAGCAACACTCTTTGAACGAGTGTTCTTTCAAACATAACTCAGTGACCTCTGTCTCCCACTGCAAAGACAAAGCCAGGAAACCATGGCAGAAAGATGGAATGAGGACAAGCAGAGGAAAATAAAACTGCTGATGAGCCAGGGATTGTTTTACATAGGGGAACACAAAGATGATTTGATTGATTGAATGATTCGTTCATTCATTCATCCATCAATAAATATGGATTGAACCCTCATTTGAACTCTACATATGGTATAAAAATGCAAATAGGACACATCCTTGACCTCCAAGAGCACCCACTCTGCGGTGGCAACCAGATGAATAGCTCATCGAGGACAAGGAAATGTCAGACGACTTGTGAATGGGCCACCTGAATGTGTGGGAACTAGCTGGACAGTGGCTGGAGGGAAAGGCACTTGGGAGGGGGTGGGGACAGGCTCTGTGTGCCATTCTTGGGGGTTGATTCTTTCCTCAGAAAGTACCTGGTGTCCACTGAAGGATTACAGAGAGAAGACGACAATGATCCCTTTTACATTTGGGCTGGCACAAGTGAAAGCAAATAAGATTTTGTCACCAGGCAACTGCATGATCCTTTGAAAAGCAAGCAAACAAAATAACTAAAAAGCAAATAAGTGAATAAACAAGGTTCTCTGACCCTCGGTTTGCTCATCTGAAATGGAATAGTAACTGCCTATGATGTCAGGGTGAGGATTAAATGAGAATGAAAGCAAATTGAGAGGCAGAAATCACTCAAACCTAATATCTGTTGGGAAGTGGCACAAGCTAATGTTAGTTGCAAGGCATAATATCGGTTCAGCCTCCTCTCTGTCCAACTCCCTCCTCTGCACCCCCATCCTACTTTCCAGACCCACACGCCACTCAGTCTGCTCTGCCCTTCCCAACAGCACTCCATCTTCCTGGCGTGCTGCTTCTTTCTCTTCCCTACTTTGAGAACTGTGAGGCATGGTCCTTCTGCCCGCCTGTGCCCAGGCAGGAGCTCCTTGCCGCCAGTTCTCTCCCTCTGCCGGGCAGCAGCCCTCCTGCCCGCTGGGTCCTGTATCATGCGGGGCTTCTCTGCACTGACCTCCCTCAGCAGAGGCAGCTCTTCTCCCAAGGCCGCCCGCCTGCGACCATGCAGGCCTCTCTCGGCAAACCTGTCCTCCTCAGGGCAGCCCTTCCTGCCCGCTGGTGTCTATGCAAGTTTCCTTTTCCTTTTCTCCCTTTGCATAATAAACCTTCCCTTTTGGCTATATAAAGAACTATGAGCCATCTTTCAAGACCTAACTCAAATATTCACCCTTCTCCAGAATGTTCAAAGAATTTTAGAGGCAGGGGAGATAGAAAAATCTCTCCTTATTAGGAGGCCAAGTTTTAAAGAATGGGATAGGCTCACTGTGTGCCTAGTGAGATTTGCAGATACGAGCTTTAAAATAATTCATCCTTGCTTAAAAGACACACCTACAATCTGGGTGTGCGTCTGTGGGCCAGGCCCCTGGGTCTGCTTCCTTTTGGGAGTCTCTTCCTCCCTTCCCCCATCAAAAACCCTCTTGTTTTATTCCTATGTTTTTATTTCATCCTCTAATATCCCTATATACGTCTTCTCATTATAATTAATTTCTTATTGCCTATATGAGTTTATTATTTTTACTTACTTTAAATTCTTAGTGCCTCTAGTCCTCTGTATTAATTCTGCTTTGAATCAGCAAATATTTACTATCTAATTGTCTTTCTTTACCATGCTCGTCACCTGCTGAGTTGTGGGAGAAGCAGGAAAAACAGAAGATTTTCCTCATCTTGTCCTCTCACTGTCAACACTCCTTCCTCTTGGGGTTTCTTACATTTTTTTGGTTAATCCCCCTGATCCATACCTGCTTCTGATTTCTGTAGATTCTCTATGATTCAGCCTACAGTTTGTGCTAGCTAGCCATCTTATTATTTACCTTGAAAAGTTACACTTTATTTTAACATGAGTATAATAAGTTTTAAATACTGTCTCTCTGTGTGTGTTAAAGAACCCAATTAGATAGATGACAGAACTTTGTTCCTCTGATCCTTAATTACTATGATACCTAATTATTTCCCCTCTTGCCTGAAATAGCTTACTTGCTTTTGAAACTCACCAGAAGTGAGCAAATCTCCCTACCACTGGGGGTTCTCTTAGAGGTGAAATTTCCCAGGCCCCCAAAGACCATAACTCCACCTGTTCTCTCCTTTATTCCATCTGCAGACATGAAAGGATCAACCCTTTTTCTGACTTTCTCACTTTCTTGACTAGGCAGCTGGAAAACATGTCAGACACCCCTTGATTCCCTACTCCCAAAAGTTTTATTTTGCCATTTAAGTGGAAGGATAAAAATCTTTTTTTCTCCCTAAGCAGAACCTTTTTTTGTTCCCAATAGTAAGATTATTTACCTTTTGTTATTTTTAGATAATTTTCTTTCTTTTTTTTTTTTTGAAGATTTATTTATTTATGTATACAAGCACTGGGCACAGTCAGAAGCACAGGAGGGTGAGAGAACTCACCAGAGCCAGAGCAGGGAGCAGAACAGGCAGACTGATGAAATACACTGCTGAGGGGAGCAGCGGGGCAGCAGGAGAGGTCTGTGCGCCATGTGGGACCCTCACTGGCAGCTGGGGATGGAACCGGCATTGCAGAGGCTGTGGGCAGCCCAGCGCTCAACTGCACCGGGGAGGCCCAAGATTATTTACTTTTTATGTCATGTGCGAGTGAATGGGAATTTACAGATGAGGGATTAGAGGGAGGAGGAGGGAAGAGGGCAGAGGAAAACAGAGAGCGGAGAATGAGAGGAAGAGAGAGCAAGCGAGAGGGAGACTTGAAGCAAATCATAGATGACTGGAGAAAAGAATCTTCAGGTTTTGAGAGTAAAATGTCTTTATGAAGAGAAATTCACAGGAAAATTCACAGGCAGAGGAAAACCTTGCCCTTGGTGCTGTTGCAGAAGACCAGCTCAAGCTAGGGCCGATCCCAGTCTTGTGCAACAGGGCCATTGTAGGCCCCATGGTTCTCCCACCACAGTAATATAGTGTTCGTTGTTAAACCATGACTTGAATTTCTTTGATTTCAGAAAAATATTATAAAAAATTAAAATAGAAAACATTTCATTTTATGAACTGTTTGCCCATCCATGTCAGGCACAGGAGAACATGCCCAAGGAAATGAATGATTCCCAAGGAGACGTCATAAACAATGCTGGACAATGGGTACTTAGTAGATGGTTCTAGAAAAAATCCTAAGAGTGATCAAAGACAAATTTGAGGGATGGACAAGAACTGGATTTCAAGGAACCTACCTGCCTCACACCATTCAGTGATAGACCTTGACGGAACATTCCTTCATCACTACAGAGACCTTGCTCTGGAAGACTTTCACCTGAGTCTAGGAGACAGGTCTAGTAGTCAGAGCCAGCACATCCTGTCTGCTCTCTCATGGAGCAAGATGCTTTTCTTAGACGTTTTTCTCTGATAAAACACACACTCCACATTTTTTCTCCCCATCTTCTCTCACTCATACCCCACTGAACAAATACATTTTGATTGCTTCAAGAAAAAGAAGCGAACACAGGCATTGAGTCAATCAGAACAGTTAGGTTATACTGTGGCAGCAAGCCCAGATCTCACCATCTCATACTCCGAAGGGTTACTTCTCACTAACAAGATCCTTGAAAAGTCTAGATAGTTCTGTTGGCCACTGTCTTTCATTGGTGGCTCAGTGACTCTAGATGCTTTGATGTTGCTCCACTCTTTCTGTTAAAGTCTTCTTTGGTCAACACGGCAGGGATGGTACTGCTAGAGGGTGTTCACTGTGGTTCTTCATGAAACGAGTTACTTCTGTCAACAACTGAGTGTTCAGAGAGCAGACATAGTGTTTGGTGAGAAGAGTGTCTACACAGACACACACACACCCCTTCCCATCTGTGTCTTTGGTCCTACTATTGTGTGAAAGAGGACTATGATAAAGTCAAAGTTATTTGTAGTAGGTTTTTAAATTGAACTAGATTCTGACTTTCAAGAACTATGGGAACACTATGGAGTGAGTAATGGAAACGGGGGTGTCATGAAAGCTTTCACAGGAGGGGATTAAAATGGGGCTATGAAGAAGGTGTGAATGAGGAGAAATGTGTCCCTTGAAGAACATCGCATAGTTTTCCATGGCATTCTAGCAGAGGGACAAGACTTGAAAGTGTGAAAAAGAGTAACGAAAGTAGAGCGATTTACAGTGACTGGAGAGAGAGTGTTTCCAAATGGACACCAGTAGGACAAGTCAGTTTGGGGTTCTAGACAGAGAAGTGTGGTGGCTGGAGAACATATAAGAACACAAAAGAATGCGGGTCCTTGATCTCTAGGTGTGATACCAACTTGTAACCCGGTTGCTGAGTGCAGCAGGTGTTCACCTAGAGCAGGCTGGTTGGATGTGGCTGGACTCTGATTTCCCCAGATGGCAGAGTCTGCTCTTCTGTGTGGCGTGGTTCTTGAACCACAGCACCTCCCACCCTGCCCTGGCTTCTGGGACCCCCTGCTAAGCCCCCAGTAACAGCATTTACTCCCAAATGCAGCCTGCTTTGGTTTGTTGTCCCTCTAACCTCTACCTTTTTCCAAAGTGTTTTATTTGTTCTGAGGGGTCTTGTTTTGCTAGTCACTTATCTTCAAATTGCCCAATGAAAACTTTTCGGTGATTAAATATTTGTAAAACAGAGTCCTCCTCTTTGGAGATTTTCAGAGCACCTTCAGGACTGAAACTTTGCTGCAAAGAACCCAGCTTTATTTTATAAAATCTGCCATTTTGCTTCTCTGGAAACTATCTGTTAGCACCTCATACAATAATAGAACAATAGGTCTGAGGGCACCGCTGTGGAGAAAACAGCCGGAGGAAGTTCCACACAGATGGTTGTTCCTTTCTAGTGCTGTTGTCAGTTGCAGAGTTTTCAGGGCTCTTTTAAGGGAAATATTGCAGAAGGAAAAACAAGAAAAAAATCATCTATTGTAAATACTTATCTTCCCACTTACCAGCGAGCTCCGTGAAGGTAGTGACGCTGCCTTTTCATCTTTGATCTTCCAGTAGCCAGCGTGGTTCTCGGCACAAACCTGAAGTGGGTAATAAATACTTGATGAGTGAATGAATGTGACAGAACCTGCAGGACTGCCAGCACTAAGGCACTCAAGTAGAACTGGGACCCCAACCTAGGATCTTTTTTTTTTTTTTTTGCAAGATTTTTTTTTTTTTAAAGATTTATTTATTTATTTATACAAGCACTGGGTACAGTCAGAAGCGCAGGAGGGTGAGAGAATTCTCCAGAGCTAGAGTGCGGAACAGAACAGCAGAGTGATGAAATACACTGCGGAGGGGAGCAGCGGGCGGGGCAGGAGAGGTCTGTCACATCATGTGGGACCGTCACCGGCAGCCGGGGAGCAGCCGGGGATCGAACCGGCGCCGCAGAGGCTGCGGGCAGCTTCGCAACCCAGCGCTCAACCGCTGCGCCACCGGGGAGGCCCTCAACCTAGGATCTTAAGGCGAACATGAGGAGACAGATGACCACAGCAGGGGAGACCCCGAACTTGCCCCCTCCATTTTCAGTTATGTGATCTTGCTATTTTCTTCAATTTTCTGGCTCTCAGCTTTCTCATCTGTAAAACTGGAATAATATTGAGTGGTCTTATATAACTGTTGAAAGAGGAAATGTGCTAGTCTAACTGGAAGCCCTGAGCACAGTGTGGGCACATAAGCATCCAGAAGCAGTTGCTGTAGTATATCATGGTTGTTAATTGTTTTCCCTGTGGGGTTGTCTCTGGGGTCTGTCTCTGCCCACTTTGCGGACTGCGACTTTCCCCGTGCTCAGCTTCTCCTCCCATAGGTGAGGATGGTAAAGCCACAACAGCATACGTGGCATTGGTCAAATTTCCTTCCTTTCTAATAAAGGCTCCTACAAAGCCTTGCCCAGTTACGGAGACAGGATCTATTCAGCCCAATATCTCCTCCTGTTGCCAGAGAACCCCGAAAGTTTCTCAGTGCTAGCAGGGAGGCTGTTTCTTTTCAGACTTTTCTCACATTGTTATAAAAAAGCAAATCCCACTTCCTATTCTGGTCCTCTTGAAGTGAGAGAGAAATAGAACAAATGTGAATGAGAGAATGAATGAATGTGTGTCCACGCGTGAGTGCTGACACATCGAGCCCACTCCTTCCGCCTCTGCTACAGCTTCCCTCTTCCCAAAGCATCAGCCATGCGCGTGGTGGCTGGTGAGATGATCTGGGAGGAAGGCACGATGCTAGCCTCCAAAATGTGCTCCTTTCAGACACCCCTCAAAACATACCCAGTCCTATAAATTCTCATCTCTTTGTTTTCACCCAAAGCTGCTCTAGGAAGGCCATGTGCCTCAATGCTTATGTTCTGCCATATTGAGACCTTTAGTAGAAACTTTTTTACACATTGGCTATAAAGGTAATGGCGCATTAGAAAGACACTCTAAGGAGAGCTTCACTCAGTATTTTCCTCAGGGTGTCTCCTAGTAACAGCCAAACACAGCCCCCAGCAGCCACTTTCCATGTAAGTGATGAGTCGCACATACTTCCTCACACGGTCTGTTTCCAGGCAGCCCCAAGGGCAAGTCCCTGTGACCCGCTGGCCCCGGCCTGCCCCTCAGCCAGGCCCACGCTGCTCAGTCCCTGTAGCACTTGTGTATTCAGTGTCTACTGAGCCTTGGGAAGCTGGATTTCTCCTATAAAGAGTCCTGTTTTCATGAATTGCTTTGAGGTGAGGCCCCAGACATTGTATTGACATTGGAAAGTGCTTTTGGGAATCACCTTCCAGGAGCTTTCATCTTCAGGAGAAACAAAGGGGGCAGGAATGGGAAGCTGTGAGCAGTGGCCTGCTGCAGGGTGGCCAGCGCCTTTCTCGATGTTGTAGCCACTAGCCACCTGCCTCAGTTTAAGTGACAATGAAATCAAATGAAAACAGATTTCCTCAGTTCACTAGTGACGGTCCACATGCTCAGTGGCCATCTGTGCCTGTGGCCGCTGTGCCGGACAGCGTGGAAACAAATGTCCCATGTGTGTCTGCAGCAGCCTCGAACTAGGGATGTGTTCCGTGTCCTGGGAGGTATTTTCTTTTATATTTTGTCATCTCAACTCTCTCTTCTTTCCTGGAACACCCCTGCTGTCCCCTGGCCACTAAGCAGGATCATGTCAAGGCTAGGATGTCATGCAAGGCAGAGGAGCAGGTCTACAGGAGAAGGTGGGGGAGCGGGGTGAGACCCATCAGTCCACAGCTGTACCTGCTCCAGGAAATTGGCGCTGGCTTGCTGTGCTGTCGTTTCTCCTGTCGAACATAAAAATAATCTTGCTCCCTTTTTCTTTTAAATTTAGACACACATATGAGATCAGAGGGACAAAGTCCATTTTCTGAGCCCCCAGCTTCCTGTTAACATGACATTAGTGGAAGAATCCAGCCTGTGATCATATTAAATAGGGAAAATAACTGAACAAAAGAAGTCTGGGATTTGATCTTTCTACTGGGTAAATTTAGTTGCCTGAGGAACAGGAGGAAATTATTTCAGTGCCAAAATAATAAAAAAAAAATCATCTGAATTTGCTTTTGCACTCTCATTCAGGAATTAGAGTTGCCTGTGGTAGGAAAGGGGAGGCAGTGATAGTCATGCATACAATTTCCTTTGGTATTTTATTCAGATTTTTCCTCTAAAAGATTCTATCTGCCTTTATAATTATCCAGTTAAATTTATACATCCAGTTCTCCTAAAAATGGGTGACATTTGAGTGTTGTAAAATTAATATGAATGTGATGCAATGGACATAATTGCTTTCTAGAAAAATCTCATCTTTATGACTCACTGTTTGAGACAAAAATGTGAGCCCGGAAGTTCCTAGAACATCACTCTATGTGATTCCTTATGCACATTTTCCCAAGAAAGCTGTTTTTCAGGAAATAGGATCTCTGCTGGATTTTTTCTCTTGGTCTCTCTGTGGTCACAAATCAGAAAGCTCAAGAAATGACTGAAATAATACTACACTTGAGTGCGTTGGTGTAGAGTATTCCAGAAAAACATTCACACAAACACATTGGCAGTTTTCAACCTTATTCATTAGAACTCTTGCCTTTTATGTTTCTCTCACTGGGTTTCACAACTGTTGTGACTCCACCATCTTAACTAATCAAGTGAATCAGATTTAATTAATTTCAATCAAGTGGGTCAGTTTCAGTCGATCTGAGTTTGAGACAATCAGATAGCCACACTGATGTCCCAGACTTCTTGATGAGGCTACTGTTAGAAGTTCTAACAGACATGTGCACTGCTTCTAGAGCAAAGGGGAAAAGAACAGTGGATTTTAAAAATATTTTCCTTCTTGTCTGCCTTCTTTCCTTTTTATTTATTTATTTATTTTTATTGAGATAACATTGGTTTACAAGACTGTTACGATTCGCGCCTTTCAGATTAATTTTTAAAGACAATCTCATTAATGTACACATTATACCTTAGAGAGTTTGGATTTTTAAGGGTTTTCCATTATTAAGGGTTGAAATTTGCCTTTACATGATCTAGAGAGAAATTGTTAATGACCATAGAAAATGGGCCATAAACACAGGCTTTAGAGTTCATTAGAACCAGGTCTAATGCCTGACTCTCTTACTTGCCAGTTATGACTTTGCGGCAGGTTACTTAGCCACTATCACTCTCATTTTTTACATCTATGAAATGGAATGAACATTTCCTACCTCAAGCCACTTCTCAAGGATGAAATGAAACAGTGTTCTTTGAGTGGAGTTAGTACTGGTGGCTAGGAAAGCAAGCAATTGAGCCTTACAGTCTTGATGAGGACAAAAAGTACAAATATTCACAGCTTCTTTCCTCTCTTGGGAAGATCGGTGTTTGTAGTGCCAAACTGGGAGCCGAGGGGGGAGCTGAGCAGGATTAACTAATGATTAAGGTTGGAAGAGGAAAGAAAAGTATTGGGTAGTCGAATTGTCAAAATAAAGGACCTTATGAAAGAAAAAATAATAAAGAATCTTAAAGTCTAGAGGACTGAACGAAAAGGGTACTGGAAGTTTGGGGGGCAGCTAGAAAGTGGGAGGGGCAGGCAGCAGCCGTGAGATATTCAGGCTGATCAAGAATACCTTGGAGAGTGTTCTGTGCTGTGAGCCACCAGTGTCTACATTTTGGAATCTTTTTAGGTAACTTGTGAGGTAGATGTGGCAGAGAGGTTAAGGGCTAAAGCTTCGGGACCTGGAGTTCTGGTCCAAATTCTTGTATGACCACACCAGGGCTGGGTAGCAATGCATATTTGTTTTGCTGTAAACTGAGGTGGTCTTGCTGTGAGGTAAGCATCCTAACTGGACCTTGGGTTATTCTGAGGATCAAGTGAATAACTCTGAGATGACCTAATCTTGAGTTGTTGGCAGTTATATAAGAGACTGGCAAATGTTACATGAACTTAGTGATGATGCATTTTTTTTAAGGTTAATAATGGTTTGCATTTATGCAACAGTCACTATGGAATGGGCTGTCTTCTGAGGACTTTATGAGGATTCATTCTTTTATTTCTCAAAATAACTCAAGTGAGAAACTATCATTATCCCTATTTTACCCATGATAAAACCGAGAGACAGGATTTAAGTAACTTGCCCAAGGTGATGCAACAAAGCCGTGGTCTAGCTTGTCTTGGCATCACACACTTGGCATCACATCCACCTGTACCATTGGGCACCTCATATGTGAGCTTCCCATCTTAAAATAAGCAACCTCTGGGAGCAGTTGGCTTTATTTCATAGATGGCCTAGTTTATACTCAACACCCTCGCTACTCAAATGTGGCCCACGAGCCAGCAGGATCAGAGGCAACAGGGAGCAGAAGCTGAGGCCCCACTCCAAACTCTTGAAACAGGAACTGTGTTTTAACAGGCTTCCAGGTGATTCGTGATCATGTTAACGTCTGAGAAGCATTGCTCCAGAATTTGAACCTTTACACAGAAGTGCTGTCGTTGTCATGTCTCCGCCCTTTCCAGTGTCTAGCACAGTGCTCGCCACCTACGAGTAGGTGCGCTCTTGATCCCAAATTAGATCAAGGAATGTTGAATATGAAATCAACTGACAAGTCCCCATGGTCTAGCACTTGATTTCTTCAGTGGCGTGAATGGATGCTTAGCCCTCCAGCAATCCAGCACAGCACCAGGTACCTAGCAGATACCTCATACATATTTCTTAAATTGAGATGGAAATGTTAGCAATAGAGACATCCAGCACACCAGCCTTCCCTGGATGTGCTGCGGCATTTAAAAAGGCCAAATAATGCCAAAGCAAGCAGAACAGTGATTATGCACTTATTCTTCACACGGGTTTAAGACAAGCTCTGCTCAACTGGTTCCCCTGTGAACTCAAGCTGCTTCTCTTCCCTCTTGAGCTTGCTATTGTCTTGGTGTTGTTTGCAGCTCATTCAGAAACTAATTAAGTTTCAGGATCAGTCAGTCCTATTGGAGAGTGCGGATATGTTGAAGAGGTGGTTTTTTTTTTATAACTTAAATTATCTGAGTGAAAGGACAATTATAATTTGCTTCTAAAATTGGCCAAAAGTCAGCTTTCATCAAAATAATTCTCAGCAGACATTGGTTTCCATAAAACCAGGGTATTGTATGAAAGGCAACAAAGAGGATTTAAATAGGCCATGGAAAATGTATTGATAATCTGGCCATATTAATCCCATTCTCTAACAGACTGTGAAATTACTTGTTTACTTCACTTATCTGGGGCTGGAGGTAGCTGATCACTCGTTGACAGAGCCCTGTTTTGTGATCACCTTTCAGCGGTGAGCTTCAGCTGGGCCAGGTCCAAACAATTTGACTTCACTGGCCTATGTACTACCTCCAAAGTCAAGGTCAGGACTGCTGTTACCTCTGGTCAGCCAGAGAAACTCGTGAACACTAATATATCTGGTCATGGCTTTTATTTGTGTATGGACAGGAAAGTAAGCCAGGATTCTAGGTATAATTCTGAAAAGTTGGAGGTGTGTCTTCAGTATCTGCTTTCTGATCCTAGCTAAAATGAAGGCTCCTGTCAGTTCATTGCAAGTTCAAAAATAATTAACAAGATGAGAACTTTAAGAGATGCAGTAAAGTACAAGATGTAGTACCTGCCCTAAAACACTTCTGTCTTGGAGTGCCTCTTGAGTCCATTTTTATTAGTTCTCAATTGCTGCATTACAACGTGCACAAACTTAGTGGCTCAAAACAACAACTGATTGTTACCATAGTTTCTGTGGGTTCGGGGATATGGTCACAGGCTCTCTGGATTCTCTGTTTTAGGTTTCACAAGGTTGCAATCAAGGTGTCTGCCAGGAGTGAAGTTTGACCAGGGAATGAGCCACTTCTAAGCTTACTTGCTCATTGGCATGATTCAGTTCCTTCCCGTCTGTTGGAAGGAGGACCTCCATTTCTTGTTGTTGCTTGTTACCCTCAGTTCTTTGTCTCTGCAACAAACTACTTTATCGAAACCAGCAAGGGAGAAAGGCTTTAGCAAGATGGTGACTTTTATATGCATTGTAATGGCAGGTCGATAACTTACCACTTTTGCCATGTTTTACTGGTTAAACGCAAGTTACAGGCCCCCGCACCCCACGTCAAGGACAGACAGTTACACAAGGCCACAAATACTAGGAGGCGTCGTGGTAGCCTCTATCAGCAACACAAAGTCTGACTTTTTTTCCAGCTGTGTTACTTAAGTTCCTGTCTCTCCTGGACAGGCAACAGAATCATCTGTGTTGATTCTGAGATTCGCGCTCCAGAGCTCTCCTTGGAGTCATGCTGAAGCTTGACGACTCCTCCTGGCCTCCTCCTTGCTTCCTGCACTTCCTTTCTATCCTCTTCCCAATAGATTAAGTACATTTGAGTTCCTATTTCAGGTTCTGTGTCTAGGATGCCAAGTAATACTTGCAGGAAACTCGTAGCACCTGTGAGCCTGATGGAGACCATGGAGGAGACAGAAAAACCAGCACCCAGTGGAGTGGAGCCCCGGGGAAGGGGTTACCTGATGGGACAGGCCATGGAGGGACTTGGCCACTGCTAAAGGCCGGGGCAGGAGTGGGAAGAAGTGTGCTCTCCTTTCTCTCCTCCCTGCCCTGGGTGTTTATCCTTTTAGTGAAGCCTAACAGGCATCTTGGTGCATCTGGGCCGCTGTAATAACACGTGCCAGATTGGGTGGCTTATAAACAACAGAAGTGTGTTTCTCACAGTTCTGCTGTCTAGAAGCCCAGGAGCCGGCAGCCACCAGAGTCAGTGAGAACCCTCTTCTGGGTCACTGGCTTCTTTTTGTGTCCTTATGCAGTGGAGGAGCCCAGGGGACGCTGTGGGATCTCGTTCAGAACAATAGTAATGCCACTCGTGAAGGCTCCACCCTCATGGCCAAATCACCCCCCAAAGACTCACATACTAATACCATCACCTTCAAGGGTTAGGATTTTAAAATTTGAATTTTGAGGGGCACACAGACATTTAGAGTGAGCTGGCAGGCAAGAGAGGTCAGTATCTTAGGTTCTCCTTAGGTCAGTAGGGAGGAGTATCAATCGGGAAGGAGGGACTACATGACCAGCCTAACAAACATTTTTCTCTTTTCTGTTCAACCATCATATTGGTATCCACTTGATCTTTATCATGTCCATTTTTCTAGCTCTAAATCTTTCAGGTATTTCCTATTGCTTAAAGAAATCATCCATAAAATTTCCAGATTATATACCTGATGAGGGTTGATCTCTGATTCCTTTATAAACTATTTGAGTTTACTATCAACTAATGCATACCTCAGAGTATAGGCTATGCTGTTAATGATTAAGTGCATAAATCCATTTTTCAAGACTCTTTCTTAATAATTTTAAATTATTCTAGACAGCTTTTGGCTCATGTGATTAGATTGTCACCATTGTTTTGCTACCTGCCACATGAACTTGTGAGAGATCATCTAACATGAATGAGACCTCAAACAACCCATTTAATGCGGCCGTGTGTTCTTAGGCAGAAAGTGGTATATCCAGACTGTCTAGGCTACAAAGACAGGATGCATTTTAAGGGGGTTGATAGATGTTTGATCTTAAATTAATTCTGGGAATTCTCCTATGGCTCTAGTTGGCAGCAGGGCACTGAATGATTGAAGCTTGAGTGTAGTCAGATTACAATAATAATAAGATCTCCACTTTTGCAGCACCTACTATATGCCTGGCATGGTGCTAATTTCAAATATCATTTCTTCTCCCTGCCATAGCAACTGTTGGGTGAGTATAACTCTGAGAGAACTTAAGTAACCTGCTCAAGGTCACAGTGAGTGAGTGGAGAAGCCAAGATTTCAACCCAAAACTATATGTCCCCTTGACAGAGTCCTCTTCCTTTCACACATCACCACTGAGGCACTAGGGAAGATGTTCCCTTCTGTAGGAAGACCCACGCTCTGTAGTAGGAGTTAGTGGCTTAGGAAGGCAACAGTGGAAGACGCTCATCTGAAAAAGCCACATAGAGTATGATTCCAACTATATGACATTCTGGACAAGGCAAGTCATGGAGACAGTAAAAACTATGGGAACAATGGTTGCCAAGGAGGGAGGGGAAACCAGGGAATATTTTTAGGGCAGTGGAACTACTCCGTATGGTACTATAATGATGGATGCATGTTATTATACATTCATACAAACCCATAGAAGGTACACACCAAAGCAAACCTTCATGCAGACTGTGGACTTGGGGTGATAATGAAGTGTCAAGGTAGATTCATCAGTTGCTAGAAAGGTACCACTCTAGTGAAGAATAATGGAGGGATACGCATGTGGAGAAAGGGAGCATATGTGTGTCTATAAATCTTCTTCTCAATTTTACTATGTATCTAAAACTGCTTTAAGAAATAAGGTCTTAATGAAAAATAAAAAGATGTGGGCATGGGCTTGAGCCTATAAGGATAGGAACAACTAGAAGAGATAGTAATGCTCCCAGAATGGCAGAAGAGCAGTGTGGAGTCCAAGGAACTGGTTAATGCATCAGGAAATGCAGAGCTCAGACAACATTGATTAAGGAATAAACTGTTCTTATAAAAAACTTGAATCATTCACAACACACTTCTGACACTGTCCAAACACAGAGCCAGCTTCCCACCAGTCTAATCCTTCTTTCTGGTCACTTTTCAATGTTACATTTCATATATGCTCTGTCTCCTATGTTGCTTTAATAATTGGTCTGGCCACAATCTGTAAGAGTAGAGGAACTATAATTGATTGAGCTGTGCATTTACAATGGGTACATTTTCTGTGTAAAGATGACATTTAGTTAAAAATGAAGGGAAAACTTGATTTTGCATGGAGTTGAAAGAAATCAAGGATATTGTAGCCCCCATCCTTGGTAGATCCAAACCATTCTTTACTATACATTTTATATGTGGTAAAAGTAGCACTGGATAGGAGAGAAAAAACTGGTTTTGCAGCCCCAACTCTGCCATTAGAGTAGTTGTTGAGGTAGACAAGGCACCAATCCTCAAGTTTTCTCATATGTTAGAAAAAAAATTTCCCAGAGTTCCTGTTAATGTTCAGGGTGTTAGAAAAATACCAAGGGGTAGAGATACCACTCTCATCCTTAAACTAATCCCACACATGGACCAAAACAGAAGCTCACCTTCAACCTAGCTGCCAGTTCCCCATATCTGATATTTTAGAATGGAGGTTGGAAAACAGTTTTGGAAGAGTGCCAGAGGGTAAATTCTTTAGGCCTTGCAGGCCACATGGTGTCTGGCAACTGCTCAGCTCTGCAGTTGTAGTGAAAGCAGCCACACACAGTTTGCCACTGGGTGAGCGTGCCTGTCTTCCAGTAAGGCTGTATTCGCCATGGCAGTTGGCAAGCCAGATTTGACACACAGGCCAGCATTTGTCCACATGTTCTGGCACATGACTGTTTGGTATTCAGTGCAATTTCCAGTGTAATTTTCCTTCAGCATATATAAGGGATAACATATGTTTGTGATATTAGATAAGTAGGGCATGGAGGGTTGGAATGTGACAGAAAGAAGGAAAGGGGAAGAAGACTGAAGAGCATAGAGCTTTGTGAGAGAGCATGAGGAGAGAAAATTCCAGTGACATCTGCCATAGGGCAAGGCATTGTCAGATTGGAAAAGACTGGCCTTTAGCATGAAGCTAACAGCTGTGTTTGGAGAGACAGGCTGTGTGTATGTATAGTGTTGACACACAGCCATCACCTTGTGAAAGAGATAGCTTGGGCACTTGAACCTAAGTGAATCTCAAGGAGAATTTGTGGGGGAAGTAAAGGAGGAGAGGAATTAGCCTCATTTTATGGATGAAGAATTTCCCCTCTGGGGCACCAGTGCTGCTAAGGCTGAGGAGGTCAGAGCTGTTTGCCCTGTGGAATCCACAAGGAAACAGAATTCTTGGAGAAGGATATTAAATTTTGCCTCTAGGAGAACTTTCCAGCATCCTTACAGTCCAGTCCTCCTCCTTAGAAAGGGTCTCTGCTGGTGTCTGGAGGACCCTCTAGTCTGGTGCCTGAGCAGTGTGTGAGGGTTACCACGGGGAGCTGAAAGGGGGGCTGCAGGCCCCCTTTTCTTGCAGTTGGTGTTTTTTTTTTTAAGATTATTTAGTTATTCATTCATTCATTCATTCATTCATTCATTCATTCATTCATTCATACAAGCACTGGGTACAGTCAGAAGCGTGGGAGGGTGAGAGAATTCACCAGAGCCAGAGCAGGGAACAGAACAGGCAGACTGACGAAGTACACTGCTGAGGGGAGCAGCGGGCAGCAGAAGAGGTCTGTGCGCCATGTGGGACCCTCACCTGGCTGCCGGGGATCGAACCGGCGCTGCAGAGGCTGCAGGTAGCTTCGCAGCCCAGCGCTCAATGGCTGCGCCACCAGGGGAGGCCCTTGCAGTTAGTGTTTTTATTAGGTCAGAGGCAGAGGTGTTGTGCTCTTCCGCTCCCACCCTCTCCCCCTTTCTTTCCATTTTTGATTCTGAATTCTGATGTGGCAGGTAGGAGCAGGGAAGGGAAAGGCAAGAATGGACCGGGGGTGGGGGGGAAATCACTTCGTGGTTTCACTTGGAGCTGATGGCATCTTGAAAAGGTGGTCCAGGCTTCAGAGAAGGGACATTTAAATTGTCTCTTCAGGTAGGACAGTATATTCTGTGTCATCATATAGAAGGAAAAAGAGAGCTGGATTTTTAGAAAATCTCAGAAACTTGGGATATGATTAAATTGATTAACCAACAAATCTGTAAAATTTCATACAAATCATGTACTTAATATAGAACTGGATTACTGTTTGCAGTCTATTGCACTAATTCATTAATTTTATTTCACAGACTAAAGTTTTTACTATGCAAATATATGCAAATCTATAGGAAAATAGTGTTTTTAGCCAAGTGCACCAACACTTGTTGGGTTTCTTTTTTTGTTTTTGGTTTGTTTTACTGGAACTGTGCCACTGGGGTGGAAAGTGAGATAACAAATACATTCAATATTTGAAACTGTGACTGAACAATTTTCTAAGGGGTGGTTGGGAGGCTTTCTCCTTTGAGAAATTTCGTAGTGATTGGCATGTCCTTTTTCCTCTTTTTCTTGCCTAAAACAGAATGAAGAAGATGAGTAACATTTATGAGTCAGCTGCCAATACACTGGGGATCTTTAACAGTCCCTGCCTGACCAAAGTGGAGCTGCGTGTGGCGTGCAAAGGCATTTCCGACAGAGACGCCCTTTCCAAGCCAGACCCCTGTGTCATCCTCAAGATGCAGTCCCACGGGCAGTGGTTTGAGGTAGGCGTGTGCAATGAAATGGACACAAGCATGGCTGGAGTGTTGGTCTGAAAATGTTTGGGAATGTCCCATCTTTAGGTGGTTTATTTTGATGAGGTGGAAACTTCTAGAAATGAATATGTTCACGTTTCTGCTTATACCATGGTGTTTTGCTGTGGCTGTTTTAATGCTGTGGATATTTTGACATTTTTAATTTGTGAGTCTGAAATTTATGTGGCAAGAAATCATACCCTGGGTCTCACTCTCAGCACTTTTTATTAATTACCAAGAAATACTCATGCCCAGTTGTTGACAAAGGACAGACAGCAAGAGGGTCAGGGATAGGCATAAACTCAGCCCCCAGATTGTGCTAGTGTGAGAAAGCTGATACTCCAAAAGATGGTTCCAGACAGTAAGCCTAATAGCCAATCCAGAGTGTAGATTAGAATTAATTAGGATTCAGGGGTTGGTGACTCCAAGGGACTACATTTTGGGGGATTGGGGAAGATCACTCAGGTAGAAGGAACTCAGTGGGTGGGAACCCTTCCAGTCCCACAGAACCCTGGCCACTGTGCGCACAGGAGGCCAGCTCCGGTCCTGAGAGCTAAACTGGACTACTTGTTATCAGGGGCTTGACTAGAACTGAAGAGTGGAGAACAAGACTGTGGGCCAGTCCTTGATCAAGCCCAAAACAGGTTGATAGGAGGGGAGCTGAGTTCTAGAAACAGTGTCTGTCCAGTAGCTAGGAGTCCAAGAGAGTCACATGGGATCCCAGTACATGGTAATGGAGCCGAGGGACCGAGAGGGTGTTCATTCCAAACCTCAAGGGTGGACAGGGCTTAGCTGGAAGTACGCCCGCAGTCTGAGTTGGTTGGGGATTGCCCAAAGCTGAATCCTGCTGGTGGAGCTCATCCATAGTCTCAGTAGTAAGAAGACTTGGGTACACGTGGGGGAAGAAGAGAGACTGCAAGCTCATAATTTTAATTGACTTTGCAAAGTAGTCAGACCACTTCAAGCATCCCCACATGTGGTGTTTGAAGAATCTGCTTATGTGTAGAGTATTGTCGAACAAACCCTTCTCCCTGCGCCTGTGCGTGGCGGCTTGCTAGGTGCAGAGATTCTGTGACTCCTTCTCTGAAGACCAGCTATCTCCATGTTGTTGAGAAATGGTTTGGTATTCTTTTCTCAATTTTATTCTAGGAAAAAGTTACTCCTTTTTGTGTCTACCAAGCTGTAACCTATCACAGACCTGGAGAAAAGCAGTGGGGATTTGCAGGGGAGAGGTTGTTTTGACTGCACTGTATTTGGCCAGATGTTCCTCTGACTAATGCTCATTGTGGACATAGTGGCACCTGTGGAGGGACAAGGAGGTCTGCTGTGGAGGGGCCCAATCACACAACATTTATTTGGAGTGAGAACTTAAAATAATATTAGCTGAACTTGAGCTCGTACTTATCAACTGCTGGGCACTGTTGTAGCTTCTCTATGCAACATAATGAATTTATCCTCACATCAGCAGTGTGAGGAAACACAGATAGAGGAGCACACAGAGGCAGAAAGGCTAAGGATTTGCCCAAGATGATTCAGCTTGTATGTGGAACTTCAAATGTTTGCACCAGACAGTTGACTCTAGAGCCCAGGCTCATCATTGCTACTTGATACTAATGGTGGCTACTGGTGTAGCCTTTGGTGGTTTGTGTGGCTATATTGCAGATTGAATTCTATACTTGTGTTTTGTTTGCATATTTAAAGTTAAAACAAATTGGATGAGGACATTTTCTAAGTTGTTTGGTTTTTTGCTTTTTTGTTTTTGTTTTGTTTTTTGGTTTTGGTGTGATTTGGCTTTAGCTTAAGATCTTTTAAATGCTTTTAAAAATCTGGTTTATGCTTAATGGTGGGATGGGGAGGAGCAGTGGGTGCAGCAGAGGAAGCAGCCATAACCCTTCCAAAGGGAACCAGGCATCCAGAAGGATTTGGAAAAATGTTTGAAGCCATGCTGGGGAGAGCAGAAGTAGACAGCCACCTGCGTTGGATCCCTCAGGACAAACTCTTGGAGCCTTCACTACTTCACCCCCTATCTGCAGATATTTGGGAGTTCTTCTTTAGGGGGAACATTACTCCACTGCACAGTAGAAATAAGTTCTCAAAAGAACTAGCACATTTGCTTACCCGTACATATGTGATAAAAGCCACTTTTCTGAGAGGGAGGTTGGTTAGAGGTTGGTGAGCAGATGATACCAAATGAGGAGGCAACGTGCCCAGGGAACAAATGACAGATGGGCCATTTGCAGATCTTAGCTTCAGGCTTACACAGGGCTTATACTGAGAAGAAAGAGATAAATGACCAGCACGCAAACTTAACAACTCATAGTTAACTTGGAGAATCATTTACACAGATCTCAAGTAATGCATATTTATTTAGTGTACACATTGATTTGGGGGGAGCGAATTTTATCCTATGCTTTTAGTCCTATGCTATGAGTTAGAAGTACCTGAGAGTCTGTGAACCAGGTGACTACTACTGTTTGCATTGGGTGCCAAGAGCTAGCACCACGGACAGCGCACCGCCATGCGCTGTAGAAATGTGTGCCTTCTACATTGTGGCCTGGAATATGTCTGGGTTTACAAGAGATTTCTGTCTGAATTACAGACTTGAAAGAAAGTCCATGTTGTTGTTATCAGTTCCTCGGGTGTCTTAATTTATCTGAAATCTGTTATTTCATTAAGTGTGGAGAGAAAAGAAAACAACTAAGAGACTAAATGATTTGCATAATGAAAGATTGTTGGGGGATGTCAGAGTGAGAATAAAATAAATAAGGGGTACTTATCTTTCAGAGAGAATTTTAAAGTTTGGCAAAGGAAAGAGCTGGAAACAACCTCTCAACAGATGACTGGATAAAGAAAATGTGTGATATATACATACATACACACACACATATATACACATACAATTGAATACTACTTAACTATAAAAAAAGATGAAATCCTGTCATTTGCAACAACATGAATGGACCTGGAGGGTATTATGCTAAGTGAAATACATCAGAAGGGGAATGAAAAACACTGTATGATTTCACTAGTATGTGGTACATAGAGAAATTAAGCAAGTGAATGAACAAAATAAAAAAAACAAAAACAAAAACAAACACATACATGAGATTGTAAGACCAAATTAGTGGTTATCAGAAAGAAAGGGATAAGGGGAGCATAAACTGGGACAAAGGGTGACTTGTGTAGTGTAAGACAGAATTTCGGTTTTAGTGCTAAACATAATGTAGTTTATATATGTTGACTTATAATGGTGCACATCTGAAACCGATGTCACAATGCAGTGTTTCCTCAATTAAGAAATAGGGATGTTAGCAAGTGTTACTATAAAGTATTAAATAAATACTAATACAAAATAAACCTCGGCAGAAGAGAGGCTTTGTCTAGATCAACAACGTGCAGTGGAACCTACCACAGTAATGGCAGTGTTCCCTGTCCTGTCCAGTGAGTGAGGGGCTAGCCACTTGTGGCTACTGCGCACTTACAAGATGGATAGTATAACTGAGGGACTGAAATTTTTAATTATTTAATTTTATTTCATGTAAGGGTATATGATAACAACTAGGGAAATTCCAGAATATTTTTGGTGTAGTAGAGAATTTGACTGGATTGGAAAGAAGAGGAAAAGGGAGCTTGTAAAAAAAAAAAAGTTACGGTAGGCTATTCATTTTGCCTTATGGTGGGGTAGGGGTGGGAAGCTGTAACTAGAGTTTGACATTTTATTATTACTGTGATTCTGGATTGTGCTTTTTTAAATGGAATTCCAGCAGCATGAGGACCCGTCACAACTTCCGGTTACCACCACAACAGTTATAACTTCCTTCAGATGACCTGCCCATCTTGAGGTTATACTGTTGTTCTTCCAATTGGCTGTAGATCTCTAAATTGGTTCATAAAAATGTAAGCCTGATTTTTAGACTCAAAGAAGTATTACCATCTAACCTTCCATGCTGCTATGCTATTAGGCATCAATAAAGATAAATTGCATTTCTTTGAGATATTGGGAATCATTATTCTGACCTAACAATAGATTGTTGCTTTTTGCAGACAAGCAGGATTTGGGATATATGTGTAAGGACTGAGAAGAAAGAGGGTGATTTTTGTTTTTTGTTTCCCCCAGAACCTAGAGCTGGGAGTGTATTTTTATTAGGTGAAACTTTCAGTAAATCTGTATTGGGTATGATTGTAACTGTCAGAAAGGAAGCAAGACAAAACTTGTAACTTAGAAATACATTCCAAACTGAGAGCTTCAGACCTACTATTTAGTTTCCCTGATTGAGAATTATGCTTCTTTTTAAAAAAATTTCCCCGGCACCTACTCCTGGCCATCTAATGATGATGGTATATGGTGCAGGTCAGTGCAATGATAATCTAGAGCACATTTCATCTTCCAATGAAGAGTGGAAATAATTTCCTCTTGTCTGTGGTACTGATGTATATGCTAGCTGTCGGAACTAAACATCATATCCAAGTGGGATAAATTAACACTTCTCAGGGATTCAAAAGGCAAGGGCCCTTGTGAATGAAAGACTTGTGTTTCGTTTCCTGCAACATATGTTCTATTCCCTGGGCATGTTGGATGTTCTCTGCGAAGCAGAACTAAGCTCATGATGTTATACCCTTTGGCAGAGATCCTATAAATGGCAGAGTACTTGTTTTCATTGAAAAAAACTGAATTATTTCTATGAATTATTTCTATGAGGATGTTGCTCCATCATCTTTTAATTCCATTTTCCATTCAATTTTAATACCATTATTTAGCTCCTCCATGAGAAGCTCTAAATAGTTCTGAAGATTAATTACCCTTGGGTCAATTCCATATGAAGATATGTTATGGTGAGTCATAGGCATTTGTGGGTTGTTAGTAATAACATCAGTTGTAATAATTAGTGTAGCTATAGCTAACGCATCAGTTATCACTGGACTCTAATGAAACATTATTGTTTATAATAATCATATATTCATGTAACATTTTATAAAGCCCATCTACTTACGTTATTTCACTGGCTCCTCATACATTACAACTCTGTGAAAAGATGGCAGGGGCATTGAGCTTAACCCCAGCATGCATTGAATTGCAAGGAAAGGACATGGTTTGTGTGCTCAAAGGCCACAGAGTCCAGTAGAAGTCACCTCATCTTAGAGGAAGCAGGTTAGAGTCTCAGATGGTCACATGACCTTGAGAATGGGCTTCAAACAAAGTCCTGTCTTAAATCTCTTCCTTTCTGAGATGGTAAACCATCTCAAAGATATGTATACTACTCTTATATGTGCATGAAAAAAACCCATCACATTTTCAACTCTCCATTACTTTACCTCTTCTCTCCCCACTCCCTTTTCACAGAGAGGTAGGGTTTGGTCACCCTATGATCTAGCATCCCTACTAGCAACACAGAAGAGGGCATATGCACCACGATCATGCACTTGCTCACTCCTCAAAAGACTATGGAATTGTTCAGCAATTCCTTCTTGGCTAGAGGGCTCATGGACGAGTTCTGTGGTACAAGTCTCTTTCATACGTGGGACATGAGTGACCCATCACCTTTTTGTGTATCAGTTCATGAGGATGAAATGCAAAATAGCAGTTTCACCCATACCTGAGATATTCAATTTTCCATTGCTCCAGAGTGCCAGAATTTTAATGAAAATGGGCCAAGCAATACAAACATTTAGTGATAAAAAATAGAATCACTGTCTATGTGAGATGATATCAGCAATGTATTAGCCACTTTATATATATTCTTTCTAATTCTCACAACTACCCTGCAATGCAGACTTTAATAGTCAAGTAAGAAAACGGACTCTTTGACAGATAATGAGTCATCCAAGGGCCACAACTAGTAAATAGTCCCGCTGGAATCTGGTTGGGTCCAAAGCCTGTGTTCTCTTCACTTTAACAGAGATGGGGAACTTGAACGTGGAGGTCTCTATCTTGTCTCCAGACATATTTTGTTGGACCTACATGTTCGAACAAATTTTGCACTGGCTGTTAAATTTTAAAGATCAGGTGATGTTTTGTACAACTCCAGATAATTTGGTTTCTTCGAGTAACCAGAAAATCCAGCACATGGCCCCTTTGATCCTTGTGCATCGATGAGCTGGAGATGGTTTGCAGCTGCCCCAAACCAGAGTGTGGCTGTCTTTGCGTTTCCTACAGACTGACCTGTCTGCCTCTCTGCCTTGCCTTCCTTCATTGCCCCCTGGAGGTGTTTGAGTGTAGACTACACTCCTGCACCCTCTGGCTATGTCTCTGACACACAGTTAACCTCTCAATTATGGATACAGACAAGGACTGAAAAATGAAAATTAAGTCAATTAAAGCATTCCCTCTGGATATCACAAGCAAGCTCCTTTCTCCTAAGATTTTCTGTTCACACTTTGCTGACTTGCAGCATCTCGGTGGCTAACACCTAGCATGACGGATGATAAAAAACAACAGTTTTCTTAAGCTCTTCACCAAGTTTCAACTGTGGTTTCGCATCAAACTCCCATTTGGGAAAACTTTGATGCTGCTTTCCACCTCCCCCTTAACACATCCTTAATAAAAATAATTTATTTAAAAGAAATAAAAGAAAGTTGATTTTAGTGATATTTGAAATCTTACCCAGAACACTACATAGAAAAGCAAATAAAGTGAAATACTAGAGCTAGATATGTTTGAAAATGTTTCCTCCCTGCTGGCCAAGGTCACGTCCTGTGGCCAGAAGCTGTGAATACATGGAGTTCACTCTGCAGTCTCTGCACTTGGATGGACCTTGCAGAATAGGTGACAAAGTGGCTTTCTCATTTTTGAAATCTCAAAATTGTCAGTGTCCCAATATCTGAGAGCAGAATCACAAAGATGGGAAACTTCAAGCTGCCAGTGAGGGGAAAAAAAACAATTCTTGGATTGATTGTTAATTCTCATGTGCCCTGAAGACGACCTATCGGAGGTTGTTAATTTACGTTGATAAAATAATCGTTGTCCACTATTAAGTATATTGGGGTTCTGTGTAAGGTTTTGGTTTAAAAGGGGAAAATATAGTTGCCTGACTAATAAAATTTGAAACCATAGGGAAAGAAGAAAAATAATTCCAGAGCTGTAGTCAAACTGAACTATTTATGGTGTGACTCACCAGCCTTCAGGAAACTTCAGATCAGGCCTCCTGTCAAGTCAGGATGCTGTCCGAGCAGCCAGGCCCCATCTGAAGTCGGTTTGGAAACAAGGTCCAGGTTTGGAAACAGGCTGCCTGTGTGACCTTGCACAGTTACTTCTCTGAGCTTGTCATACACCTCTTGTTTGGATGGTCACTGTCAGGATGATGTCATCGGCTGGCAGGAGAGTGAAGTGGTTAGCTCTCAGATGCTGGAATCAGACAGCTGGGTTATCCCTGTGACCTTGTGCAAATGCTTCCCCTTCCATGGGCCAGTGGTCTCAACATTCACTAAGTGGCAGCAATAATAAGACCTATTCCAGGGGTCTGTAGGGATGAAAGATGATATTTAAGAATTGCTGAACTTAGTACCTGGGGCTTAATGGATTACTATGTTACTATGTTAAGGGAGATGATTTTACAAGGCCAGAGAGGTTAGCACACATCCCTGAGTGCTCTGCTTATAGAAGGTATTGCCAGGTAACATCTCCATGGAAGTGTGTTTAATGCCAGAGTCAAGTTTTTGGTCTGCTTCCCAGTTCGAGGATTCTTGGTCCCATTTATCTGTAAAAAATAACAGAACTTTCAGGAGGAAAATTCAGGAGGTCTCTAAGTTTCTGCCAAGTGTCTGACTAACCACTTTGATCTGTTTTGGCTCCCCTGATAGGGAATTATCTAAGCCTCCTTATCCCCTGCACTCTGTGCATTTTGAAGAAGATGAATAGACTTGGGGAGACTTCATTCCACTTGTCGTATTCTCTAATCGGTGGATGGGAATCAGAGGGGCCATGCTGATAACCTTACCTTCCCATCTTTGCTTCTGTGCCAACACTACCCTCTCCCCTGCCCTGTTTGGCAGTCTTATAAGAGAAGTGACAAGAAAATTCTTTCTGGAAACTCTAGATGTTCTCGGAGTCAGTTTATAGGCTAATTAAATATTTTATCTTGATCCAAGCTTGGAAATGTTCAATTCCCTATCTTGGCCACTGGGTTTTCAAATGCCTGATATTTCAAGAGCTTCCTCTCATCTGTCAGTTGACTCTGAGATGTTTTCTTCTTGAGTGTGAAGACTAGCTCTTCTTGATGAAAGATTACAGTTTTGGAACTATGTATTGCAGTAAGAAAGTTTGACACCTTTTAAACTCCCTTTATATTCTAACCTTTTGAAAACAACTTCTGAGAAACAGGTTTCTCATGGAGGGGCCTATTTAAACCTGTCCTTATTGAAGGTTTGTTTTATCTAGTTTGTTCCAGTTACTACTGTTGCATATATATTTTTAAACTCATGGATTTTGTGATTCAGGACCCCAGACAGGGCACAATGGGAAGAACTCATTGGCACAGTAGTCTGGGGCCCCAGTTGGGGAGACTCAAAGACAAGGGGTGATTTAAGGATGGGCTTCCAAATCATCTGCAGGCGCTGTCATTCCAGTGCAGGCTGGGACTTCCAGTCCGAGCATCGGGCCAGGCACAGACAACTTCTCTTAATGGGAAGAGTGTCATATGTTGGCCAGGCAGTAAAACTTCTATCTGGAAGCATTAACTAAGGAGCTCTGTCTTATTATCACATGATCCTATGATTACCTCAAAGGGTGTGGATAGGATGAATGTAGGTATATTTATAATCCCAATTTCCATTTAGGGTGCTGTCTTAGAAACTTGAAAGATATAAATATAGAATGTGTGAAAGAAAAGTCTTTCTACTCTGAATGTTAAACTTAGAAAATGCATAGCTTGAAGAAGTATAATAGGAAGAAAATATACATTGCAGTCTCTTTCCTGGTGTTAAACACAAGTTTTAAGAATAATGCACCACTAGCTATAAGAAAGACAGGAGGGGAAGAGAGGAATTCATTTTCTCCATGAATTCCTCACAATAGCCTATTGAATCAGTACATTATTTTTATTGCCTGTTTTCTCATCTTGAGAAAACTGAGATTCAGAAATGTCACAATAACATTTCCAAAATCATATAGTCAGTATGGGTGGAACCTTCTGTTTAGAATCATCTGACTCTACATTTCAGGTCCTTCGGTCACACCACGAGGGGTCTCCTGCTGGTACCCTTAAGGTAGTTCCGCCCCCTTTAGAAACTAACATGTCCATCCTGTGGCAGCCACACAGTCGTCGACCTCTCTTTGCTACCGGATCCTTTTCTTGCTTATCTCCACCTGCTTCCTTAAAATTTGACTCGATCACATCTTCCAATCCTAAAATAAATGTTTTCCACAAAAATTTCCTGTAAGAGAGAAGTTCATCATCCTATGGGTGACCCCATCTATCAGCCCACTAGTGGGGTATATGTACATGTAAATAGTTCATTTTTTGATTCATTCATCAAACATTTATTGAGTTCCTGCTGTGTGTTAAGCGCTGTTCCATTGGCTAGGTATACAGCAGGGGACAATACATGGCCCCGGCTTTTGTACCGGTGAGGACAATAGAAAATAAACAACACTGTATACTCTATTGTCAGATAGTGGTAAGTGATATGAAGAAAAATGAAGTGGGGAAGAGTATTTGGAGAATGATAGGAGACTAAGACTTCTCTGAGGAATTTGCACAGAAATCGGCATGGACAAGGGAGTGAGTCCTCTGGTGTAGGGAGAGTGTCCCTATAGAAGGATGAGCAGAGGCGGTGATCCCAGGCACTTGCTTGGCTTACCCAGGAAGAGCAGGGCCACGAGGTGGCTGGAGGGCAGTCGGCTTAGAAGGTTAGAGTGAGAGAACTCATGTGGAAGAGGCAGCCAGGAGCCAGATGTGGTGAGGCCATTGTAAACATGTGTAACACCGTACTTCCTCAAGTGTGGCCGGGATCCTGGATTTCCCTCCCACTATGAAGGGGGGTTGGGAGTCATTGGAAGGCTTCTAGCCAGGAAATGATGAGGATTTTATCAAGTGATGCTGTTGACTTGTGCCAGACAATGAACACAGACAAGAGCAGATGCTGGAGATGACTCAGGACCCGTTACACTTGTCCAAGTGAGAGATACAATAGTTTGGGTCAGGTTGTAACTATGGAGAAGGTGAAAGGTGGTTGGAAATGAAATGTATTTACAAAGTAGACTATAAAATTTGCTTGTGAATTGGATGTAGGGTATGAGAAAAGAGGAATCAAGAATGACCCCAAGGGTCTGAACAACTGGGTGAGTGATGATGGGTGTTTCTAGAGAAGAGCAGGTTGTACCAATAATTCCATAACAAACATGAGAGAGGCAGTATTTGTACGGGTACCAGCACTATAACAGCCTGTCTGTATTTGAATCCCAGCTCTGTTATTTACCAACTGTAAGAACTTGCACAATTCAGTTAGCTCCTTTTCCTCATCTGTACCATGCAGAGAACTGAAGTACTTCCATCATAGTCTACAATGGTATCTAGCTCTTAGGGCTATGTAAGTGCTAACCATCAATTGTTGATGCTATTAATATAAACTTGTGGATACTTAGGATTGTCTTTTTTAATGATTGGTTTCTTAGGGGAAATAATTGGATCAAAGGATAGTTGTATTTTGAAAGTTTTTACAATAACCCAGGTGCCTATTCAGAGGGCTCATAGCAATGTATTTCTACCAGCAAACTGTGGCACACAAAGGAGGAAATCCTTTGAAAAATATTTTTTAAACTTTAAAAAAAAGATTTATTTATGCATATAAGAACTGGGGTACAGGCCAGAGGTAGGGGGGTGAGAGGATTCACCAGAGACAGAGTGGGGAGCAGAACAGGCGAATCTACTGAAATACACTGCTGAGGGGAGCAGCGGGTGAGTCAGGAGAGGTCTGCTGCGCCATGTGGGTAGCTTCCTGGCCGGCCAGGGATCGAACTCATGCTGCAGTGGCTGTGGATAGCTTCATAGTGTTGCGGCTCAACCCCTTGCACCACCAGGGAGGCCCTGAAAAATATATTATATATTTGGAGTTTCATATATAGACTCCCCAGACCTTTACCATTCCCTCTTGCCCCAGTCAACAGAAGGAGGATTTCCCTGGTCTGGTGGGTCTTAAGCTCACTAAAGTAATTCTAATCACACTTGTGTCCTCCTTCCAAAATTATATTAATTTATATTAATATGTACATTATTTACTGATAGAATAACATAATACAGCTGATAAAATGGTAAACTAATATAATTAAAACATACCTGATTATTAGCATGAATAATTTTATGAATACAACTGCATGTGTGAGTTTGCCAGAGAGTGACAGCATGTGCAGGAGAGAGGTGAGCTGTCTGTGTATCAGGAGTGGAGTGAAGAATCCAAACACCTCTCAGTTGTCATCTTTAATTCTGAGCGATCACTGTACTTGATGCTGTGTTTTATTTAAAGAGAGGAAGAGAAATTGATTTAATAACCTGTCACATTATACAACACAAGAAGTACTTGGGAAGAGAAAGCACTCTGATATTCTTGGTGGGAAGAAAAATATTGTGACAGCTCCATGGAGAAATCTTTGTGCAGAGAGAACGGGTAGAATTTGTGGTGATGAGCTGAGCATCTCAGGGAAATCCACGCTTCCCTGGAATAAATCTGACCACTGTGCCACAGAGCTCTGCAATATTGAAGGCTGATTCCCTCTCATAGAAAGGGAGTGAGAAAACAAAAGATGTAATTGTTCCTTCTTTTTCTTTTAATCATTTCTTAAAAACAATTTATTCCATCATCATTTCCGCTAGGGGGTTTCCAAAATATTCTGTGTAACTGAGTTAGGGCAGAATAAAAACAAATTATGGTGATAATATGTTAGAATTGCAAAGTTTAATGAAGAGCATTGAATATCTCAGTGTTTATCTGGCAGCCTGGCGAAGTCAGTCTGTTCTTTACTGAAGGAATAATGTGGGGGATGAGCACCCGCTCCAGGCACCGGTGCACTCGTAGCCCCCTGAGTCAGGCCTATTATTTTATTTTTTTAAACAATATTTGCTTCCCCTCACCCCCTCAGTTTGAGTCCCCATAGTTTCCTTCCCCAAGGCAGCTGGGGCACCATCACCTCAGTCCCCTGTGCTCCTCACTCCCTCCCTCTGATCCCTCTCCCTCCTCCTCCCCTGCAGGATGTCTCTGATTTATAATTGTCTGTTTTTGCTTTGTTGTGTTTTGTACTGTTATTGTTTTTTTACACTGATGTCTTATTTGGTTGCCACAAGGGAGAACACGCTCCATGGGGTGCTGTGAGGCGTCTTAGAAAGAATTTAAGGGCTTAGAGAATTTGTTCTGTCATTTAGGTGGTTTCGAGTGGTTTGGGGGAGTTAAAGATGTTCAGCTTCGCTGTGGACTGCAGGGCTTCAGGAAGCCAGGACCACACTTGAGCTGAGCACCTTAGTAAATCTCACCTAGAAGGAGGGAAGGCTGTCAAGAAAGCTCTCATCCGTAAAGAAGTTACTCACTTTAACAGGACGGGGGCCTGTTTGGTCATTTTGTGGCTTGAACAGTGTTTGTCTTGTGTGGTTCAAGTGAGATCCCGGAGGAGTCTGGTTTTGTCTTGCTCGCTCATGGGCCCATCGTGGCCCTGTGACATGTCAGCACTCTGTGAAAATCTGTGTTCAGCAGAACATTAAGCCTCGGCTTATGTGCCAGGCCAGCTCCTAGCAACGCCAAGGCCAGCAGACAGCAACCAGGCAGCAACCGAGCCGGCCCCCTGGTGTCAGGGACAGCCACAAGTTAAGCTGTTCTCAGCTTATTACCCCAAGAAGGGAGTTTTGATTTTCAATGTAGGTAATCCTATAAGCTGTTTTTTCCTTCTTCAGTATAATCACCAATCTCCCATCTACTCTTTATCCCCCTGGTCAGTTAGAGGGAAAATCCCCACGAGCTCTTTTGGACACCCAAATTCTGTTCATCTCACCAATAGAAAGTTATTTAAGAACTACCCAGGTTTTTTTCCTGGTCCCTCAAAATCAACAAGCAACTATAAACCAGAGACATACTACAGTGGGGGTAGTAACGGGGCGGAGGGAATAGGATCAAAACAAGAGGGGTGGGGATTGTATGGGAACTATAACCAAGCTGAAAATGCATTCATTGTGCAAAAGTGAAAAATGATGTAAAATATATATAAAATAAAATTAAAAAAATATATTTTAAAAAAAGGAACTACCCAGGGCTCACCAGACAGGGAGTGAATTTTCACATGAAGTCTGGTCAGGATAATTTTTTTAAAGATCAGGTAGATCACCCAATTTCTGCCTCACTTATTCAGCCACCTCCCAGTTGTAGTTTGGCAATGTTATTTTCCAAATAGTCCATTTTCTAAGCAACACCTGCCACTGACATTCATTCACTGAATGGCTGTAGAATACTCGCACGCTCCTTACCACTGGATATGAGAATGGGCAATTATTCTCACCTTCATAAACTCATATTTCTCAAGGTGTGACACAAGATCTTGTTTAAAATGTCAGAGGAGACTGAGGAAAGCATATTCAACTCAAGACGGGGAGGAGTAACCAGGGAAGGTTTTATAGAGAGGATACTTCTTGAACTAGATCTTAGCGGATGAGTTTGCCAGGTAGGCAAGTTGGGGAGTCACATGCTTTAAAAAGAGAATATTATGCTATGTGCAAAAGACTGGCTTCCAGAGCAGAGACCAAACCCTCCCAATCAGCAAACCTCAGTAATTCTGATAAATGGATCTTGACAGAACTTTATGAAAGGACCATTATCTTCTTGGTGAGAGCTCTGCCTAAGCTATACCCCCCAAAGAGAATATCTCTTCCATTTTTAAAGACCTTTTGTGAGGGGGAGTCCACAGTCATCCTAGGAGGTCCACGGGTTTGAGTTACAGAGCCTTATTAGCACAGATGGTGTTCAGCAGCTCGCAGTGGGATAGGAAGAGACCGTCCAGGAGGGATCCGGGGCCAGTTTTGAGGGTTTAATCCTTTGAATAGAGAATAACCCTGATGCAGCCCTGAGCTTGAATCAGATTGCTCCTGTGCCACAGGAGACTGGATACGGTAATGCCAGATGAAACAGCTGACTCCGTTCACATCGTGAGATCTTAGCAAGCAACGGGGAAGCTTAAGGAAAACTCATTAATGGAAATAGAGTTACTTTAGTCTCAAGATTTCAGCCTTGATTACACACACCCTATTCATATACTTTCCCGTTGTGTTCCCCGCACTCACAGACTCTGACAAACACTCTGAGTTGACCTGTGTCTTTTTATACCTCCCAATTTTCCCCTTTCTCTCTGTTCACTCTGGTTAATGGTTTTACCATACAAAACTGATTCAAAAACTCAAGCAGTAGAGCACAGCCTTGATTATATTCATAAACAAATTGATTTCCTCGATTCTTGATTCTGGAACTTAGAATAGGGAAAGGTAAGACCCACGAGGGGATTATCTTCTTGCTCATCACTGAACTGCTAGCTCCCACAGGAGTGTCTCAAACCTGGTAGGCATGAAGCAATTACTTGAAAGTGTCAAAAAATGAAGTTTCCTCTTGCATGGAGAGGTTGTTGATGTCTCAGCAGTGCAGAGTTGGATTATTTGCAAGTTCTTCTGTAGAGGTGATGTTCTCTGTCTAGTTCTGGCACATCTGTTCTGAATGGAACATCTTGTTTCTTGAAAGAAAATGGGTTAAGGATATGCCTTTGTGTTCTTTGAATCATCTCAGTGGTGTGAACTTTTGTTCAAGTCTATTTTTGGAGGAATATCCTCTGATAATTATTTTAGGTATACTTCCTACTTTATAAATCATAAGTGTATCACTCAAGAAATTTTTGGAAAGTGAACCCAGTAAAACTAGCACCCAGATGAAGAAACAGAACAGCATCAGCACCACAAAGCTGCTCTAGTTTATCCTTTTGTATACTAACGCCCAACCTGTGCCAGCCCAAGCCACTAGCTTGGCTTCTAACAGCACAGACTGACTTGGCCTTTCTCGGACTTTTATTCATTTGGTGCATGCAGTATGCACTTCTAGTATTGGGCTTCTTTCATTTTATGTTATATTTGTGAGATTAACTGCATGAGTCCAGTTAATTCATTCAGTTCTGTTATATGGATAGACCACAATTGAGTTATCCACTCAGCTGCTGATAGGCACAATGAGCAGTGTCCAATTTAGGGCATTTGAAAAGAATGCTACTATCATTGTTTTTGTAGATGATTCTTGGTAAGCTTGTATAGATATGTTTCTTTTGGAAAAATACCTGTGAGTATGGTTGCTGTGTCATAAGATGAGCATCTGGTTAGTTTGAGCATGTGTTCCAAACAGTTTTCTAAGATGGCTGTACAAAAGGGCACCCCCATCAGCAGCGTGGGAGAGTTCTGATTACCCGATGTCTTCCCCAATACTTGCTCTCATCTGTTTTTTCAGAGCTATTCTGGTGGGTGTGTAGTAGTAACCATTGGGATTTTGATCTGCATATCCCAATAAATAAGACAATGAACACTTGCATGGATTTGTCGGGGCTCTGGCTAGACGATTTTGTGAAATACCTCTGTCTGATGAATATTTGAAGATTTTTTTTTATCATATTTCCATTCTGCATAAATGTTCTTAAACCTAACAGGTGTTCTCTTCTTAGCCTATTTCTAAGTCACATCTCAGTGACTATTATATTAAAACCAGGGTAATTCCTAATTACACTCATTTTTTCTATTATTCTTTTATCGTGGACCTCTACACACTTAAAATTATTAGTTATGTTACTGGTATTTATTATTTCTATTCAAAATGGTTTTCTTGACTCATAGTCGTTGCAATCATCATCCACGTTATGACACAGACTTTATATTAAGCCATGTTATGTCTCTTTACCAGCTAAGAATGCCTCAGCACTGAGAAAATGAAGCTAGAGGGCCGTAACACAGGGCTTGTTTTCCTGATGTAACAAGAAGCTGCTGGTCAGCTGCTTACATCACCAGCAGGAGCACAGATTCTTTTGCATGTTCCTTGTGCCGTGCTCAGTGAGCTTACTCTTTCCTCGCCTGCCCCCACCAGCCACCAGAGCTGTTGCCTCTTGGACACAATACGGTTGTTGAATTGCCAAACATAATATCCACATTTTTGCCAAGAAAAATGGGTATAGACAGAAGGCTGTGCCGCCCATGTCTGAAACCTTTTTATATTGGACACAGTTTGTCCCCAGGATGCTGATCTACTTTCATTATATGGTCACTTAATGGTAAATGTGGCATTGGTCACTGCCAGCTGGAAGACAGGCTGGGATATTAGTGGTTGGCTTTGTAAGCCACTATAGCAAAGAAAGGCAAGGGTTTGGTGTCAAAAGCACTATAAACCGTTAGAGAAAAATAGCCACAAACAGCATGAGGCCATCCACTCCTCTTTAGTCTTGAGAAAATAGCACTTAGAATGGCTTTTGAAAAATAGATATTTGAATACCAGTGCACCTTATTCCTGGTTCCAGAGCATGATTTAGGGAGCATTTGCGTGTCACCCTGGCTGTTCCTTCTAATTAGTGACGTCATACACACGCTCCATTAGACCTTGCCACATTCTACTCTCAGTTACCACATAGATTAACCTTTAGTAAAATTGATGATAAAACACACACCGACTGAACATGAAAGGGAGAGTGTGTCATAGCAATAAACACCTCTCACAATAAACTTAAGGGCATGCCTTTCATTTAGCTGTAGTTAGAATTTTGAATAAACCAGATAAATATTATTTGCTTTGGCTTGTTATTGGTGAATAGGCAACCTCATTTACCTTTTTAATTTAGTTGTTTCCTTTGCTGTACAGAACTTTTTAGTTTGATATAGTCCCATTGATTTATTTTTGTTTCATTGCCTCTGTTTTTGGTGTCATATCCAAGAAATTATTGCTAAGATCAATGTCAATGAGGTTTTCCTACATTTTCTTCTAGAAGTATTATGGTCTCATGTCTTATATGTCTTTAATGCATTTCAAATTAAGTCTTGTGTATGGTGCAAGATGAGGGTCCAATTTCTTTCTCTCTCTCTCTCTTTTTTTTTTTTTTTTTTGCATGCATCGAAGAGATTCTCCTTCCCCCATGGTTTTAGTAGGACTCTTGTTAAAGATTAATTGACTGGGGATAGATGTACTTTGGGGCTCTTTATTCTTTCCCATTGGTCTATATGTCTATGCTTACGTCAGTACCATGCTGTTTCATGGCTGTTTATTGTTTGAAATCAGGATGATGTATCCCTCCAGCTTTGTTCTTCTTTCTCAGAATTGATTTGACTGTTCTGGGGTCTTTCATGATTCCATATGGATTTTAGAATTGTCTTTTATAATTCTGTGAAGAAAGTCATTGGACCATCGGCTGGGATTACATTGAATTTATAGATTGCTTTGGGTAACATGGACATTGAGTGATATTTATTCTTCTGTTCTTTTTTAATGTGTCATTATTTTCAGTGGACAGGTACTTCACCTCCTTGGTTAAATATATTCCCTAGTATTTTATCTTTTGGTTGCTCTTATGAATGGGATTTCCCCTGTAGTTTCTCTTTGGTTAATTTGGTGTTAGTGTATGGAAAAACAGGACTGAAATCCTATCATGTATCTTTTCCAAACAGTGATATGAAACTAGAAATCAGTAGCTGGAGAAAAATTGCAGAATTTGCAAATATGTCTGATTTTAGCAACATTCTCTAAACAACCAATGGGTCAAGGAAGAAACCAAAGAGGAAAGTAACAAATGTGACTCAGCAAGAGCAAAACAAATAACCCAATTAAAAATGAGCAGAGGATCTGATTAGATACTTCTTCCAAGAAGCACACAAATGATCACCAGGCACAGGAAAGGTGTTCATCATCTCTGACTATTAGGGAGTCGCAGAGGGAGGAGGTCTCACCCTGTCCTAAGGCAGGGCTCTCTGGTCACATCTCAGAACCTGGCTATGCAAGAGCAATGGTACTTTTCCTCCCCTGTGGTATCCGTGAGGGACCAGTCAGAAGGAAGGAACTACACATTATCTTAAGAAAAAGAATTTAATATAGAGACTATTTACTACAAATAAAGGTGTTGAAAGGCATACAGGACACACTAAGGCATCAATGACAGCAACTGTGGGAAGCAGCAGCTTTTGCCCTTGGAGCCAGGAACATAACAGGCAAAAATTGACTAAAACTCAGACCTTTGAAGAGGCAACTGAGCTGTGTCTTCCAAGGGGATGATGGTGCTGGCTCTGTGAGTTCTGGAAAGACTGTTAAGCTGACTCAGCAGCTGCCAAGGAAATGAAGTGGCATCGCCAGCTTGAGAAGCCTTGCTGAGGGGACACTGCTCGGGGGCGAGAAGCAAAAGAAATGGAAAGTGATGTGTCCTCTTCCCCCTCCAGCCCAGTAATTAATTATCTCTTGTGACCCTTGTTCACAGAGCATAATGGGTGTCCAGCTGTCAAAGCAGAAAGGAGCCGGCAACCCCAGATCTCATAGAAGGCTGGGCTTAAAACCGAGATGCAAGCTTTTAATAGCTGGCCTACCCGCTTCCTTCCAAAAGCTGTCAGTTATGAGCTGTCTACAGTTAGTCCACAAGACAGCTGAGCACCTACCTGTGCTTTCCCTGATGCTTAATCAGATTTCATCTTCATATGCCAGCAGTGCTGGAGGTGACAGTAGGTTTCCCGTTCTTCACCATACTTTGCCCTGTGATCTTGGATATTGGAAAGTGGTCACGCTCCAGGCTATAATAAGCAGTGGAAGTTTGACTCTTATGTGAAGTTTGAAACTCAACTCAGCCGTTGACTATCTGGGCAAAAGTCTTTGCCATCCTGTGGCTCAGTTCCTTCAGTTTCTTTCATGAAAGAACCTCTTTCCAAGCGGTAGGTAGGGCTAGTGTGGATGTCAAATAAATTTATAGCCATAAAATCCTCAGAACATTTGCTGGTTAGTAGCTCAGAGAATATCAGTTCTTATTATTTATGTTGACTTTGGGTTGGACAGCATGGAAGGTATCGGGACAGATAGGAGAGAGTGAGGTAGGTCCTCTGAACATTCATCTGTGCCCAACAAATATTTATTGCCTTATGCCAGGTCCCAGAGACATACAAGTGAAAAGACATGGCTGCAGCCAGCTGGGAGGTCCCAGTCCTGTGATAGAGTAAATGGATAACAACATACTGTGTCCGGAGCAGGGATGTTACTAATAAGGGGAAGTGGAGACCTATGCCACATGGCACCTCCATTCATTTTCTGTCGCTGTACAAAACTTCATGCCATAGTGGCTGAAATCAATAAAAATCATTATCTCTTACATTTTCTGTGGGTCAGGAATTAAGACAGTGTGTCCTGCTCACAACTTGAAGCCTAAGGACTGAAATCATCTGAAGGCTCTTGTGATGTGTCGGCTGCAGACCTCATAGGGGGTGTTGTTCAGAACATTTGCATATGATTTCCATGTGACCTCTTCTAGTCTGAGCTTCCTCAGAGCATGGTGCTGGGATTATCCCAACAGAGAGCCAGACAGAAGCCAAATTGTTTTTTATGACCTGGCCTCAGAATCATGCTCTTTCATCACAATGTGTTGTTTGAGACAGTTACTTGAATTAAGGCAAGGGAACAAAAATACCACCTCTTTTTTTTTTTTTTTTGTAAGATTTGTTTGTTTATACAAGAACCAGGGTACAGGCCAGATGCGCGGGAGGGTGAGAGGATTCACCAGAGACAGAGTGGGGAACAGAACAGGCAGACTGACCAAAATGCACTGCTGAGGGGAGCAGTGGGTGAGACAGGAGAGGTCTGCTGTGCCATGTGGGTTGCTCCCTGGCTGGCCAGGATGGAACCAGCACTGCAGAGACTGCGGACAGCTTCACAGTGCGGCGCTCAACTGCCTGCACCACCAGGGAGGCCCCAAAGATACCACCTCTTGATGGAGAAATGCCAATGTCATAACATGAGAAAGGCCTGTGGGACAAGATATATTGGTGTAGCCATCTTTGGAAAATGTCATCTCTCACAGCATCTAACTAAACCTGGAGTTAGGGGAGGTGGTGCTTAGAAAAACAGACTTAGAGGTGATGGATTTGAAAGGTCCAGGAGTTGGCCAGAGGTTATTTCAGGTAAAAGGTAAAGTCAGTCAAAATCTCATAGGTATAAATTGGATTTACGTTTAGAAAATTGCCTGTAGCTTATTGTGTTTAATTTTCTTTGGATGGTAAGGGTCTGAGTTTACCAAATCTTTCTCTTTTCATAAGATATGCATGGTTTCTACTATTAGACTGAGATCTTTTATTTGGGAGAAGTGGAGTTTGGTGCTGAGTGACTGTTCTGCTCACTCTTCCACCTCCTGCTGGGTCTCAATGACAAAAAGTGTTGAGATTCTCTGGGTAGTTTCTCCATTGCTGTAGATTTTATCTCTTTTCAGGGTCTGGGAATGAAATGATAGGGAAGAAAATGTCAAGGTGTCAGCAACTCTACTCCAAAATCCTCAATAGTCCGTTTTCAGCATTTCGAAGAATGTTCTTAGTGCTGACACCTGAGAGCACAATCTTGTGTTTAAGCTCTCCAAGGAGACTTGCCAGCCTTCCTGGGTGTATCTTATTTCAATCCCTTTAACTTTTCTTACTAGGAAAAATATCCATTTGATTGTTATTTTGTAGCCAAGATTACCTCCTAGGGCAGAGGGGAGACACCCCTGTTCTGCCCACATTCCGTGAAGTCACATAGCACTTGGCCATCATCAGCTTGCAAGTGCCAGTTATAAATATCTTGATGTTACTAGTTCTCTCTCCTTTACCTCCCTACTTTGTCCACTTTTTTTATCAGCCATATTTCTTCCTTTCTCTACATGTTATTACCCCACTCCAGACGCTTCAAACTTTTCCCTACAGAGGGGCCTTAATGGCAGGTCTCTCAACCTGCTGTCTTCACAGCACACACAGCTAACAGCTAGGACCCCCTGCAGAGGGCAGTTAACAGATGCTTAGACGGTGCTCACTGACTTTCCTTCCACCTTCTCTGCTCCAGAATGAATGACCCCACCTCCCCACAGGTGGCTCCTCATACTTTTCTACCATGGTTCAGGCTGACATCTGCGACTCAGGGTGAAATCGTGTCTAAATAGATTTCTAAATAAAAACCTTCTGGTCGCACCGTCATTACTTAGCATTCTTTCTCACAGCATCCAAAGGAAGCTATTTGGGAGAACAATGTACTTCCAACAAAGTGAATCAAGTTTTGAAATGGGCTGCTTTAAGAATAAATATGTGTAACCCATGTGGTTAACTGTTCATGCAGAGCTTATCGACCTCCTCTCTTCTTCCTGCCTCTCTTTGCTGCTCCTGGTCCTCTGGGCACTGCCTTCTTCTCTTCTCCCCTCAGAAGCATAGCTCTGGTCTTTTAATGACTATACTGAGTCCTTTCCATGCTTACTTGGTACCAACTGAGGCTCTCATGCAACCAATTTATACAAGGACTCTCTGATGACAAAACTGATCGCTTCTTGAGGGTAGGAGTTCTGGCTTTTTTATCCTTTCGGCTCTGTAATTGTGGCACAGAGCATGGCACACATTAGTGCTCTGTGACTATCTAGTGGCTGATGCAATGAACAAACTGTTAGTAAGCAGTGTTGGTTTGCCCATTTGGGTGAAGCAGCCAAGTGACCTACAACAGGGTCCTTGTTCATGAGCCCTTATTCATGACACTGAACAAGGTCTTGGGCAGCTGTCCCTACTCTGCCTTCTGTTGCCAACCTTTCCTGAAGAGGCAGTCACCGGGATACTTCTTCTCCATCCTCAGCGGGGAGGTGCTAGCTTAGCTGTCATCTCCTCGAGAGACCTTCCCCAACACCCTCCTAGCAAACATCACTCTCCCTTTCTTCCTCACCAAATAAGGGACCCCTATATATGCTTCTTGATGCTTCTCACATCCTAGGGATGCCATATTTTACCATGAGCTCATTGAACATACCTTCATGCTGCAGGTCCCATGAAAGAAAGCTCCATCTGTGTCTCACTCTCATTGTATTCTTAATGCCAAGTCAAGTGCCAGTCACACTGCAGGCTCTGGGGAATATGAATTAAAAAATATATATATGCATGGTTAATAAGAACAGGCTCTGTGTGTCTTGAAAGGGCCTTCTCTCCCTTCTTCCTCCACCATTGAACTGGAACCATGTATAGTATTATGATGTTCTGTGAAGAAACAAAACCACAGTAAGATATAACACATATAATACACCGTACAAAAGCCCAGCAGCATCTTTTATTTATGCTTTTATCTAAAAATATTCCATTACTATAAAATATGCAGAAGTGGCGGGATACTTAGCCCGAAGATTTTCCTTCAATTGAGAAGCTGAGCTAATAATGGCTGCGGCTGCTTCTGCTGGGTGCTGTGAGTGGGCCGCCCCAGCTGTTTCCACATCAGGAGCACGATCCATCTCCTGCTCAGAGGAGAACATAACTGCTGTGGGAGACACCGAGTAGTGTTATCTTAAAAATGACAAGAAATGAGTAGTCCCAGTAGAACCCATTCTGGAATAAAATCTCCTGCCCTTCCTGCTGCTGTGGGCTGTCATTACCCAGCACCACAAGGGAGGCCAGCAAAGTAGGGTTCGTGGTCTCACTGAGATGAAGGAAGTACAAGGCTTGCCTCCTCATCCTTTAATTTCTGGAAATAATGAGGTTTAGCCATGTGATTGTTTGAGGGCCTGCACTAGTGAGGAGGCTTCGGAAGTGAGAGGAGAAGTAGGACCTCATTCTCTATTTCTAAAAAGTTACTTAATGCTTTGGCTTAGTTCTCAAAAGCCTTTGAAATGCACATGAGTAAGGTGTTTGGGTTCTGTTGTTCCTCTTTGAGTTTGACCATTTATCTAATATTTCTGATGCTGTGTTCTTGTTTCTTCCTAGTTCTTACTTAGTTTGAGTTCTTACTTCAAAGGGGCGGTGTCCACTGTGCCCTACTTCCTTCTAGAGAGACGATTCCCCTTTAACTTGCCACGGGAGTGTTTTTCAAGTGGAAGCAACATGAGCGGCTTCTGAGATGGCCTAGTCTCAGGTGAATCCCCTCTGAAAGGGTTTGCCTTTCAGCTTTTTTCCACAAATGGTTGCTTTTATCTGTTTAGAAAGAAGTAGGAAGTGCTTCGGGCTTAGGTGTCACCATTATCCTGGATTCAAATGTTGGCCCTAGTAATGTTTTCAGCTCATTGTTAGGTGTGTAGAACAAGAGAGATACCATCTTACACCAGTGAGAATGGCACATATTAAAAAAACTAGCAACAACAAATGTTGGCGAGGGTGTGGAGAAAAAGGAACTCTTCTGCACTGTTGGTGGGAGTGCAAACTGGTCCAACCACTATGGAGAGCTGTGTGGAGATTTCTGGACCTACTAAACATAGAGCTTCCATAGGATCCAGCAATTCCACTCCTAGGTATTTACCCAAAGGACACAGAAACATCAATTCCAAAGAGCACCTGCACTCCTATGTTTATAGCAGCACTGTTTACAATAGCTAAGCTTTGGAAACAACCCAAATGCCCAAAAATAGATGACTGGATCAAGAAGATGTGGTACATATATACCATGGAATATTACTCAGCATTCAAAAAAGATAAACACATGCAATTTGCAGCAACATGGATGGCACTGGAAGGGATCATGCTCAGCGAAATAAGCCAAAAAGAAAAAGATAAATACCGGATGGTCTCACTCATAGCAGGAATCTAGAAAACTTAAATAAGGGACCAGGAAAATGAATATAAGAAAGTGAAAATCAAAATCAACAAAAAACTATGAACCAGAGACACTTTTTGGGGGGTGGGGGGCGGGAGGGGAGGGATTGGGGTCAGAATGGGGCGTTTGCAATTGTATGGGGGAATATAAAAATAAAATTTATTATATAAATTAAAAAAAAAAAAAAGATGGATAGTTCCTGTACTTGCATCAGTGAAGTGAAGTTACGGCAGCAGTTGCTACCTGGCAGACAAGTTTTAAGGAAAACTTAGAGATGATGTATTGAACGTGTGTAAGTTATCGCAAGTGAAATAAGTAAATGTAATAATTATTTAAACCAAATAGACGTTTACATTTCCCTCACCTTTGAAGACTTCCAGAGCCTGGTAAAGCACATTCACGAGTCATGAGGCATCAAGGGGCTTCGTCCTGTTGCTTTGTCAGAGAGGGGCCGTGGTTGGATTTTCCAGGGTCCTACGGCTGACGGGTGGCAGGACCATTAATTCAAATTAAAATAATTCAAATTAAAATATTCAACATCCTTTCCTTTGCATGTTCCTATCTCCTCCAAAATGAAAATCAACTGTAAAATGAGGGCTGACTAAACTATCAAAGGAAGTTCTGGTAGAGAAGCTGCTGGAATTTCTGGCAAATGGAAGGGACTGGCATTTGCTCAGAGGATGGGAGTTAAAATTTACAGTGGCTCACTCAATATTTTCTCAGTCTCCCTTCAACCCTCAGTCACAGAGTCGACAGTGGCTGCCTTGTGGCTGCCCTGGGCCTGCATCCCTATCTGGTACCCGAAGTCTGTTTCGTTCTCCAGGTGCTGCATTCTGAATTCAAGGATTCTTGGTTCCAGCTCCCGGTGCCTATGGTCCTGGTAGCTTCTCTCTCCCACTCCTGCAGCAGCTGCACCACGAGGAGTGTGTATTGTGGGGAGGGGAGAGGGCAGTCAGCGCCTCCCAAGTGTCACAGCCCGCTCTCCATTGCTCTCCTCACATCAGGCAAATCTATTTCTATCTTCAAAATGTGACCTTTCGCTTCTTTTATGCACACTGGCAACAAACTCCTCACACACGCCCAGTCGCACCAGCTGCCTTTTTGACTTCTCACTCGAATTTCTAAAGAGTGTTGCTGACAAGTCGCTGAGATCTTTGTGCTTTGTGTTTTTTCTTGCCGTTTGGTTTTAATGTTTGGTGGCATCTTGTTTCTGTTGTGCCCTTTTCTTTGTTATTCTTGTCTTCGCCCTCTTGAATCTAAGATGACTCTGCGTCTTTGCCCCAGCAACCCGCCTTCTGCTCCGCCAGGAGCTGTGCGCCACTCACGCTCCATAATATCCTCTGGCAGCCTTAATTAATTCATATAGCTTTGCTATGCTAAGAGGGAAACACTTTACAAAACAGCAATTACTGGAGGAACCTCGCCTGTCTCCATGTTATCTAATCTCACCACATGTCTCTTGTGTTCCCTTCTGGTCTTTAAACCTGGGTCTACATAGCAGAGGGTCCTGTGGCCTCACATCCATGCTTCCTTTTTCACTGACAGAACTCTGTTTGGGGGAGTCGGAGGGCCAGGGGCATTTGCTCTCAGCTAGAAACATGATCATTTCCACAGTATGTATTTTTTTTCCACATTAAAAGACCAAACTTGGATGAATTTACCCTTCCGTGGCTCTGAACTTCATATTTTTTTTGTGCCTATGTTTTGGTTCCTCATGAAAATTCTAAACTCTGGATGGAATTGTGTTTCTTATATATAAATCTCTATAATCTTAGCATAATGTCTTGCACATTGTAACCAATACAGTAGTAAACATTGGGAAAGTTTAATAAAGATAAGTGTGGTGAAAAAATGATCATTTCCAGCCTCCTTGCTGTTTAGGGGTGGCCATGAGGTAGTGTTCCCACCAATAAGATGCAGAGACACATCTGAGCTGGGGATTTCTGGAAAAGATTGGCTTCCCATGGTTGCTGGCCCTTTCTTCTTTGTTCTTTCCCATCCCTGCCCCTTGGAATGTGGACATGATGGATGAAGCTGCCACAGCCCTTCCTTTGACCGCAAGAGAAAGACACAGAGGATTGAGGAGACCTCAGCTCTAGATTTCTGGGTCACTGAACTAGTGCCAACAAATCTCCTACCTCCCCAAGTCTTTGTTAAAAGAAAAACAGAGTGTCCGATGGGTCTTCATCACTATCTGGGACACCACTCCTCTCAGCTAAATGCAATTCTAGAGTGACCCATTCATTAGGCAGTGGATTGAGTCTCCATGGTAGACATTGTGCTGTGCTACCCAGATCCCATGCAAGGAGAGCTTATCTCCTTGGTCCTTGACAGCCTGGGGAACAGACTTCTCTCAGCTGTCAGCCTGCTGGGGGTCATCTCAGTTTTAGGGATCTTCCTGCCCATGGCCACTCCCCTTCTTGGAGTGCTCTACATTTGTGGAATGATCAGCTGGGTGTGTGAAGATCTGGCCATGTTGCTCCAAGGGCCGTTTACCTGTCACTGAGCCCACATCACAACCTGACTTCTCCCTCTGTTCCTCAGATTCTGGTCCCAAGAGCACTCTCAAACACACCTCTGTGGTCGGCTCTGCCTCTGAGCCCTAACCGGAGATACCTGCTTTTCAGTCTACAGATGTGTGTTGTCATCTTACCGGGGACCAGTCTGCATGCCTTGCCTTAAATTGGTGGTGGTGGTGGTGTCAGGAGCACAAGGATGAAAAACACACTATCCTTATTCAGCAGTCTAGTGGAGAAGTCAGATAGATAAACAAAGAATTTTCATTTGGGGTGAGGAATCCAATTATAGGAGTGATTATATGGGAATATATGAAACATTGTAAAACTGCCTGGAAGAACCAGAGTAGGCCTCATAGAGAATGTGAGGTTTCTGAGGAATTTTAAAGAATACGGAACTGTTAACTGTATAAAGTAGGAGGTGAAAGGCATTAAAAACGGAGACTGGGTGCTTTGGAGGTGGGAGAATTATGGTGACCATACCTGAGGGAAGAAACCATATATTGTCCAAAAATTAACAGTGATCTAAGAAAAAAAAGTAATACATTTAAAATTTAAAAAATGAATCAATTAGTTAATAAATGAAGAGTATGCATTAAAAAAATACAAGCATTTCAAAGCTCATGTCATGATTGAAAAGGAGGGGAGATGAGCCTAGAAAGGTGCTTGGAAGCCAGACATGGAAAGCATTTTGTAAGTGTTTGAGAAATTATTGGTATTTATTTGGACCAAAGTGAAAGTTACATGAAAATTTGAGAGTAAACAGACCAATCATTGGCCATGTAAGAAGTAGATTAGGTAGGTGGAGACTGGATGTGAACAAACCAGTAAAAAGCCTGGGAGGGTATCCAGGTAACAGATGATAGGAGACTAAACTAGGGCATGAACTGTAGGTACAGAGAGTAAACTAGATTTAGGAAATCTTGGTGGAAGAATTAACAGGACTTGGAGTCTAGATTGATATGGGTCATAAGGAAAAGGGAGGAGTCAAAATGACTGTAAATTTTAGCTGGTGAGATAGTCATGATACATTCAAGAGCTAGGACAGAGATTATGATTTCAGGTATCCAAGACATCTAGAAGACAACTTGAAATAGAGTTCTAATATACAGCTCATACCCTGGCTGCAAATGTAGGTTTCTAATGCAATGACTATTTGTGTTATTTGAAGCTTTATACTCGAGTAATAGTGTGCAAAGAGAGTATATACAATACGAGAAAAAATGGCCAAGGACAGAGTTCCAGGGAAACAGCTATTGTTTAGTAGAACTTGACTAAACACTGCTGAATCCTGAACAGGATGGCGATGACTAAAATATTTGTGTTCCAACTTTCTATTACCATGCAGCATAAGACCATCTTTCAGTGTCCTAGAAAACTCTCGGCTGGGGAAGGCTTTATGCCTTTGTTTACTCAGTGGTCAGAGTTTACCCATTTTCTGTGCCCTTGAATTGTCTTTATCATATTGTAGAGAAAGTAGTGTTCTAAACAGTTCTCACTCTTATATCAGATATCTTAGCCCTTTGAGGCAGTTATTAACAGAATATGAGAGACTGGGTAGCTTATAAGTATCGAATTTATTTCTCACCTTTTTAGAGGCTGGAAATCTGAGATCTTGGTGCCAATGGATTCAATGTCTGGTGAGGACCTGTTTCTTGCTTCATAGATGGCTGTCTTCTTGCTTGTCTACACTTGGTTGAATGGGGCAAGGGAGCTCTTTAGGGTCCCCTTTACAAAGGGCACTAATCCCATTCATGAGAGCTCTGTCCTCATGGCCTAATCACCTCCAGAAGGCACAACCTCCAAATACCATCACATTGGGGATTAGGTTTCCACATCAGGATCTGAAGAGGATATGTTCAGTTTATAGCAGGTGACTAGAAATGCTCCAAGTCAGTGATGACAGAAAAGCAGGACATCTGGCCTGGGATTTGGGCACTGACACCGCTTAGGAGACTAGCATTTGCACTGATATCCAGAAATTGGAGGGTTTTTTCCTTTTCAAATATTAAAGGCAGACTCACAAAACAGTGTTATTTATTTAAAGACAGACTGTCATTAGTGAATATATTCAAGTACTGTGGTTTATTTCTATTGTTGTTTTGCATTGCTGGGCACACAGAGGGTGACAGTTACCATATTTTATCCTTCCAGCATCTTCTGGGATATAAACAATATAACCCCCATTTACAAGAAACCAAGATTCTTTAAGATTGATTGACTTAGTCACATAGCCTTGATCCCAGTTTCACTTAGATTTAACTGAGTCAAAGTTCTATACACTTTAAAGCATTTCTACACTGTTTACATTGACTCCTTCGTTAAAAATGTATGTAGTGTCTCAGTAAAGGAAAGGAAATACAATTTTCAGATGTCTTAATTCTCTTAGTGTGTCATCCATCCCAGGGACAGGAAATGCAGGGGGAACTTGAAGACTTTGTCTCAACTGTTTCCCATTCCAGATCCTGACATTTCTCTCTGTGTTTTATAGCCACAATTAAAGAGAGCTCAGCTGGTTTCTGACTTCTCCTTGGGTTCTATATAACCAGAAATCCTCAGTTAACTGTTTCCAGAACACTATCATTGCAATTTAATAACATTTTACTTTTGTACATCTTTATAGCATTAGATTTAGCTTGTGGATTAGTTCTTTATTATGACCATCTTTATCTCAAAAGATAACTTTTGAGACACTTGTTATCATGCTTCATTGTGTGATGCACCAACAAATGGTATGGACAGAAGGACTTACTGATAATAAACAGTTAATGAATTTTGGTCATCATAATTCTGTGTACATGAGAAATAGATGAAATCTAGAAGGTTATTTGTTTGAGGTAAAGGAAAGTAATGCAGAAATCATTGCTGAGTGAGAAAGTGTAGAAGGATGGGTATCAGTCTGTGGATAAATTGCATGGACATTTTCTGCTTTAATTCGTTTCTGGCCTCGGTTCTTTTTTTTTTTTAAAGATTTATTTATTTATTTATACAAGCACTGGGTACAGTCAGAGGTGCAGGAGGGTGAGAGAATTCACCAGAGCCAGAGCAGAGAGTAGAACAGGCAGAGTGACGAAGTACACTGCTGAGGGGAGCAGTGGGTGGTAGAGGAGGTCTGTACACCATGGCCTCGGTTCTACTGGATCGGAATCATTACAGTTTCTTTAAGTAGGGTCAGTCCTTTTCTTTGCATCTTTTCCATTAGCATCTGCCATTAGTTCTGCCCTTTGATGTATGATTCTTCAGAAACAAAAGGAATTTGGGCATCAACAGAACCAGAGACTGACTCCAGGGATGCCTGTAACCTGAACTATGCAAACACCAGTGGTTGACCACACCAGCTGCTTGTTGGAATCACCTTGATGATGTTGGCTTTCATCTTGTCTACATTTTTAAATCACCTTTTAAAAAATGCAAATGCCCACTGATTCTATATTTATTGGCCTGCAAGAGGCCTAGGTATTTTAATATATCACACATCCCCAAGACCTCAAGAGTTTCTAATGTGAAGCTTGAGGATGATTCAGATAGAGGTTAAGAACCACTGAGGTATATGCTAAGTTTAGGAAGTCAGTTGCAGGTGGTTTTCAACGGTGATATTGGGTAAAAAAAAATATCTGGAAGATCTCTGAGGACCCAACAAAGGGCAGCAAAATAAGGAACCCAAGCTCTGTATTTGAATATATCATGTACCCCAACCCTGGGCTTTCTTGGGGTACTTCATGGATATGAATATAAAATTAGCATCAGAACCATGCATTTTTAAAAGGAGATCTATCAATAATTACAATGAAACAACCGTCATAAACCAAGATTATCTTGGACAAATTGAGATGTGTGGTCACCCCTAGCATGGGTCTCATTCATGACATTAAGAACTTTTGGGTAATAGAACCTTGTCTTTTAGGAGTACAGTATAAAATGGTCCATGTTTTTCATCTCTGATAATATCTCCACAGCTCTACCACATCTTTATATAGTGGTTCTCAACATTTAGCTACACATTAGAAACACCTAGAACTTCTAAAAACATATACTAGTACCTGGCCCTCATCCCCAAGAAGTTCAGATTTTGATGGCTATAGTGCAGACACTACAATTCTTCTTTTCGATTTCTCTACATGGTTCTGATTTGTGCCATGGTAAGGAAGCATTGCTTAAGGGGAAAGAGGCTGCTCAGACTCGGCGTTTGCCTTCCTTTATGAAGTGTTGAACAATGACAAGGGACAATATTAGGAAGATTGACTATGCTGGTCTGTGTAGTGAATCTTGTTGCTCTGTAGCGCCACATCCTAGATGTACATTGTCCTATTTGCTGTTGAAATTGTGTGACCTTGGGCCTCCCAGGTGGCACAAGGGGTTAAGATGCAACCTATGAAGCTATCTGCAGCCACTGAAGCACGAGTTTGATCTCTGGCCAGGCAGATACCCACGTGGTGCAGCAGACCTCTCCTGACTCGCCCACTGCTCCCTTCAGCAGTGTATTTCAGTTGATCTGCCTGTTCTGTTCCCCGCTCTGTCTCTGGTGAATCCTCTCACTCCCTACAACTCTGGCCTGTACCCCTGTTCTTCTATGTATAAATAAATAAATCTTTTAAAAAAAAGAAATTGTGTGACCTTCATTAATGGTTTGGAAACACATGGTCTTGAAGATGCTGTGGACTTGTGAAGACTTTGGCAGTGATTATTTCCAAATGTCTCACTGATGTGATGGCTTCAAAGGAAAAATGTATAAAACCTCTTTTATAAAACTTCTAGAATGCTAGATGTTACCCTAGGATGCCCACTTGGAATAGGATGTCCATGGAAGACAGATAAAGGGGGAAAAACATCTCCATAAAGGGGAGAAAATGCTACCATGTTGTGAATAGCCCAGTTTTTTCTTTTTTTAATTTATGGTTTTATGTAGAGAACCAGTGTTTCTAAAGTCTCTTTTCCCCTGTGGCTGCTCTTTAAAATTTATTGTTATTATTTTTTAGCAGTAGCTCAGTAGAGTCAATCAGAGGAAGGAATATTATAAAGGAGATACCAAACTCAGCAGCTACTTCCATTAAGGGGTCTGGTGATAGGGGTGGGTGGGAACAGAGCATGAAGCTGGGGATGAAAGAAAGCATGAAGCCTTTTAATTATATGTGTGATACGATTCATTCTTTTTTCACTGCTTTGTCCTCAGAGAACAAATCATGGTGAAGCCTTCAATTCTTTTGGCTTCAAGAATTTGAGAGGAGCTCAACTCACATGCATGAACAATTGATATTTAAGGATTAATAAAATTTCCTAAGAAATGTGTATACCTGTTCTGAAAAGTTGAGTTGTCAAGAAAAGACTTATTTGCATAATTTGAAGAACTTATTCCCCTTCAAGCACCTGTGTGGTAGTATTTATATGGGTTACATCTGGTGCGAGGTTTTTTTGCTCTTTCTTTCATTCTTTTTTAACCACCTAGCACCTGCTTGAAATTGCTGCATTGTTAGGAGAAATGAGGGTGGTATTGCCTTCCTCGGAGGATCCTACAACATAGTTAGTCAGGAGTATGACTGATTGAGCGGCAGAGAGGTGGGGAGACAGCCACAGAGGGGTGTCGTGGGGCTTCCTTCCTGCCATTCCGTGGGGGGTTTCCTTCCTGACCCTTCTCCAAAAAGTGGGCACCAGAAAGAGCCTCCTGTCCTGAAGCCAATAAGCACCAACTTGGTACAGTTATAGAATATCCTGTCTGCAGCCTTGGAGAATTTCTAGTCACTAGCTCTTTTCTATAAAATGAGAGACAGAAATGTCCCCCATTTTCTAACTTTTCAGGGTACCCCACTGTCCAGCAAATGTCTCCCAGCCCATGGCTTCCACTGACTTGTTCTGGGGACGATGCAAACGGGGAAGCGTTTCCTGTTAAAACACTGAGTGGCGGGACTTTGTTGGGAGCCCCGCTTGCACCTCCACCCGATTTATGTTGCAGAGTTACAGATAAACTTTTAGGGTAGAGAAAGAAACCCCTCCTTTTTCAGTTTTTTCCTAAAAACTATCCAACACCTATTTGCCTAAAGGGTAAGATTCTGGAGTATGGTTCTGAAACCCTAGAATCCGGCACTGGGATTGGTGCAGTTTCTCTCAGTAAATGAAACATCAAGAGCAAGAGAGGTTCTGGAACCTCAGTGAGAGTAAAAGGCGTGACTTGTATTTTTCCCCTTGAAAGCAAAGATTCCACACCTGGTGGAATGATCTTCTCTACCTGCGAAGTTGATATTTGTACTGGAAACACTGTGTCTTGTAAACAAATAATGACAACCTCTTGTTCCACTGAGTGAATGAAGTCATGGGGAAGAGCATGCTCTGGAAACTGACGGAGTTGAAACCCCAATTTTGCCATGTATTAGCTATATGAAATCGGGTGATAATCATCTGTGCTTTATTTTGGTTGTTTATTTTATTGGGAAAATAACACCTATATCATGATGTTATTCATCATGATGAATGAAATGTTTTAAGGCATGTAAAGCTTTAGAACCATGCCTGACACATATAGGGATTTAATAAATAATCATTGTTACCAAACAAGAAAGACAATACCTGGAAAATCCTTTTATAGACATCTCCAAGGTTCCATAATGACGGAAATGTCTCAGTACGTTTTCCTTTCTCCTATTCACATTGTATTCTTTTCCTGTGCTGATACCTCAGTGCAGAAACTGAGTGTGAACATCTCATCTTTCAGACAACAGCATGGACTTGTGTTCTATACAACCATAGAATATTAAAGTTGGGAGAAATCTGTAGAATTTTGAGTGCAGATCATGGTAGTGATTCCTGGCTCATTAACAATTAGGCATGTTGGAATAGTTTGCCTTTTATAAAACAACTTGCATAGAATGAGCACAGAATCATTATGCAAGAGGCAATCACATAGAAACCACATAAAGGGAAATGTTCTTGTCTCTGAGGTTCTGCACACAGTGGTTACTCCAAGGGTGTTTATTGAATGAACAGACTTTGTAGCTAGAACCACAGGGTTCATCATTTTCCTCTTATCCATATCATGTTATCTTATCAAGCATTCCTGGCTTGTGTTAGAGAAAAACACAATATCTTGGCAAGGAGAGAGACTGGTCTAAGCAAGGTATCTATTGGCTTGAATCTCAAATATATTTCTGGCTTCAGTGACTTTTCAGCCAGAGGACTCAGAAAAAGGCAGATATATGGGTCCAACTACAGGAAGGAACTTAGAATAAATTTTATTTATATGAACTCAATATCTGTTTATTAGAAAGAATCAGGCTCAGCTTTGGAGATAATGATGACAGATACTGCCAGATAGATAATGATAGATTTAAGTAAGCAGATTCTGAAAGTGGAAGGCTTTATAAACAGAGGTTCAAACAATTCTTCAAAATTAAATGGTTGCAGCATTCACCTCGCACACACACATAAACACACACTTCTCACAAGGCACAACTGGGAGAACAAATGACTTCTCTGTACAAATAAGACATTCAGGGAATAACAAGTTTGAGCTGAGCAATGAAATTGATGATTGTGAAGCCATTCCAATTCTTGAAAAAGAGGACAGAGCTGCAGGAGGGAGAAGGTACTATTTAAACACTGAAACAACCTTCCTGAAACAAAGACAGGGTGAACTTTGTAGTCAGAGTGATGTGAAAGATGGCACCACTCTTGGCAAATCAAAAGCCAAAAATCAAAATAAGGGGGGGGGTTGCAACTGTATGGGGAATATAACCAAAATGATAATGCATACATTGTGCAAAAATGAAAAATGATGTAAGATGTAAGAATTATATAAAATACAATATTAATTAAAAAAAAAAGCCAAAAATACCTGCTTGTGCCTCGAAACTCCGGATGGGCAGTCTTGGGTATTTGTTCTCTTTGTCAGCTCATTGGATCCCACCCCAGAGGGCACAACCCCATTACTGTTATGGTGACAAGGGACTCGTTCCAGGACCACATCTCTGAGTCTTCACATAGGCTGGTCTTAGTCCAATGAGGACATTGTGAGACCTCGTCCCGGTCTCACAATGGATGGGTACAGTCAGGCCCATGTGAGAATTTCTTGAATATTGGAAATTCAGACCCAGAAAGAGGCTCATAAGACATGCATTGATGTGAAAGAAAAGCTAGTTTCTCTTGAACCTGTCCTTTCTTGGGGTTCCTTATCAAAAGGAATCACAGAAATACCATTCCTTGTTTGTGGGCTTGTCCAGGCCCATGGAGAAAGGTTTGATGAATAAGCATTGGCTGTGCTTGTTATACTTTGGTTATGGAAAATGTGACTTAGTGGTTTGAGTGAAATTGTATTCTTCAAATAAATATTTTCTAGGGACCTTCAAAAGAAGAAAAGAAAAAAAAAGGTGGGCGAGGGAGAGAGGGAAGAATAAAAGAAATAGACACCCAGAGTCTAAGTGACATTAAATGCCCATTTGGGTAAGGAGCATGGAATAGAAAGTGTTATTTTTCCTTGTATTAGAGTGCAATGGTTAGTTATTCATCTTGAAATGCAGTGGAATAAATGTGTCCTATAACTTTACTAATTTATTGATGTAGTTTATTAGTAGCTTTTAGGTTCCATTGGACTTGCTGAGTATACAATAATATTATCGATGAATAGTGATAGTACTCCTTGCCAATTTTTTTCTCTTGCACCGTCTAGATCTTCCAGTACACTGTTGAGTAGTTACAGTGAGAGCAGACATCTTTGTCTTGTTCCTGATCTTGGGTGAAAGTGGTGTTTCACTGTTAAATATGATGCTAGCTCTAGGTTTGTCACAGAGTTTCTTTTTCTTCCTTGCATTCAGGCTGCTCCCTTCATTTCTAGTATTCTCAGGAGTTTTAATAATAAATTTTGGAATTTTGTGAAATAATTTTTCTGCATCTAGTGTGATGATCATGTATTTTTCTCCTTTATTCTAGTAACGTAGTAAGTTATATTTATTCCTTTCCAAATGTTCAACCAACCTGTATTCTTGGGATGAACCCCACTTGGTGGTGACGTATTGTCCTTTTATATATTGCTGGATTTTGTACATGGCTACTACATACTGTTCATCTTGCAGTGGGCATACAGACATGACACTCTCTCATCATTGCATCATACTCACGATGCCCAATAAATGCATAGAAAATATTTTAAGAATATAAGAACTCATCATTTAATGAATGAAATTTGCCTTGGTTCTCCCTTGTCTCTGTCAAGTGGCCTGGCTTTATAAAAAGGTTGGCCTTAAAGTTTTTCCCTTCACAGCCATCTGGATGCCTTATACAGATGGGTGCATTGCAATGGCCATGGCGTGGACCGATGTCCCTAGGGTGCCACTCTCACCCATGAATAGAGCATCGCCCATATCAGGAAAGGCCTCTGACTGGGGTCCTATTCTGGGCTCTGCTGCTACCAGGAGACACTCAGGAACCCCCTTCTCCTGGGTCTCTGTCTCCTCAGCTATAGAGTACGAAGGCTCCGTGACCTGCAAGACTTCTGGGTATAAATTCTATATGTTCAGGAGCAGCAAATTGAGAGAAGGCCAGAAATAGGAACCAAGTCTCCCCACTTTTTCTCCACTGGATTGCTCTGCCTTTCTCTTCCTCATAATTACTGCTTCATGCTGTTTGTTTGAAGGCTTATGTTAAAATTGCTCCGCATAAGAAATGCCTATTCTCCCTCACTCCTGTCACCAAGTCCTAGATGCCATAAAGTATTTTACACCTAGTCTCTATTACTTGTAAGGGTGCAACTCAAACCATTGTTTTTTTTTTTTTCAGCTTTATCGACATATATTTGACAAATAAAATTGTAAGATATTTAAAGTAGACTCAAATCCTAATTTGCTGACATAGCAACCTCTCAGAAGGTTTGGGCATTTCTGGATATAAGATTTATTTGAAGACTAATGGTCCCATCTATGTTTTATGGCTTTTTTTGGTGTTAATTTTTTCAGCTTGTTCTGTTTCCCCTGTCCAACTGTTACACAGCTGGTGCCGAGCTCAGAATATTCTCCCAGCCAGCCTTTGGAGTATCTCAATGAGTGTTTTATTTAGGAGAGATTAAAAATATTAATTTTTAATTGAATGAGTAATATACAAATGCAGTGGCATTTTTGAAACTTCAAACACAGATCATGCTAAAATCCTCCTGAGCCGCCCACCTATCTTCTTTCCTAGTCACTTTCCCAGGGGTTCCCCATTTAGTGACTTCCCATGTGTAGCCTACAATGCCTGCACCTAAAGAAGCTGAAATAGTAACGTAAACAGTGTCGTGCAATACACAGTGCTCAGTGCGGTCCCTCATTATGCTGCTATCAGTTTATCTGTATTAGAAAGGCTTTGCAGTGATGGCTCTTACACATGGTGTTTGATGCACAGAGAGGTGGCAGGAAGTGGAGCAGCTGCGCCATGGGGCAGGTACATACTCCATTTGATGCAGTCATCCTAGAGAGGGTTAAGAGCACAGGCTTGAGTCCCTGCACTACTGCTTGCTAGCTGGTGTGATTTGTAGATGGCACTACTCAGCAAAATGGGACTAAGGATTGTTTGGGGTGAAGTGAGATCAAACATTCAAAATACTTAAGCTGTTATGTATGGCTTCCACTACGTTTTAGTTCACTGGAGTCAGAGACCTTTTCTTCTCCTTGTATCTCCTGCAAAGCATTGCACTTGGTGCATATTAAGAATGCAGGAGATCCTTATTGACCAATTTTAATTTAACACCAAAACAGCTATTCTTCTGTGTAGACATGGCAGCTCCTATGTAAGAAGTGGAGTCTGAGGGGGAAAGAAATGAGTATGGAGGGCTCCCTGGTGGCACAAGGGGTTAAGACGCAACCTATGAAGCTATCCAGGGCCTCTGCAGCAAGAGTTCGATCCCCGTCAGGGAGCTATCCACATGGCGCAGCAGACCTCTCCTGATTTGCCTGCTGCTCCCCTCAGCAGAGTATTTCAGTCGATCTGCCTGTTCTGCTCCCCACTCCCTCTGGTGAATCCTCTCACCCCCCATACCTCTGGCCTGTACCCCAGTTCTTGTATGCATAAATAAATTAATCTTAAAAAGAAATGCATATGGAGGATCTGCTACTGGGGTATGTCAGTTACTCTGCATTCCTTCCCTGACATAACTGCCCTGTGTTATCTCACTTTATAGATCAAATAATCGAGGCTCAGGGAGGGTAAGTAACTAGTCCGGACCACATAACTAGCAAGTTTCAATTCAAATTCAGTGTTTTCTCCTTTCTAATCCAGTGAAGGTGTGTTTCCCAGGACAACCAGCAGGTTATCTTCAGTTCCTATGACCCCCCCCATGGAGGTTTACTTTTTCTGGAAGTATCATAACCCTACATTAGGAACTCTTTGAAAGCATTTTTTTTTTTTTTTAAGAGCAGGCACTATCTGAAGATCTCGTTAACATAAGAGATAAGAAGATAAGAGGAGTCCTGGATCCCCGTCAAAAACTAAAAGTATTTTAAGATTCAGAAAAATGCAAATAATGACTCATGCATGCTGCTGCAGCCTCAGTGATAGTCCCAATATTAGGGAAGTATCAGTCCCCTGATCCAGCCCGGAATGAGGCTCCCACATTTTATATACACTTGGAATCTAGCCTGTATCCTCTCAAAAGATAGAGGCACAGCAGCAGACAGAGGACCATGTGCTCCTTGCTCTCAGTTTTCTGTGGTCACAATGAATCTGTGGAACAAAAACCACAGAAACTCAATGGCCCAGAAATAGGACTTTATTTAGCTTGGATGTCCATGGGCTGGCTGAGTGCCAGCCGAGTCAGACCAGCCTCCTTGTTGTGTTTTTGTTTGGACAGCTATTTTGCATGAATTTCTCATCCTCTTCCTGGGCACAGAGAGCTAGCTGAGGCATGTTTTATCCTGGTGATGGGGGAGCCCCCAAATCAAGAAGCATCACACAAGGCTACTTAAGCTGAGAAGTAACACCACTCCTGCCTCATTCTATGGCCAAAGAAAGCAGCATAGAAATATACTCCGTACCTTTAGGAGGAGCACCTTCAAATTCATATGGCGGGCCTCCCCAGGGGCACAGCGGGTTGAGTGCAGCACAGTGAAGCTGTTTGTAGCCTCTGCAGGGTGGGTTCGAGTCCTGGCTGGCCAGGGAGATACCCACATGGCATGGCAGACCTCTCCTGTCTCGCCCGCTGCTCTCCTCAGCAGTGTCTTCAATCCATCTGCCTGTTCTGTTCCCCACTCTGTCCCTGGTGAATCTTCTCACCCTCCCGCATCTCTGGCCTATACCTAGTTCTTGTATAAATAAATAAATCTTTAAAAAAAAACACATGGCATAGGTTATAAATTCAGGAAAGGTCAAAATTGAGACCACTGATATATCTACCACTAGGATTTCAGAGTGTTCCCCTGAGAATATCTGTGCCTTCAGCTTTGGGTGGGCAGTTAAAACGGAAAGAGGAGGTGCATACAAAGAGGAGGTGGATGGTATCTCTATTTGTTTGTTTTTCTTTTTATCGTTTTTGGAATCACTACTGTCATTCCCAACTAGTGAGCTTGGTGGAAAAAATGCCCCCTTCAACCCCCCCTTCCTTATGGGCACATGGAGTGAAGAATAATTTAAAATGAGCTTGTTGCTTTAGATTTTTCAGAACACCTGCCTCTTATTTTAGAAGCAATTGATGCTCTTGGCCTGGTTTGTGCTTGGGCAATTTGGAGTGATTAAAAAGTTTTACATTTCTCAAGTATTTCTGTGTTCAGATGAGCCAAGTAGGGGTTGGGTAGAAATCTCCTTCAGTTTCTCTCTTTTTTTTCAGAGACAATTTTAATTACTAATCACCTAATAAAGTAGTGAAGATATGAAGCTCCTAGTGTCCCAGTTTGAATTCACAGTAGATCAAATTTAGAAGCCTCCCTGGCAAACTCCAACTCATTGGCTTGGTATTTTTCCCCTTGTCTTATTTTTAACAACAAGAAGTCCTCGCCTCTGTGCTTGTTATTTTTTGCTCACATGGTGTAAACCTGAAGGAAGACAGTCTGAAATTAATATTCTTCAAATGAGAAGTATTTGGGATGGGGACTAGTACAGGGGGGTGAAGTAGAGAGGAGGGCGAGGGGGTGGGGTCGGAGGCACAAGACAGGCCATGGGCAGTTTCTGCTTCCTGTTCACATTCCACAGCTAATACCCGTGACAGGTAGTATCTGCTTCCTGTTACTAGATATAACCTAGAGATAAGACTGTGGTGCAAGGGGCCTCCCTGGTGGCACAAGGGGTTAAGTCTCAGCACTATGAAGCTATCAACAGCCACTGCAGCACAAGTTCCATCCCCCACCAGGGAGCTACCCACATGGCACAGCAGACCTCTCTCCTGACTTGCTCACTGCTCCCCTCAGCAGAGTATTTCACAATCTGTCTGTTCCCCACTCTGTCTCTGGTGAATCCTCTCACCCCTCACACCTCTAGCTTGTACCCCAGTTCTTGTATGCATAAATAAATAAATCTTTAAAAAAAAAAAAAAGACTGTGATGCTGCTTCCTGTCTGTGACTCTGGGAAGAGACCTGGCAGAGATACCTCATGTTGGCGTGTGGTGATCATGGTAGGATTGAAACAGCATAGCAGAATGTAGAATAAAGACTCGGTACCCCCCACACCCCCACACCCGCCACAGTATTCTCAGAGCCTATGGACAACACAGAAAAGGCCAGACTTTACCTCTGTGTTCAGTGAGATTGTGGTATATATTTGAAGGGCTCTCTGACAAGCTCTGGACAAAGTGAGCCTATGGTTGGCACCTTCCAAGAGGACTAATGAAGCTGGTGATGAAACTGCAGTTACAGTCAGAGCTGAGAAGATCAACTGAGTTTGCCAGAGCTGGTAAGCACAGGATGAGCAAGAAGAACCCAGTTCTTAACCACAGAGGACCCCAGCTAGGGAAAGCTGCAGTTACACTGAGAATGGGGCCCCAAATCCTGAATGGGGTGAGCAGTCCTCAGCCTGAATTTTTTCAGGGAGTATAAGGAAGGAGAACAGAAGTCCAGACACCCCACCCCTGCCCTGGGAAGGAATGATCTTCCCCTGCTCTCAGACAGACTTGTAGGAAGGAGAGAGAGTGTTTCCTTGATGGGGAACTTGATACTTGAATCAACAGAGTGCTTACCCAAAGGGGTGGAAGGCACTAGAAAGCATATTTTAATATGAAGAGTGTTACTTATTTTATAATTTATTTTGTAAGAGTTTTTCTTTTAATTGTGAGTTTCTTCCAAAATCAAAATATTAATGAAAATAAATGAAGCTATCTCCTCTCTACCAATACACATACATTTTTGAGAATTTAGAACTTGTGGAAGGGTCTTTATCGTTCAATAGTGTATGAATTTGGAGACATTAATCTTAATGGGCACTGAGCTCTCAGCTGTTAGTTGAGTGACAATGGGTACCAAGAATTTGAGCTTTTTTTTTTTAATGTACCAAGCATTGTGTCGACACTTAATGGATTATTTAAAGTAACTTTTATTGAGCAGCTGATGCTCTCGGTGGTGGTATTTCAGTTTAAAGATGGAAACCAAAGAATTGAAAGACTTAAAGTAACTTGCTCGATACAAATAGCTGGAACCCACATGGGTTCTAACCCAGAATTTTTCCAGGGTTTATGGGCTTTCACAATCCATATCTGCTCCTCTGCCAGAAGGTCTGCTTGCATGTTGAGACTCTTGTCAACAGCATACAAGTCCCTTCCCTGTTCCTTCTTTTTCTAAGTCCTTCATTGCTATTTCCCTTGCTTGACTTCCACCTTTTACAGCTGCTTGGGAAATATTTCTCTCCAGGCATCGGCATGTCTGTTCTTTGCTATCCTATGTGCCCCCGAAGGCTGACAACTCTGGACTCACTGGAGCTTTCTTGGTGGCCCCCGCAGAGGGGGTCACCCCCAGAGGCAAATGGTATCCCTCAGCATCTGATTGTGGAGGAACCGTGGTCTCCACTTTCATTCTGACATGTGGCAGCCGTGGCACTGCTGTGGAGCTGCCCTTCTGTGAGCCGATGCTGACTGTGGTGGACGTGACATTGGCGCAGGTGTCCTCTCTCTACTTGCCGTGGGTTCAAATCCCCTCTGGACTGTTGTCCCTGTTCTTTATGATGGCCCTGACCTGGCAGGTTCTGCTTTTACATGAAAGCTGTAGAACTTTCCCTCTTATTGTATCAGGTATTCCCCCACCCCAAACTTCTCTTTCGTGGAAACTCATGTGAATTTAATGATTGAGTAGAATATTGTGTGCAGTTATTACGATGCCTCCCTCGAGTGGGTAGACCTGGGAGAATTTGAAAATGCTGCTTACTCATCAAAAGTTTTAAAGAATAGACAAATCAAGGGATGGGGTGTTCTTCCCTTTCATAATATCTTTATTTTAGGAAACACGCCTGCAAAGCAGTGCTATACCACCGCTTTATATAGGGTCCTACTGCTCGCTGCATTCTTGTTCTCTGTGAATTACCCGTATTTACTGCCACTTTTCTCCCAAATTAGCAATGGATATAACAACAGATGTCCAAGATGTATGAGTGTCTCCCTCTGTTAGCGGATCTTGGGAGGGATGATGTGGCACTGTCTGCGATCCGCGAGGGTGTAGGGGACACGTGATGCAGAGTGGCCAAGGCCAGGCTGTGCAGTGGTAATGCCAGAGCCAGGGTGCACATTCTCTCCTGTCATCGCCGACACGCCATCTCTTTCTTAAGGAAATAATGAAAAAGGGTAAACTTCAGTGAAGTGATAGAGTATGGGGTTTATTAATCCTTCAGTGTGTTAAAGAACTGGCCTGCAAGGTCATGCCAACTTAGCATGCTTCACGCGGCCACACTTTGAGAAGTTTTCTGGTTTCTGTGATTGTGATTAGACAATCCAAGGGTCTGCCTTTTCTGTGTCAGCTTTGATACTTCATGTTTTCTCACTAATCGCTGATTTCACCAACTTGTCACATTCCTTTATAGTTTCTTAAGTGTCTACTATCTTTGTGGTGATAACATTTCCCCCAACTTTTTGTGAATTTTTTCTACACGCTCAGAAATACTGAAAGATTTGACAATGAACTTGGTGCCAAGATTCTACCATTAACACTTTGCTAGATTTGATTGAGCATATTTCTACCTCTTAATCCATCTTTTAAAAAATGCACTCCACAGTAGATTACAGACAGGGTGATAAGATTTAAAAATCATTAAACCTCTTTGAGCAGTGGAGTACTCCTGGATTATGAGATGGTGGATCTGAGGTCATCGCAGGAAAGAGATGGTAGGTCACGGGGATAAATTGGAGGAGAGTTCACAAGGAAAGCACAGGGCAGTGCCCAGGCCCATGGGGCACCAATGCCTGGGTGGCAGGCACCAAGGGGGCAGGGGCGCAAGGGGAGAGCACCATCTGGAAAAATGTGGGGAGGGTCCCAGGGAATCAGACTCATGTTCTCCTTTCTCTCCACTCTCTTGCTGGTGCTCTCCCTTGGCCGAGCCCAGTGGAAGCCAGAGGACAGGAACCAGCAGATGCTAATAAACAAAGTAAGATTTCTGAAGTTAACAGGGAGGGTGAGGGAGAAAGTGCCAAAGGGGTACAAGAGGTGGTGATAGAGAAGGGGAATTTTGTCCCTTCCTGGGAGCCTCTGCTAAAGGAGCAGTAGTTTCTTTATCAGAAAAGAGAGATGTTAGTCATAATTCCTGGCCACGTAGCTTGATTTTCAAGCCGGCCTAAGGCCCCTGTGTATGGCCTGAAATCCTTTCAATACACTGATCCCTTCCTTCCTCCCTCTTCTCCGACCGCCCCTCCCTTTCCTTCTGCTTCTCTGTCTTTTTCTTGCTCTATCTTGTTCACCTTCTTGGCAATTAAGAGCCTTGATACACACTACGCACACATACACACACACATCCTCCATGCTTCAAATATTATTCTCACACCCTAATAGATAATATCTGCAGAGACTATGGACTGATAATTCCTAAAGAAGATTCTTAAATGGCTAAAAATTGCATCAAATATTTTACTCTATTAGTTAAATCAGTGTGAATTAAAATAAGACCCAGGTTTTCAATCATCATAATTAGAGTTTTGAAAATGATAATTCAGTATTATTGAGGGTGACTTTTTGGTTGTCAGTGGAGGTAGAGTCTGGTAATATGTAAGCCTTATATACAGAGGATTTTGCTCCTCGTAACACTGTTATCATAGTGAAAATAAGAAAACAGCCTACATGTGCAATAGGAAAGTGATTACATAAATTATGTTCATACAGTTCAATAGTGTTCAGCCATTAATAATGAGATTATCAGACAATATTTAATGACATAGATCATGAAATAATGCTGCTTTAAAAGAAGGATATTTAACTGTGGGGATAATTTGATCCAATTTCTGTTAAAAATTAGGAATATGGGACCTCCCCTGGTGGCACAGCAGTTGAGCGCTGGACTGTGAAGCTGCTGACAGCCTCTGCAGCACCAGTTTGATCCCTGGCCGCTGGGGAGGGTCCCACATGGCAGATAGACCTCTCTTGCCACGCCCGCTGCTCCCTTCAGCAGTGTATTTCGTCAGTCTGTCTGTTCTGTTCCCTGCTCTGGCTCTGGTGAATTCTCTCACCCTCCCATGCTTCTGACTGTACCCAGTACTTGTATAAATAAATAAATAAATCTTTAAAAAAAATTAGGAATATGTATATAAACACACACACACACAGAATTACCAGAAAAAAAAGTGTCACTAAAATATACATTTTTAAAAATTTCTGGATTATGAGTAAATGGGAGCTTTGAATTTTCCTTTTTATTTTTAAAAAAGATTTATTTATTATGCATACAAGAGCTGGGGTACAAGGCCAGAGGTGTGTGTGTGGGCAGCAGGGGGTGGGGGCAGTGAGAGGATTCACCAGAGACAGAGCATGGAACAGAACAGGCAGATTGACCAAAGTACACTGCTGAGGGGAACAGCGAGTGAGTCAGGAGAGGCCTGCTGCGCCATGTGGGCTGCTCCCTGGCTAGCCGGGAATCGAAGTCATGCTACAGAGGCAGCAGACAGCTTCACTGGCTGCATCCTAACCTTTGTGCCACCAGGGAGGCCCCTAATTTTCATTTTTATTCTGGCTAGTATATTCCAAGTAGTCTTGAAAATAGAGTGAAATTTTTTTAATCCATGATAATCATTTTTCCCTTAAAATTTGCCTCGTAGCCCATCTGCTACAGTTAACAGGAAACTGTTATGTTTCCTCTCTCCATATGAATATTTTGGTGCCCTCTTGAATAGTTGTTTTTTAAAAAGAAAAATTAGGTCTCTAAAGTGATTGATAGCTCCATATTCCTGTTCTGGTTATTAACACTCATTTTATCCACCTAGACAAGCCCTGTATGTGGGATTTGCATGAAACACTATTGTTTTGACATTTTAATACCTGACTAGCAATAGCCTGGACTTCAGCCTCCACTGATCCATGATTCACTTCCCATTTCTGCCCCAAGTCAAAAAATAATCAGTTTTATTCTCTGGATAAACAAAGCCTGCAATACATTCAATTATACTTAATCATATATGCCCAGGATTTCAGGAAAATAAATCACCAAGAACATAATTTTTGGAAACTGCAATACTAGTTATGACCAAGGAATGAAATGAATGAAATAAAAGCACTTTGCATCTTGGTTGGCGGAGAGGCAGAGAGGCATAGGCCATATATATATATAAAATTTAGTGCAGACAAAACTAACAGTGAGTAGAAATAGTGGTGATGAGCTAATCCAAGTGCAGGAGGGTGACTCCACCCAGGCCTGGCCACAGGGGGAGGAGAGGGAAGCCTTGGGATATCAGCCCAGCTCTGGAAGAGGAATAGAGGAACCCCTGGTGAGGAGCTGGCTGTCACCTCTGTCCACTGTCTGATATTACGCCTGAGAAGAGAGTGAGCTCGAAAGGCACACACTGGCCAAATTAGAGTCTCAGGAGGAAATGTAGCCACAACAATATGGCCTTCATGTTTCCCCATAGAGGGACTTTGACTTCCCCCTTCCAGATGCAGAAACAGCAAATATGATGTGATGTGACTTCTGAGGTTAGATCATGAGAGGAAGTACAGCTTCTGCCTGGTTGGTGTTTTTATTTGGGGTGGGGGTGGGGTGGAAGGTAGGATATTTGCTTTTGAAATTCAGCTCTCAGGCTGTGAGGAAGTCCTAGGAACCACACAGGGCGCCTGGGTTGAAAGCCCCTGTTTAGGTCCCATATATTAACAACCATCAGCTGCTAGGCATGTAGGTAAATAAGATTGAAATGACTCTGGTGTCCAAATGTCACATCACCCCCAACCTTTGTTGCTTTTAGCTATTGCCTCAAATTTATGTTTTCTATACCCTTCCTGAATTTCTGACTCACAGAATCCATGAGCACATTAAATGGTTGCTTTACACCTCCAAGTTTGGACAGCCTATTTAACAGCATAGTAATTGGAGTAGGGAAGATGTGAGCATAAATGGGTCAAAATCTGGTGATTTGGTACAGAGACAAGGCGGGATCCCTAAGGCTAACATCACATTGCTAAAGAAGGGTAAAAAAGCCATCTAAAATAAAAACGACATTTAGCAATAGTAACTCCATGCTACAATATCATTAAGAGCACAGAAGAAGGAAATCTACAACACCTCCAAACACTGAGAAAGATTATGGCTCTAGAAGGGTTTCACACACTTTGACGGAGCAGAATTGAGATTCTCAGTAGGCAGCCTGCCATCTGAGGCCACTCAGCAGTGTGAAAGGAGTGAGGAGATGCTTTCTCACTTCCTTATTGGGTCTTAACCAGGCAGAAAGCTGAACGTCTTTTTATTGTGTTCAGATGAGTTTATAAGGCAGACAGTTTATTCTGTTCTGGTCAGATCTTCTCTCCATGTTCCTACTACGTTCTAATATGATCTGTTACCTTTGTCCATCTCTTCAGTGCCTCTCTTACGACATTTGTTCTGAGACAGTTTCTTTTCACCTAGAATGAGGTAAGAGGGAGTTGGCAGTGCTGGAGAAGCTGGAGTGATGGGAAACTGGAAGAGAGAGAATTCTTTTTTAAAAAAAATATTTATTCATGCATACGAGAACCAGGGTACAGGCCAGATGTGCAGGAGGGTGAGAGGATTCACCAGAGACAGAGTGGGGAGCAGAACAGTCAGACTGACCGAAATACACTGCTGAGGGGAGCAGTGGGCGAGACAGGAGAGGTCTGCCGCAGCATGTGGGTATCTCTCCGGCTGGCTGGAATCGAACCTGCGCTGCAGAGGCTGCAAACAGCTTCACGACACTGCACTAAATCGCCTGTGCTACCAGGGAGGCCTGAGAGAATTCTGACAATAAAACAGCAACTGAAGGGAGGAAGGAAATTCAGGTAGCTGGACACCAGCACAGGGGGTTAGAGGGGAGCAGCAGGGCCTGTTAATTTATTCCATCAAGACTGTTGGAAGTTGGGCTTCCCCTGTGGCACAGCGGTTGAGCGCTAGGTTGCAAAGCTGCCCACAGCCTCTGCAGCACCAGTTCAATCCCTGACCACCGGGCAAGGGTCCCACATGACGCGCATACCTCTCCTGCCACCTGCTGCTCCCCTCAGCAGTGTACTTCATCAGTCTGCCTGTTCTGCTCTCCGCTCTGGCTCTGGTGAATTCTCTCACCCTCCCGCGCTTCTGACTGTACCCAGTGCTTGTATAAATAAATAAATAAATAAATCTCTAAAAAAAAAGTGTTGGAAGTCGAGGCAGTGAGGTGAGAAGACATCAGCTCATTTCACAGGACCTTTGCTAAATTAATGCCTCTTGGATGCTGGAAATCATACTAGACATTCTTGAAGAATACATGCTTACCAAGTGCCAAGGACATCTTAGTGATTCCCATGCATTAACTCATAATAACTCCACGAGTTAAGTACATTATTTCCCCTATTTTGCATATAGAAAATAGGCACAGAAAGTTTAAGTGCCTTGCCTAAAATGGCACAGCTCATATAAATTAGAATTTAGGAATTCTGGCTTTACCCCCTGTGCTCTTGACCTCTGTGCTATCAGGTTTCAAGTGTTTAATTAAGTCCAGTTAACCTTCTAGAACTGAGAACAGAATCAAAGGTACAAACTGAAGAGGTTTATCCCATTTCAGTAAAAAGCAATGGAGAAAGACTTAATCCTCAAATCACTGTGACTGATTTTTTGTTACAAAACTAGAAGATGAAGCTGTAAATATCCAGAATTTTAAAAAATATCCCAAAGGGAACCAACATCAAGATAGTGTTCAACTTCTGCCACTATATCTACATAGTTTCTGAGCAAGAAGGATATGGACCACAATTTCATGTTGACTCAAGTTACTGTTTCATTGATTCAGTCATGCATTCATTCAACATACTAAGTGCCTAGTTTGTTAAGGAAATCACGTGAAAGCAGCAGAAACATTTTCTTCGACATTTTTTTTTGGGGGGGACCCTCACCGGCGGCCGGGGGATGAACCGGCGCTGTGGAGGCTGCAGGCAGCCTCTCAGCCCAGCACTCAACCACTGCACCACCAGGGGAGGCCCTTCTTCAACATGCTTTAATCGCCTTGAAGCTGTGTTCCTTCTCTGTCCCTCTAGACCATTGTGGTTCCTTAAAGGCATGGCGTGTTTCTCATGATGAAGTTAAACAGGCAGTTAGAATTGTGCAGCAGTTAACTTTATCCTTCAGAAGCTGTAACGCTAGGTAGGTGGGCGTGTCATGTTTGGTGGGCAGAACTGCCTGGCAGAGAGCCAAGACTGATGTCAGAGGGCACTGGGTCTGAGTCCTGCATCAGCTGCTTGGATGTGGCCACAGGGAAGGTTTTAGGGAACTCTCTAAAACCTGAATTTCTGCATTGTGAAATGAAGTTTATAATACGTCACGAGGTTGATATGAAATGAAGGGGGGAAATGTACCTAATGGTTGAACTTTGTACCTGGTGTCCATGTACATTAGTGATGATGGTGGTGGTTATGATGATGCAACACTCATGAATCGTAAGGAGTCAAGATTTTAAATCAATTTGCTATGGCTTTTCGGTGAGTTCTAAATACAGAGACATTTTTAAATGGAATCGAAGCATTGAAAGAGTCTATTTTTCTTTCTGTTGGATGTCACCCAAATCATCCTTTCATCTCACCTGATGTAGAAATGCAGTAGTCCAGAACCAGTAAAGGAAACTTATGGCTCAGGGCGACTTCATTTACTCAAGGCGACCTCATTTACTCATTTAGTTGTGGACAGAACACACGGGCCATTTCTCAAGAATGTCCAAAGAGAAAGAGGAAGGTAGAGATGCAGGGTGGTTACCCACCTAGGGGCAGCAGCCAACGTATCAAAAGTGGTAGAGAAGTGATAGTGTCTTCCCGTGTTCTGTTTTGCTTCATGCCCTCGTGTTGGTGTTGGGCTGCCAGTGTGAACTGAACACTGCTCTATGCCAGGCACCCAGAGGTCCTCAGGTGTAGAAGGAGGGATGAGACCTGAGAGCTTAGGCTCCTGGCATGACAGCCTGGATTCACATGCTCACTCTGCTCCTTCATAGGGCCACAGCCTTCAGTCCTTCATCCTCCCTGAGCCTCCACCCACTTATCTACTAAAAGGGGATAACTGTGCCTTCACCAGTGGCTGATGGGAATAGTTTATGAGGTTGCATCTATTACAGCTATTTGCCTGGCATGTAGTAAATAGTGATGACATGTTAACAGTTATTTTTATTACAGCATCAGCCTGACCTTAAGGAATTGCAGTTTTAGTGAATAGAGTGGATTTGAACTGAGTAACAAGGACATGGCATATACAGAACATACAGAGATTCTTGGGAAGATCTACTGGAGAAGGAGTCACTTTTATCTGTCTAGGCAGAAAGGAGTGCTCAAGGAAAATGTCACAGGGGTCCTAGAGGGTTAGGAGACATCTGTATTCACTGTCACTAGAACACAGCCTGGGGCCGGGCATGTGTATGCGGAGGCAATAACCAAAAATAAGGAAACAGAGGGGAAAAAACTTAATTTAATTGATTTCCCCCAGATCCGTACATTTCTTTTCTCTATGGCCCCTCTACCCCATGCCTTACATGTCTTCCACTGCTCTATTCAAGGACTATTCTGTGTGTGTGTGTGTGTGTGTGTGTGTGTGTGTGTGTGTGTTAAGGAGATACTTAGACTAGGTTCAGGAAAAATAATCCACTCTTCCTCCTGGCAGAAAGTCCATTCACTCTCCTTTAACAGTGCAGGGCTAGGGAAGCCAGGCCAGAGAGTCACAATGTTGACCCAGGGACAAAGTGGCAGTGTCTCTTACAATGCGCTAAACTCACACCCCAAGTGCTGTGTGTCCTGCATAACATTTCTTCTTTACAGCAGTCCCACAAGGGAGACCTCATTATCCTCATTTTGCAGAGGAGAAAACTGAACCTGAGAGAGATCAAAAAGCTTATGCTAGTGCAAATTTCACTAGAAATTTTAGTTCGGAAATAAAGTGCTACCTGTTCCAATAGCCTGCTGAGTAGCAGAGGGAGGAACAACTTATCTTCACCATGGACAGTGTCAACACACATTCTTCATCTTTTATAACCATATGTAAAGTGTGTCTAATTGATTAGTAAATGCTCCAACTTTCAGTGGAAGCCCCCTTTTCTGTGTGTATGATATCACTTCATACTCTTTATCCGATGTATCTGTAGTAGGTAAATAAGAGATGACAACTTCTACAATATGTGCGAAGGAGAAATGGATTTGATTAAAGGAATGAATGCATACGTCAAATAGCAAGGCCTCTTCCACTCAGTTTCTGCGTAAATAATTCGCAGATTCCCTGAACTTCTGCCAGCAAATGTCCACTCCTTCCAGAAATCTCTCTGGGCGTGGTGTAGGGAGATGGGGTGGTAGAGATTAGATTTTTTTCCTGAATCTAATTATTATCATTTAGCTTTTTTCAATATGTTTTATGACCAATATTATTGGATTTTACTTATCTTTTACAAATAGGCAAATGGAGATGTGGAGATAGTTAAGGGCAGCCCAGAACATCAGTGCATGTGGTGGAAGGGGGAGGTCTGAGCTAAGATACTGAGTATGTGCTTTGTCCTCACAGGCCTTCTGTGCCCTGTCAGTAAATTCAATTCTGTGTCTGATTCTTTGCATTGTGGGGCATGTTTCAAATGTATATCTCATTTCATCCAGTGTTTCATGTGGTTTTGAAGGTAAGCATAGGCTTAAATTTTTCTGTGACAATGCAGATGTAAGAAGACAGAACCATTTTTTTCTACAGCAGAACATGATTTGCTTCTGAGCCCTCATTTCTGTTTAGTGGTGTTAGGAATGAGTCTGAATTTGCCTAGTGGAGGTAACTGCCATTTCTGTCTTATAAAATGAATCTCGGTTCATACAATTATCTTGGTGTAAATGGTCAGTTGGGAATTTAAATCCAGTTAATTCAAAATTCAAATTCAGGTGATTCTTCTTCTCAAGGAATCTCTTCTTCCTGTCATTTTTCAATATGATTCCTATTTTCAGAGGTTGTTATGGAGGTAACTGAGCAGCCCCAGAGGAAGGAGGTCTGGTCCTTTTTCAGTTATTTAGATCTCAGCTGTCTGTGGGATCCCTGAAGTGGACATCTGTAGTCATTACATTAAGTGCCCTTGGAAGTGAACCCACTTGGCTGCTAGTAAAGCTCCAGCGCCCACTGATGTTCACGGTTCCTGTTGGCTTTCTCTGTATATTCTCCTTGTCCCAATTATAGATTTCTTCTCAGTCCCTTGGTCCCTAAGGTGTATTCCCAGTCTCTTCAAAAACATCTATGAAGCACAGATAGATACTGCGTTTTTTCAACCCTCTCCTGTCCTTCAAGATGCCATTCCACACTTCTGCTCCAGCGTGGAAACCTCAAGTTGGCCAGGTGTAGCTAAGAAAACCCTTATCCTAGTGGGTTTCATTCCATATACTCCTAAACAGAGAGCGGGTCTCAGTTTGTGTTTCAGAACACTTGTCCCTGTGCCTGTCTGTCTGTCTCTCTCCACTTGTTTCAGGAAATGGAAGGACCTTCTCTTTGGGAGGTGGTGATAGATTGAGGATGAATTCTGTTATAATGTGGGTATAGACAAGATGGAAACAGCAGGAAAAGTTGGAAGGAACACCCCTCCCCCTTCCTTGAGCAGTTTCCCCAAGAGGATGTCACTGTAGGCAGTCCCAGATAGGGTCACACCCATTGGTCCCCCTGAGATAGTGTGAATGGCTATTGTACTATTACTACTGGAAACACAACTCCAGGTCCATTTCCTACCAAGATCAGGTCACTAACAAACCAGAACTTGTGTTGTCGAAGCCACTCTGAGGATGTAGGGACATTCAACTGACATCATGCTGAAAGTGAGATAAATAGCATCCTAAAAGTCTTCTTAAAGGACTGCCAAGGACTCAGGTGGGGTCTGAATGGCTAAGAGCTGTACCTCTGAGGCAAGCTAGTGGGTACTCTGAAATGCTAACACAAATATTTGTCTTGCTGCTTTGAAGGCCCTTTGATTAGAATTCTAGATTTAACCGGTTAGATATACCGCACACTCAGCTGAGCAGAAATTTAAATCAAACTGTAGAATTAAAATCCTGTTGATAAATATTTTGGCTGACTATTTCCTTCGGAAGCCGGCATCTGGCCAACATATTTGTTAACTGAGCCGCAACTTGTTCTTTTGGATTCCAATTCCCTGGTTCTGTGTCACTCTTTGGCTGCTGACAGGGCTCACTGCGGAGGAAAGTGAAATAAAAACTAATAATGATCCAAACAACTAATGGAATAAAATTGGAAGCCAATTGAGAAAATTATAGAGGACAAAACCAGCTGAACTGGGAGTGGAGGAGATAAGACTGATGGTGTTAACTCCTCCACGAAAGCTCTCCTTCTCACCCCGCCAGATGTGGTTTCTCCTGTGGTGCCACCAAATTCCAAATTTAGGTCTGTACCCAGGTGTGTGCTGACATGGCTGCTTCCTCCTGTCCAGATGTTCACATCCTTCCGGTTTAGTCTAGCTACTCTACCTTGCATTGCCTCCGTAATACCTCACACATGCTAGGTAGGGAATTCTAAAATAATGGAGCTAGAGCTAGTGGGTACTCTGAAATGACATAAGCTAACTCCTCCTTTAACGGGTGAGAGGAGGGAGGTCAGGGATGTCTAACTACCTGCCAGGGCCCCCTGGTTAATAGAACACAGTAACTAGACCCCAGGTCTCCTCTCAAGGCGATAGTATTTTCCTATTTATATTATTAGTGTTTATATGTGTTACACTTATAAACATGCTCTCATAGATGACAAAAATATAAAGCATAAAATAAAGTAACTCACAATTCCATTAATTAGAATAATCACTGTCAACATTATATCAGATATATATCGTACATATAAATAAATGAATGCATAAAGTGGACATTTTCAGTATGGCCACATCGACATAAGATATATGTGGTATGATATATAATTTACATAAAAGTATGTTTATCAACAATTTATTAATCAAATATATGTTAAACAGCATAATTTAAAAAAATGAACAGATGTTACATGATTTATGTATATGTATTTGTGCCCTAATTTTAAAAATTCATTTTATACTATGTTATAGGCATTTTCTTATGGTATTATTGTTTCATAAATACAAGCTTTAAGACTACCTTAAAAATGGCACAATTTATTTAACTCATCGTTTATGATTTAGTAGTAGATTTAGAAATTTTTCAAACTTTCCCCATTATAATGCAAATATTTTCTTTCCTAAAATCACCAGTATGATATAAAAATATGAAGATTATTTTACGCATTATTCTTGTCCACATCCCACATTTCTCTACAAAGTTAACATCTGAGTCAAATAATTATTTTAAAAATTTAATGCACGTTTCAAGATTGTTTTTTTAAAAACTTTACACTGATACATAACTTTCCATTATCTTATATAACCCTTTTCAATAAAGTGTTAGGTTAAACAGTTTTATTTTTATTTTTTAAATATGGTATGTACATGATCCCTCAAAAAGCTCTTAAAAAATATAGTACAGAGTTACCATGTACTCAAATATAACATCATATATAAATAACCTTAATGTAATGATCAGGGCTAGGAATTTGACACTGATACAGTAGTATCACTTAAATGAAAGGTGTGATTTGGATTTCATCAGTTTTTGTCATGTACTTCCCCCTTTGTTTTTTAGAGAAAGGAAGTGTATAGTTTTACTAATTTTATTGTCTGTGTAGGTCTGTATAACCACTACCATAATTAGAATATGAGCTGTTCCATCACCTCCCACAAGCACTGTTGTGCCTCTTTATGGTCACCCTCTCCCATCCATCACCACTCATCTGTCTCCATCACTATCTTCGTCATTTGACAATCTTACATAAAACAAATCACACGCTATATAAACTGGCTTATTTTCCTTAGAATAGTGCTTTTGTAAACCAACCAAATTGTTGAGTGTATCAAGCTTTTGTCATTTTGTAGTGTTGTATAGTATTTCATAGTGTGAATATCCAATAGTTGTTTCCAGATTTAGGCTATGAACATTTCTGTTCAGATTTGTGTGTCAGCACACGTTTTCTCTTCTCGAGACTGAACACTCAGAAGTGAGGGTTATTCAGTCACTAAGTGCTGTTTATAAGAATTTTCCAAACCATTTCCCAGAATGGTGGGTCCTTGTTGCATTCCCACCAGCCGTGTATGGGCTAATGTTGCCAGGACTTTGCTGTTTTAGCCTTTCTAATAGACATGATAGTATCTCATCATAGCTTTACTTTGCGTGTTTCTAATCTAGTGATTTGGAAAATCTTGATCTTCAGTTATTTGCCATTTGTTTATCTTTGGTGGATTGTATGTTCAAGTATTGTACCCATTTTTAAATTAGATTGCTTAGTTTCTTACTTTTATTTAGAGAGCTCTTTATAGATTCTGGATACAAGTCCTTAGTTGGACTTGTGGCTTAGAAATATTTTCTCCCAGTCTGTAGCTTGTCTTTTTATTTTTTTCTCTTAACAATGCCTTTAGTAGAACAAAACTTTTATTTTCATGTCTAATCTGTCCATTCTGTCTGCTATGAATCACATCAGTCTATTTGATGTCATGTCTAAGAACTCTTTGCTTAGCCGCTGGTAATGGAAATTTTTTATTCCTTCTTTGCAAATTGTATTTTTTTTTTTGCTTCCCCAGTTGCACAAACTAGAACATTCTTATGTTGTTCTTGATCTTAGGGAGAAAGCATTCAGCCTGTCACAGTAAATGCAATATAAGCTGTAGGTTGCTTTTGTGGATTTTTTTTTTAACGTTGAGCTACTTTTCTTCTATTTCTACTTTGCTGAGAGTTTTGAGCATGAATGGGTGTTAAATTTTATCAAAGACCTTTTTTTTTGCCTCAATCCATATGATCATGTGGATCTTCTCCTTTAGACTATGAATATGGCCTATTGCATGAATATGTTTTTGATTATCAAACCAACTGTGTATCCAAGGGGGAAAAACCCACTTGGTCATGATATATTATTCCGTGTGTATGTGTGCGTGTGCGTGTGTGTGTGTGTGTATGAATACTCATATTTTGTTGAGAATTTTTGTATTTGTGATCCTGTAGACTGTGGTTCAAATGCCAGTTCATTTTCAGCGTCCTTACAGCGCTGTCTGTTCTGGTCTGCCCTACTTGTGCGCATTGGAGGGCCTCCTGAAACTGGGTGATATTTTATACCACAGCTCAGTTCTAAAAGTATTTGCTGTATTGATTCTGGTTGGTTTCTTGCATGAGCCACTTCAGGGTGAATCTGGGGCTTTACACACAGTTTTCAAGAATCCCTTTCTCTAGCCCCCTCTTACCAATCCTCTCCACTGTAGTCGGAGGGGGGAAGGAAGGCAAGGAGGATGCTCTGCTTCTGTTCGCTGGGGGAAGGTATAGAAGGTCCTCTCTCTGCTGCAGATGGGCCAGAGGGAGAGGTGACCCCACCTCTTCACTGGCATTTGCCCCCTGTAGGAAGGGCACAAATGGACAGGGCTCCACTCTAAGACCTTGGTGGATGCACTTACAGGGGAGAGGCAAGGAAAGGGCACAGCCTGTGTGCCAAGGCTGTACTGCTGGAGAAATACACTTTCTTTTGTGGTGTTAATGGGAGCAGCAGGTTAGTGGGAATCCCTCCTACTGCACCTCCCTCTTCTCTGGCCACTGGATGGAGGCAGCAGGCTTTTTGGAGATTTTTCTTTTTTTTGCTGTACCCTGTGCTTGCTCTGAGTTTCGGACAACTGCTAGTTGCCAGAGCTCAGCACTCAGACCAACATACATGAGACAAAGTAAGCCCAGGCAACTCAACTCACTGCCGAGTTCCTTCGTCACTGGCCTGGTCCTCTTTGTGTGACCTTTCGAAATCTTCTGATGGTTGCTTTATTTTGGTCCAGGTTTTCCTTGTAATGAGCAGACGTAGAGTGGAATATGCTTATTCCTTCTTCACCAGGACCAAAAGCTGTCACTTTGTTTTCATTATTAGTGAGACGGAATTTTTATTTTCTATATGTATTATTAATTTTGTTTCTTCTTTGAATGACTTGTTCATGTCCTTTAGCCAATGTCAAATGAGATTTTTTTCTTGTTTAATACGAACCCTTGATAGGTATTATTTGTTTATAATAATTTTATTTGCTGTAAAATAACTTCAACTCTTGCATTTTTATCATATTATGAATATATATCTATATTGTTTTCTATTGTGATGTCTTCTGTTTTGCTACTAAAATCAGGTAGTTAACATTTTCTTCAGTTTCACTTCTTTAAACATTTAAGTCATAGTTCAACTTAGATTTATTTTTACTCTAGGGTAAGAAGTGATACAACTTGATTTTTTTCTCTCCAAATAATTAATTGTCCCAGTATTCTTGTTTATTTAGTGTTCCTTTATCTACTAACAGATATAATTATTGAATGAATAAGCCTGTTTTCCTTCAAAGAAGAATTTCTTCACCACCCACACCTTCAAGTCTAACAAACTCTATTTTAGAGTCTAAATAAGAAAATAAAATTTAACTTTTCTCATAAAAGTTGACACTGAAAGAATCTCCCTGTCTTCACTTTTCTACCCCTTCCTCTTTGTTCACATTCAAAGGCATAAACAGGTATATGAGCCAAAGAAATAAGAAGCAAAAGTTAAACTGAGATAGTTAAGTCCCATGATTCCAATAAGGGGAGAAAATGCAACAAAGATAAAGGTTATTATAAAACCTAAACAAGGGAATTTAAACCATAGGCTTTCACTGTAGTCTGCATTTTTCCTTGTAAGCTTTTGTCTTTTAAAAATGGAAAACACATGAATATTTATTGTCATCTTATCTTATCAAGATGTGGAATTAAAAGTAGTGTTTTATGAAGAAGTAAAGTAATTGTATCTTCCTCCATTAATAGAAATTTCTTGCTTTCTAGCTTAATTCTTTGAATTATTCAAATAATTTTAATTAGCTCTTTTAATAGCTGTGTGAATATCAAGCCATATATGGGCCCCCAGTTGCCCTGCTATCGTACAGATGGGGGCATATACTCCAAATGCCAATTTCATCCTGCTGGAATGTCTGTGATTCTCACAGCAGAGGGAGGAATGGCAGCGAAAAGGGGGGAAAAGAAGAGAATTAGAAATGTTGGATATCCTTGATGAGTCAGTGGTGACCTTTGCCGATTTCCCCAAGTTTTGATGAATTGTTCCCGAGCAAGTCAGCCCAATCAAGTTTTATATCCTGATACTCTAGGCCAGCCATCTTCTGGTACAGATGACATTTTTAGCTATAGAGACTGAGAGCGCCTCCTGGTTCCCAAAGCGACCTCATTTGACCTATTGTTTACTGCCTCTCTCCATTCAAAACTGGCTAGACATGCTGTATAATAACATCCTTGACAAGCCTTCCTCCCCCAAGCTACTTATTCATATAAATGTCAACTACAAGCTATGAACCATATACCATAAAACAGTACTGTAAACCCTAGCCAGTTAGGACTCTTGGGTGGCCTGAACAGGGAGGATTTTGGCCGTTGAAATTAAAGGCCAAGAATTTTTGTTGACCCAAAAGGGACTTACAACATTTTAAAGCACCTGGTTGGCGGTTTCGCATAGTTTACCATTTAATTGTCACATCAATCTACAAAATAGGCACTAGTTGCCCCATTTTGTTGATGAGGGAAAATGAAGCTTGGAGATATTATGTCTTTAGCTCAAAGCTGCAGAGTCAGTATGAGATGGGTCTTCATTTAATTCCAGATTTTGAACTAAAAATCCCACATCAACCACTCTATGTATGGCCTTAGTCATGAAGAGGTGATTTTAGGGGAAATCTTGACAACAGAGTTAAGTAATACTGAATCACACAGTGAGACAGTTATCCCTTTATATTCTTCTGGTGAGATAAAAAAGAATGTGTAGACATTACATATTTTTATATCTTTTTAACATTTAATTTTCTCTACAACAAAGAGTAGAAAGACATCAGATTCAAAGCATTGGGCTAGCAATAGCATCTAACCATAATGAAAACAATTATTTGTTTTCATTGAATGTCTTTTTATTTTTCTCATCTATGACACACGGTACTAGCTTTCCATTAGTGGTAGTGACATAAAGCTTCAGTTGTTTAGTAGGTCTACATTTTCAATGTGTTAGTTTTTTAAAAAAAAATTCTAAATGCAAATATTAGTGGTATATGAAAGACTAACATGTGGGAAGCACATGTTTTGTTTTAGATACATTGCTAGAAATTCTTAGAACCATGTCAATGCTTGAACAATACTTGTCAATGTACAATCCCTCCCTCCAGGGCCCCCAACATTCATCCCATGGGCCACTGAATTTGAGAAATACCAGCACCAGAACATGACAGCCTTTTCTTGCGGGGTAAAGAAAAACATATTATTCCTAATTTTAAGGAATTTCTAAAGGTGTTTTATACTATATAAATCACCTCAAAAAATTATAGGTATTTTTTTTTCTAAAATTCTTCCTGTACTTCCAGAGAAGAGAACTTTTACCTGCAGTTCCACATAGTATTTTTATTTTATTTATGCATACTAGAACTGGGATACAGGCCAGAGGTGTGGGGGGATGAGAGGATTCACCAGAGACAGAGTGGGGAACAGAACAGGCAGACTGACTGACTGACTGAAATACACTGCTGAGGGGAGCAGCAGGTGAGTCAGGAGAGGTCTGCTGCGCCATGTGGGTTGCTCCCTGGCCGTCCGGGGATCGAACTCGTGCTGCAGTGGCTGTGGATAGCTTCATAGGTTGCATCTTAACCCCTTGCACCACCAGGGAGGCCATCCACATAGTATTTTTAAATTTGACCTACAACAATGATTCTAACTGTATCTTTGTATTTATTTTCTCAACTCTCCATTCTGAAGTTAACCTCAAGGAGGCCCTTCATTTCCAGAATCATTATCAGGCATCCAGATGAATGTTTATGGAGAACCTACTATGTGCTATGCATTGCATGTTTGGAATATACTACTGAACAAAATAGATAAGAATTATGGAGCTTGCCTTTGTGGAGCTTGTTAGAAAAGAAAGTATATGGGAAAAACACACTAAGTGCTGTAGGATAAGGACAATTGGGAAGGCAGGAGGGTGTTGGGATTTGATTGGTATATTAGGGAACAAGCTGCATTGAGAAGGGAGGGAAGCTACCAGCACAGTGTAACCCAGAATGTTCAGGGAATATCAGGGAGGTGTGAGTGGGAGGGGTGGAGGGTATAAAGAAGTGGAATTACAGGAGGTAAAGTGGAGGGAAATAGAGTAACAGTGATCAGATATTGTCTTTGGGAAGACTCATGCTGTCAGCCTGCTGACAGCCAGACTGAGAATAAGCTGCAGAGGAATAAGGATGAAAGGAGAGAGGTTAGCCAGGCATTATAGTAATGCAGATGAAAGATGATTGTAGCTTGAACTAGGGCAGAAGTAGAGAGAAGTGGTCCTATTCTGGGAATATTTTGAAGGTAGATGAGTTGCATGTAGAATGTGAAAGAGCTTGTCAACCAGAGGGCTGTAATGAGTACCCAGAAAGTAATCACTGTAGTGAAGGCACATATTTGGAGGAGGGTATGGTGATATGGTCCTTGGGCAGCCATATCTTAATGTATCTTCTAAATTCCAAATAGTTAATTCAAGAGATATGCTTGATAAAATACCTGGGTTTTGTCTGTATAGCCAAGTAAACAATGGCCACCACGTAAGCAGTCAGAATTTTTGAGTGTTGACTTTTAGAGGGGTGTGTGTGTGTTTGCATGCACATAAGATGGTGTGAACTTCAAACTCTAAGAACTGTCACCTAGTGATGTTATTGAAATGCAGCACCATGTTCTGTTGGTAAACAGTCCTGATGGCAGTGATGTATACAAGTTATACAACAGATGACACACAGATCCAACCAATTTCTCACCATCCTCTTATGAAGGGGTGTCACTTCTGATTTTAGTTTAGTATCTCATAACATTTTTTACTCCTTAATTTGTTGTTTTTATATAGTGTTTTTGAAGATATGTTTATAGGACTGAGTATTAATGTTCTGGGCATATTTTCTTATATCTGCTGCCTCATCAACTCCATCTAGGACTTGAATGTTCATTCCTGCCTCTTGTAGCTTTTCATGTTGTTCTGGTAATGTTGGATTGTGGATAAGCTGTCCCACTGAAATGTAAGTTTGGGTGACCCAGTGGAAGCCCACATTTCATTAAACCAATATTTACTAACCCATGTGCCAGACAGTGGAATCTTAGTGGTGAAAAGATGTCATCCCTGCGTCCATGTACAGGATTCCAGGTGAACGTGAGAAATTATACCTCAACAAGGAAGAGTAGCATAATACTATCACAAAGTATTTTCTTATAATTTGTCATGTGCTCAACCTAGGAAAACCATACGAGATGCCTATGATGACAATCTTGCTCCTGTGAAGTTTGTTCTAGAGCTGGTTTATTTAGGCCTTGCCCCATCTAGATCAATCCCATGTTTATTCTCTTGTTTTATTAATGTCTTAACATTCTTCCTTATGATAGAATGAAACAAAGCTAGAGGCTGAAATTAGTCTAAAACATAATAGTCATTGTAGAAAAATTGGAAATTTGCTAGTGTATTTGATTCACCCTTTTCTATTTAGCCTTCTTGGTTGTGGTGGTTGTGTTTAAACATTACAATGTTTCATGTTGTGTGAGTACCAGTTGCATCCTATCTGCCCATGCTTTTATTCCCCACACTTACAAATGAAATAAGACTTGAGGGTGCTGCTGTCAAGGAGCCCTTGAGGCTGTCCCGGCAGCCATGGATTACTTTGCCTACTTGGCTAACCAGAGTCTCGTTTTACCCGAGTATTGCCATATGTGTGTCTGACAAAGCTAAGCAGCTTTAGAATAAATAGATCATTTTTAAATGCAGACTCTGATTTCTTCCTACAATACCTTTGAGGTAGATCAACATCTGTGGTTGGTTACAGAAGTAATTGAGAACCAGGTTGAATAGGCCTGATATGTTTTATTATAATGTGGTCATCCTGAGGCTTTCTACTTTGTTCTCTCAACAAATACCTCTGACACTAAGATTTTTTTTTTTTTTTAAATATTAAATTTTATTTTTATATTCCCCCATACAATTGCAAACGCCCCATTCTGACCCCAATCCTTCCCCTCCCGCCCCCCACCCCCCAAAAAGTGTCTCTGGTTCATAGTTTTTTTGTTGATTTTGATTTTCACTTTCTTATATTCATTTTCCTGGTCCCTTATTTAAGTTTTCTAGATTCCTGCTATGAGTGAGACCATCCGGTATTTTTCTTTTTCTTTTTGGCTTATTTCGCTGAGCATGATCCCTTCCAGTGCCATCCATGTTGCTGCAAATTGCATGTGTTTATCTTTTTTGAATGCTGAGTAATATTCCATGGTATATATGTACCACATCTTCTTGATCCAGTCATCTATTTTTGGGCATTTGGGTTGTTTCCAAAGCTTAGCTATTGTAAACAGTGCTGCTATAAACATAGGAGTGCAGGTGTTCTTTGGAATGGATGTTTCTGTGTCCTTTGGGTAAATACCTAGGAGTGGAATTGCTGGATCATATGGAAGCTCTATGTTTAGTAGGTCCAGAAATCTCCACACAGCTCTCCATAGTCTGACACTAAGATTTTTAGCTGCATCTTTTTGAGTCCTAGGAGAGGATTCCTTAGTATAATTAAGATTCTTCCCTTTTTAAGTGAAATATGATATATTATAGCTTCAAATTACATTGAGCAATCTTCAAAGGACAAAGATCAAGAATTAATAGGAAGACAGAGAAACCCAGGTTGCCTGTGGAGACACACAATGCACTGGCTTCTGGTAACTAAGCAAAGGACACATGGACCTCCTAGTGTGTTGAGAACACAGGACATGTATGCATTCCATATGCAGGGGAGCGTGGCTGTTAAGAGCTCAGTGGATGGCTATGTGCCTGAAAACAGTATTTAGGAAAAAGTATAGGGAAGGATGTAGCTGAAAGAACAGGGCAAATTGTTTCATTTACTGCACCGTCCTTAATTCTCAATGACGTGGTACAAAGGAACTCATCCCACTTGGGAGTTAGGAAAACCTAAGGACATATTGAACCTCAAATCTGGATGGGAATTTTCCCTGTTCAGCTTCTCTGGTCCACTCTTGACTTTCTGTGACTCTAATTTGAATCTTCCTCCTTAATGAAATAATCCTTGAACCTTCTTTCCAGTCCATCCAGCTGTCCTCATAGTTTATATTCTGTAATCATTCATCTTACAAAAAAAGAAATCCGCAAGTGTTCCCTTAGATTTTCCCTTCAGAAATGAACATAAGCCAACACTGATTCTGCCAGTGTTTCCACAGAGTTTTCTGCTTTTATCACGACCCTCTCTGGGTCACTTTCATTTTTCTTTTGATTATTTCTAGCTTCACACAACGCCCATCTAAGACCGGGGGCCCAGGGTCTGGGCTCTGAGTCATGCACTGGCTATCAAAGGCCATGCTAAGAACAGATGACTGCACCTTTGCCTTTGGAGACTGAGCAATATTGAATGAGAGTTCACTCTGTGCTTTAGTCTTCATGCAGCCCAGGGAACTTAGTTGGGTCCCTTTCTAATGACCTGAATCACAGTCATCAATTTGGGAAGGGTATAATGGCCTAATTCAACCTGAACCTCTACAGAGAAAATACATTCTTGCCTATCTTGAACTCTGTGCTAATACCCAGATTACTACATTTAAGGCAAACCAGGAGCTGGCTAAGAAGCAGCTCAAGTGGTAGGAAAGTATTACCTACTCATGCTTTTGTTCCTTTTCACCTTCTTCTTGGGACAAAGCTCTGCCTTAGAAATTACTATTCACAGGAGTAATAGATCCGACATCAAAATAGTGAAAATAGTTTTGCCAAATGTTAGCTACAATTTCTGAAGATCATTTTGCAGAAGATGCTGTGATAAACCTTTGCACAGTCTTTATTTCTAATTACTAATTACATTTGGGATAATTCATTATCCTAAAACAACCAAAATTCAAGGAATCTCATCACAGATTCCTTGTGGATCCTTAAATCTCTTAACTCCTCATAGGGTCCTTCATCAGCAAAGGAAGTCACCTCATTTCTCTTCCACTAATGGCAGAAGTTCAAGTGCCTCGCTTGAATGGTTCCAAGACTAAGATCCCATGCTGCCATAAAGTATTTTCAAGAATATCAATTCATCTTACTTCCTGCTCTTAACCAAAGATATGCCTCAAATCCAAGGTATCGTGAAGTGAGCAGAAGGGTGCATTTTCTTCCCTGGTTTACCCTTTTTCCCTAGTTCTGACCTATAGAAGAAGGAAGCAGACATATTAAATAACTGGGAAAATTTTCCTTTTGAAAAACGCTTAGTGGTTTTTCCTGTGAAGAAGTTTGCACCAACATACCTACTTTAATATGGATAAAACTGGGACCTAGAGATATTCAAGGACCTGATCAGAGTCCCAATTGGCATTAACCTCAGCAGTTCCACCCTCTTTCTCACACACCCAACAAAAGAACAAGGCAAGCTGCCGGTCACTTCACAGTTCCAAAGGCCACTGACATCCAATGAAGATTTGAATTCTGCCTTTTGATGATAGACTCAGGAACCTGCAAGTTTGCTGCCTTTTAAAGTTATTGCTGGAGGCCAGCTCCAGCAAAGTGATGTGTCAGGGTCCTTGCAAGGATGAGACGGCATCCGTGGAATGGAGGGATGAGGGGAGAGGGGAGATGAGGTAGATGAGGTAGTGAGGAGACACTGACACTTGATCGGGGTGCAGACTCTCCCGCTGATAGCCTCAGCAGGGCTTTATTCATGCATCAGAAATTGTTATTTGATCATTACATCATGCAATCATGTGATTTTACTTTTACATTGTTTCAGAAATTATTAATGATCATTAACAGTGCACAGTCCTTTTTTCAATTTTCCCAGTCTATGATTAACTTGGTCACTTGGTTACATTAACTTGGTTACATTCTTTCCCTAGGTGATGTATGTTATTCAGAAAATAGAAACAGGCGCTACACACATGATTTATGCAGTCAAGCTAGGTACCTAAAACAAGGCTAAGCAGGCGTTGTAAGATCCAGGGTGGCTTCCTATTTTCTATATAGAACCAAGGGGTCCCGGTGCCATGGGAACAGTATGTGGTGTGTTTTTCTTGGATTACTTCATCTCTGGGGTGCCTCAGAGTCTTCTCTAGGGGGGACTTTTACCGGGCACGTTCCATCCGTTCTATTAAGCGTGGTTTGTTAAAAAACTCAGTGTTACTCATAGTAACTGAATTACAAATTGGAGGACATGGAGAAATATTGGAAACCATTTCATTATCAATCATGTTAGAAAGTATTTTTCTCAAACTACTGAAGTGTGCATACCGAAACTGGCATTGATACCAACACTCATTGTGTTATTCTAAAGCTTATAGAAAATTTCCATGGTTTCAATAACTGCCACAAACAAATGAAAGGAAGTAGCAGGAGCCAGCTGTGGAGTTTCTGACTTTTCAGAAACTTTCCTCATGCCCAGACCTTGTCAGACAGCATGAGTAGCATAGCCTGCGCCAAGTTATTATTATTTTTTTTTAATTTGGATTCCTTATTTCTTTCTAAGCCACATTCTTTCTAAGTCAAATTCCTGTTATTGGATAACTAGAAAGACACTAGAGAGTGAGAATGATCTGAATAACTGAGTTTTGATTTCATGGGATCATAGAGTCATCGTATGAGATGTGGACTTTCACCCTTTCATTTGGTAAAGTGTGAAGAGCCAGAGAGTATGGATGACCTTCTCAACTAGCGGGCTGTGGAAGACAGGTTTTTCTGTCCTTCCCATTAGTGTTCTCAGTTCTTGGAGAGCTTAGTATATTAAAGAGTATTAGTCAGTGTTGGATTTGTCCTCTGGCTTCTGAATAAGAAAACAGACTCTCTCTCATTCATTCATTTGTTCATTCAGTCAACACCAATTTGTTGTATATAGTCTCTATACTAGAAGATGAAAGACTCAATCTAGTTACAGGTTCCAATATGTACTTATTTAAATAAATGAAAAAAAAAAAGAAATATCTGGCTTGCTACACTTGACATCAGACTGGAAACAAAATGCAGTTTTGATGTATGGGCTTATTTAAACCCCACAGCATGTGCTTCTCTTTAAATATTTTGCAATGTGTCTGATGAAAGTAATTTGGCCTTCATACCTAACCTTTGAGGAGGGTGTGATTGCAATATGAATTTACAACTCCACTTTTTGCATTCATTAGAAAGTGCCTCAGTGATGCTTTGAAGCTCAGCCTCCATCGTTTGCTTTCAGGGAGCTATTTAATTGCCATGTGCTTAGCGAGAATGAAAGTCTTGACCCTGTCTCTATTCAGAACATATGGCATATTTCAATCCCAACAACTCATGGTGGTGGTATCTGTGTTGATATGACAGTCTCCCAAAGGCTGCCTTGGGAATGGTGGTACTGCCAAATTGTGACTGGCTGGAAATGCCTTGGGGGAAGACTCAAGAGCTTTGGGGTCAAGGTCACTTAAGTTTTGCCAGTTGCAGGTTATGTGATCTCGGGAAAGTTACTAATATTTCCAAATGTACACTCAGTAAAAATAATCCAGCATCCTGTAACAGAATTGCAATGAGGCCTGAATAATATGTGAAGCACCCAACACAATGCTTGGCACACAAGTAGGCTTTCACCAAATATGAGTTTCTTTCTTTTCTCTACATGTTAAAACTTGTAATATGTGGGCACACAAGTAGGCTTTCACCAAATATGAGTTTCTTTTCTCTACATGTTAAAACTTGTAATATGTGGGCCTCCCCGGTGGTGCAGCAGTTGAGCACTGGGCTGTGAAGCTGCCTGCAGCCTCTGTAGTGCCGGTTGAGTGTCCCACATGGCATACAGACCCCTCCTGCCGCGCCTGCTGCTCCCCTCAGCAGTGTATTTCATCAGTCTGTCTGTTCTGCTCCTCGCTCTGGCTCTGGTGAATTCTCTCACCCTTCTGCACTTCTGACTATACCCAGTGCTTGTAAAAATCAATCAATCAATCAACCTTAAAGAAAAAAAAAACTTGTAATATGTGCATTGCCATTTGTTTCTGCCTCTTTTTTTGAGAAAAAAAAAAAAATACTTTGGAGCTCCAGTACTAGTTGGGGGAAAAAAGATGAAGCATACAAAACAGGAATACTTCCCAGATGACTTCTTAGGTTGATGGATTTTTTTGTAGGGTTGCAGGAGTGACCTGGATATGTGTTACATTTACTGGAGCAAAGTACCTACTGACTGTGTAAAATTGGTTCTGGTCTGGCATTTGGCTCCCTGAGCAAGTAGAAAAGCAATCATCTCCCCAAGGCAGGCAAGCTCATCAAATTTGATGGCTGAATAGCAAACTCATGGTCAAATTCTCTTCACCCTGCTAAATGAATGAAGCACATGAATTCTGAATTACATGGGACTATGAGAGTAGGGTGAATGTTTAAGAAGAGGAATATATTGATTTGTTTCAAACTCTTGTTAGTTCATCACTTTGAAAAGCAATCCATTTGAGCTAAGACTGGAATTAGTCATTGGTCTATGCTGGTCTAAAAATTAGGACAACTGGTATAAAGAACACCGAAAAATGACTCTTTGAGATTTCTTGACAAAGAACCAAATTCCAAATCCTGTAAAGGAATTCACTTAGGACTCCCACAGAGGTGTGACTGAATACCTTTTGTTGTAAGCTGACTGTACATTAAAAATCTAAGTAGTTAACTTTAGAACCTAAAAAAAGGAAGGTTTATGTCACATAATTGGCCAATATGTTAACTCCATTGCTTTTACTTTGTTTTGTAAACCCAGTTACTCTGAATTTATAGGATTTAGAAATTAATTGGGTTCCTCTACTCTGGCTACAAGTAGTATTTGTGAAATAGCATTTTACCTAGATTACTAGAGTATTTACTAGTATTTTATCACTTTCTGGAAATGGTATTCAACATCATAATTCTTTTGGTAATGAAGAAATAGGTAAATCCTTGAAGAGACACTCTGGGTTGACTTGTCAAGTTCCCTGTTTTCCAATTATAAACAAAGGCGTAAGAACCCCTGGAGAAACCCAGAGATCTGGGAAGGAAGGGCCTGGAAGGATTCAGAGACCATTTGAATATAAAGAAAAAGTTGATTTGATTTTTTAACAAAGAATGAGTGAGCAAGCTGCAGTAACACATGGGAATCCACATTGTAGTGCACAGCTATGTCCACCCTTTCAAGTTTACCTATTACTTTTTCTGAAGGAAAATCTCCCCCCAGTTCATGTAGCCATGGAGAGAGAAAAATTCTATGCTTTCATCTATGATAGAAACCCAAGAATCATTCCTCTTCTGTCTTCTCCCTGGTATAGCCTTAGGGCATTCGAGCTAATGATTTCTCTCCAGAACTTCCATCTGGAGAGAGTGAAGAAGGGTGGGAAGAGTATCTGGGAGTCCTTCATCACAGTGGCTGCACTAGCAGAGTCAACAGAATCTGTCTAGACTTCCTATAAAAAAGAAACCACTGGCTTCTTTGCTGCTAGTCCTCTAGGGCTGCATAGTCCTGCCGGTTCCCACACCTATTGCCTTCCATTGATTCCCTAAATCCTAGTAGTCGTCAACAGTTGCCCTTTTGTGTAAGTTAACCAAAGCTAATTTCTATTGCTTGCAACCAAGGAACTGTAACTGATCTAGACCTTTATTTAAGCTTGCCTCAAGGTACATTACTCCCAATCAAATAATATGTTGGATTGTCAGTAGAGAATTCTCAAGATGAAAGGGACTCTAGAGATCCTAGAATCCAACTATTCTCTCTTTTTAGGGCAGGGGTAGAGGGGGTGAGGGGGGCGCGGTGAAGCATGAGTTGATTGAACTTTAAAATGTGGGAGCATTGGGGTATAAAGTTTAATAAGTGAGTTGGCAAAATACATGAGTCACTTTCCTCAACAAATGGGGAGAAAGGGAACACAGTTCCCTCGACACATCTTTTGTTCAATTGTTAATGAATTAAATTGATGTTTAACAAGCACAGCAATGGTATAGCCAAAAGCATCATTGAAAATTGTTCAAAATAGTGTCATTTCACTATCAGCTGCTTGTTAGAACTATTTCTAATTACTCTCTGCATTATTTCTTCAACTGTACAATGGTGATGAACTTTCCGTCCTAGAATTTTTCAGAAATTTTTAAATGACATGATTGTGGGTTTCAGAGTCCAGGCTCTATCAACAAGGTATTAAAAGTAGTTTTTTAAAAGATAGTGTTATGATGTTAGTCATAATGGGGTTTTCCTCCACACCAGAATCTCTATGAGTAAGAGATATTTGTAAGGATTACCTATATGCAAAGAAAAAAAGCAAACACTACTTAAAGAGGATGTGCTGATGGAGAGGTTGGGCCCCTAGGTCCCCCCTTCAAAGGACTTGCCACCTAGCAACCTAGAGTACAGTCCACCCCTTCAGAGATTGCCTCAGTGCAGAGAGCCTCCTCACCCAAGGACATGTCCCTCCCTGAGCAACCCACACCTTGTGACTGCCTGATGGAGGTGGGATAAATGTCCTGGCCATTTCTGCCCAATCCTGCTTCCTTCCTTGGCCTTCCACAGCTATTGACCCCAGGGACACTCTAATAGCTACCCTGAATGCTAAACTCAGAATCTGCTTCCTGAGGAACTCAACCCACAACACCCCAGCTTAGACGTTTTACAGCTAATCTTTTTAAGAACCTTAGGCAATAGCTATTATTTCCCCCATTGTCACAGTGGAAGGAATTGAAAGAAATGAAGTGAGCAGTTTGTCAAAGGAAACACATTACATGACAAAGCTGGGATTCAAACCTAGTTCAGTTTGATTCCAAAGAGTAAGTTTTTCAAGAAAGCTTGTATGTTGATCTTCTTGGGCTGAACATAATGTCTTCTCCTGGAGTGAGGACTGGCCTGAGAATTTGGGCAGGGACAGGACCCTTCTATCAACTGTTAGGTTGGTTCCTGCGAGCTCCTCTCTGTGTCTGCCTGTGTTGTTAGTGTCTTTTCTTTACTCCCTGAGTTAATGGCTATTGTTTTAGCCTAAAAATAGCCAGTATTTGCTTTTACACATTTTCAAAAATTTCAATGTAATCATTTAAAAATAGACTCTGAAATTTTGTTTTCTCTCTATTGGCAACCACTGTTGCTATGGAGTTCAAGTAATAGATTGTGATGTTTAACACTGAATTAATTACTACTTCTCACTCCCAGGGAACATCTAATTATACATATTCATGCTGAGCAGGGTTTGGTTTTCTTAAGGAAATGGCGCGCGCGCGCGTGTGTGTGTGTGTGTGTGTGTCTTTTTACTCTACAAGGTACATAGGGGAAGGGTCTTGATTTGTGATCTTCTGGAAGCTTTCACTTTCTTCCTGAATTCTTTCTCCTGCTAAAACTGCCCTATATTGAGACCTTATTTCTCTCTTACATGCTAATAGTGGATTTTTTCTTTTTATTTTAAATGTTAGTGTGATATAAGGCATGAAGATCTCCCTCATTCCCTCCCTCAACCTTGTTTTCTTGGTCACCTGTATCTTGAGAGAGTGGAACATTATTGGAAACAGCATGAGGCATCTTTTGGGATCAGCTATACCTGAGTCTGACTCTTGGTTTTGCCATTTAATTGACTTGAAGCAAGTCACATCAGGACTGAACCCCAGTTCCTTAATGGATGAAATGGGGATGATTTATTTACCACATGGAGCTGCTGCAGAGATTAAATAAGGTTTTAAACAAATGTAACACCAAGCTTATCCAGCTTTCATAGGCAAGATGAACATCTTATTAAATGCAGATTCTGATTCAGCAGGTCAAACGCAGGGGACCCCAGGATTTGCATTCTAACAGGGTCCCCATTGATGCCTGTGCTGTTGGTCACCAGTTCACACTTTGGGAGAATGAAAGTAATGCCAAGCACATGGTATGAGCACAATGCATTTGAACCTATTAGTACGAGCCCTTCATTAGTCCTTACCCTATACCCTTTGGACAGGGAAGCCCTAAATTCACACCCATTAGCCAGATGGAGAGACGGAGGCATCAGCAAGCGACCCTCAACAGGAGGACTTCCCGGGCATCTCTGTGCTCCTCATTGCCTTCCCCTGTGAAACTCCTGTTCTTCCCTGGGGTGGGCTTTTGCAGCTCCTACTGCTACTAATGGGAGTTACCCGAGCATGTGGTGAAGAAAAAACATAAATCTTGTGGCATTTTTATATATACACTTATAAAGCAATTTCATGTTTTACTGAAAAGAAACCAATTTCTTCACTGACTGTGAGGCCTTGAGAAAGTCTCTCCATTTGATTGACTCATCAGAAGGCTAGTCTTTAAAAATTGAATTTGAGGTACCCATTTGAAAAGGGAGCTGCATCTCCAATATGGAGGGGACCCCTGTGCTGGAAACTACAATGTGGTGCATTTAAGATCAGAATACACCCCTGCTGAACAGATCCTGGGGTGCTCACAGAACAGGAGCTGGCAACCTTCCAGATGTGGGTGGGTGGTGTTTCTTTTATTTATACTCTTTTCATTCAGGGGAGATGGTAAAATGCTGCTTCTTGGAAAAGGACTTTTCTGCCTTCCATCTTCAGGCCCAAGGGAGTGTTTCCTTTTTTTATATTAATTTTTTTAATTTTTTTACATCACTGTTCATTTTTAAACAATGTTTGCTTCCCCCCCTCCCCTCAGGTGTAGTCCCCATAGCCTTTCCTTCACCAATGCACCCGTGCACCATCACCTCAGTCCCCTGTGCTCCTCCCTCCCTCCGATCCCTCTCCCTCCTCCCCTGCAGGATGTCTCTGCTTTATAATTGTCCATTTTTGCTTTGTTGTGTTTTGCACTCCAGTCAACTGATAAGGGACTGATCACAAAGATATGCAAAGAACTCACAGGACTCAACAAAAACAAAATAAGCAATCCAGTCAAGAAATGGTCAGAAGAACTTAAAAGACATTTCTCCAAAGAAGAAATGCAAATAGCCAACAGGCATATGGAAAAAATGTTCAACATCCCTTATAACCAGGGAAATGCAAATTAAAACCACACTGAGACACCACCTTACACTAATGAGAATGGCACAAATCAAAAAAACCAAGCAACAACAAATGTTGGCGAGGATGTGGTGAAAAAGGAACTCTCCTACATTGTTGGTGGGAGTGCAAACTGGTCCAACCATTATAGAAAGCTGTCTGGAGCTTCCTCAGTCTACTAAAAATGGAGCTACCATATGACCAGGCAATTCCACTCCTAGGGATCTACCCAAAGGACACAAAAACATTGATTCAGTGTACACCTATGTTTATTGCAGCACTATTTACAATAGGTGAAACCCTGAAACAACCCAAATGCCCCAAAATAGATGACTGGATCAAGAAGATGTGGTACATACACAATGGAATATTATTCAGCAATCAAAAAAGATAAAATCGTGCCATTCACAGCAATGTGGATGGAACTAGAAGGAATTATGCTCAGTGAAATAAGCCAGAAAGAAAAAGAAAAATATTGGATGGTTTCACTTATAGCAGGAATATAGGGAGCCAAATAAGACATCAGTATAAAAAAATAATAATAGCAGTACAAGGGAGTGCTTCCTTAACTTCTGCTGGAGCTCCGCAACGCTGAGCTGGGGCCTCCGGGGCCTCCTGGCTGCTTTCCTGGAAGTTCTGTACTCTTCAGACCTGCTCTTTCCAACCAGTCTTCCCTTGCTGGCCTTTGTGGCTCCTTCTATTTAGATCTTGAACCAAGGCTAATACATACCTGTCACCTCTCCCTTGGCTGATGACCTTGCTGGTCCAAGCTCTCCTCCATACTGCCATGTGTCTGGTAGGATAATAGTAAGAACTGGAGCCCCCTGATGGCTAACAAGGCACAACGTGGTTTGATTCTCCATAACCTCTCTGAACCCCTGCCCTGCTGTTGTCCCCTCATGTGCTAATCTCTAGGTGCAATTTCCTTCCTGGGCCTCTTGAGTCCAGTAGGTACATTCCTGCATGAAGGTCTGTGTTTTGACTGTCCCCTTTGCTGAAACTCTCTTCCTGCTGACAGCAGCCTGGTCAACTTCCTCCTTCCTTCAAGTCTTACCTTCTCAGTGAAGGCTTCCCTGACCTGACTAATCCTTCTGTTTTGCAAACTGCAAATGAGAGCCACCTCCACCCCTACATTCCCGAGCCCCTCATCCTGCTCTACTTGTCTACTTTCTCCCTAGGGCTGTTCACCTTCTGATCCCCTGCAGTGAAGTGCTAGTAGAAATTACTCCCCCCACCCCCAACATTACTGATTTGGACTAAAAATGCCCTTTCCTCCCACATTAGGCAACTCTAAGTCTTCAAAACCAGGTAACTCCCCAGGATAAGGGGAGGCTATAGTGTGTCAGTTTGGGTGGTGGGTTCATACTTGCTGGCACTGGAAGGAGGCTGTTTGTGGTATGTAATAATAATGATGAAAGTCATAATAACAGGAACCTCCCCTTTTCCTGGGCACCTCCCTGTTATAGTAACACCCCAATAAAGCTGACTTAAAAAAGAGCTTAGGGCCTCCCCTGGTGGCGCAGCGGTTGAGCGCTGGTTCGTTCCCGGCCACTGGAGAGGGTCCCACAAAAAAAAAAAAAAAAAAGAAAGGGCTTATAACTGTCAAAGTTGACGAGTGTGTGGATGTGAGGTGGGCTGATATTCCAGGTAGAGGGTAGTAGTTGGCGTTTAGGAAGTAAATGTCTCTTCAGAATAGTGTGAACAAAGAAATGAGTACAAGTGTGTCATGTAAGCCCACCTCTGACCTTGGGCCTGAATGTCTCTGTGTGACCCCGAGTCCCACCTGCTGGCTCTTCTGCTGTCAGACTGACAGACCAGACATTTGGAAGTCACTTTAGTTTCCTGTTGTTCTGATGTGAGTTGATTCCTATTTCACTCCTATATAGGGGTGTAGATTAGAATCTGTTGATTCTCAAAATACTCAGTTTTCGTCTGGGAAAACAAAACCAACTAAACAAAAACCTTCGTCTTTCCTGTTTAAAATATAAACTAGGAAAAAGAGCCTCTTTTCATCTGAAGAGGTGTGAATCTATACTTCAGAATCATACAGTGTTGTAAATCATCGTCACCTCAATATAAAAATACAATAAAAAATTATTTTTCAAAAAGTGACTGAACTTGTCTTACGCTAGTATAGGAATGGGCGAGTAAGAAAGCAGCTGGCAGACTCCCAAAAGGTGCACCCTCAGCTTCCCACAGGTACCCACTCCCACTTCAATTTTAACTTGAAACTTTTCAAAATGAGTTAGATAAATCTCTGATGTGAAAGTGCAGAGAAGTAAAGAGAAAGACATAATCTAAATTCTGCCTCCTCTGAAACACCCACCAGGAGGGTCCTCGGAAGATCTGAGACAACCTCTGAGTGTAGCAGCTTCTGTGTCCACCTGGGCACGCACAAACCTGGGCTTCTACATCGGCAGGTGTTCAAGTGCCTCCAGAGGTGCCTTGCGTAATTCTAATTACCGGGGGTCTGACACTTTTGTCCACGTGTACTCTGAGTCTTGTGTATAGGAAGTTCAGGAGTCTTTTGTCAGTGGAACAGTGTTCCAGGATTCATTTCAGCTTTACTTATTCTAAACTCTCAGAGCATGGAGCTCCCCACTCAAGGTATCTGGCCTATAATCATGAGTCTCTGGCTTGAAACCAGGAGGTCAGGGTCATCATGTGGGTTCCTCCACAGCTCCAGTGATCATTCTTTGGGTTTTCTTTTTCTCGTCTTTTCATGTGAAAAGTACTCAAGAAGGTTTCTGTCTCTTTCTCTTTATTCGTTTGGCTCACAGTTTGTCCAATTCCATAATCCTAAAGTCTGTTTCCTCATTTGTTTCTCTAGACTGTCTACTGATACATTGTGATTTTCATGCTAAATAATTCTCCTTTCTGATTCTTTACATCTTATGGATATTTTTAGATTGCTACCATGTCCACCTTACCACCCACTGTTGCTCCCCACTGGGTCTGCTCAGCCAAGCTATACATATTTAATTTTTCTAATCTTTCTTTATCCACCAGACCCACCAATCTCTTAAAATTGTGTTGCCCTTCTTGAGACCTCCTCCTGATTGTTGATGCCCTGTGACCCTGCAGGCTGTCTCTTGGAGATGGTGTTGGAAGGCAGAGCTGGCATCACAGCTCAATGTCTCCTGCCTAGTAAAAATAAACACAGAAGGGAAGATTTGTGTTATAATCATTAATGAGGTTTGTCAAGTCCTTCCTGTTCTCGGCCTTCTGAGTGCAGAGTAAGATTGCACTTCCTGTGCCCTTAGGACTGGTAGGCCTGGCGACTAACTCTGGCAAGTGGATTATGAGTGATGAATTGCTTCCAGACCAGTGCAAGACCCCAAGTGCTGTGTTCACTCTGGAACAGTCACTAAAATTGTTCAAAAGAGTGCCTTCTGTGGTAATCTGATTCCTTGAGTGATTCCAATGAGCTGAAACCCCCTTCCAAGCCAGGTAAGCTCCAGTATCTTGCCTTTTGTGCCCGAACCTTGGCTGCTGTCTTGATATATCTTTGCATCTTACTGTGCTAAGATGCATTTCCCCCTTTCTGAGCATTTGTTTTAAACTCCTCTTTCCTTTCCCAAGTCAAATCTCCATGCTTTACTTTCATTGTAATGTCTTCAACTTTATTGACTCTTTGAACAGAATTGTGCTCTCTAGACTGTGTATTTTTTCCCCCAATTTGGTCTGTTTAATTTCCTTCTTCTTTATTTCCTCTTGGGGAACCACAAACACTGGGTCCTAATTATAGTCCTGGATAATTTAGACTACAAGTTAGAACATGGAAAGAAAATGCTCTAATTTGTTCTTATAGACCCAAAGACATCCAGGCAGGGAGCACACTGGAATTCCGAGCAAGGACTATTGATTTTTGAGCCCTCTGTCATGAGTAGCTCATACTGGATATAAGCAATACCCTTCAATACTGTTTTTCTGAAAATCTATGTCTCTACTGATGCTAATTGCCAGTTGTGTCACCTTGGGCAAGACCCATAACTCCTCTAAGATGGACCAGGATATCTATAGCTACTGCATAAAGAAGATAGGGTTAAATAAATTGATGTATTTAATATTTAACACAAAAGCCAGCATGACATCAGCCCTTCATGAGTAGTGTTATTCTCTTAATATTGGATTGGGTCCTTCTAGGTTCACTGTACAATTGTTAACTTGAGAAAATCTACATAATGCTTCACACATACACAATCCACAGACTTAAGGATTTTTATATAAGGGCTCATTTGAATAACATTCTCAGGGGAAGAATTAGAGACCAGACTAGGACAGGAGGAAAACATGGAAAGTGGACTCTCATGGAAGAGAGCTTTGCACACAAAACAGGAACTTTAGTTTGTACCAGGTGACCATCCTGCTGGATGGGAAGCCATTCACTGGAGTGTCTTTCTGTCATTTCTCTTCTGATGTCCCAGTGTTCCAACCTAACATACTTAGGTTATTTCCAGGTATTAAAATACTTATACACTTCATGTCTCTCTCACCTCTTTCTTCTCTCCCCTCTCTCCCTGTTCTTCCTGCTCCTATTTCTTCTTCTTTCACTTTTTTTTCTCATATATTGGGATTTCAAAAAATTCAATGCTTTGAGGAATGGATAGGGATGAATGATGTAATCCCAAATCAAAATGGTCACTTCAAATCACAACATTGAGATGGCATCAACAAGACGAGATTGACTAGCAATGAACATGAAGTCCCCACTTTATGTCCCAGGAGAGAGGTGCAAGGATATATAATAGTAAGTAGAACGACTGACTTAACTGACATTCCACCCAGGGGATTATCAGCTCTGAGAGCAGTAAAAGTAAAGAACTTTATGTGAATAAAAAATAAACATAGGTATACATCTAGCTATACATTTATCTCTCTCTATAAAGCGTTAGATGTTTTCTTTCTTAATCACTAGATCAGATGTTCATGAAATTTTATTAATAAGATAAATTTTAAAGAATAAGTTGATAAATGAGAGTGAAATAGGGATAGTTTGTAATCTAACAACACTAAAGGGTGAATAGTGGAAATAACTAATTAGAGACAATAGTGTGGGAAGGAAGAGGCATATTTCATTAAAAATCTACTATATAAATATTTATTGGGAAACTGAATACTAACCTGAATTCCTGAATTGAGCAGATATAGACAATTACACTAGATAACTTGAAGCTCTCTTTCAACTCTTAGAATTACAATATCCTAGTAAAAGCAAACTTGAACTTGTGTTTCAAACTTATTCAAATTAGCAAATAAGCTTTTTTAGCTTCAGTACCTAAGTACAACAGGAAATGTTCTAGCAGGAAATGTTATGACTAAAGAAAGCTAATGGACAGGAGAAAAATATAAAATGGCCTCTGCAATGAGTGAATGGTTTTCTGGAGACTTTTGTAATTTATCTACTGTTATGTAATGACTTACCTTGAATCTTAGTAAGCAATAAGCACTTTTTTTTCTACTCTTACTCTGTTTCAGTAGATCAGGAATTTGAGAGCAGTTTTGCTGGGTGGTTTTGGCCCTAAGGTTTTATGAAATCAGTCCAAATATTGGCCAGGGCTGCAGTCATCTGAAGGCTTGACTGGGATTGGAGAATATAATTCCAAGATGGCACATGGAGGGTGAGTTGGGGCTGACTGTTGGTGGGTGGCCTCAGAGCCTCACCAGGTGGATCTTTTATTTCTGAGTGTCTCATTAAATGGCATCCTATTTCCTCTAGAGCAAATGATCCAGAGAGAGCAAGGTGGTGAAATCTTCAGTGTCTTATCTGACCTATCCTTCCAGGTCACACCTCATCATTTCCATTATATCCTATGGTTTTCAATGTGGGTGGAAACTAAACAAGAAAGTGGCTACCAGCAGCTGGGAATCACTGGAATTTCTTTGAAGCCAACTATCACAGGGTACTTTCCAACCCATTTTTAGGCAGCACTAAAAACAAGTGATGGCCGGACTGGATTAAAGAATGAGAATGATTTCTAACACTACCACTTTGGAGGGTTTTTTTCATTATTTTTCTTTCAAATGAATTGTAGTCAAGCCATTGACCACTAAAGTTAAGTGCTTATAATTACACATCTAGTCAGTGGTGTTAGCAAGCTTTAAACCCCAGACTATCTAACTATCAATTGCAATGAAAGGTAGTTCCTCTTTATAGTCATAGTTTTCTTTCCACTAATGTAAAGTTGATTTCATTGAACCTGAGAAAATAGTGATTACCTGAAAAATTATGCAATGGTCATGGCTCTCAAACCAGAAACTCATGAGCATGAAATAGAACTTGCTTTATTTTCCAGAATACAACTTAATATTTACTACTCTTGACCCACAAGGCAAACAGAAAACTTTAACCTTCCTGAGCCCTCATCACCCCCTTTCTAGGTGGTGTCAGAGGTAGACAAGGAACAGAGAACATAAGATCAACAAAATCCCAGCGATATCCTTCACCTCACGAGCTTGAGGACTTGTGACTTAACAAGGCTTCAGTGTCTGGCTTGGGGCAAGGAAATGTTTGTTCTAAGTGTCCATCTCGCCCTCTCACCCCATGCATAGTCATTTCCCCTCTGTACATTCCCTGCACCTCCTCTCCTGCACCCTTCTCTCCAGCACAAGATCCCCTTCCAGAACTACCCGGACAGAAGTTCTCAGAATTCGCTGACTATCCATAGCCTTGCAAGGAATGTTGTGTTCCTTGCTCCAGTGTTGCACATAACTTTCCTCTTCTCTTTTCTCTGCTTAACTTTGACAAGGCCTCTACCTATGAATAAGGAGAGCCCCTTTACTGCCTGCTGCAATTTAAGTATATCGTGAAGACCACAGACTTGCCTTGTCCTTACCTATCTCCCTGCAGGGATGTCAGGCTTCTAGTGACAAATCCAGGAAGACTTGCAAGCTGTTCGCTCTCCCTTGCCCCTGACAACATGTTTCTTCAGTGGCAAAGGATACAAACTAGACCACCTAGTGCAAACCAGAGCAAGAAAATGCAGGAATAGTTTTGTGGCTTCTCAAAGTATCTAAGTTTTTTTTTGAGTTTTTATCTTTTCCCTGTCCCTGGGACTTAACATCAGCTGACCAAGTTGGCTGAGCTTTCTTGCTCAAGGCAACAGCCGACAACTGTAAAATTACTATGTTCTGATTAATATTCCAAGGCAAAGTTCATGTTTTAAATTAAATATCATTTAGTTATATGTGGAAGGATGGCATCCAGGCAACAGAAAGGTTCTCATTAATTTCCAAGATCCTTTTAGGAAGACTCAGATAGGGAAAGTTTCAAGTAGCTAATTATATCCAAGAGCTGCTGAGTATGATCACCATACTTAAGGTCTAAGTCATTAGTTCGTGTGATTCTAGCTGCATGTTCATAAAACTATAGTGACTCTGGAATTTCCTGACTTCCCATTATTTGTATGTATATCTGGCAGACTGGATTTTCCAACAAAGACTATAATAATACCTTCCATGCCATGCGCTTTTCTTTACAGATGAGATTTCCATAGCCACAGATTTGAGAGTTAGAGTCTATATTCCTTTTTCTTTCACCTACTCATACCTTTTCCACTGAATGCAGTGCAGTAGGTAAGAGAGTCTGGTTGGTAACACGATGCCTCTTGAGGCATTAAAGGAGCAGCAGCTTCTGCTTAGCTCTCTCTTAGAACAGTTGCTCTGGTGCCAACCATGCTGTGAGGACATCCAGGCCATGCGAAAAGACCATTTGCAGGTGTTCTGGCAGACTACCTGCCTCACCAGCCAGAGCTGCTAGTGGGGAAGCCTCCAGTGACTTGGCTGCAGTTGTAATCTGGCTGCAACTTCATGGGAGACCATGAATGAGAAGCAAGTGGCTGAGCCTACTCAATGCCAGAACTGTGAGAGGTAATAATAATAATAAATGATGTTTTGGTTTTTCAGGGTAGCTTTTTGCTTTTTAAAGATTTATTTATTTATGCATACAAGAGCTGGGGTTGTAGGTCAGAGGTGCAGGGGGTGAGAAGATTCACCAGAGACAGAGAAGGGAGCAGAGCAGGCGTATTGACTGAAATACACTGCTGAGGAGCAGCAGGCAAGGCTGGAGTGGTCTGTGCCATGTGGGTCAGCTCCCCTGGCCAGCTTGCAGTGGCTGCAGATTGCTTCATAGTGCTGACACTTAACCCTTTGAGCCACTAGGGAGGGCCCTTTTCAGGGTAGCTTTTTTATGCAGACGAAAGACTAGCACAGCCCAGAAGCCCAGGGCCAGAAACAGCGGCAGGCTAGAGATGTCAACGTTGTTGGAATCACTTGCTTATGGTTTTGATGTAGCTCCAGCTGCTAATTTTTTTCCATCCACCCCTTTATCATGCCATAATACTTAGAAAGCCTGAGAGATCCATGCAAAGTTATTTTCAACTAGCTATCCAGAATAAATGTGATTCTCCAGGGCACCAAGGAAGGTGAGAGATGGCCTTCCTGTGGGAACGCGCATCTCGGCATAGCAGCGGGTACTGTGTGATTCATTCATGGGCTGATTCCATGAGAGTGCATGGAGAAAACTCAGAATGGGCAGCTAGAATCATGCTGTGGGCTCAAAGCAGATGAATCTGAGAAGTGCTCAGAATTCTGTTCATTTTGCAATCTGTCTGCTCCTGAGTATTTCCCTTAAGTAGTAAGCTATCTGAAGGGGGCTGCGTAAGTGTGGCAAAAGGCATCCACAGTATGGTGAAGTATGGACTCAGATTTTAGGGGTGAGCTTGCCATACTGGACACAGATGTTAGGTTTTGTAACAATGTACCCCCGAATCCTGTGCAATGTTAAGATCCATTGTTACTTAATGTATTTTTTAAGTAGTAATAAACCATCAAAATACAGTGGCATAAAACAGCAACCATGTATTTAACTCACTCTTATGTGGGCAACAGTTTGGTGTCTGTGCTCAACTCCAGTAAGGTCTGGCTGATGACAAGGGCACTAGAGGTGATTGACCACATGTCCCTGTTCTCTAGCAGGCTCTCCTGGGATGAGTCACATGGCAGTGGCATGTTCCAAGAGCTGAGCCGACACATGTAAGCATTTCTGCCATATTCCATTGGCTAAAGCAAGCCACAATAAGTTCAACCTAGATACAAAGGATGGAGAAATAAACTACATTTTGATGAGACGAGCTAAAAAGTCACATTGTAAAGGACATTGGATCCAGGCAGGGATAAGAAAAATCCATTTTTCAACCACTTAGTCTGGTCTTGGCTGACCTTTGTGCTAATTCTGTGGATCAGGCTATACAGGACAACATAAGAAGTAACAGAGCTGCATGCTAGACATTTATTCATAAGGTAGAAGTCACACACAGGTAAAATATACCTCCATTTGTAAGCAGTTTTCAAAAAATATATTCCATGGATATTTACTTCTATTTTTGTAATACTTACCCACTCCTGGTATAAACATTTTCTCTTCCACACCCTGATTTCTTATGACTAAATCATGTGGCTTCTTCTCCAACTGAGTTCCACAGAAATACAAGTGTTAATGGTGATAAAACCAATATGGATGAATAAGAAAGGCAGAAGTGTTATCAGTTCTCAGAAATTTCCTTGATGGTAGAATCAGAATTTCAAACCTTCAGCACTAGGAGGGAATTTCAAGCAACAAAACTAAACTAATGGGACAGATTAATTAACAATGATATGTGTGTGTGTGTGTGTGTGTGTGTGTGTGTGTGTGAGAGAGAGAGAGAGAGAGAGAGAGAGAGAGAGAGAGAGAGAGGAAGAGAGAATATGACTAATAGTAGGAGGCACACAAAAAATAGAATATGAGAAAAAGAACTAAAATTTATTGTTGCAGGAACCATACCTTATGAACTCTGAGACTTAGAGATGGAGTCAAACCTTAATTAGAACTTTGATTTCTTATTTAGTAAGAGGCTAGTTCTTGTTTGGTGATTGTCCACCACTGTCATTTTCATAACTATCATTTGATTACTGCATATCGTTTCCACAATTAGAATTACAGAATTTACATAACCATCTCCCTGACTTTAGATATTTATATTGTGTTTACTTTCTTTTCACAAACAGCGCTGCAACAAACACTTCTGAGCATAGTGTGTTCTCTGCAACTTCTGTGTAAGCTGCAGAGGGCAGAGCATTGATGGTCTTGTGTGTCGCCACTGCTTAGGACAGTGCCTGGCACAAAATAGGTATCTAATGGTGTTTTTTAATATCATTCCTCACATTTTAAACTCTTCACTTAGGAAAGATTCCTAGATTTCTCTGCCTTCAAAGTGTTCTTATGCAAGTATTTCCTTTAAGGGGACAAATCACAGACATAATTTTTCTTCCCAGGTGGAAAACTCAATAGAGAATTATCAGTCATACCTCCTTATACTTTTGTTCTTTGTTAAAAAATAAGGACTGAAATTTTACTGGGACTGACCGGACAGAGAAGGGGGAAAGAATCAGCATTTTCTCTTACCTGCCTTTTACTGTCTTCCTCTCATGTCATCTTTCCCACTTAGAAAATGCTCTAACAAGCTAGCCTAAAAAAAAAAAAAAAAAAAAAAAAAAAAGAAAAAAAAGCTATCTTGGCAAGAAAAGAGAGGCCTGGAGGTAATCACATTCTCAGATTTCAGACTATACTACAAGGCTATAGTAACCAGACAGAATGGTTAGATTAAGAACAGTCATAATGAAATTCAATGAAATAAATTCAGAGTCTGGAAATAAATCCACATTTATAAGGACAGTTAATCTATAACAAAGGAGTCAGGCATATACAATAGAGACAAGAAAGTATCTTCAACAGATGGTGCTGGAAAAACTGGACAGCCACATGCAGAAAAACGAAACTAGATCACTTTCACACCACACACAAAAATTAACTCAAAATGGACTATAAAGCCTTGTATATAAGACAGGAAACCATAAAATACTTCGAAAAAAGCATAGGCAAAACACTTCACAACATTAACTTCAGTGTGGGAACTTATCTCCAACACAAGGAAAACAAGCAAAAGTAAACAAATGGAACTACATCAAACTGAAAAGCTTTTGCACAGTGATAGGAGCTATTATTAAAATGAAAAGACATCCTGCCAAGTGGGAGAAAATATTTGCATGTCATCCATCTGATAAGGAATTGATATCCAAGCTCTACAAAGAACTCATACAACTCAAAACAAGTATACATGTAAGCCAATCAAAAATCGTTGAAAGAGGGCCTCCCTGGTGGCACAGCAGGTTGAGCACAGTAATGTGAAGCTGTCCGCAGCCTCTGCAGTGCGGGTTCAATTCCTGGCCGGCCAGGGAGAAACTCACATGGCGTGGCAGACCTCTCCTGTTGCGTCCGCTGCTCCCCTCAGCAGTGTATTTCGGTCATCTGCCTGTTCTGCTCCCCACTCTGTCTCTGGTGAATCTTCTCACCCTCCCGTGCCTCTGGCCTGTACCCCAGCTCTTTTATTAAAAAAAAAATTGTTGAAGAGCTAAATAGTCACTTTTTCAAAGAAGACATACAGATGGCCAACAGATATGTGAAAAAAAAAATGCTCATCATCACTTATTATCAGGAAAATGCAAACTAAAAGCAAAATGAGATACTACTTCCTACCTGCGAGAATGACCCACATCAAAAAGATGAGAAACAACAAGTGTTGGCAAAGATGCAGAGAAAAGGAAGCTATGTGCACTGTTGGTGGGAATATGCACTGGTCCAGCCCCTGAAGAAAACAATGTGGAGGTTTTCCCAAATAATAAAAATGATACACCCATATAATCAAACAATTCATTCCTTGGTATTTACCTAAAGAATGCAAAAATATTAATTTGAAGAGATACATGTACTCCTGTGTTCAGTGCAGCACTATTTACAGTTAACCAAGTCATGGAAACAATGCCAATGCCCAACAACAAATGTTTGGATAAAGAGAATAAAGGGGAAGGAGATAAATACACAATGGAATACTACTCAGCTATAAAAAAAGATTAAATCTTGCCATTTGAGACATGAATCGAACCAGAGAGGATTGTGCTAAATAAGTCAGAAGGAGAAAGAAAATTAATGGGGGATTTCATTCATCCATGTGGAATATAGAGAAACAATACAAAGGGACAGACAAAATTAAACCAAAAGAAACTGTAAAAATATAGCTATAGAATTGAGACTACGGGAGGGGCTGGGACTGAGGAACAAAAGAGGAAGGGACTCAGTGGTCTACCGAGGACTATGGGTGCTATGCTGTTGGGTGTGCTGTCATATACCTGAAGAGGCGTGAACCTGGTCCCTCAAATCATATACAGTATGGTAAGCCAATGTTATAGTAATATAAACAAAAATTCAACAACAAAACCAAAAAACCCTTTCAATTTGTCTTGTGTTCATCAAAGGTTTCAGCTAAAACCAGGCTGTTAAAACCCAAGACTTGCAGTGCCTGTTCAGGGAAGATGGCGTCTGTGGGCTACTGGCCAGTTCTATTGGGCTTCTGGATGGTGTTATCATAACCTGGTCCCTCTGTGCAGATTGTCAGGGAAAAAGCAGCTTCCTTCTCTGTGCGATGAAGCCAAATACTTAGTCTCCTCGGCTGTTTAATTCAGTCTGAGCTTTTGGATACATTAACAGATCTTGGGGAGATTCCAGGGCTTCCCTCTGTGAACATTCTGTGCTTTGAGGATGCTGGAGAGGCCTCTGCTAAGCAGTCTGTTCTTTGACATCATTCCTGGTCTTCCTACAGTCAGCACAGTCAACTCGGGCCTTCCCATCTACTGTGCCTGTCAGGTCTGTCCTGGCCACATCCCAGCCACGGTCACTGCATACCCAGCATCTGCTGGCTGTCTCAAACCACTTCAATTTTGGAACCTAGAAGGAACAGTTGGGCAATTTGTCAATTTTTTTTTTCTTTTTTCTTTTGTGCAAGCCAGAGGAGTTCTTAATAGTCTATTGTTCTGTGCCTGGGACCAGAAGGCTGAAGAATTTGAATGATCTGATTTTCCATAGTATTCCTGGCTATTTTCTGCTTTGGGGAGCTGATATTTCCATGGCCCCATGCATTGGAAAGGAAGCCTTGCACTCTACTTTGACAGGGACTGGAACCTGATTCTGAGTTTCTATGCTACTGTTTTCCACTCTCACTTTAAATACATACTTGATTTGGTATAAAACTGATCCCTGAATGTCCCCACCCTATTTCCTTGACCTGGAAGATATGCCCATCTGACGCAGGATCACGTCCACTGGGGATCCCAGCAAGGCCTTATATCTGCATTCCCACTGACTCTGGCTTATGCCTTTTGAATCCTGGGCCTAGGCTCAGTACCACTGTCAGTGCTCCCAGACACCGAGCATTTTCTGAACACCTAAGAGCGCTCACAAGAGTGAGAACATACTAGTGAATTATACTAGGTTTTGTATCCTACAACGATTTGCGCTGTGGATGCCCCTTTGTTGATTCTTTGGTAAGGAATAACAATCCATAGCTTTCTGTCCCTCAGGGTCTCTTTTGATGACATTTAACTTGGGCAGAAACCTGGACATATAGAATATTCAGGTCTTACTTTACTTCCGTCTCTTTTTATGAACATAAGGCATCTTTTTTGCCTTAATCTTAAAGATTCAGTCAAGTTATACACAGTCAAGTTATTGTGGATTGCAACAAAGTGCAAAAATAAACTTGACCCTGTTTCAATCAGGAAAGTGCCATGTACTTTGTAGAAAATTCCAGGCACCGCCTGAATACTCACTGATTGGCCTGCTGTGGGCATGGCTAATAGAAGCAGGTTGTTTCTCCCAGGCCCCTTTAACATGGAAGCTGCCTGCAAGTGCCACCTGAGGACATGCATCACATGCCTGTGGACCCCCCTTGGGGGTTAGTGAGGTGAGACTGAATATGTCTTGCAGGCTGGCTGGGAGAATGCAGGCCTGACCTAACTCTGGTGCCCTGTCTCAAATGAGATTCTTACTCTGGTGCTGCTTAGGATTGTGACCCCCTCCTCGCACAGTCTCAGAGATGCTGTGTGGTGCTTCACCCTCCAGCCTTGGGCTTTTTTTTTCACCTTGAGAACAAGTCCTGGGCCAGCTGTTTCTGACTTTTCCCATTGCACGCAGTCTCTCATAGGATAACGACAAAAGATAAAAGCACATCCACAATAGCATGCATGGCTCTTTTTTCCTTTCAGAGCCACTGTTTAAAGCTCCACGAGATAAACAAATATGTCTCAAGCACTTTGGAAATGTCTCGTCAGAAGAGTTTGGAGCAAAGTGTCTTTAATTGACTATGGGGCACTCAAGTTCAATTTAAATTTCAAAGTGTAATGGACTTAAACCTTGTAAAACTTTTATCTTATTGATTTTCTTCTAGGTTTTTGGTTTGAAAAAAGAAAAACTTCCATGCAGTGACTTTTGTTGAAATTCAAGCCATGATGTCAGGGGCATTGATGGCATTTAACAAAACATTGCCATTCTCCCACCACACCACTGTTCATGCTAGTGGGCCCATTCAGCTAATTATTGGACCAGGCTGAGAAGAAAAGAAGTCATGTTTCTTCCAAACTCTTGCCTAATTGAGAGAAAATTATGTGGTTAGACTCCACAAAACTGTCACATCACACTTAGATTTAGGATTACCTCTCTAAGGAACCACCTTCTTTCTACCCTTTATGAGATAGTTGAGATGGTATTTTTAATATTTATTTATTTACTTTTTATTTTTCCTACTGTCATCCCTTGTGCCCTCTTGATCTTGTCCCTCGCTCCCCCCTTAACCTCAGAGCCCTCAGGATTTTATGAATTTCCACTGGTTTTTGAAAGAGTTTTTATGCTTTCAAAATTGTCTGCTATGTATGTCCAGTATTTGTTTTTATCATTCTGATTTACTGTGCTACACATAATTCTCTGAAATTTCTCCCATTTTGTTTAAAGTGACTGCATTTCATCCTTTAAATGGCTATATAATACTCCATAGTATGGCTACACCATATCTTCTTTTTCCAGCATCTTTTCATGGGCATTTAGACTGCTTCCATGTTCGAGGCATCTGCAAATAATGTTGCTACGAACATTGTGGAACATTGTGTTAGTGATTTCATATTTTGAATAGATGCCCCAAAATACGATTGCTGGGTCATACAGTATTTCCACTATTAGTTTTTTAAGGTAAATTCAGATTGCTTTCCAAGTAGGTGCTTGATGGTGATGAAAAAAATCATGCTGTACATATCCATAGGTCCAGAAGTGTGAATGAGACCTCCTATGAGGAGTTTTCTCCTCATGATATAGCAGAGGTTTAACAGTAGACTGTCTGAAGCCACATGTCCACTTACTGGCCAGTGTCATTGCCGAGCACACTTGTAGACAGCTCATTCAGCGAGTCGGGATGTATGAGGCTGGATGTGTTACAGCTGAGCAGGGCAGTCAGTCTATCTCAGAATATCTACTCAAATACTAGTGAACAAAGACAGTCACCACTTTCCAGCTCGCCGTTCATAGCTAGAGTATAATAGTAAACCCAGTTTTCTGTATCCATTGACTCTGAAGGATTAATGAATTTTGTACCTAGAACCCCTTCGTTTTCATGTAGCAGTTCCTAATAGAATAGGACACAAAATATAATAGATGTCCTGAGTGTCGGAGCCTTCTAGGATGCCCCTTTGACAAGTATGTAATATAATCCACTTGAGAAGTTTCTAATGGAGTCTCTGGTCAATTTAGTCACACTCTGGAAGGTGTCTCTGTGGTGGATGAACCAGTGAGTCTTGATCTGCTATTGTAACAGGGTGGTCCCCAGGAAAGGGGGAGGTTCCAGGTTCCCTTTGGTGGTGATGGGATTTGTAGTTCCCAGTGTCTTGATGGCTTTGGTCTGGAGTGGGGGTGGAGTCCACAAAGCCTGTATGGAATTAGCTTTAGGGCATCCACCCTGTTACACTAGTAGCCTGAACCCCATCACCAGAGTGGTTCATTTACTCTCAAGGAGTCATGAGCAGATCTTCACCCTACCCCTCTTGCTAGTTTGGGGACACTTGCTTAGGAATTTTTTTCAAGCTCTATTGATTTGCCACCCATTTATGTAATTATCTAATTTGGGGAGTACAGCTTCATACCTCCATATGTGCACATGCCTCACCTGCCAGCAACTTACAAAATATTAAATCCAAAAAAGTAGATTAAAGCACAAGGTCTTTGCAAATGATGAGGAGTATGAGATGTTCTATTTCAGCCCTCTCTCCTTGGCAGATGGGAATGCCAAGAAGACGGCCTTGACATGGCCAGCATTTTAGTCCAGAATTGAGACTCCCATAGCTTAAGAATAGCAGAGTCACTTGACTACAATGTTCACCTACCCAGTGGCATGAAGCTTCAGCACACACAGATCCAGAGGCTTGAGGGGACTGACAGTATCCTGAGTGAATAGGAACCACTTTGCCTTCTAGAGAAAGAAAGAAAGAAGAGTCTTCTCGTTGGGAGCAAAAGTCCTTACCTTTGCAGTTAAACTTGCTTCAAGTCATTAGGTGAAAGAATATGTGCGTATTATTCTAACAACAAAGCAATGGCAGTCAGAGGAAGGCACCTACAGGGTTGGTGAGCCTTGGTGGCTCCTGGGTGCTCTTTGAGTGGGAGGTTTCTGTTCATTTGCAAATGCGATGACATTTTCAGCTTTTTGTACCAGGAAGGAAGCACCTTGGGAAGCTTGTGGCTGAATACATTCTCCCTGGTAGGCTGCAAATGAGGTTAAATCCTCTTCCTGATGGAGGGTCTAGGGTGAAGGGGGGAGCCAGAGAAGGGAGATGCGGACAGATGTGTGGCCTAGAATACCTAGAATGAAGTATTCTAGTTTGAACTGATTTAGAGAAAATGTATTTATTTGCATCCTTCCTCCAATGACAGCATGGACAAGGCTTGGAAAATATTGTCTTCATAGAAGAAAGCAGTAGGGGTATCTGTGCTCTTGACCTAAGAAGCATGCCCAGTAAATGAGCAGGTCTGTCATTAAGCTCCTGGGGACAGGACACCTGGCTTCCTCCAAGTTAGTGATTCATTTCAATAGCAAATTGAGTGAAAAGGGGAGGTATAGTGGCCAAACCAGCTCCTGTGAGTAGTTAATGAGGTTGAAGATGATTACAGAATGACTTAATGTGGCAGAAACCATCTTACAAAATGGCTTTGATTCAAGGGAACTTGGGCAGCTGTAAATGAAGTTCTCCACTCACCAAAGCTCTGCTTCTCCTGGAATTAAAGACAGTTGAGCCCAGAGGAATCTTATTTGGTTCTGAGTCCACCCCCTCAATTTCCAAGGAGGAAAAGGAATCCCAAGAAAAGGACTCCTGTGGACATGGAGGCTGTCGTGAATGTTCCGTGCTCTGTAATGTCACCTGGTAGACCCAACTGCTGCCCACCAGGCATTAGCTACAAGCCAGGGAACCTGCCAAAGTAACCGTAAGAACATTTCCAAAGGATTGTAGAGCTATCTATTTCTTGTTAACCCAGTAGCAGATTTTCACTTAATGGAAAATTTTCTACTGGCATAGGGTTTATCACTCCTTTGAATAACAGAGTTGTCATCTATAGAATAAAACAATGATCAAACAACCAGCAAAAACACAGTACTGCCAGGATCTCTACCACCACATATGGGCAGCTTGGCAGAAAGGAGGGGAAAAAATGCTCCCTCTGGTGGGTGAATTTGAGAAAACACAACACTTTCCTCTGAAAGGACTTGCCTGGATGGTGAGGGATGGCTTGGCAAGGAGCTGGATTTTATTCCCTCATTACCCCTTAGCCAGCTTTTGCTGGGAGCAACATACACATTTGAGTGCAAGAAGTCTGAGACCAGTCTTAACTCTCCTAGGTTTTTGTGAGGCCATAAAAGGGGAACATGTGTGCAATTCCTTGTAAGGTGTAATGTGCCTTATTAACATAAGTCCTAACTAAAATACCCAAAGTGGTGAACTACAGGGCCTTCTCTAGAAATTTGAGGTTTTTTTCAAAGTTTTATTTATTATTTATACAAGAGCCGGGGTACAGGCCAGATTCATGGGAGGGTAAGAGGATTTACTAGAGACAGAGCAGGAAACAGAACAGGTAGACTGATGAAATACACTGCTGAGGGGAGCAGCGGGCGTGACAGGAGAGGTCTGCAGCGCCATGTGGGACCCTCGCTGGTCAGCCAGGATTGAACTGGCGATGCAGAGGCTGCAGGCAGCTTCACAGAGCGGCGCTCAACCGCCTGAGTCACCGGGGAGGCCCTAGAAATTTGAGTTTTAAGAACAATAGAATGTCACAATGGGTTTTAAGCAAGGAAGTGACATGATATAATCTCCACGTTTAAAGTGTCATTCTTGCTTCTATGTAGAAAATGGGCTGGAAGAGCAAAAGGGGACAAGAATGAGTCTTGATCTAATGGAAAGAGAAGGGGAGCATGGAAATGCCTAAAGGGTTTTTATGCCAGTAGGTTGAATGTGGGGGTAAAAAAATGAATATCCACAACACATTTTGATTTGAGCCTCATTTGGGAAAAGAAGACTGACCACATTTTTTTTTATTTGTTTGTTGTATTGTGGTACCCTTTACAAAAACAGAGGATTTGAGGAGAAGCAAGGTTGAGAGTGAGGGCTGGGGAGTTTGGAAATGGCATAAAAAGTGCATATTGGCATATGATGTTGGGCACATTTAAGGTTCCCAAGTGCCAATGTCTGGTAGCCAGCTGGATGTTCACAGGAGGAAATAAGAGAAAGATAAGGTCTACACGTAGAAAATTGAGAGCATCCATGGTATATTGGCAGTATTTCAAGTCGTGGCTTGAGATTTCCTTGAAAGCCAATGTAGACACAGTATTAGGATATGGTGATGCTTAGGGATCTGAATTAAAACTGGGAATACTGGCTGTATATGAACATCCTTGTGTTGGTATTGAAATATCTTTCCCAAAGTGGAAGAAAATGAAATTACGGAGTCTGTTATCTATAAACTCTTATTTGATCATTTTTCTCTCCCAAGAAAAATTGGATGAAACAGGTGTGGTGACGGTAGGGGTGGCCTGCAGAAATAAACTCTTCAGTGACAATAGTAGCCACAGGAAAATCACTGTAGCCTATTCCTCTCTTGCCCTTCATCCCAGTCTGGACCCCCTGCCATGAAAGAGGTAGGCACTTGCAGTTACTAATTTCCTTTAATTCTGAAACAGAAAGAAAATTGCCCATTTTCAGACTGAGTATTTATACTGAATACCTTAAATAACTTAAAGGTGTCTTCTGACAACTTTAATACTACACTTACTGGGGAAAACTGGCCCTGCTGTTAGGGAAAGGCTGAAGTAGTGGAGGAAAATGATCTGGCTGCAGATGGCCCCAGAGAAGTGAACTCTGCCACCAGTATGGTCCCAGGGTGCCAAGCAGCCGTGGGGGTTGGGCAGAGGGCTACCTCCCCAGAGACTCCTGGTGACATCCTAGACACTTGTCTGAAATTTGCCTCCTTTCCTAGTTGTATATGGCCTGGGGATTGCTTAACTTAGGACAACAATCTTCAAGTCTGGAAGGCACAACCCTGGGGAATCATGAAGGTTTTCCAAACAGTCCAATTTGGGCTTCATGTACAGAATTTCAAGTTCCATCTGTACTGTTTCCTAGTTTAACTACCTAATGACACACCCTTCTATTTTATCAAATGAGAGGGTTGTGGTCATTGTGCTGTCTTTGGTGCTTTGCCCTGTGGTTTACAAAAGTCCCCCAAGTGCCAAATATGGGGCCATTTGCAATGTCAGTGTAGGTGTTGAGGAAATGGATGACTCTTCTGATTCAATGATCAACAAATCTTCCTGGAAGTGAAGTTTTCAAGCTCTTTTTTTCCTATAAAATTGAAGGTGGGCCTAATTGACTTGTCAGTTGATGGATCGTTAAAAATAATTTAGATGATAAATCACTGTGTGATTTTGACATGCAATCTGGAAGTGGTGCAGAAGATTGAGTGGCACTGCCATTGCAAAACCCCTGATGGTGTCTATTTATTTATAAGAAAAAGTTTCTCAGTTCTTAGTAGACGTAAGAATGAAAGAGAAGTGTACTTGAGGCTGAATCTCACTTATTTGAGGAATTGATAGTGTTACCCATGAATACACGAAGGAATTGAAGTAGTAGTAGCCATTCAGCTCACTACCAGATGCGTTTTTGAATTACATTTTTAACTCCAATAATTAACAAAATTAAGAACAAATTTTATTTTTTTGATCAATCAACTTTGTCATCTTAATTGTAACAATAATTTGACCCAAATGAAATGTTTAGCACTTTTGGTTACTGAACAATTTTTAAAGATTTACATTTTACACATACATTCATCACAGAGAGGTGTGAGAGACTGATTGATAAACCATTTTACTGTGTAAAATTATTTTTCATAGGATAAAATTCCATGAGTAAAATTAAATGAAAATGCAATTTCAGAGAGAAGAGGAAGTATGTAAAATTTGTCAAAGAAGAGTTATCCCTGTACTTTTTTCTCAATTGCTAATAACATTACATCATTAAGTGGCCACTCTTTAATGTGGCCACTCTTTAGCTTCAAACAGTTCTATGATGACAGAAATAAATATGCTGAGTATTATATCCTTTGCAGCTACTGAAACATGGAAATATTTTAGGTGCCAGCTTAGAAGTGTTTGATTGGGCTCATAGCTTTTCAAAATTCTTTTTTTTTTTTTTTTTTTATAATTTTTTTTTTTTTTTAATAGAGGCATGCTTTATTTATTTGTTTGCTGGTTTGTTTGTTTTGTTTATACATGCACTGGGTACAGTCAGAAGCGCGGGAGGGTGAGAGAATTCACCAGAGCCAGAGCGGGGAGCAGAGCAGGCAGAAGGATCGAAGTACACTGCTGAGGGGAGCAGTGGGCGGCAGGAGAGGTCTGCGCGCCATGTGGGACCCTCCTCTGGTGGCCGGGGAGCAGCCGGGGATCGAACCGGCGCCGCAGAGGCCGCGGGCAGCTTCGCAACCCAGCGCTCAACTGCTGCGCCACCGGGGAGGCCCATTTTCAAAATTCTTTTAAGTGCTAGTAAACAACATTAGAGGATGACTGGTTTAGAGCACCTGATGACCTTCTCCGGGGCCCTGCAGGTTCCTCTTAGGCCAAAGCCACACAGCTTCATCTTGGATGGCCACGCTTGGGCCACTGTGTTGCAGTTCAGGAGAACTCCAAAGTGACAACTGGGGCAGAATATGTGTCCATACCGATATATGTATCTACATCGCTATTTACAGATATATAATTGAGGCAGAATATACACAGCATAAAATCTACTGTTTTAACCCTCTGTATGTACACAGTTCTGGACTTAAGTGCACTCACTCTGTCAAGCAGCCTTCACCACCATGGAACTGAATGTTCTCAAAATCTACTTAGCATCTCAAATAATCACCATCTGCTGAAATTTATTGGTGTTTGCTGACAAAAAAAACAGACCTGTGAAACCTTTTACCTCATTTCCTGTATAAGTCCCTACTGAGAGTTTTGTTTATTTTGTGTGGTCTCCATCCCTGTGTGCGATAAATATCTCCCTTAGCATTATGATCATTGAAAGAACTTGATTTTTTAAATGTTAACGGTAATTGCTCTCTTTGTTTTATTTATGTGCATTAAAAATCCGGTGATAATATGCATTCCAATGCCATGAAAATACAAAGAAAAGAAAAGGTAAACACAGAAAACTCCAGAAGATAAGTTTGAATGCCTTTTACTAAGGGAGGTGTGGGTTACATGCTGAGCTCTAAGTGACTAAGAGTGTCCCACGTTGAAGCCCTGGGAGACACAGTCCCCAGACACAGGAGGGGATCTGTGAGGACATTGCTTCTGCCTAAGATTTCATCTGTTGTCTTTATACTGTTATACACCTGACCTGTATGAGAAGTTCACTTGTTCACTCGTTCATTCACCATCATTCGTCAAATCTTGATTGGCCACCCGCTATGTCAGGTCATCACCAAGCTATGCTGGGCTCTGGGTTAGAGGTATAATAACCACCCTCAGAAAAACACAACAACTCATGGTTTAGTGTAAGACAGTAATTCTGAGAGTCCTCAGTGGAGTAAGTGCTGGTGCTGATGTCTAAGAAGCGCCTCCCTGAGCCAGAAGTGGAGTTCGAGAGTTTCAGACAAGTACAGGCACAGCTGAGACTTAGAAGATTGGCAGGAGTCAGGCTGGTGAAGGAAAGAGAGCAAGCTTCCCAGCCAGGGCCCTTCCCAACCCCCTCCCCAGGCTGGCCCAGTCTTGACCTGTATGGGAGAAAGTTGAACTTACAGACTAGAGGCCTAAGAAATGGGCCATTCAGAGCCCAGCTTGGAGTTGGGGTGGGGGTAGCCAGACAAGAGCCATTTGGCCTATGGAATAAACAGCACTCTGAGGAGGGTGGGCTTTTGCCTAGGTCACTTAATTTTCAGGTATCCCTGTGTTCTTAAAACTGTGATGCAAGACATGGGTATTTAGCACTTTGTGAACGGAGGGCTTTAGCACAGGCCTTCATTAAAGGTCAGACCAATCCATGGAGGAGGAGAAGGATATTGCTCTCCTATCAGGCTGCAGGGACAGGAGAAAGGACCTTGAAATGTCAGAAGTGTGTCATGCATGGGTGCGAGTTGGTATTCTGTTGTCAGGCTGCCTAATGGGGTGTGGGTAAGTGGAATTAGAAGGATGAGCATGATTCTCACTTATTCTTTCTCCTCTTTCTCACCACCCAATCTCCACTTAAGGATTTGACAGGAGAAGGTGGTTGGGGGGGATGGACTAGAGGAAGAAAACAGAAGTGGGCTGAGTGCCAACTGTGTGCTTTCAGCTGCTCCATATCATCGCCTTCTTTGAACTGGGCTCCTTCTCTATGCTCCCAGGTTTCCCTTACATATCACTAATAGGATTTACCCTATTCCACTGGATTTTTTTTCCCTTCTGTATTCTTCCTCAACACCATGACTTTCTCAAAAGCAGAGTCGTTACTCTGATATTCTAACAAGAGCTTTGGAACTTGTCAGCCCTCAGATTTCTAAATGTTCTATGTTAGATGCCTCATGGAATAATTGTAGCAAGACTGTCATGGTATGTGCCATGGACCTGGGCTGCTCTCAGCACTTGCTCAGCTCCCCTACAACATGTAAAGCAGGCACTAGTATCATCTCCCGTTAAATTGGGGCGACCGTGTCAGATCCAGGTTGAATAAGTTGGCCCTCGAAGGTAGCAGAGCTAGGATTTGAACCAAGCAGTCTGACTCCTGAGTCTGGGCTTTGAACTGACCTACCATACTGTTTTAGCCACAGAACTAGCAGGTGGCTACTTATAATCTTACAACCCTGTTCTGCCTATGAGGAAAGAAAGTATGAGCAGAAGACAGGCCTGGGACTCAGATTCAAACATGTGCTATTTAAAGGTCGTGTTTCATACAGTCCAGGGCAATCTGCACATTCTCAAAACTGGAGTCATCATCTTACATATTACACTGAGCACGCTGTGAGGGCTAAGGTATCCTTTCTTCAAAGATGTAGGGTGCGTAGCCTAAGGTGGGGGATGTTGAAGAGTGGGGGCAGGTAGAACCATCTTCTGTTGTTAGCTTCTTGTTTAAAAGGTGATTTAAAAGGTGATTTTGGTGTAGTTCTCTGAATATTAAATTAAGAGGTAAAAATTTTGAAAACAGAGAAAAGAATAAATAAGGAAAAGCCATAATTATCATCACTTTACCCTCCTGAAATAATCACTGCTAATTTCTATTCGTATGTGTGTGTGTGTTTGTGTTTAGACTCATAGTATGTTTGACTTTGTTGAACTTAGCATTATAACATAAGCATTTTCTAAATTTATTCCATATCTTTAATGACAGGATTTTTTTAATAACTTCACAGTGAGGGAATAAACCACAATTTCTTTCATCCTGATTCATTTACTGTTAGATATTTATCAGTATTTATATATCAGATAATTTCTTTAGGGAAAATTCTTAAAAGGAAAATGTTTGGATCAAAGATATTTTATGCATATGGCCACAATGTCCTCAAGGAAAGTGGAATGAAATTATACTGCCACCAAACCTATATGTAAATCACATCTTTCCCATCTCTGTTTATCATATTATCTTTTCAGAATTTGTCAGTGAGGCAGATAAAAGACTTCCTCTTCAGTTTTGAAGTTGTAATCTTTTGTTCATTAAAGTGGCTAGACTTTTTCTATATATTTTTGGGTCATTTGTACTTCTTTTGGAAATTGTACTTTCTTATCATTTGTTCTTGTTTATACTAGGTATTTTTTATTAATCAATTTTCATTAATCAATTTAATGACATCTTTATTTGCTAAAAAGAAGATTTGATCTGCTACAAATATTTTCCAAATTATTCATTTGTCTTTTAAAAATTTTTACATAGGACTGTTTTAAGATTATGTAAGCTCAGCCTGAATTTATTTTGCAATTTCTCTGTGTCTAAAATTTGAATACACCAAAATCAGACTCATTTTCACCTGTTTTCTTAAACCCAAGATATCCATTTTCATATTCAAAACTTTAATACATGGGTCATTATTTTGGTATATGGCATGATACAGGTGCTAATTGATCTTTGTTTTTTCTCAACTATACAGTTGTACAAAAGTGATGCATTAAGCATCCTTTCCCCTGTGGCTTTTCATCCAATTTTACCCTGATTTTTAAATTAACAAACATCTTCGGGGCCTCCCTGGTGGTGCAGGTGGTTTAGCGTGGTGCTGTGAAGCTGTCCGCAGCCTCTGCAGTGCCAGTTTGATACCCGCCTGCCTTGGAGCAAACCACATGGTGAGCAGACCTATCCTATCTTGCCCGCTGCTCCCCTCAGCAGTGTATTTCAGTCAGTCTACCTGTTCTGTTCCCCACTCTGCCTCTGGTGAATCCTCTCACCCCCCCACACCTCTGGTCTGTACCCCAGTTCTTGCATAAATAAATCTTTAAAAAAAATTAACAAACATCATCTCTACTCCCATCATATAAAGGTCACTGTGCTATGTGCATAATTCCAAGGTTCTGCTCTCTAGGAACTTCTCACGGGGAATGGGGAAAGCCAGTCTGCTGAATTAAGTCACACAGGAGAGAGGAAGGAAGGAGAAAAGTCATTTACTAATGGCCCCAGGGTTTCCATCAGGATATTGATGAACTCTCATGTGTAGTTTTGATCTGCTCTATGGAATGTGCAGATGAACTCCCTGAGCTCCCTCCTGCGAGGAAGGCTGATGTCCTGGCAGCAGGAAGTATGGCCACCAGAGAATCTTCCAGGGTCTGCCTCGACTGCAGAACACCTCACCCAAGGAGGTCATGCCCTTTGGGGCACCCAGTGACTGAAAGGGGCGAGGGTGAAGTAACCTCATCATTTAGGCATAACCAGTTCTGACCAGCAGTATTTGCCCAGAGGTCCCCACAGGTTGACCAAGACAATACCAGTCCTACTTTGCAGCTCAAGTTCCCTCTTTGCTGGATTCTCCTTCCTCCCCTTTCTCACTCAAGTGCAAATCCCTAATAACTATACCCCTCAGGCCCACCATAGCATCTGTTTCTGGAGAACTTGACCTTCTGAGACCTCTACAGAAACTAGGGACCTGGGAGAAATCTTCCAAGTGACTTTGGTGTGCTATGACATAAGTTGAACATGATGGGTACAGCAATTAGCAAGTAATATGAATTTAAAATGTGTGAAGATACAAATAGAGAGGCAGAAGTTCAAGTTGGTAATAACTGATGTGTTCACAGAAGGTGTGCAGGGAGGCGCCTGGCAGTCAGAGAGAGTATGTGCTGGAGCTAATTTCTTAGGCTATGATGAAAGAAGCACAGCTTCTTCCCTTCACATCTGAAGAGAAGATTTTTATTTTCCCTGCACAATACAAATAAGATTTGTAAATGAGTGCTGTGCAGTGATACCTGGTGCTCACAGCATCTCCCGTGTGCCAGGCACCACACCAGGTACTTTCTAAGGATATTCTCACAATATTTACACAGAACATTATTAATGTCATCTCCGTTTTCCTTCAAAAGTTTAAATATTTTGCCCAAGTCATGCATGGTGCTAGTGGTAGAGTTAGGATATATACCCAAGCACAACTCTTGTCAAGCTGTGTCCTCCACGAGTCAGCAGTGTGACCCTGGAAATGACTGCAACCTCAGTTTCTCCTTCTCTAAAATAGGCATAATGGTGCCTGTCCCTTAGAGTTGTCTGGGTGACTAAATGAGATAATGCAATATAAAGCCCCTAGCATTTTGTCTGTCACAAAGGAAACTCCTTACATATGTCAGTCATTATATTCTCCGCTTTTGACATGCACTTTCACATTGTTTGATGTGAAGAAGTGAAATATGTTGACCACGAAGATAGAGGCCCACTGAGTGCACAGTAGGGTCCACTCATACTGAGGACTTCCTGACCAATTGAGTATAGCGCACCTCAGAATTGTTCCTCCAAAGGGTAAGCAGGTGGGACAGTCACCCCGCCATTCCTGACCCTCTTTGGTTAAAGGTAACCCCTGAGAGTGTTAACTCCCCTTACTTCAGGCTGCCTTGTACACAGACTCCCACAGTTTCAGAGAAAGTCCAGCAGCTGAAAGCAGAGAGATGCAGCAAGGGCTTGAGGCTGCCGACCACAGTTACAGCGGACACCAAAAGTGGGGGTGAACCAAACATGTCCACTGTAGCTGCCATGTCTGAAACTAGCTTTAATGATTCTGCTCCCAACCAGCACAAGAACAATGAGGGAGAATCACCTGGAAATCTATCTGACTCAGTAGAATTTACATGACAGAAATGTTCAAATATAAACCAGTGGCATGGGAGGTAATATTATAGCCACTCGGGAAAGGGTCAGGTGGAACCAGGGGCTCGTTGGCCAGGAGCTTGACCAGTGGCTGAATAGATTGACCAGCCACTTTTAAGACATTCCAACCCTTCCAAGCCTAAGAAGTTGGCCTCAAGTATTTACTAAGCACATACAATTTTCCCCGAAATGTCAGCACCAACTAAAGTTGTCCCAGGGCCCAAGCACCTGGCCTTGTGCTGGGGACCACACATGTCTTTTCCTAACTACTCAGCTCGCCTTCCATCACAACCTCACCCCCACTTCTGCTTGCCCCTCCCCTCCCGCCCATACTGAACTTTAAGGGCACGGACACAGACCTTAATGTCTACTTTACACTAAGTCAGAATCTAGCTGGGGCTATGTGATGGGCAGAACCCAGGTCTCATGCCTGCTGTTAACCTTCAAGGGAAGTTGCAAAGATACCCACAGATTTATAGGTCCCTTGACACAGCAGGGAAGCCCAGGTATGGCATAACCAAAGGGATGTCCATTATTCACTACAAGTGCCCCCTCAGAGGGTGGTTGAGAGGATTAGCTGTGATGCTACAAACATTGAAAATTACTACTTGCTTATGAGAGGAGAGGTGACAGACCTTCATCTCAGAACACAGGGATCAGAGAGAAGGCAACGGCTTCATTTGTAGGACTGCCTTTTCCACTTTAATCTTCATTAGCATTAGTGAAGTGACTTCTCGGTCCTCTTCACCCGTTCCCATCCTGGTGACTTTACCATCATGGAAGATGATGGAGGCTACACTGTGCAGGCCAATCACCACTTTCGCATTCAGTCAGCATCCTTAGACCATGATAACAGATTGTCTCCTTGGCAACTATAATTGAGGCACTCAAAGTTGGCCACAAGCTGCTTCTTATTACCAACTGTTTAGCTGAGGTCAGCAGCAAGGGACCAAACACCTAATAGTCTCCAAATCAGGAGGTGCATACGGCTCGTAAAACCCGGGGGGACTCACCTCACTGAAGGAAGAATGGGTTTTGCCACTTCCTTCTAGAGAAAATTTCGGCAGTATAAGAAATACCAAGGGGCCTACATTTCCATTCAGTGTTTCCTCCCAGAGAGAACTAGAATCTCTGGCTCTCTAGCCACATCTATTTCACAATCTATTCTCTTTTAGCACATTTCAGATCAAGTTGCCTAATTCCCAAATCACATATGGCCTTTTGGGAGCAAAATTAATCTTTTCAAAATAACTAGGATCAATGAATGGTGTCTGTTTTTTTAATTAAATGAGAGATGAGTTCAAAATGAATGGAATACTGGGAGGGTAGGAATTAAATGATTAAATGTTCCAATAGAACCATAAAGTATTCGTAAGCTGTGACATGTTAGCATTAAATCTGTTTGAGTAGAGGTATAAGACAGTAATAGTACATGCAAATCTTTCATGATGAATGTCAATACTGTATTTTAAATCATGAATTCTAGAAATTGTCATCTTTACAACTGACCAAATTGATATTTCCCCTTATAGACTGCGGAGTTTGACTTCCTCAGTTTGAAGTGCTCATCTCCTGAGGATTTTGAAAATGGGGTTGCAGAATGTCTTGGGGTATGCATCAAGCCTCTGAGGCTGCTCCTGATGAGATATGACCCCCCGGAACAGACAGACTGACCGAAACACACGCTGAGAGGGGCAGCGCGTGAGTCAGGAGTGGTCTGATGCACCACTTGCGTTGCTCCCTGGCAGGCTGGGGATTGAACTCGTGCTGCAGAGGCTGCAGACAGCCTCATAGGTTGTGTCTTAACCCCTTGCGCCACCAGGGAGGCCCAAATGTTGATTTTTGAGTCAGTCGAGGAGAAATATTAGGAGAAGCGTACATGCAATTAATTTCCTTTTTTGTTTTCACCCAGTGAGTATTTTTCTTTAACTTCATTCACTTTCTTTAACTTAAGTTTGGACTCCTTTGTGTACTTTAGCCGCAAACACTTTGAACTAAAGTCACTTTTCAGTCTTTTATTTAGAAGGACCTTGCACTTTTCTCTGCTACTAATATTTGGAATGGGCTTTGCATATTTAGCAGTTGCTGACATCTTCATTTAAGATACTCGAATGACTGGGATAAAGTTTGAAGCTTGAACTCTGGTAGACAAAAGCTGGGGTCAAGAATTATGACTCACCCTCCTGATGGGTGGCAGGGACAGAAGCATCTCTTCCAACAGGCCTTTGGTTCTTTTAGCATATTGTTCCTGAAAATCGCCTGCTCCGAGCAATATCCAGGCAATTTATATAAGAAATGTCGTTTCCTGTTATCTCAGGAGCTTTGATTTCTTGGTAAGAATAGAGGCAAAATTAGACCCAATTTCATTTTCTCCATACCTGAATTTACCCACAGGCTAGGATAGCTTGAATCAGAGGGCGTTTTCTTCCCTCCTTTTTTCTTCCTCAGAGAAGCATCCAGCCAGGCTTACTCGTGGACCCCTGAGCAGACCAGCTTTCACCATGGCCAAGGTCCATGAGCATCTCTTCTTTCCAGCCCTCCCCTTCCCACTTCATCCACACTGGCGACAGGCCGTGCCTCTGCTTCCTGGTTCCCCACTTGTTCCTTTGGACCTGCCAACAGGTTTAGCTTGTCTGATCTCCCCTCGGCGCGCCTCCCTGGGTGCTGGTTTTGTTTGGCCCTCCAGCTCGCTAAGCTCTGGCCTGGCCCCTGCCCACTCTCCTCAGCCCCTGAGAGGCAGGGTGAGCTGCGCAGGGAGAAAGAGAAACACCACTCTGCTGTCCACAGAGTCTGGCCTGCAATTTTCCCAGCTTGCTCTGAGGCAGGTGCTCTATAAAAGAAATAGGTTTCCTGACCAATCACACCACAGAATTGGAACAGGGAGGCTGAGTGTGGAGGCAGCAGATATTATCTACCCTTGATCTCTCTCCACTGCTCTGTCAGACCCTGCACTTCACATGGGCTGTGGCTCTAGTCCCCATTTCACTCAGATGGTGGCCCTCAAGGAGGCTGTCTGGCTTGCCCAGTTCTTAGCTTGTGCAGGTGCTAGGAGTTGAACTTGACTTCAAAGCCATGCTCTGTCTAGAATAGGCTGCTTCTCACAAGACCTGAAGGTGGCATCACTTTTGGGAGGGGCGCGTGCTAGGAGTGGGGTGGAGGGTGTTCAAGAGGTGACTCTGGCAAGGAGCTGGCCTTAGGGGCTGTCACCGCAAGGCAGCACCATGTCCCTAAGGTAGGAGAGGGCACTAGGAGGAGTGCCAGTAGACAAGAGAGACTGCCAGAGAGATGTCCTGTGTTCCCAGGGGATAGGCCTGCTGTTGGAGAGCAGCCAGACCCCAACCCAGAGGACAGGAGCAAGGCCAAGCAGGCTGCCTGTGTAAGGCGGAGAACACGGTGACAGCCCCGCCGAGGGACCCAGTGTTGACAGATGAGTCGAGTTATACAGAATCAGTGCAAACCCCTCCTGAGGACACAGCTGTGAAATTCCCTCAGCACGCCATCTTTCAGTCACAGCTTCCATAAGGGGTGCGTCTCACCTCCAAGGTCTGCTCAGGGGCAGTTCTCCCCATGGTCTCTCCCAGCTTAGCCCAGGGGAGGTGCCAGTGTTTCCCATGCTACATCTTCGCTGCCACTCCACGTGCCTAAGGACCCCTCCTGGTTCTGGGAGTGGGGGCTTCAGATTCTTCTGGAATGTGGAAAGGGCATTGCCAATAAAAGTGGGACAAATGGGGTTGCAGAATGTCTTGGGGTATGCATCAAGCCTCTGAGGCTGCTCCTGATGAGATATGACCCCCAGGGAAGGCAGCCGCCATCCTGCTCAAGGAGGAAGATGCCTGAGCTCCTCTCCACCTGCCTCTCGTGTGACCCATCCCCCAGCGAAACAGCCTTAGCTGCCCTCTGGAGCGGTGTTGCTTCTCTTCAACTCTCTTGCCCCAGTTCTACTTTGGGGATCAGTTTTGCTTTTGTTATTTGAAATTTCTGGACTCTTGAAACTAAAATAGTTATATATGTATGTATATACATCCATATATATAAATGCATGCGTGCATACATACATACATACATATATACATATATATATAAATGCTATTGTCTCCAAAGTCTGCTTAAAAAGTCCAAACTGAACACATCTCATTTATTTCCTGCCTTCATTTCTACATGTGTAGACCTGCCTGAGTGGAGGGTGTGTTGAAAGCTCTTCTTGCTTTGACTTCTGGGAGAGGTGAGCTTCAAGCCATTGCAGGGAGGAGGCAGATGAGCCGCTCTAAGAATATCCCTCCCTTCCCACCCAAGTGTCCACTGCTGCCTTATGATGCACCTTTACTGCAAGACGATGCCTGCTTCCAGGAAGATTAATGTGTGCATTTTAGAATTTTGGATGAGATGGTCTGCAGGTGGAGTGCAGTTCCATGCTGTGCTCTGCAGATGGGAGAAGCATGGCGCCTCCAGTTAGAAAGTTCAAAGTCACAACTGCCTCACCAACTTTCCTAGATGCTAGGGCACAGGAGTAGCAGTGACCAGTCTCAAGCGCAATGAATCACTCGTCTCACTTTAATTCAGTCTCTACCCCTACTTCAGTGCACATCTTCCTCTTTGACAGGTCTCCCTAAGTATGTGCATGACAGGTGGAAGATGCGGAGGTGAGTTACTTTCTCCCTAAAGAAAGGTCCTTAATCAGCTGTCAGCTCCTGGTGGACAGAGGCCATTGTCCAGCAAGATGCAGTAGATGCAGCGTATTAAGCCAGGTTGCCTCATGTTCAATTTTTTGTGTAAACTCTGTTGGCTTTTGGAGAGGCCGATTGCTTCCAGGCTAAATGCTTTTGTGCAGCACTTTATCTCTCTGGTATCTCTAGAGCTTGGCTTCAGTGAATGAATTTGAAGCTGACTGGATGGTTTTGTCTAAAATAAGTTCCCATCATCACACTCTCTCCTCGCTTGTGGGTGGCAGCAGGATGCTGAGGAGAGGAGTGTACGGACAAGATGCTATTGGCTGTCTCTCTCGGATTCAAACTTGTTGCTCCAAGCCTCCAATCAGGGGTTTGGGAGGTCTTGAGGCTAAGGAAAGAACACAGACTCCCCCAGTTGCAATCATATGTTGTTACTTGCTGTCAGAGAATCAGAAAATTTTCTAAGATCTTGGAGCCTTGCCTTCCTGACCTATGAAAATGGAGAAAAAAAATTTTAAGAGAGGTGGAAGCACCACCATTGATGTCAGACCCATGACAAACACCTGAAGAGGAAGATGTACGGTCATCTGACTGAGATGCCTGGTTAGTTCCTGGAAAGGCGATAAAGAGCTGGGGTGGAAGTGACACAATGGCCAAGTCAGAAAGAGAACCCAGGGCTAACCAGGGAGGAGAGAAGAAGCGTGCATGAAAAGGAGACTCAACCCCAGAGGAAGGCCTGGGGACTGGAGCCTGGGCGTGTGGGGACTTTCGCTGCCTCTGTTGTTACCTCTGGTCCCTCTGTGCCCGAGGGCCTAGGAAGCCCCGCGGCCTCTTTAGGCTGTTGCATTAATAATATGGATATTTTCATGAGGTGCTGTGCCCATGAGGGTTCCACCAGCACATTCTGATCATCCCAAACACAGAGAGGTTGTGGCATTTGCAGTTTCTTTCACCTTTAGTTCTGGTCTCAGAGGATGCATTGAGACAAATAAAGAAGAAAAGGAACTGGAGCACCTTGAACGCCTCTTGTTCTCCAGCTGGGACATTTCCAGATTGTCTTCAGTTTGCTCTCTGGCCCCACACAAGTTCCAGTAGGAACCCTGATCCACAGAAAATAGAACTGAAAATTGGGGGCTTTGCAGGATCATTTGCCATCTCTTATTTTTACCTGTATCCCACAAGTCTAGAGAATCCAGTTTAGAGCTTCCCAAGAAGTCTGCATTCTGTGGCACTTAACAGTGGAAGAAGAGGCCAGAACACCCCCTCCTTGTACTCCCCTTTTTTTCCCCTTCTCTCCCCAGTCTCTTTCTCTATCATCTTTTTAGAGATTTATTGTCTATGAACTAAAATCCTACCCCATGCGAGATGGATAACTTTCTGGAACCAAAGGAATTTATCACTGAGACCTGTCTCAAGAAGAATCGAAGGTTTTATGGAAATACTTAAGCTCTGAGCTGTTTGCCACAGTACAATCAAATTTTACTGCCTCAACCCCCTCCTAGTACCTCCCCCCTTTTTCTTCTGTCGTCTGTAGGACCCATAGCCATTCCACCTGTCAGTACCTCTCCTAGAGGTGAGAAATGAAAAAGAGAAAAGACCAAAACAAGCTAGAAGAGGAAACAAGTTGACTTGTTTTCTGGCTATTTAGCAGCCTAGAGAAAACAAGAGCTAGTTAACAAAGACAAAAATTAGCAGTACAGTTAAAGGAGCATTTCTGAGCTGCTTTTGGATTTCATCTCTCCTTCCTTACTGTCCCATCCCTCATCAGCCAAAACAATTGAGTGAAACTTGAGAATGTTGAGAGTTCCTCTTAAGAAAAAGACGATGCTGGTTTCTGGGTGTTTTGAAGGAAAAAAATCCATCTTCAGAGAGGTTGCATAGGGCTGTGATTTGGTTTCCTATTATTTTTTAAAGATTTATTTATTTATTTTATGCAAGAACCAGGGTACAGGCCAGATGCGTGGGAGAGTGAGAGGATTCACCAGAGACAGAGTGGGGAGCAGAAGAGGCAGACTGACGAAATACACTGCTGAGGAGAGCAGCGGGCGAGACAGGAGAGGTCTGCGCGCCATGTGGGACCCCCGCTGGCTGGCCGGGATCGAACCAGCACTGCAGAGGCTGCGGACAGCTTCACAGTGTGGTGCTCAACCACCCGCGCCACCAGGGGAGGCCCAGTTTCCTATTATTTTGAATGAGAAGAAAAAAACCTTCAGAGCAGTGTCTAACTCCAAACCTCTGTGTATTGAAATGAGGTGGGGGCACGGCGGAGAGCAACATGCGATCTCTTCAGCTTAGCTTTCCCGATGTATTGGTGGCAGCCCCTAGAGCACCCCCCCCCAAAAAATGATCCCCAGGGGCTCCTGGATCACATCCCCTTGTTAATTATATGGACTGTAGTCAGTCAGGGCTGGGCATAAATCTCATCTCTGTCAATCTATACTCGAATGCTTTTGACTGCAAGTAATAGAACACTCAACTGTTTATTAATTACTTTTAATTATTAATGTTCCTACAAACCCAGGCTCTTTTATCCTTTTGCTCCTTTCTCCAAAGCACATTGTCATTACCTGACACACCATCTCCCCTGGCGCGGCGTGTGTGTTATTGGTGTATCTGGGGAGCACAGGGGGCCAGGGAAGGCCAACCTTCAGCAGACAGTGCTCACTGGGCAGCCCCGCGTCCAGGATTTCCCCATGCACACCAGTCCTCCCTTCTCAAAAGGAACAACATGCCAGCAGGAACAGAGATGGAAGGGACTAGTATTAAGTCACATGCAGTAAGGATGTGGGATAAACATCCCTCCTCTCTGCTGCCCCCATTGCTTTTTGTTGACAGGCTGATACTGAGCCATCTGTGTTTCACAAAGCTGAGTGGAAAGACCAGGTGACCTCACATCAATAATTTGCATTTCAGGGAAAATTATGTCTTCTTATATTTGTGATTCTCTGATAAACCTGCGAGGGGGCGAGATGCATCTTGTGAAGGTCCTGCAAGAAACCAAGGAGGAATTTCCTCACACATGACTGAGGTGGCGATGACATCTCGCAGCTCACACTCCCTAGACACCTTCAGTGCGGGAGGGCTCTGGGGATCCTGTTCTGTAGTTCCATGCTGATACCAATTAATGCTTGTAATGAAATGTGTTCCATCCATTCATTCATACATTTATCGAATGCCCACTACCGGGCTCTCTTCTCGGTGTGCTATAGATCTGGGCCATGTCACCATGTTTGCCTGGTCATTTCTTTCTCTTGAGCTCAGTGAAGATGGTCCAGCCAACCCTCGTAATATGGCCCAATACCTGCTGCAGAACGCGTAATCCAGGATGAGAAACCTGTTAAGCCTCCTGGGGCCTTTGCTCCCAGGCACTTCACTGTAGCCTCTCTCTACCCCCAGGTGACTGGGTCAGTGCTCAGAACACACTTGATGTTGTACACATAAACAAAAACCACATACATATAGAAACTGAATAATTTGAGTTCATTCAAAGACATTTCAAGGTTTGGCTTTGCTGTTGCAGTGAATGTGTTACAAACTATGCAAACTCATCTTGAATGTTTTGGAACCCAGACCAAAAGCAGGTTAGCTTGGAGAACAAATTGAAGTTTTATCTTTGGCCCTTTTTGGCAAAAAAATAAAAACATAGGTAGGAGGAAATACGCAAAATTGATAGCATAATGCACTCCTCATTGTGTGACTTTTACAGAGGGCTGCTTTAAAGGACAGATGAATAATTGCATATTCATAGCTTAACTCAAAACAGAGGAGAGAGGGAGAACTCACTTCCTTCCAGCAGTGGCCAAGTGGCAGGCCCCTGAAGTCATATCCATTCTAGTGGCAGCAAGACTGGCTATCTAGTGAGAGGGAGTGAGCAGGTAGAGCCACTTGTTTGTTCTACATTCTTTTTCTGTGCCCCATGACCAGACCACTCTGCAGTGGGATCTGAGTCCCCCCACCCCAGAGAGGCTGTCATCATCACTGTGGCTTGGGGTGTCAGGGAGCCATTCCTTGTGTACATAATTCACATCTAGGCTTCTTACAAACTTAACAAAAGAAAAAAAATTGACTCTTTCCTTCCGGCACAGACCCATCAGCAGTCAGTTACCTTACCTACAAAAGCAGCTTTTCGATGTAGACCCATGTATTCTTCGCACAGGCAGCACCTTCCTTTGCAAGTGGCCCTGTCTCGGGGTTCATCAGAGGAAGGGAACAGGCACTTGAGTTTTCTTCTCATCTCCCCACAGCCCTGAGGGCAACACCCACCATCATGTGTCTGTTTTCACATGTGTGGCAAATGGATTTCAGAGCTTCCCAAATCCCATCCCCAAGGGTGCCTTTTGATGATGCATATTCAAGAAGATGTTCGTTGAAGTAAAGAAGCTACCTCACCAAACACTAGGGAATCCATAAGCACTGGAAAATTCCATGAGTAACAAAATGCACCAATGGATGGCACAGCTGGGATAAAGTAAAGGTTTGTAGGTTTTCATACCAACATATATCTAAAATATATACCTTTTAGGAACAATTTATTCTGTCTAGTTATCAGGTCCATGGCATAGTTGAAATGGCCTCTGTAGCATATTCAAGAATTTCCCTTGAATAGGCAAATCACTTTCAGAGGGCTGGAGGTAGCTTTCCTCTGCAACTGGCCTATTTAAGGGCTGGAGGTTTTTTTCAGGGGACTCATTCAGTATTCATTTCCAATCTGGTTGCACTGTGGGGAAGTGTGGCGTTGAATTCATGGTGCAGAGGAAAAAAACAAGGCAAAATCATCTATGACAGCAGAAGGAAATCAATTCTCTTTTCCAGGTCTTTCAACAGCTGATCAGAGGGAGCCATTCCCCATTCTGCTTAAGATGAAGTTGTTCAGGCAACATCCCTCTGGACCCTTCTGATCAAAGCGGTTTTTACAGACAGTGTTAGCTGAGGCTCCACCAGTTCAAGGTCCTTTAAATGCTACAATTTCTTAAAATTGAGAGATTCTATTTGATACCAAAACAGCACTGGGTAGAAAGAAAAGATCAACATGAAGGGCATTTACACAAAGGAGAATTTCTGATTCAATTTCTATCCCGATGGATGGGTTCGTTCTGGGCTCAGGATATTACATTTATGATAGGATTTTTTCCAAGTCTCTCCTGTACCCAGTTTAGTCTGTCTAATGATCAAATAACTAGACTGTTTTTCTTTCCCTCTCTGCATGCAAAATGAAAAATTGCAATTCCTGGCCTCTCTTTCTTGGCATCCTTAGTGACGTGGGAAATCCACCAGAAGTCAGAGTTGAATTCTAGAATAAGTGGATAGAAACATTCCTCAAAACCAGCTCTTGGTTGTCTGCAGGAATTGTGGGAACAGGAGACTATTAAACTTCCAATGCATGTGAAATGCTGAAACCTGATTGCAATCATAACTTCCTCTCCTCTTCCACCAAGCTCTGGGGTCCCCGATGCCCTCGCCAATAACTGCAGTGAGCCACTTTCCTTTCCCTGTCTTCCCCTTAACCAGATCTGGGAGGAAAATAAAGCAAGACAACAGATAAGCCTCAGACCCAAATAATCCATGAACTGGAGATTCAATTTCCAAATAGAATAATAGGGTAGGCTCTGCTTAATAAGGGTCCTTGTCTTCACTCAAGACATGTTTCTCTTAAAACCATGAAATTTGAGTGTGGGTGTTTGGAGAGAGGGGGTTTGGGGAATTGAAAGGAAATCCTTCTGGCTCAAAGTTACCCTTTAGGTAGACAGATAGCATCTGAAGCTCTTGTTTTGAAAAAAATATTCACAAAGGGAAAATTGCAGCTGTGATTGTTTTTTCCTTTTTCAGGTCCTTCAAAGCGTGAACAATTTTCTCTTCTTTCCTAAAGGAGAAAGAAAGGATTCTCGACTGTCCCCCCCAAACCCCTTGGCCAAGCTGAAGGGAGCCAAATGCATTGTTAGTATAAAAACTGCCGCTCACTGAGCTCAGATTGGTCCAGCCCTTCGTTATAGAGCTCTGCTTATTTTTTATAACCAGTCTGAACTGGTTTTCTTCAGTTTTCTTTAAAGGGCCTGCTCTAAATATAGGTGTCAATATGGCTTATAGCACTGGGATAGAGAATTAACCCCAGTTGAGAAGTGGTGGTGGCCTCTTACTCAGTATTTAAAGACAATATACACAAACATCATACATGCGGCACCTAGCACCTTCCACACCATGTCTTTACTGCCCTGTAACCACATATAATAGATGGAGGGAGGGAAGGAGATAAAGGAGGGAAGTAGGATGGGATTGAAGGGAGAGAAAGAAAGGAATTTTCTTTGCACATGTGTGTTTATGCCCATGTTTAGACTCTATTTTAAAGTTTTGTTATGATTTATTGTGCATACACATTACTAGGCATCCAAATGAAAGAAAAAGCCACTTACAGTGTTGCTCCAACAACAAATCAAGCTGTTTTCACTTTGCTGTATTCTTTTCCTGTCCCCCTTCCAATGCTGGCATCAATTTAGCTGCCATTTATCGCTGATGCTGGAGCAGTATTGTTTGTGAAGGGCATCGTTGATTTATTAACTGCTTTTCAGAACAACAACAAAAAATGAAACAACATTAATTGCAGTTTGTGAAATGCCTCGTGAGCTCAGAAAATCAGCAAACCTGAAAACTGTGTATGTAGAATCAGAGACCTATGATTTACTGTCTCATTATAGATATGATTTTCAATCCTTTTTAAATTATGATAAGCATTCTGTAGGGCTGTATAGAGTCCTTGTAATTCTGGTTTTCATAGCATCATATTCTGTTACCACTGGCTGTTCTAGTGATCATTCTGCTTTAGTAAATATTTAAGCCTCTTCCCAGGGGCATGCTTGAGCCAGCTTGTACCAGATCCTGGGGGACCCCTGTGCCTATCTTTTCCCATTTTGGGTCCAGTGACTTCCTGGTGGTGACTTGAAACTAACCATGGGAGTATTTACACCATGAGAATTGGCAAATATTATAAATTTGCCAGCACCCTACAACTTCTTTCTAAAATTTCTAAGATTTTGGCTGTTTCATATGCTACCATTATGCATGTCTTTGACTGTGCTTCCCAATTTTTCCTCTTCTGAAGTGTGAATGAATTCCACTAAGGGGGTAATGATAATGAGGCAATAATAAATAAAGACTCACACTTCTTCAACACTTAATATGTGCCGGATACTATGTCATCCACCTGATTTAATCCTTTGAACAACCCTACAATCTAGAAACTATTATCTATAAATTTATCTTACAGGTGAGAAAACTGAGACTTACTATAATTGGACAGTCAAATATCTTATCCAGAGTCACTCAACTGGTGAGAGGCAGGGTGGGGTCTGAATGGAGGTGGTCTAGCTCCAGAGGTCATCCCCTGAACCACAGTCTGGTCAACAGCATTCCTTGAACTTGAGCTCTGTGCCCTCCAAAATGAATTCTGACATCCCCTTTTGTCAAGTCCTTCCTGCTCCTGATACAAACCCAATAGAAGCCACTAGTCTCCCGCCCACGCTGGATATGCTGGCACCAGACCTGTCAGGGTGTCTGTTCTCTTGCACCATTGGACTCCCGGGGTCAGTGAGTTGATGAAGTATCTCCATCCTTGGAGTCTCTAGCACTTTTCCCTCATCATGCCTCTTCTTCCCTGTCTCCCTTGTGATGGACTGCCCTTCACAGGGCTCTTGGGTTTGCCTCTGCCTCAGCGATGTCCCTTCCATCACCTCATCGATCCCTCTCTCTTCCAATTTCCAGCCCTGTTCCTTAATCTGTGAGGAGTCAACTGCTGCCTCTGCCAAAGACCACCAGAAAGCCTATTGATTAAGAAAGTGACGTTTGTTACAGGCATTGCTGTGAAGAAGGATGCCACCTCAACAGCCTTAGTCATGTCTTGAAGTGGGGAGGTAAAGGGAGGATATTTGAAAGGTTTGGGGGTCTAGGCTGAGTGATATAAGGCAGCTCTTGTAAGGCAGAGAACTGGTTGGGGTGAGGCTAGGAGGTTTTGATTAGTGGACACAGTCACCGGACAACTCGATAGTCTTTATAAACAAGCTATTCTGTTCACTCTTGGCCTTATCTTCTCCATGCAACTATCTCCTGGAGTGATTGACTAAATCACTTGTCTGTTTCCAGTAAGGTCATCAGAGCAAGAGAGAAAATACTGGGATCCATATTGTTTTTCACACAGAGAGGAAAGTAGGGTATTTTGGTTCTCGGGAGGAATGCTGGCGTTCCCAAACAGGGAGGACACCTTCAGCTACCTCTCACAGGCCCTCCAGGCATGAAACAAACAAGCCACGGGCAGGAAAACAGCACCAGGGACAGCGCAGGCGTCACACGTGGGGTCCTTCCCTCTCACACTCCACAGGTGTTCCTAGATTTAGGTGTACTTGCTGGGGGTCCACTGCCTGGCTTCAGTGACACCCTGTACATTGACAGGAGACCTTTGTTAAGCAACCATGGAGCTCTTCCATATGCTAGTCCTTGTCTTTTCCTCTTAAGTCTCATCGGAAGCTCCCCAGCCTCCCCTTTCTACCAGCGGACATACAAATGAAATATTGCAGTTGTATGTTTCTTACCAAATGCACAGAGCATTGAATTGTGATCATAAGATAGTTGCTAGAAGTGGGGCCATGGGATAAGAGGAAATGAACATTTTCTTAGCTCTGGATTTATATTGCCAGCTTGCTTTCTACTGTAGGTTGTGACATGTATATGCAGCAGCGATGCGTGAGTGTGTGGGTTTTTACCCCACATGCCTAGCAATAGGTTGTCTGATTATATATGCACACACTTATTTATATATTATATATGTACACATATAATATATACTAATGTATAAGAATATTTTTAATTAAAATATATTATTCTTCCTTGTAAGTAAATTTCCATTTCTTTGATGCTTACAGACACCTAACATTTGAATACATTGTCTTGGTAACAATGAGTAGACCAAAGAGGTAAGCAAAAAAGGAAATTTCTGAAGCACTAAAGACTGAAGATGCCACTCGCAAAATAATCACTGTCACTATAGTTGGAGATATCTTGAAAAACCTTCAAGATTTCTTTTTTTTAACCTAGAAATACATTCATCCTTTTTTTTTCCCTATAAAAATGAGGTCACACTGTTCGACCTATTTTGTAATCTGCTTTTTTTTTTCACTCACGTACATATTTCGATCATTTTTTCATGAAATAATATGTATCACTGAATCAGTTGTACTGATGGAACATTATTCCATTGTTGTGAGGCAACATGGAGAAGGTATCACTAGACCATGGTGCCCTGCTGCTGGGTTCAAATGCCAAGTCAGCCATTCTTGTGACTTTGGGCTGGTTACTTACATCTCTGTGACTCAGTTTACTCATGTAAAATGGCATCATAATAGTACTGCCTGTGGGGTGGTTGTTTAGAATAAATAAGTTAAAACCCATAATACTTAGAGAGCTTGGCATACCTTGTGTTGGCTGGAAACAGTAGTATGTGTGTCCTAATTAATTAATCCAACCCATATTATTGGACATCTCGGTTGATTCCTTTTCTGTTCAGAAAAACTTCTTTATGAACACTTTTAAAACAAAGTCCTAAAAATGAAGTTGTTGAATCAAGGAACACAGACTATTTAAAGCTTTCATTACAGATTGCTAAATTTTCCTCCAAAAAGTATACCCCCTAAGCAGCGTAGGAGAGTGTTATTTCTTCCTCAGTGTTAACAACCAATTTCTTTTAGATTCTTTGCCTGCCCAAGAGAGGTGAGGTCTGGGCGGTAAACATGATCCTATCTCAGAGTCAGAGGCATAGTTTCCTGTAGCCTCTTTGTCTGCCCGTCATAATCTCCTCATTAGCTGGTAGAGGGCTTATCTTTGCCAGGGAACATTAGCCACTTAGGCACAATTTGAAAGTGAGAAATAATAACTGGTAATATTACATTTAGGGTTATCATTAACTTGAGCTAAATTATAGTGAGACATATCCAGAAAGAAATTGAAGATTTGCTGGAATAACAACCTAATTTATTGTAACTCCACATGAGTGCAAGAACACTGGACAGGTCCCTGGTGACTGGCCTTTCAGAAGGGGGTACTTCGATCTGCTGCCTTGAACAAAGGCTGAGGGAGTGTGGCAGCTGTGCTTCATGTTAGCTCAGTTATTAAGGCAGTTGCTAAGTCACATTAATCATGATACTTTATTGTCCAGTAGAAAGAGAAAAAAAACTCACTGTCCAAGAGAATCAAATGCTGGCTACTCTATCATAATTAAGGGCACATGAGGCAACCTAGAATTTCTTAGGGGGGTATACTTTATGGTATGTAGAGGAGATTCTAGATCATCATGTCCTGGGTTAAAAAGACAGTTTCATTTTCTAAAGGAAGCCATTTTCTGGCACATACACTATATACCTTTCCTTATAGGAATTTCGGTGGGATTGGCCTAATTACTCCTGCGTGTCTATGGCTTTCCGCCCCCACCCTGCCTTTGCATGTATACATTTAATTGTAATATTGAGAAGACCTCAAACCTCTGTCTGCTGTAACCTGGTGAAGGAAAAGAAATGTACATCTAAAGGAAGGGGAAACAGTTGCTATATTTTGTCACAACCTATTGCCTTCCTGCTGAAATGAATGAAATTGCATTTATCAAATCAATACATTTGATAAGGGGGGCTTATCTAGTTCTTACTATTGTTGGGGTGCCAGCCCTTTCCTTTTCTGATGACCGCCTTCAGGCCATGTGCCTGAGTGTTGTGAATCCCTGAGGAAAATGTTGAGTCATGAATGTCGTCATACTCTCACTTTTTAAGTTACTGGGAGGGGGATGTTTGGAAAGGGGGGTTGCAGCTCTTGGCTCATATGAGGTGACTGGCTGACCTCTAGCCCTGATTCATATCCCAAACCACACAGGTGGGAAGGTGCCTGTTTATAAGGTGGCACCACTGGAGTCAATTTGCCTGTCACTTATAGCGCTCGGGGTATGTTTTATTCATTGCTATTATTATTCAAGATATAAAGACCTAGAAAATTGCATGCTCTAACTAAGGTAAGAAAGCAAAGGGATAAGGTAAGATGGTGGAACTGACATACATTGAGCATCAACTGCAGACTAGACATAATACTAGATAAATGATTTAACCTCTGTTTGCAATGATGAGCTAAGATTGGTGTGTAACCTGACTCAGCCAATATAAATGCATCTTTGGGGTCAGCAGACACCAGAGGTGGCTCTGTCATATGCAGTCCATAAGTGTATTGTGGAGCTTATCAGGGTCTTGAACTTGCTAATTAGTATTGTGGATCTTCAAGAGGGGAACATTACATGTAGAAACTTCCAGTTTATTTGTCACAACTTTCCCCCACCCCTCCACACACATGTACACCGCACATCCCAACACACACGCTTTTTTAAAAAACAGATATATATTTAACTTTTTTATTGAAGTAGCATTGTATTTTATATAACATTTTATAATGAGATGTGCATCATCACAAATCAAGATGTGTATATATCACATTATTCATCACTGACAGTCCAAGTTGGACTTCATCATACAGTTGTTCCCTTTTAATCAAATATATTGTTGTCTAATGTTTTCTAAACTCATGTGGAAAATACTCTTCATTGGACTGGTGAGATATTGCAGACCCAGAGAAGTTAGGTGACTTTCTCAGGCTCACATAGGGACTCCAAGGTAGAGTTGTTGTCCGTCCTGTCCATACTAGGCCAAAGCTCTTCCTAATTCATCTCACTCAATTGTCACAGAGATATTGACCAGCCTCCAATTTGACCCGGAATGGTGCAGTGAATAAGGGCATGGCCTTCGGTTGAGGCAGGCAGCCCTCATCCATATCTAGCTCTATCACTTAACTTCTGGTGTCTTTAAATTTAATGAGGGCTGGGGCCTCCCCAGTGGTGCAGTGGTTGAGCGCTGGGCTGCGAAGCTGCCCGCAGCCTCTGCAGCACTGGTTTGATCCCCGGCCACTGGCAAGGGTCCCACATGGCACGCAGACCTCTACTGCCGTGCCTGCTACTCCCCTCAGCAGTGTATTTCATCTTTCTGCCTGTTCTGTTCCCCGCTCTGGCTCTGGTGTATTCTCTCACCCTCCTGCACTTCTGACTGCACCCAGTGCTTGCATAAATAAATGAATAAATAAATAAATAAATCTTTAAAAAAAATTTAATGACGGCTGCTCCTATCTCCCACCTGGATGTAAATTCCATAAGTCCAGGATGTTTTTGTTATATTCACTATTGTATATTCATTTTTTAAAATTGTTTTTAAAGATTTATTTATGCATACAAGAACTGGAGTACAGTCCAGAGGGTGTGGGGGGTGAGAGGATTCACAAGAGACAGAGTGGGGAACAGAACAGGGAGATTGACTGAAATACACTGCTGAGGGGAGCAACAGGGTGAGTCAGGAGAGGTCTGCTGCGCCATGTGGGTAGCTCCCTGGCCAGGGATTGAACTCATGCTGCAGTGGCTGTGAATAGCTTCATAGGTTGTGTCTTAATCCTTTGCGCCACCAGGGAGGTCCTCACTGTTGTATATTCAGCAACTAGAATAGTATATGACACATTATAGACACTTTATAAGTAGCTGCTGAATGAATGAATGAATGAATGAATGAATGAATGAATGAATGAATGAAAGAAACCTGGGCAAGTTAATTATTGTGGCCTGTAGTTTATTCCTCATCTGAAAAATGGGGGATATACTAACCTTCATTCTATGGTTCTAGTAAGGATGAAAGATCACTTCTGTGTTTCGCATAGACTCTGGCTAATAATTAGTCACTATTAATATGAGTGGCCACTGGGTGCACTTAAATGGATTTCAGAATGATCATAAAGTATATTTAAACACTCTCTTCTCTCTCACCCTCATAATATTCTGACATATGGAGGAAACTTAAGCCAACTAAGGTCTCACTCTCTAGGATAGTGAACTTTAACCACAGATGGAAAGAAAGGATTGATGGAAGGAGCAGGATTCATTCATTTTGAAAATGGGTTTCCTTTGGAAGTGAACATCAAAGTTGCTAGAAAGATCCTTAATGAAATGGGCATCGTGATGGGGTCACTATTTATTTCACTATGCAAAGAAACCTTATTTGAGTGCTACCATTTGCTCCTTAATTGATTGCCTATAAATAGGAATACAGTCATTTATTTCCACTCCAAAGGGCCTCCTAATTTGTGCATTTGAGCATTAGAGCAATGCGCTCATGCAGATTTGCATCTCCTCTCTGCTGGAGAGTCATGTTTGCTTGGTTTTTTTTTTTTTTTTTTTCTTAGAAACATCCAGACATCCTACCTGCTTCCATTTCTGCATCTATTTTTGCTTCTTTCCCTTCACAATTGTTGTTAACCCAAGACATCATTATGGGGTAGTGAAAGTTGTAGGGTCCTAAGAGGCAAATGAAATGAGAAATAACAAGAGCACAGAACTGTAAAGATACTGTGTGCAGGTGTCTGGTTGAACTTATCCTGAACCATTTCATGGCCTGTGGGAGTCTAAGCTACCTTCCTCCCAACCCTCCCACCAATTAGTAGACTTACTTTCTTGTGGATCTCTGCCTCTGTGACCCCCCAATTTTTCCCCATGATACCTACCAACCTATCAGTCCAAACAACATGCCCTGATTTTTCATGACTTTTTTCTTTAAAAACTCCATTTTTATCAACTGCCTATGACTTTGAGAAACTGATTATAAATGGGGTGAGAAGTGAGGTACCTTCACATACCAGGGTGCTTTCCTCATTTTGCCTGCTGTATTCTCCCTTCCCTGTCTTCCTCTCCCTTACTATATTTCCTTCCTCTTTGGAGGAAAAAAATGCAATTGCTACCCAGGTCTCAGGCTAAATAAGTCTATCCTCACCCACTTTCTATAGGCTCAGATTGCACCCCACTAGGGACTTACTTAGACATTGGCTCAACAAGGAAGCAGTGTCTGTTCCCTCGGGGACTTCTTGAGCAAACTGCTAGGAAAATTAAATTGTCTCCCTCAGTCTCCTTCTCTTGCTCTGACAAGGTCACTTCCCCCATCTCATTCACCATCCCTTTTCCCAATCACTGTCTCAAAACATGAGAACAGACCAAACTAGTAATCTCATTTTATGAAGAAAGTCTGCTATTATCTACATTTCCAAATTTCCCTTTTGAAACTTGCTTAAAGCTTTCTGGTTGTTCATGAAGTGCAGATGAGAACTTACAAAGCTTTGCTCGGCAAATCGATTGTCTTCAAGGGCAAAATGACTTATCCCATCTCATGAAATATGCAAATAAGCAGGTACCCCGTACCTTGAGGGTGACTTTCGTCATTTGGGGATGCAGATGGAGAAAGGTCCAGGCTTTCTGCTATGTTTGGGATTAAGATGGTCATCCAAAGTGCATCTTAAACACATCACATTGGGAACTGTCAACAGGTTTTGGGTTTTTTGGTTTTTTGTTGTTGTTTACAGTTTACTTTAAGAAAGGGGTTAGTTTCAAATGTTGTATCTGCAACTTAATTGTTGCAGCATGCTTAGTTCCACATAGAAACAAACCTCCCTGAACCTCTTTTTTCTCATCTGTAAAATAAGGGAAAAGGGAGCCCACCTACATTCCCTTATTAATTAAATGGATGTTGTTATTGTATAAACATGTAAGAAGGTCTCTAAAATGTCAGTCTTATCATTTCCTCCCATAAGTCAGATAAAATTCAACAGTCATATCTTCGACTTCATTTTCATGCTTTTTCATTCAATAAGAGCATTCTTAAAGTAATAGCTATGATGGCAGTTCCAGTATTAATTGAACTGACCCCTCTTTCAAAATCTGCACTATTTACACTGGGAACAAAATGCATCAAAGTTACTAGTAAGTTTCTTTGATGAGTGGGTGTCAAGGGGGGTCACGGTAACAGGGTATTTTCTTTCTAATGGAGGAAATACCATTTCAGAAGTGGCTACGCTGTCTGAGGTTGGTCTTCTAAAATGGACATCTGATAAAACCATGATCTTGATGACCCTCTGCACTCTTCAGCACTGAGGATACATTAGTGCACAGGTTTCCGAATAGCTAGCAAGGTGCCTTGTAGATTTACTCACATTGGTGTGTTTGTGTGTATGTATGGGGGGGGTTAATGCTAATGTTTTCTCATTTCTCATTAATGCTGATAACTTCCTTAAAGAACTTCTCTGCAGATATGCCTCAAAAAACCTACAAACTTTCCTAAGCCTTCTGCAAGTTTTTATTCATCATCTGAGCAGTGATGAAGCAGTTGACATGGCCTGGAAAACGCAACAATATCAGCACCTGATTATAGTGCCATATTTTTCTCTTTACCTCAGTTTTTTTTTTTCTTCTTGTAAGATGACTTCTTTGGGATCCAATCCAACTTTCTTGTTGATTCAGTAGTTCTGTGTCCATTTGCTCTTTTGAATGGCAGGGGAGGGATGGTTGGTGCTCCCAACAGCTACGAATTAGGATCCCCATCTTATAAACTAGATACTGATGTGGGGGGGGGGAGGGAAGGAATTGGTAAAGTTGGTTGGTCACTGTAAATAAGAGAATGGAAGAAGATTTCAAGAACTCAAATTTCTTGACTCTCAGTGATAAGCTGTCTTAAGCTGGCCAGTTGGCCATCTTCCACTGAGGATTCTATTGAGAGCCCACCTTGGCAGAGTGGGTTATCAAACTTGCCCTGATACAGAAATGGGGACCTCAGCCTGTGACTCCCTAACCAGCTTGTTGCCCCTAAACCTGCCAAGCTGAGGGGCTTTTTAGCACCAACCTGACCTGATCATTGACCAGGGCTGGTTATGATTCCTAGTTCCTTCCTTCCTTCTTGTTTATCTCCTTCCACTTTGCCATCCCGTCATCTGATTAGAGCTGACTAGACTCCCACTGGCCTTTGTATTGAATTGTGAAATCCCCAAGAACTGTCATTGATGGCCCAGTCCCAAACAAGTCAGCCATCTCCATTGAAGTGGCCCTCTCCTGCCATCTCCAAGCTGAGGCTCAGGTGGACCACCTGCTTTCCTCCACTGTCCTTCTCATTCAAAGGCATAGGGTGGTTGAAAGATCATGGAATGTACCTTACAATGTGAAAGCACTTTGGAACAGCTGGGCTTGAGGCCAAATCAGAGAAGAGCCACCCCTGTCACAGCCCTTCCAGGCTCTGAGTGGTGAGAGCTCCAGCCAGATGGGCCCCTGTGTGGGTCTGGTGGGTGTTGAGGCTTTGTGAAAATGGGAGCCTAACAAAGAACAACCACTCTTGAGCAAAACCTGGCCTTTTCTCAGCCTCTGATAAGGGAGGACTGAGCAAGTGTAATATAGAACCATTAATTTTATAAGGTCATTTGTACTTTAGCACTAATGAGTATTTGGAGGTCTAATCAACAAGACTGTAATCAACTCTTCTTATGTTTGGCAGAAGAGATGCCCAAGTGTTTTGAACACTGGAGTTTTTGGGCATTTTTTAGAGTAACCCATAAATCTCTCCCTTAACACTTGGCATGCCAGGCCCTGCCCTTGGCTGTATTCTTGATGGCAGATAATTATTGGATCAGGAGGACTTAGTGGAGTTTATCGATACTCTCTCAGGCGGGAATGGAGACTTAATGGAAGGACACCAGCAAGAACTTCTCTTTGATGTTCCAGGCAAGTATTGCAGTTTGAAAATGGATTTGGAAAATCTCTCTGGAAAATGCAGTGTAACAGTAATCAATTTGTGATTGCTTTGTATTCTTTCATCCTGCAGGTTGTAATGGAGTCAGTGGGTGGAATATCAATTAACTCTTTGAGGTAAATATGAATATAGTCAGTGGTAGCATTTGGGGGACTGAAAAAAACTTTTTTTAAACAAATTTACAAAAGGAGGGAAGACTTTGTTGTATCTAATTGATGATCACTGTCATAGTAGTTATTTTCATAGTACTGTTATTGCAACTATTGCCCCTGGCCTTCTGGAGGTTTCAGTTGCCTTAGTCCGTAGCATCCGATAGCAGATGATTCACTCACAGCTCCTTTAGTGGCTCAGTAATTTTCTTACAATATATCAGGGCTAAAAGAAATATCTAACTATTGCATTTATTGAGTAGTTCAGTCCAGATGACTGAAGAAGTCATTGGGAAAAGATTTACACTGAAAGAAAAATATTTTACATTTTGCTGTTTAATAATCAGAGGTACTTGATACTAGATGGAATGAGTGTGTCTGCTGGACATGGCACAACTTCTCAAACCTTGAAATCATACTAGACCACACCATTCTTGTTTCCTGTTCCACATTTTATCAACTGTCAAAAATCTGGCTTCACAAGGATATCATGAATGTTGAAAATGCAAACTGCTTTGAGCTAGTAGTTTGCAAGCTAGCCAGCAAATATCAAATAGCTCTTATTTCTCTTGAAAATATCCAGCCTTGACCTTGAGCTCCCTGCGGTGTGCTGGTGTGCCTTGGTGTGCACAGTGTGGAGCTGTGACTTGTCACTTCATGTCACAGCAGCATGTAACCAACATAAATTCAACCATACAGTCTGATGCTAGAAGCTATTCTTATATTCAGAATTGTGTATTTTTTATACTACCTGGTCCCTACATGTAAACTGACTCATTCAATTCACCCTCATTACAAAGTATCAGAATCTGTTCCAACATGGAAAAGTTAGTTTGGATATACTAAAAGTTTTTGTCTCTATTTGGTGGATGATTTAGGTATTTTTTAGATTTAAATTTCTTTTCAATATCCTATCTATTTTTATTTCTATAGATATATATTTTTTATATAAATACCTACATGTGATTCCATCACCACATTTCTAACAGCAATCTCTCTCTCTTGTACTTTTTTGCTGGTTCCACCTTAATGTTCCTCTCTCTTCAAGTATATATTCTCACTCTATTGTATGCAACTTGGAATATAATCTTTTAGATTTTTCTCTTTGTCCATATAATTGTACACAGATATTGACATATGTACTAGTATGGACACTGGCAGTTGATTACATGATGGAGATTATAGTTCCTTGTATCCTTACATTTTTACATAAAAAGCACCTTACGAAAGTTAATTGATACAATTCATTCTTACAAATGGCTGCAGAATATCCCATGGTATAGATAAGCCACAGTTCAGCCATGTTCATTTTTATGGGCATTTACCTAGTTTCCAGTTTCTGTGGTACTGAAATCAAGGCTACAATTCACATACTTGTTCATATTTTCTCGCATTTTTTAAGGGAAACATTCTCAGGTATAGAATTGCTGGGTTGAAGGGCATATGGCTATTTGGGCAAAATTTTAATAGATATTGCTAACTAGCTTTCCCCAAGTGCCATAATGTTCACATGCCCACTCACAGCGGATGCAAGATCTCCTGCACTGCACCTCAGGTGGAAGAGGTGTTTTCTCTCTGGAATTTAACCAGTCTGAGGGGAATCAAATGGTACCTTGTTGTTGTTCCAATTTACAGTCTCTTGGGTGCTACTGAACTTGTGCATTCTGAAATATGTTGTCCAGTGACAAAATGGGTAAAAGATGGAAGAGACATTTTACCAAAGAAGGCAATACAGATGGCAAATATGAAAAGACATTCAATATCATTAACTATTAGGGAAGTGCAAATGAAACCACTATTGAATAGCAGTACAAATAAAAATATCAATACAGGGGTCTTCCTGGTGGCATCGGGGTAAGGTCTCAGCATTATCACTGCTATCGCCTGAGTTCAGTCCCCCACCAGGGAGCAACTCACATGATGCAGCAGACCTCTTCTGTCTTGCCTGCTGCTCCCCTCAGCAGTGTATTTCAGTAGATCCACCTGTTCTGCTCCCGATTCTGTCTCTGGTGAATCCTCTCACCCCCCTGCACGTCTGGCTCTGGAAGACAGTTTTTCAGTTGCTTAAGAAATTAACATGCAACAACCATACCACCCAGTAATTGCATTCCTGGGCATTTGTCCCAGAAAAATGAAGGTTTACATTCACACCAAAACCCATATATACAAATGTTTATAATGGCTTTATCTATAATAGCCAAAAACTGGAAACAACCCAGATGTTCTTTAATATAAGTGAATGTTTAAACAAACTGTGGTATGTCTTTAGCATGGGCTCCAACTTACCAATATAGGGGACCAAACATCTCATACAACTGTCTGGATAAGTCTCCCAAGAATTGTGCTGATTTTAAGAAGCCAATCTGAAATGGGCTGTGTTAGTCCATTTAAATGGAATTCTTGAATGACAAAATGATAAAAATGGAAAACCAATTAGCAGGTGCCAGCAGTTAGGAAGAGGTTGAGCGCATGAGGGGACTGGGTGTGGCTCTGAAAGGGCAACTTGAGGGTTGAGTGGAATGTTCTGTATCAATATCAGTATCCTAGGTGTGATATTGTACTACAGCTTTGTAAGATGTTACCATTGGGAGGACTGAATCTCTTTGTACTATTTCTTACAAATTGCCTTTGAATCTATAATTAATTAACAATCAAAAATTTAACTTAAAATTTGAACGCAAGATCTTAAAAAAATGTTTATCACTGGTATAAGTGGACTATTTTCCCTATTTCCATTTCTGAGTACTTATTTTTAAGATAGAGAAAAGCCAATAGTTTTTAAATTTTCTGTATTCTATTTTATTTTCTGGCATCTTATCAACTTCTCTTATCACTTCTGGTAAATTTAGTGGCAAGTCTTGGCTCTTTATAGATATACATTCTTGTAATGAGTACAAAAAGTCATTTTAACTTTCCTTTTGTTAAAAAAGATTTATTTATTTATTTATTTATTTGTACAAGCACTGGGTACAGTCAGAAGTGCGGGAGGGCGAGAGAATTCACCAGAGCCAGAGTGGGGAGCAGAACAGGCAGAAGGACCGAAGTACACTGCTGAGGGGAGCAGCGGGCAGCAGGGGAGGTCTGCGCGCCATGTGGGACCCTCGCCCAGCGGCCGGGGATCGAACTGGCGCTGTGGAGGCTGCAGGCAGTTTCGCAGCCCAGCACTCAACCGCTGCACCATGAGGGGAGGCCCTTAAATTTATTTTTCAATGTATCTGCCAATTATTTAATTTTCTTATATTGCCTTCAATTGATCTTTTAGGCTATTTATAATATGCACGTCTTATTTAATTACTAATTGTAATTGAAATGGCTTTATTTTTTATTTTATTTAGATTTGATTAACTTATAATCATTTCAGAAGTCTTGCTGATACTATTTTTTTTTAAATTTTTATAATTAAATTTATTTTTTTACATCATTGTTCTTTTTTGTACAATATTTGATTTCTCCCAGCAGGTGTAGTCCCTCTAGTTCTCCCACCACCGCAGCTTGGCAATGCTGACCCATCAACGTCGTCTCTTAAGCTCTTCCCTCCCCTGTTTTGGGTCCTCTCCTTCCCCAACCTTCCACTTCCCTACTGTCTGCCTCAGTTCTAGGGTCAGCTTGCAGGTTTTGTCTTTTTACTGAACCTTTCTTTGGTTCCTCTATATCCCACATATAAGTGAAACCATTCGACATTTATCTTTTTCCTTCTGACATAATTCACTTAGCATTTTTTTTTTAAAAGTGAATCAGAAAAAGTTTTAATTCTTTCAAAGGTTTAAACAAAAAAGCAACCTGTACAATTGCCATAGTAAAATGTGTCCTTATATACATGTTCTAAGCATTTTTTTAAACACAGCTTTTGGTGTTGAAATCTAATTTGACAACAAAATGAAGATTTTAGCGTTGCTAAAATTAGAAGTAGCAGGAAGATGTAACATTTTACTTATTTACCATATGAGGTTTTTTTTTTTTCTTTAATGGTATTTTATTGCAAATCAGCTTTTATGATGTTCTTAATGTTTCCCATAACTCTACCTTGGTTGATTATCTGATCCACTATTATTCTAAATGGCATTCATTTAGCAGTACTTTTTTTAAAATAAATTTTATTTTTATATTCCCCATACAATTGCAACCCCCTTATTTTGACCCCAATCCCTCACCTCTCCGCCCCCCACCCCCCATAGAGTGTCTCTGGTTCATAGTTTTTTGTTGATTTTGATTTTCATTTTCTTATAGTTATTCATTTTCCTGGTCCCTTATTTAAGTTTTCTAGATTCCTGCTATGAGTGAGACCATCCGGTATTTTTCTTTTTCTTTCTGGCTTATTTCGCTGAGCATGATCCCTTCCAGCGCCATCCAGGTTGCTGCAAATTGCATGTGTTTATCTTTTTTGAATGCTGAGTAATATTCCATGGTGTATATGGACCACATCTTCTTGATCCAGTTATCTATTTTTGGGCATTTGGGTTGTTTCCAAAGCTTAGCTATTGTAAACAGTGCTGCTATAAACATAGGGGTGCAGGTGCCCTTTGGAATTGATGTTTCTGTGTCCTTTGGGTAAATACCTAAGAGTGGAATTGCTGGATCATATGGAAGCTCTATGTTTAGTAGGACAAGAAATCTCCACACAGCTCTCCATAGTGGTTGGACCAGTTTGCACTCCCACCAGCAGTGCAGGAGAGTTCATTTTTCTCCACATCCTCGCCAACATTTGTTGTTGCTAGTTTTTTTTAATATGTGCCATTCTCACTGGTGTAAGATGGTATCTCATGGTAGTTTTGATTTGCATTTCCCTGATGACAAGTGATGTTGAACATTTTTTCATATGCCTGTTGGCCATTTGCATTTCCTCTTCAGAGAAGTTTCTTTTTAGCTCTTCTGCCCATTTTTTGACAGGATTATTTTCTTTGTTGTTGTTGAGTCTCATCAGCTCTTTGTAGATTTTTGTGATCAGTCCTTTATCGTTAGTGTTGTGTGCAAAAATGTTCTCCCAGTCGGTGGGGTTTCTCTTTGATTTTGTTATTGTCTCTTTTGCTGTGCAGAAGCTCTTTAATTTGATGTAGTCCCAGCTGTTCATCTTTGTTTTCACTATCACTCCTTTGGGTAATGTGTCTGTAAAGATGTCGTTGATGTGCGTATTATAACGTAGTGTTTCGCCTATATTTCCTTCTATGTATTTTATGGTTTCAGGTCTTATGTCTAGTTCTTTAATCCATTTTGAGTTGATTTTTGTGTGTGGTGTGAGGTAGTGGTCAAGCTTCATTCTTTTGCATGTAGCGACCCAGTTTTCCCAGCACCATTTATTGAACAAACTTTCTTTGCTCCAGTGCATAGTCTTTGCTCCTTTGCCAAAGATTAGTTGACCATAAATCTGTGGGTTTATTTCTGGATTTTCTATTCGATTCCATTGGTCTGTGTGTCTTTTCTTGTTCCAATACCATGCAGTTTTGATGATTATGGCTTTGTAGTAGAGTTTGAAGTCTGGGAGTGTGATGCCTCCATTCCCTTCTTTTTTTTTCAGGAGAGCTTTGGCTATTCATGGTTTTTGGTGATTCCATATGAATTTCATCAATAATTGTTCTATTTCTTTGAAGAATGACATTGAAATTTTTATTGGAATAGCATTGAATCTGTATATTGCTTTTGGAAGGATGGCCATTTTAATAATGTTTATTCTTCCAATCCGTGAGCAGGGGATGTCTTTCCATTTCTTTGTGTCTTCTTTTATTTCTTTTAACAGTGTTTTATAGTTTTCTTTGTATAGGTCCTTTACCTCTTTTGTTAGATTTATTCCCAAATATTTGATTTTTTTTGTTTCAATAATAAAAGGGATGGTTTTTTTTGATTTCATCTTCTTCAGATTTATTGTTTGTGTATAGGAAGGCTACTGACTTTTGCGTGTTGATTTTGTATCCTGACACTTTACTGAATTGCTGATACTATTTTACTTAGCATTATTTTCAGCTTATGCACATGATTTCCTTCCTTAAATATATTAATATGATTAATTATTTTTCCTGATATTTAATTTCATTTGCATTACTGGAATAAACTCTAGTTGACCATAGTGTATTTTGGTATACACTGCTGGATTCTTTTGCCAATATTTTATTTAAAATTTTCATATCTGTGTTTCCACATGAGACTGATGTATACTTACCTATTTTTTTACTATTCTTTTTTTTTTTTTTTAAGATTTATTTATTTATTTATACAAGCACTGGGTACAGTCAGAAGCGCGGGAGGGTGAGAGAATTCACCAGAGCCAGAGTGGGGAGCAGAGCAGGCAGAAGGACCGAAGTACACTGCTGAGGGGAGCAGTGGGCAGCATGAGAGGTCTGCACGCCATGTGGGACCCTCCTCTGGTGGCCGGGGAGCAGCCGGGGATCCAACAAGCGCTGCAGAAGCTGCTGGCAGCTTCGAAACCCAGCGCTCAAACGCTGCGCCACCAGGGAGGTCCTCTACTATTCTTGATGAGATTTTGGTATTCAAAATATGCCTGTTCCAAAAGACAAATTGAAGAGCTGTCTAGCTGTTTCTATGGCCTAGAACACTTGACGTTACATCATAATTATCTCTTCTATAAAGGTTAGATAAATCTCAGCTGTGAAACCATCTGGTGCCAGTGTTCTTTTCATAGTAGATCTTTAATCACCTTCACATACTACTGACAATTGTTTGACTATTCTAGTTTTCCACTTTTTCTTAAATAAGTCTGAATAATTTATATTTTGGAAAAAAAAGTCATTTCTCCTTGGGAAATAATTTGTATGCAATAGTCTTAATCATTCCTGCATTTATGACTGTTCTTTTTTTGAAATCTATAATCAAACTGTTTGTGTGTTTTCTTTACATTATTTTTCAGAGAACCACCTCCCAAATGTACTTAAACTTTCCAATACTTGTATTTCTATGCTTTCTACTTTGTTGATTTCAGCTTTTATTTGTATTCCTCCTCCTAGAGTCTACTGATTTATTTTACTGTTTTTCTACTTTCTAAAGATTAGTACCAATTTTTCTATATTTTCATGCTTCATTTTTTAATAAGGAAAGCATTTGATGCCCTACTTTTCCCAGAGTAGAATTTTTACTGCATCCCCAAAATTTTGATGAGCAGTGTCTATAAAGTTGCTTCCAGGTTGTTTGAAATTTCTTTTTATTTCCCTTTAACATGAAGATTACCTATGAATTTTGTTTTTAAATCTCAAAGTAAGATTTTTGGTCACTCTTAATTATTTCTTTTTTTATTTTTGTTTAAAGAATGTATCATATAAAATCTCTGTTGTTTAAATATACTGTTGGTGGGAATAGAAACTGGTACAGCCCTTTTGGAAAGTGGTCTGAATTTACCTTAAAAAAAAAAAAACCTAAAAATGGAAATACTGTATGACCTAGCAATCCCACTCTATTCATATATTCCCACATATTCAAAGAACATGAAGCCATCAACTTAAAAAATGATAAGGTCTATAATGTTTGTGACAGGATCATTTTCAGTAGCTTGGACTTGGAAACAACCTAAGTGCCCACTAATAGAGGATTGAATCAAGATGTGGTTTATTCACAATGGAATATTATTCATCCATAAGGAAAGAAAAACTGTTGCAATTTACAGCAACGTGAAAGAAGTTGGAGGGAATCATGTGTAGTAAAGCAAGCCAGAATGACAAAGACAAACATTAAACTTTCACATAGCCAATAATTCAATAAAGCAAAATACTTGTACAAAATACAATAGCAATGAAATGAGGCTTCTGAGATGAGGGGAGGGAAGAAAGTATTAAAGAGATCTAAGGGATGGGGAGAATTTGTAAAAGGAAAACCTCTGTTTAAATGTATTAAGTTTCACTTAGTGACTAATAATAAAACCAACATAATGTTCCATACACGTGAAGCAAAAAGCCTCTTATTCAATGAGTATAAGGTATCTATGTGTATATATGTGACTGTACATACATACACAAACATACATGCAGATAAATACACACTTACTATACTAGCCTATTCCTGTATGACCTTATTTATTGTTTATCTAATAAGTCCATTCTGAGATAAATGTGTTGAAATCTCCCCATTTAATTGTATTCTTCCAGAAGTCACTTGCATGGATTTTCCTTCATATGAATAGATGGTCTTTGTGTTTGTGTACATTCTTGCTTACAGCGCATGCCTTTTCACAAATTGTGCAACTTACAAATACTCAGCACCTTCGTTGGCCCTGTTATGTACTTTGACCTTAGATCCCAGTTTGTTGTTAACACTGCAAATCCTGCTTCCTTTAGATTTTTTAGTGCATTCATCCCTTTAAGTTTAACCTTATTATACTCAGTTACATAGAAACAGGAAGCACCGGGAGCACACAGGGTCATGTGGGGAGGCCCTGGATCAGTCCAGAGGCAGACACAGCAAAGGAAAGAAGAATGGGCAAGAGCTTTTATGGTGGCGTTCATGGGAAGGAATAAGCAATCCCAGGGGAGGCTGGTTTGAATAATCAGTGAGCTCCAGGGGATAGGGGCTGTCTAAGTTATCTGATTCCTGGCCCTGGGGTGATTTAGACAGAAGAAATGTGGCCCAGAGTGTAAGAGCTGGATAGAGGAGGTGGTTATGGTCTGAGCGCTAGAAGAGTTGGTTTGCGTGCCAAGGGCACCGCTCTCTGTAAGAATGGGCTAGCCCCATAGGGCCTGTCCCACCAGAATCAGCAGGGTCCTAAGATGTCAAAGCATTAAAAGCATAGAAAATTAAAAGGCATGATTAACACACACATTCTGTTTTGCTTATGTGTTTGTGTGCATGTATGGGGTCAAGAAAAGACGTTACATTGGATCGAGCGAAATCAGGGGATGAACTATGGACAATCCATAACCACTCAACGTATCTTGTAGGTAATTAAAAACTATGTGTTAAAAACTATGTGTTAAAAAAAAGTCCATATTTGGATTCAGTCATATTGTTAGAATTCCAGGATAGCAATTCTACTTTGGAAAAAAAAAAAAGGGTAGAACCCTAAAGATTTAATCCATTCCATACCTTATCTATTAATCCATTCCTCCCCTTATCTGTTGCTTAAATCTCCTCTTCTTAATTCCTGCTGAGATGGTATCCTATTCATTCTTGAGGTATTTCTGGTTATAAAAAAGATTTTTTCTTTTATGGTGCCAAACCTGCTTCATTTTGCCTCAATCTATTAGTTCCTGGAAGCCTGATGTCTTGCTGTATAAATTTAATAGTAAAAAACCCTCAATCCAGCTCCCAGAACAACAGCCAGATCAGAAAAATGTATATAATGGGATGATGGAGGACACCATGCATTTGTCACATTTAAAGATACTACTTTTGGGACTTGGCTTTCTGTCTTTCTATTTCTGAGCTGGGCAGGAATGCCTCCCCGACAAGGCACCCCCACACAGAATGTCCTTCCTGTGCATAGGAGACTTTCTGCAGAATAAATGGGGCCTTTAAGATGGGTGGTGATAGATCTAGTTTAATACTGAATCCCTAGGGCCTAGCTCAGTGCTGGAAAAACCACAGGCTCTCATTAAATCTTCACTGGCTGAATGAAGAGAATGCATGGAAATGAGTGCAGATTGCTAATCAGATGCATTTGTGAATAATTCACTGAATTTTGATGAATCAATACAACTTAAGGAAAGGCTTGGAATGCTATTAGATGGGGAAGAAATCCCCCAGGAAGCCAAGGTTGGGCACTGAAATCACTGAGGTTACAAGAAAGCCGTATATTTGAGCCCTCTGACCCATGGAGCAAGGGGCTGGCATAGAAGCTTTGGAGTGAGCAGGCAGCAGGTGCTCACTGTGGAGTCATGGAAGGCTGTCAGAACTCTCCAGCACTGCTGATTTGCTTATTTATAATCATGGGAACCCCCTACCCCAGGTTTACAAAATGAAGGTGTACAGTACATATTGTTCGTTGATGATCATTTGAATGATGCTGATGGTGATGATAGTGATGTGGAAAATTTCACCATTTAGAGGCTTATCCCCTCGCTCACTAATCGTGCTTGTACCTTGTGAAGGATTCAGCAATGTCAGCTCTTCAGTAGCAACAGAATGGATGACAAGCAAGGAAGAGCAATGCCACAGCATCAGAGGGAGCTGCTCAAAACAAGACACTTTTCAATAAAGCAGCATTGAGTGCTTTATTGAGTGCTGTTTCAACATGAGTGTTTAAAAAAATGGGGGAAGTGGAAGTTTAAGAATAGAAAGGAGAAAAGGAAAGACAGATTTTTACCTTTTCTGATATATTATTTTATGAGTGTCTTAGGGTAATTGCCAGTCAGGCAGAATCCGTCTACCTAAGTGGTTAGCAGTGAACTGGAAACTCATTGAGATTAATTTCCTGATTTCTAATCCTTTCCATTTATCAAAAACTCTGATGTTTACAAGGAAAGAAATAGGAGTAGGAGGAAAAGTATATACATTTGGAGAGGTTTGTGGTATATGAAGTAGTTTGAAACTTCTGGGGTGGAGAGGGAGCTGTCATCTAGATCAGTCCAGAACATTCTAGTATTCAGTCTGCCTGCTGCAGAACTCAGACAGCTTCATTTGTTATATTCTGCATGGTGGTTTTCCAAGAAAAGGATATAGTGGGCAGAGCTTCCAAATCTCATTTGACTGAAGAACAGTGTCTCTCAGGAGCTGCTGGCAGACATCATGTGCGTGGAGCGATCTGTGGGAATACCACTCACGTCATTCCTCTCGGGACACACCGCCACGTCTGTCGTGCCCTGCTCTCCTGGACAGCCTTCCCAGCCTGGCTTCGGGACAGGTGCTCTCTGACTGAGGCTAATGCTGGGAGGCATCTGGGCAGGCCCATTTCCTCAGCGTCCATTTTCTGGCTAAACATGAACACTGAAATGCTGGGTTCCGGATCATGTAAGCACCTGTGTGTCTGTGCAGGAAGTGGTGACATGAGCAGTTGGGTGTGGTGAAGGGGAGCACTGACCCAGGAGTCTGGGAAAATAACTGCATCCACATTGCAACCGCGTGTGGAGTAACGGAATTTTGAGAATGTCACTTTCATCTCCACTGGCCTCAGTTTCCCCTGCTGGAAATTGAATAGCCAGAATAGCAGACAAATGGCATCTTTGTAGCACATGCACTGCTCCGACCTCCTCCTGTGTGCGGGGCAGGCATTGCTGCATCACCATCTTCCCACTAAGCACAGAGGTAGCCTCAGCGCCTTGCTGCACATGTTCTCACCGATCATTCCCATCTGAGAGGCAGGGTGAGACCCGCGGTCATTCCCAGACTTGATGGAACTGAAGAATTTAAGCTGCAAGGTTATTGCTATCAATGATAGCAAATGAGAGGCAGGCGCCCCTGATGTAGGAGAGGGTGCTCTGGGAAAGAGTGGAGGGTGCTCCTCCCTACCCAGTGGCATTGGAGAAAGTCCACTTGGACCATGTGGCATTCACAGCTCAGACAATTGGGAATTGATTTAGAAACCCAATGGATATTGGTTCTCTGGAGCAGTCAGGGGAGAAGTTGGAACCTAGGCAAGCAGATGCTAAGCAGGGAGACAACCCCCCAAAGCTTCATGCCTGCACGTGGACACCTGCTGGGAGGAGAGACGGGGTGGGCCCTGGCGAATCCACCTTCACGAACTGCTGGCTGCAGAGCAAGGGCGGCATCTTGCAGATGAATTTCTTTTCCAATTTTCAAACATCAATTAATAAGAAAGCTGAGGCTTCCCAGTCTTGGACGACCTTTCTAGAGGACTCCACAGCTGTGATGGTGAGATGAGATGGTGGGGACATCCTGTTAATAACCAACATCTGAGAGAAGTGCAAATTGCTTTACACTTGTGCTGGATTAGCCTCCAAGCTCCTGTACGAGGAGGATCCGCCAGTAGCTGCAACTTGGAGTGACCTGCAATCCAACACCTTCCCACTCCCAATCCTGGCAGGCTCTGCCCGCTTTTAGCAGACAGGCGTGAATTCTATAAGGCAATTTCTGATTGCTTGATATTTATGTGCCATCCTACAGCTGGAGTGGGGGTAGGAAGCAGTTGGTTTAGGCCTGAAAAGTACCATCTCTAAAAAGAACCTTTTTTTTTATCCTTTTGACTTGGAGCATCCACATTTCTCCTGGGCCATTCTAAAGAGCTGTGGCTAAGTAGAAGGAGCTTGAAGAAGAAAATATAAAAAGAGGGGAAAGAGAACATTTGAAGATCCAGTAAGGGATGCTGGACACTCAAGAGTCTCACTGAAAAGACTTTTCAGGGTTGTCATTCAGTGAGAGCACTAAAGAATGTTTTCTTCTTGAATTGTTCTCAGACTGTTGAGTGTGGGAGAGACCCTTGCTTGAGACCATTGTGGTCACCTATGCCCAAGGGAGGCCATGTCCCAGGGAGGAGCCACAAGGGCTAGCCCGTGTGGCTCCATCACTTCATAACTGGGTGACCTTGGCAAGTTAACCTCTTTGACCCTTAAGTCTCCTCATGTGCAAAATAGTGATGCTGGTGAAATGATGTTGTTGGGCCAATTAAATGGGACAATGTATGTGAAGTGTTTAGAACAACGCCTGGGGCATATTAACCACTCAGTGTTCCTTATAATCAGTTACTGAACTGGGTTGAGGAATAGGATGCAGTGGCTAAGAGGAAGTTAGCACATGAATCCCATGTGGATCACCAGTTCTCAAAGTCTTAAAAGACCATATAATTCATACATCATGAGCCAATAGACTGGACACAATTTCATATAATTGTGCCCTGGGGATTTGGAAGACTCGTTCAGATCTTCAGTGTCTTGGTTCATTTTTATGAGCATTCTTGAATCAGTCAGAGTTCTGGCTGAAAAGGAGATGTTGATGAAGGGGCCGCTTAGAAATGTGTGGGCAAAGTTAGAGGAAACAACAAGTGATGTGGAGGTACTCTGGGCTAGCCATCGTGGGGTGCTACCACAGGCCTTGATGGACAGGCAGAGGTGGCAGTGTTAATGGAACCCATGAGAACTGCAGTTTAGCAGGAAGAGCTTCTAGAAGGGGACAGTAGGGGGAGGCACATGATCCCTCTCAAAATTGCAACATGGGGCATGGAGGGGGCAAGGAACAATTAAAAATTGAATTTTTCGCTCTCACTAGCCACATTTCAAGTACTCAACAGCCACACCTGCTTAGTGGCTACCATTTTGGACAATGCAGTTATAAAGCATTTTCATCATCATGGAAAGTTCTATTGTATAGCGCTATACAGTGACAGGACCCCCAAGCTAAGTGGGCTGGGGCTCAAGGCAATGAGACGTAGATAAGAAATCAAGAAACTGAGCCACAGAAACCAAGTGCTAGAGGAAGGGGAAGGAGCCCCTGGTGAGGGCATAGGCTTCCAGCTCAGGAAGACAAATTTGAGCACCACACCCCCACCACATGCCTCTCCAGTTAGGACTGGCCCAGCCTGTTAACAGAGCCAGCAATCTAGAGGGGCTGGGACAGCAGCAAGACAGAATGAGACCCATCGTCAAGGCCTAGAGACCCCTCTGGAGGCCCCCGCAGGGTGACAGCCCTTGTGTCTATTTCTGATAAATAGTCACGTCGAGTGAGTCTGCTTCCCACCGGAAGCAGCACCGCCCAGGGCTCTGTCTGGTGGAAGAAAGACTGTCTCGCTCGAGACTCTCGAGGCGGTTCCTCCCTGGGCACCATAAACAGAACCTGCTGGCAGAAGGGGCCCTGTTATGTGAGAGCCGGGAGGCTGGAAGTGCCAGATCTTGGTGCTGCCAGACTGTGTGCCCTCAGTGGGCATAGGGACAAACTGGGCCAGGCCTGCCTGCTACTGTTTGCTGGCTGTCTCTGGTGCTCCGCTCTTCCGCCATGCTCCAGTGGGCTCCCCATCTGCATGCCTGAATCTGGATTTCCTCTTTTTATAAATATCAGTCCCATCAGGTCAAGGGTCCCCCCTACTCTAGTAGGACCTAATCCTAACTACTCCTATAACGACCCTATTTCCACTGAGGTCACATTCTGAGGTACTGAGGAGGAGGACCTCAACATAGGAGTTTTGAGGGACATCATTCAGCCCATTGTTCAGTAGAGAGAGGGTGTATTTTTTAGCCAGACAGACTGCTAAGAGCCTTGCCTGTACCACTGCTTTTTGATGCCACTTTATTTCATCGTTGCAGAATGAGGATGATATACTTAATAGAATCTTAATAAAATGATAAATATGCACTATTATATGTATCACCAGGAAGAAAATGCTTCCGGTCAAACAATATCCTACCATCAACTGTACCCTACATCCCAATATTAAATATGTTAAGTTGTAAAGTAAAGTATGTTGTTAAGTCTTCCATTCTTGATGAGGACGGGGAAAACGCCTCTGTGGGAAGGCAGGTGGCCTTGCTTTACTCTCTCCCCCTTCCTTTGCCTAAACAGAAGATTTATTTATTTGTGCATACAAGAACTGGGGTACAGGCCAGAGGTGCAGAGGGTGAGAGGATTCATCAGAGACAGAGTGGGGAACAGAACAGGCAGACTGACCGAAATACGCTGCTGAGGGGAGCAGCGGGCAAGACATGAGAGGTCTGCTGTACCATGTGGGTTGCTCCCTGTCTGGCCAAGGATTAAACTTGGGGCTGCAGAGGCTGCAGATAGCTTCACAGTGCTGTGCTTAACCCCTTGTGCCACCAGGGAGGCCCCACCACTCAACTTTTCATCCAATTCAAGGAGGAATTAAATAATTTATGAGGCAGGCTGCGAAAAAATTGTTTCCTAAGGCTCTTCAGGGTGTGTGATTACCACAAAACTTTTCTGATTATTTCAAATGGGGTGTCTTCGAGTTTCTCTGTGGAGGATCCCACTCTTGACTCCCATTCTTGGCTAAGAGCCCATTGCTGTGGATGATTCTGAGAACCAGATTAGCACTTAGAGAAATGTCTCCCTTTGTTGTGAAAGGTGGATGGGGCACTGACTACTAGCTCTGGGCGGGAGGGGCTGTGCCAGTTTGTAGGATATTTGGTGTCCAGTGGTGTCACCCCAGCACTGTGACAACCCCAAGCACCCCTACACATTCCAAGCATCCCCCACAAACATGCAAGGTCAGCTTCTGCCCAGGTTGTTCATGAGAAGTTCAGGAGAAGCAAAGGCCGTCAAATGCTCAGCCATATTTTCAGTCTTAAAAAATGGGGAACAGGAGTTCCCAGGCATGGGCAGATCAGCTAGGCAGCCAGAAATTATGCTTCCTTGGCATGTAGACTGTACAAAAATGGCAACCAGTCAGCTCAGTTTTCCCCAGGTAACTTCTTAGATAACCAGCCACATTTTAGAGCTATAGACCCATCAAAGTAGAGAATCCACTCAAATTGAAAATAAAAGTCATATCTCACCAACCCCCGCCCTTTGTTGAGTAATTTGGAGGCCTGCAACTCGTTTGTTGCAGCTATAAGTCAAGCCACCAACCCTGAGGCCAGTCTCTTGCAATCAGCAGCCACGAGCAGCTAAAATCATGAAACTGAATAATACTATTTCTGGTGGCACAGTGATTTATCTCATTATCGAAATTTTATGTGGTTTAATATGCCTCCTTGGAACTTATACGGCTTGAAAAATTATCTGTAATAAATTTTTTATTTTGGAGCATAACGTTAGCCATTTTTATTCAGAGCAAATTAGTTTCTCCCCACCCTCACTAAATAAATATTAAGGAAATATTTAAAGAATATCAGTTTGACAGAATACCTAATTACAAGACTGCCCTGGGGGCCCTCTTGTCTCTCCCTGGCCCACAATGCCATTCTCAGCAGTACCTGTTACACTCAGGATAAAGACCTGCGCTTCCCCAGGCCTCAGACCTGTTGCTGACTGGCACCAACTCTGTCTCCTGCTCCTCTCCCAACCTCACCTTCTCTGCCTGTGGCAGTTACAGTCTTCAGAACACCCCCACCCCCTTGGAGCAGGTGCTCGTTCTGTGCCTATTCTAAAACTGTGGACCCCACACTGACCTTTGGGGCAGTGTTCAAGGCCCCCACTGTATCTCCACTGTGCCCCATGGACAAGTCAGGTCTCCAGAGATAAAACCTCAGCCTCATTTATCAACTTTCCCCATGGGGTCCACAGTTTACCTTTGCCACCTAGCGGTGCATTCCTTTGAGTAACAGAGTTAAGTGGGAAACCTTCAAACCTGTGTGACTGTAATATAGCGTAGGGGTGAAATGCAGAGATCTGGGAGCTTGACTGCCCAGGTTCAGGTCCACCCCTCGCAAGCTGTGTAACATCAGGAACACTATGGAATGTCTGGGTCTCCCAGTAAGAGGGGATAATGGCCCCCACCTCATTGTGTTGTCGTAAGGATGAAAAGACAGTGCCTGCCAAGATACTTGAACACACCCTTTTTCAAAGAAGCTACACAGATGGCAAATAAGCATACAAAAGATCCTCCACATCATAGTTAATGGGAAAATGCAAATTAAAACCATAATGCGATACCACTATACACATATTAGAATTTAAAAAGCTAACCATACCTATTTAACTCCAAGGTATTTACTCAAGAGGAGAAACATATGTCTGTACAAATGCTTGTACATGAATATTCATGGAATTTTTATGTGTAACAGTCAAACTGAAAACAATCCAAATGTCTACCGTGGAATACTACACAGTGGTAAAAAAAAAAAAGAACAAATCATTGGCGTATGCCACAGTGGGGAGTAAATCGCTACAAAATGATGCTGAATGAAAGACAAGGGACAAAACAGACTACCTGTTAGATATAATTTATCTAAGTTACAGAGGATGCAAACTCATCTGTGGTGACAGAACGGTGCCAGCAGTTGCTTGGGAATGAAAGGTAGAGGGGTAAAAAGGGGTGTGAGGATACTTTGGGACTATGGATATGCCATTATCTTGATTGTAGTAATGGTTTCATTCAGAGGTTAGAACTTACTGGTGGCCTATGGGTTATGTCTCAGCGCTATCACTGCTGTGGCTCAGTTAGATCCCCGGCCAGGGAGCTAACTCACATATAGGGCAGCAGACCTCTCCTGCCTCACCCACTGCTCCCCTCAGCAGTGTATTTCAGTAAATCCACCTGTTCTACTCCTCTGTCTCTGGTGAATCCTTTTACTTCCTGCACCTCTGGCCTACACCCCAGTTCTATACAAAAAAAAAAAAGGAAAAAAAACCCTGAATTGCTGACAATAGATAAATGTGGTTTATTATGTGTCAGTTACACCACATTTTTCTTTGAAGGTCTGTGACATATCAGGTCTTCTAAAAATATTAATGATTAGAAACATTAGTATTATATTGAAAAATATTTTAGATCAGTTTATCAAAAGAGCATCTCATCAAAAACAACATTCAAAGATGGGTCTATCACCAGTATACCATAGCCTAGTTACCAAAGCCTAACCCTTTCTTTCAAGGAATGCTCATGAATAAACATGAGTAACCAAAATGGTATAGTTTTGAGGTCTGCAGGCAGGAGTTCCGCGGCCATTCTATCACCCAATACCTTGTGCTGATATTTGACCTTGGCTGTTCTCAGTAGTGTACAGTTACAACACGTGTTTGCTCTAAGAATCAAGTGAAAAAAAAAATGCATGTGAGCATATTCTGCAAACTCTAAAGCAACATGAGTGTATCAGTCATGATGACCCAGAATGAGACATCAGCAGACTACTTTTGCAGACTGGGTAACAGAGGATCAACAAGATTAAACCAAACCTTGACAGAAAACTTCACCTAAGAGTCAGGGGTGGACCCCACACCTCCTTATTCCCTGACTCTGATAGTCCCCCATCAGAATTGCCTGGGACACTTTAAAAGATACAGATTTCTGGGTCCCACCCAACACTTACTGAGCCAGAATTGCCTGAGGGAGGGGACAGGAATCTGAAAAGAGAGTTGCCCTGTTACAGGGGTAGCTCGGCCAGTGATGGTCTGGTCTTTTGGAAATAACTGCCTTGTCCTTGATACCTTCCCATGAGAAATACACGCACTCCCACACTCCGTTGCTCAGATTAAACCCTGCTTCAGTCTCCAGAAAAGATAAGGCATCTGCCATAATGACTGGGAATGCAAAACATTTTGCTAGAACTTCCAAATATGCATTTAGTATTGCAAACACGGCTCCCTTCTTCAATCTCCTTTTCCTAAGCACCTCTGTGCTCTTAGGATTCTTACTGGTCCTTAGATTAGCATCAGAAATTACCTGTCCACATAACACCACTGCTTTTTTTTTTAAGATTTATTATTTATGCATACAAGAGCTGGGGTACAGGCCAGAGATGCAGGCGGTGAGAGGATTCACCAGAGACAGTAGGGAACGCAACAGGCAGATTGACCAAAGCACACTGCTGAGGGGAACAGCAGGCGAGTCAGGGAGGTCTGCTGTGCCATGTGGGTAGCTCCCTGGCCTGCTGGGGATTGAAATCATGCTGCAGAGGCTGCAGATTGCTTCATAGTGCGGTGCTTAAACCCTTGCGCCACCAGGGAGGCCCAACACCGCTGCTTATTACTTAATTTCATTCCCTCAAAACACCAAATCATTCAACATGGGCCACTTACCTTGAACAGCCTGCCATGGGTGTGTGACTTGGTATGAACTTGAGCCTCCTATCTACGTGAGATCATCCTTTGAAAATCAAGAAGGGAGAAGTGCATGGAGTAGGTGTACGTCAGCCATTTGTGCCATTTGGAGTGATTAACACAGACACAAAGACCAGAGCTTTCATCTGTTCTCTCTTAGCATCTGAACCTGCCTAGGGCTCGCTCCCTCTGTCCACAGGAGACAAGTTTTCCTTTTCTGTGTCTTATGTCAAGTCCACCTATAAATTACTTCCTGGAGGTTATCTAGAAGCCCTCTGTTAAAAGGCACCACATGAACATAGTTAAAGCTCTGATAATACGGCTCCTTATTCTATTGATTTTAGAGCAGATGTTGCAAAAATGCCTCTGGACCAGGGAGGGAAATTGATTGAGGGAGAAGAGCTTCGGAACGGGAAGGTGAGGGTGCCATGGAAGGGCAGAGCCTATTTATCATCGTGCACAATTGTGGCCCATATTTTATTCTGATTTTTTTCTCAAGGGGCATGACAGAAAGAGCCCCTCTCATGTTGACAGTAAAGGGGGGAGCCCAAATGTGCAATCGTCCTCTGCCAGCCTCAGGCTCCCAGCAGCCACGAGTAATCCACCTCGTGCAGGTATTAAGGCTTCAGATTATTGTGTCTAAGAAGATTTTCCTCCTTAAAACATGGCTCACTCTCTGAAGGTGCTTCCTTGAAGACTTTCTGGCCCTGGTGGCGTGACAGTTTGGAAAAAAGGAGCAGTGTGTGAAATGAATCTGCCTGAAGCACAAAGCTAGGGCGCGCTAATCCCCGCTGGGTCTTTCTCTCTCCCTGCAGGTCGACCGAACAGAGGTGATTCGCACCTGCATAAACCCAGTGTACTCAAAACTGTTTACTGTGGACTTCTACTTTGAAGAGGTGCAGCGCCTGCGCTTTGAGGTGCACGACATCAGCAGCAACCACAACGGGCTGAAGGAGGCCGACTTCCTGGGCAGCATGGAGTGCACGCTGGGCCAGGTGGGTCCTGGACACCCTCCCTCCCGCCTCGCCTTCTCCCGGCCTCTCTCTCCCTCCTCACCCCCTGCCCCTGCCCCGCCCTGCAGGAGTCCCTCATTCAATCCTTGCTTTCTTTCTCCTATTGACCTTCTTTTCTTTAACTGCTTCCATTCGCTGGTGCCCCTTGCACCGCCATAGCCATTACACTTAACATTATATTTACCTGGGGATGCTGCTACAAAGGTGTGAGCACTTACTTATTGTGCAAGGTTAACCGTTTCCTCTACTGAATTTCTTCATGGCCTCAATCACTTCTTTACCAACTGTTTCCAAAGCTGATTGTGTGTCTGCAAAAGCCTCGTCCTGAAACATTCAAAATGTCCATCTCCCGACCCAACCGCCAGACCCACACATGGGGCATGTTGCTTACTCATGGTATTCCCAGCTCTGATGACAAAAATAGCCTGAGAGAGGAGCTGGGAAGGTATTTGGTGAATGAATAAATGCCTGTGCTTAACCTTGACAGCAGTGGTGTGAAATAAACATCCTACTGCTGCCATTTATCAGTGGGAAGCCAGGACTCGGGAGAGGGGAGTGCTTTGCCTGCAGCTCCACCTAATAAGTGGCAGAACCAGAACTTGAACAAGGCCAGCCTCACTCCAAACCCCATGATGTTGCTTCAGTCACCCCCTTCCTTGTTTTCTTTCCCTCCCACTGTACCCAGAACCTTTAGTAGGTACTAAGGGGAGATAGCAATGAAAACTCCCGGGGCTCCAGAAGAGCACAGTGTAGCTGGAGAAGGACTTAATGAGCACCACAAATAGAGCCACTCAGGACACTCTGGACACCACTCTGAGACTCAGGCCCTGGGCTCTAGGCACAGGGTTGTGGGCCTCTTCTGCTAGATAGAGGGGGGGAAAAAGGCATTCTGAGACAAAACTTTGCAAAAAGCTTATCCAGGGCTGAAGAAGAGGAAGAGAGGCCTTTGAAGTAAGAAAGCGCTAGAAACAAGGCAGTTGGGTCGGCACAGCCATCACCAGGGTTGGAGGAGGAGGAAAGTCGTTTTGCTGAATCAAAGTTAGATGCTGGTTCACTGTGAAGCCAGTGGCTTCTGTTTCACCTTTTTATTTGTAGTCTTACTTTTTTCTCAAAAAAGCATTCAGAATTATGCAAGCTCAAGTTTCCACAAAATCTGGATCCACCCCCTGTTTAGGTAAGGGCCTGGTTTGGGGATTAGCAAGAGACAGCCCCGCAGGAGAGATGGCAAGCATGCATGGTGTTTGCTTTTACCCTCCCTTATGCCGCTTACCACGAAGGGAAATCCCTCCTGGCTGAGCACTGCGACCTCGTGGACAATGTCCTCAGTTATCGTTTCCAGCAACAATAGTGATTAATTTCATAGGCTTGTTCCTTCTTCTTCAGTGAATGTCAGCAACTTAACGTGGTGGTACAGCGAGGGGAAATGGTGAAGGAACTGAAATGTTCTCCACAGATAGACTCTCTCATGATTTTTGAAAAGAACCCAAGTAGTCATTGAAGGAATGAGGTAGAATTCTATCTCATATAAAAAAAATGGTGATTAAAATGTCACCTTTTATAGATATAAATGAGCCACTCTAAGATTTTTTTCTTGGATGGTGGGCATCCCTCATGCATAAAAGTTACATTTATTTCACAAAAGGAAAAAAAAAAGTAAACCTATTAAAAGCCTTGTGAATAAAAGCCCTTCTCATCCAAAGCTGCAGTGATTTTTTTCTAGGCGAATGGCCCTCAGACTCACACCTGCTCTCCCACAAGCCTCATCTTTCAGCAGCCAGTGAGTCCCTGACCCTCCACTTTGTAGTGCTGGGCCAGAAACACAGCACCTGCCCTCAAGCAGCTTACAGTCTAGTTGGGGATAAAGAAGGAAAGGGCATGATGACACAACAATAAGTGAAATTACAACCATTGTTGGGGAGAAGCAGAGAATAGGAAGAGGGCAAACACCGACGGAATGGCATCCGTCTGGTGGGAAGGCCAACAAAGGCTTCGGAGGGAAGTGACAGTTACAGCAAAACTTGGGGAGACGGTGAGGGGGAGAAGAATGGAAACATAATCCAAGCAGATGGGGACACTGGATACCAAGCCTGTGGGCTCAGGTGGGAGCTTGGCATATGGTGAAGAATATCTTCCTTTGGGTTTGCCAGGAAACTGACCCTGAGACAGGAAGTCAAAAGAGCAGACGGAAGCACGATGGTAGACAGGAGTGAGACAGGGAGAAAGACTGGACATCCTGAAAGATTCTGACAAGGGGCGGGACAAGATTAGTTGGGTGGATTAGAAAGATCACTTTGTCAATCCTGTGAAGGGTGGATGGGAGAGGGCAGACATGGAGGCAGGGAAACCTTCAGGAAGCTATACTGGGAGAGAGGTGAGGAGGGTAGGGGTGACAGGAGTTGAGAAAAGGAAACCCAGAAGTGAGTTTTCCAAGACTGGGATCCACAAACCTTGGAGATCTGTGAGGGAGGAGGAGTTTGCAGGTGCCTGGCTTGGGTTCCTGGAGGAGGCATGAGGCTGTCTTTTGGGAATCGAGACTGAGAAGTGGTGTGGAGAATAGAGTGTGAGGCTGATGTGCTCAGCTCAGGAAGTCTGTGGAGATGTCACAGGAGGTTACCAATTGGCAGCACTCTTGGACAAAGTCACTTCTGGGTTTCCTTTTCTCAACCCCTATCACCCCTGCCCTCCTCACCACAGACCATGTGCATCCGGCGAGGATACAGACTGAAGAGCGGCCTGCCTGTGGTATAGTAGCCGGCACATAAAAGTGGATGAGCTCCTTTCTTCAAAGAGACTTTTATTTTTATTATTGGAAGGGAAATCATCGAACATGCCACATATGAACAAATCATAAAGGAGTTTTAGAAACCATTGTGTATGTAAGGTTATCTCTCCACTTTCTGTCACATAAAAATGTGAACTCAGTGTTCTCTTGAAATCAGAATCCCCTATGCAGTGTTTTCTAAGTGTAGAGTAACAAACCAGAGAGGAGCATTTGTCATGAAAGGCTTGTGAAGGTCAGCCAGGTCCTCTACCCTTCTGTCTCCAGGCTGTGTCACTCAGGCGTTGCCCTTCGGGAATTTTTCTCTTTCTGAATTGTGTTTCTCTCTCGTATAATCAAGCACAAGAAGAAAGCATCAACAGTTACCTTCTTCATAACTTCAGAGGTTAAAGAAGACCCTTTTTCTTGGCATAGCTTAGGCAAGGAGTGGCTGGAGGTGGGACGGTTGAGGGCTGGAGGCCCAGCCTGGTCAGGCACTAGGCCGTGTAAAGGCTGTGGAGCCTGATGGTGCAGAGGCGAATCCCAGCTCAGCGGCTCTTCAATTGCTTGTCCAGAAGCAAATAGCTGACTACATTAATCCTCAGTCTCTTCATTTGCAAATGCAAATAACAGTAGGGCTGGCTTGGAGAGACTATGAGGATCAAATTTAGATTATTTAGTCAAATTTAGATTATTTAGTCAAAGAATGCAGTGTGTGTGTGTGTGTGTGTGTGTGTGTGTGTGTGAGAGAGAGAGAGAGAGATTCTTCTACACTATTTTTAGGCAAAAATTATTAAATTATTTCAGATAAGATCTATGAAATAATCTGGGGCAGATACTTCAATTCCCATCTCACCACAACTAAGGTCCTAAAGGTGCAATAAGGTGACATCCCCAAACCCAGGAGGAAGTCACATTCAGAACCTGCCTCCTCAAGGCTGTGTACAGGTACCTACTCTGTCTACCTCAGTCTGTCACGGTCTCACTCTGCCACATGGAGCAGCAGGACACATGGCCCTTTGGAGAGGGAAATAACAGCCCACAGCACACTAGAAACTGGCACTGGTCGTGAAATTGGGTGCGAGCACAGTCAGTGACTAGCATGAGCAGTAATGCCAAAGGAAGGTTCACGTCCCCTGGAGCACTAAGGCAGAACTGTGTGTTCTCAGCAGATGGCTGCGGGGGAGCAGATCACAGGGACACAGGGTGCTTGGAAAGCTGTGTACTCCTTCTGGGTGAACTTGGGGGCCATCCTTGGATGTTTGTTGGCCAAAAAGAAACTAGAAGCTAAAGCCCCTTCTCTGCTACACCCAGCAGAGGGCCTGCCAAGGAGACAGGATCCCTCACCACCCAGAACAGCAGAGGTCCCTGTATGTGATGACCTCCTTTTCTTTCACCGCTGCTAAGGCGTTCATGCATCCCCATATGTTTCCACTCGTTCATGTGCACCAAATAGAGTGGACAGTGTGTCAGGAATAATAAAAATAATAAATATAGCAGCCGACTTCCTCTAGGCACTTTATTTACCAATCATCGCACCAGGCTCTCACTGTACCTCATTTCATTTAACCAGCACAATGTCACTGGGAGGCAGCAGTTCCACTTACCTCTGAGGAAACTGGGGTGGCAAGTTTTTGTTCCCCTACAATGAGCCATCCTGAGCCTTCTCCATGTACATGGCATTTGCACATGCCCTTACCTCCCCCTGCTGTACCTTTTCAATTTCAATCACCCTAAATAAAAATATGCTGTACAGGCACATCCTGTACAGCATGGCACTGTGAATTGAATCTTTAATATGTCAGAGGGCCAGTTTGATGAAGTTAAATACCAAAAAGTCAATTCACTCAGTGTTATTGTAGCCCCCAATTAATTCTCCACCAAGTATTTTATTTACCAACGATAAGATTTTTAAACACTTTTTAATGCTCACTGCAATTATTTTAAAACTTCTGAAGATTTGCTGCTTTTGCAGTTTAGCCTGCTTATGAAATTTAGTTACTGATTATCATAAACTATTCTGAATACCAAGGCTAGCCAAAAACCAAAATTTCCTTTTTCTTCTCTCCCAAAGCACACCAGCCCCACCACCAAAGCACCCGCAGTCCTTTATCAGACACTATTGAGCCTCACCCCCTCTAGTGTCCTCTAATCTGCAGTCAGATTTCTAGGATTTATTTTCATTTAGTTTTGTCAGTTCCTTTGTTTTGCTTCTTTATATTCCATGTATGAATGAAATCATCTGGTATTTGTCTTTCTCCTCTTGACTCCTTTCACCTAACATACTCCCTTCCAGTTCGATCCACTTTGTCTCAAATGCCAGGATTTCATCTCTTTATAGTTGAGTAGTGTTCCATCGTGTATATGTGCCACATCTTAATCTACTCATCTGTTGTTGGGCTCTCGGGTTATTTCTATAACTGGGCTCTTGTAAATAGTGCCTATATTCCTTTGAAACACTAAAAGTATTTCTATTTCTTCACAGAAGTAAAAGGATATATTTTAAAATGTAAACAATGATGATATCCAGACTGTGGTTGTGGCTGATTTGTAGTGTAACTTCTATGTTTTTCTATATTTTATAAAGTAATAAATATCAGGGAAAAAACTACAATAGTCAGTAAAAATTTGATAATAAAATTGGCATCTTGACTTCAAAGAACTCGTACTCAAGCAGTATACACATAACTTTTGTAACGGTTCTTTTTTTTTTTTTAAGATTTATTTTTATACAAGAACCATGGTATAGGCCAGATGCGTGGGAGGGTGAGAGGACTCACCAGAGACAGAGCGGGAAACAGAACAGGCAGACTGATGAAATACACTGCTGAGGGTAGCAGCGGGCGAGACAGGAGAGGTCTGCTGCACCATGTGGGATTCTCGCCGGCCGGCGGGGATCGAACCTGCACTGCAGAGGCTGTGGACAGCTTCACAGTGCGGCACTCAACTGCCTGCGCCACCAGGGAGGCCCCAACTTTTGTAAAGATTCTTAAACTTCTGAAGAACATTAAAATTTATGGGAAATGTTTTGGGTCAAGGTATTTGCTGAAACTGCTCTCTGTTTGGTTTTTGAGAAAGAATTTAGCAGATGCTGCAGGTAAAGCCTTAGTCCCCACCACATTGCCCACAGGGAGGAAGGTTTGCTTGGGTAATCTGATTTTGATCTTTTGTAATAATATTTTTGATTACAGAAGAGACCCTGGAGGGCTAGGGCACTAATCAGGAATAAGCTAAGGAAGCATCATTTCAACTACAGAGAGGTTCTGACATTCCCCTAAAGTCTAGAATCTCTAGGTCAAGCCAATTTGGAAAAGAGAATATTTTTATTTTGAATTAACCTAATGAAGTTTAAGGGAAAAAAAAACAATAACTGCTTGGGTGACAGAATCATTCCCAGGAGTCTGGGTTTCAGATTCAAGGACAAAATGAGGCCAGGTGTGAATTCATTAACCTTGTTTTGGAGGGAACATAGCCTTTGGGGCTTCTCTGTGCAGCGGGACAACTGGGGTGCAGCCCCTGTGAGCAGATTATTGTGCTGCTCCCATTCTTCCCTGGTGACTGCCCATTAGCAGGCTGAGACCAGTGCACATGCCCAAGCCAGGTCTCAAACACAAAGGCAGCAATCCTCCAATGAGGATCCCCAGCAGGATTTAAACCAGGAAAACTGTATACAGTAGATCTGCTGATGGGGTTCCATTGCAATCAGAAAAGCATGAAATGGAGAAGACAAGGGTGGGGCTGAGATTAGCCAGAACAGAGTGGGAGTAAACTCTTAGGTGGGAGTAAACTCAAGGACCACAGATGAACCGAGGCTTGGGACTCCCAAACAGCACCCTGTTACAGCCCCTGAGCCACCTTGTGCCTTGGGTCATCAGCAGCCCCTTTGCCAACATATTTAATGAAAGTTTCAGACAATGAGTGATTGCTAGGAATAAGAGCTACAAGATCTGCATCATTCATGGCTCCATGAGGCAGGAGGTCAAATCTTTGTGTATGTTGGTTCACCACCTATTGGACTCTGACAATAGCTAGAAGCTCTTGCTCCCAAGACCCCACCCCAGTCCTGTTTGAGGGCAACTATACTCTCTACACTCAGTTTTTTCGTCTGTATATGGACATATACAGCCTTATTTCATAGGGCTGTCATGGGAATTAAATAAAGCAGCACATATAAGGTGGTTTAGAGCAGGGGCTGACACATAATAAGTGTTCTGTGGCAGTATTTATTTTGACTCAAATTGTTGTATGATCTTAGTCATCTCTCGGCCTCTGTTCCCTTCATCTGGTAACTCATGATAACCAAAGTACTTAGTCTAGCTCTGAGAGCTGGAATGTGCTTCACTTAAAAATGGTCAAAGCTCTCCAGTCCTCCTCCATCCTATGAACTGCTAATATCTGGTTGCCAGGCTTACTGAAGACAAGTCACAGCCTGCCAAAGGTGGTGGCAGAAAAGCTGCCTATGCCTTTGACCTGACAAAATGCTCTTCCCTGGCATGGGCCTTCTTTCTTCTGATCACCAGGTGGAATGGTTGGTGCTTGAGGAGAGTGGCTTGCTTCTGACTATTCACTGAGCCAGGTCATTTGCAATGATGGTGGGGACTTACCCTCATCATCAGAAGCAAAGGTGGGTAATTAAAACAGAAGCAGTTCTTAAATCCCTCTCCAAAGCTCTCCCTCCACTCCATCCCTTGCTAATGAAGTCAGAGAAAGTGTAAAACCTGTAATTACTCTTGAAGTAATTAGAACTCTGCTTAATAGAAAGCTTAAGACAGGAAGCCCACACCAGTAGATTACCCATTGCTCCTGTCATTCTAAATCATTCTTTCTAGGGTGATCCTTTTATAGGTCCCCACAGGGGAGTAAGGACTGTACTGAATTTACATAAAATGTACACACACACAACATGGTTTCTTTCCTGAGTATCTGAGAAAGCTTCAGCATTGTACCTTTCTTAGTTCCTACAACTTCACTGATTAATATATCTAAATCAGCAGAACAGATTAATTTAAAAACCCTTTCTATAACTCTTTTAAATTTGATCATTTTGTACTAAGGTTCTCTACATGCAATTATCACTTTCTAGCTCTGCGCTTCTCAATTTTAATGTGCATACAGATCACCTGAGGATCTTATTAAATTTCAGATTTTGATTCAGTAGGTCTGAGGTGGGGAGTCAAAGAGTTCTCGTTTCTAACAAGTCCCCAGGCCATTCTTCTGGTGTTGCTGGAGGAGCCAAAAAGGACGGAGAGAGAGAAACATACACTGTGAGGAGCTAAGGAAAAGTCCTTCTTGCCCCCACAGGTGACTTCATTTTCCTCTGACCCCAGTAACTGTTCCAAACTTCTAACATGGATCTTGAAGAATGAATAAAATTTGCCAGTTGAGGGATGAGTCATCCAGGCAGAGGGAACAAGCAACATAAGAGCATAACTCTTGAAAGGTTTTTTTTTTTTTAGAAATATTTTTAAGGTCTCCCCTTCTTGGTAGTTTATATAAGGCTGAAGTTCTTAGGGGTCACTGTGCTGAAAGAGCATTGTGGGTCCTTTGGGTCATTACAAGGTGATCAGAAATGGAGGGAGAGCACCAAGATGAGGGCCTTAAGGCATAATCTTTAGCTTGAGCAGGTTTTCTTTCTACCAGGTGTCATGATATTGCCCAGAAGTCTTGGGAAAGGAATTGGGAGGGGAAGGCTTTCCCTAACATCAGTCGTCACCGAGGCTGTCATTGAATATTTTCCTGGGACCTTGAACCTGATTGTGATCCAAGTCAGTCTTTTAGTTTCCTGTGTCTACTGGCTGGAACTGCATGGATCTGGTTTGAGCTTGTTTGAGCCACTCAGCTATAGGCTGTCAACTATAACCAGTTGGGGCTGGTTAGAGCCAGTTTGATCTGGTTGTAGGCAGTTGGTACTGGTTGAAATTGGTTTGAGCTGGTTTAAGCCATCTGGATCTGTTTGGAACTGGTTTGAGTGTTCTTAAACCAATTAAAAATTGTTTAAGCCATATCCAACAGTTTCCAACCAAATTAAGCTGGCTCAAACCAGTTCCAAGTGGCTCAAACTAGTTCCAACTGGCTCAAATCAGATCAAACCAGCTCAAGCCAGTTCAAACCAGCTCTAAGTGTCTGAAACTGGCTAGAACAGGATCCAAGCAGAGCCAACCAGCTCAAACTAGTTCCAACTCAATCAGATTGTATCCAACCAGTTCCAGCTAGCTCAAACCGGCTGCATCTGGATCCAACCAGTTCCAACTGGATCAGACTGACTCACAATCTCTGTGTGTTAGGAATTGCAGACAACACAATTGGGTATCTCACAAGACTGCCAACAAGGCTCATTTGGGGGTGGCTGTGCTTCCATTCTCACTAATGTGGTTGTTGCAGTCTTCATTTTCTCCTTTGCTGATGTAGACCTCAGTTCCTTGCCACATAGGCTACTCCATAGGGCTACCTGGGTTGCATACCCATCAGGCCTCAAGTCTTGCCAAATTTCTCTATCAAAAAAGGGGAAAAGAGGAGAAGGGGTTGGGGCAGATCGTGCTCAGAATAGTTTCCAATATGATGATGATTTTAGTTCTCATTGCATGTTGTACATTAATTCAGGATCATGGAGAGGACCCCAATTACTCCTCTTGGCTTGTCTGAGCATCAATTTCCTAATGACTTACTTCATAGCTTCCTAATTAATATATTAAAAATAGAATGCTAGATGTTATACATATTGAAGGTATATTTTTAGGCCTTGAATTTCTTTCCCTCCCTGCACCCCATCCCCACTTTGCACAGAGCTTTAAGTACTAATTTGAACTCCTCCTGATACTTCACTTACTTTATATTAATGTACACATCCAACAGTTTCCATTTAATTCTGATGTAAATGCTTCAGCAGCAATTAAGCTGCCTCCTAGTTAACTAAATTAGATTTAATTCCTCATGCACTCACTCTCTTACCTCACAAGCCATCAGAGAAAATAAGAACGGGAATAATGATAGATATTAAATGTTAAATGTTAAATAAAGGACTATGGATGTTGCAAATTCATGTCAAACTGTGACTGCTGAATTTTGTCCAAGAAAATTTTTAAAATAAACTTCTGACTGTTTGACCAGTAGCTCTACATTTTATTTTTATGCAGATTGTTTCCCAGAGAAAACTGTCCAAATCTTTGTTGAAGCATGGCAACACAGCAGGGAAATCCTCCATCACGGTAAGTCCTCCCTACACAGTCGCCAGCTGTGCCCATGGGAAGCTGGCCGGTCCAGGACGCATGCTTGGGAAGCAGATCCCCTGCTTTTTGGGAGTTGATGCCACCCAGCTCAGCTATTCAAGTTACCCCTTTTACCTTCTTTCTCTTTCCTGCCCTTGCAGCTTGGACCCATCTGTCCCTAGGGAAATGGAAAAGTCAGACATTTGAAACACTTCTTTAATGTATGCTCTCGGGGTAGGGAATGAAGATAGAGTTGCTGAATACAGTAAGAAGATGGAATAGTCCAGGGGTTTTAAATTGTCAAAGCTACCTCTCCCTCCCTCTCAGTTTTTTGAGAATGAAAAATTTGTTCTAGTAGCATATAGTCTAAGGTTTGTTGCCTAAGACTGAGGAGCCTAGGATTTAACTCTCTTCTTCGTTATAATAGTTTGGAGCTATGCTGCCCTATTTGGTAATCACTTACCACAGGTGGTTATTTAAACAAATAAAATTATTTAAACTGTGATAAAAATGAATATCCATCCCCCTGTCAGACTAGGCACATATCAAGTGTTCAGAAGTTACAGGTAGCTAGAAGCTTCTATCTTACACAGGGTATGGATTATAATACATTGCTGCAATTGCAGAATGTTCTTTTAGGCAGTGCTAGATTTCTAGATTTCAAGCTGAAATTTTCAAATCAAAAAATCCCAGTGTTTGAAACTTTGGCATCTTTTATCAGGATCCTTGGGGAAAGTAGAGAAAGTGGCCTAATCATTTAGCTGTTTGGACCAAGAAAAAAAAAATAAACCACATAGGAAAAAGTACAGGAGAATCTGAATTGCTAGGTAGGTGAATTGCCTGGAGGCAAAGCTCCTAAGTTCCTTTGAACATTCCTTTTTAACTTGAATGTTAAAAAGAGTTTAAAGGAAAAATTCAAAAGGCTTCCCAGTGGTAAATGTTGTGATCTTTCTTACAAGAACTTACCTGGGTTTGTTGCTTGAATATTTTAAATGATCCAGTTGATCAAGGCTTTTTCTTGACTGTCACATTCAATCGTGATGAACAAATGGTTCAAATGGTCTTTGTAGATCCCAATGGTACTCTAAAATCCACGCCCAAACCCACCCATCTAGAGCAGCCGTGGCATGATGGACCCAGATATGTCCCTACCATGGTTCTTCCCCAACCTCATCATTTCATTTTTTCTCTAAGACAGTCTTGGATATTCCTCCATAGATCCCAGAAGTATTTCCTCTCTATCTTAATTTTCTTTTCTTCTCTCTTCCTCTCTCTCCCCCTTTCTGACTCTCTCCCCCTTCTTTTCCCATGTGTATCTCCAAAAGCCCAGGGACAATCTTTTTCTGAAAAATAATAATAAAGACCATATTCTCTTTAATGACCTTATTAAAGCATTGGTCTGGAAAGGGCTAGAAATCTGCTTATCCTCTCCTTGTTGGTCTAACTTAAAACAGTAGGGAAAATATACTGCTCCCCCTTCTTTGTGACTTCCCAGAGGAAAAACATACATAATTATTTATGGAGGTGTCATTCAGTACATGTGACCTTTAAGGAGAGAAGCTCTTCCTAACTGCTGTTCCAAACATTGCCCCCACCCCCGTCTCAGCATAAGTGAAATCTAGTGGTTTACTGTTGCAGGGAGTTCCCTTGTGCAGTGGGAAATGCTGTGTCATGCTCACTGAGATTGTGGAAATGTCAGTCTTTGTTGATTTTTGACCAAATGGGAGCTAAATTTGTTCATGAATGCCTGGGCTGAACAGCCCAACTGCTATTACTGCTAATGTGTGCTTTTCCTTCAGGTGATTGCTGAAGAATTATCTGGCAATGATGACTACGTTGAACTTGCATTTAATGCACGGAAATTGGATGACAAGGTAAAGTGTCCGGTATTAACCTTATTGAGGGAAGTAATAAAGCTAGCACACAAAGTTTAATCAGATTTCCCCCTGCAGCTACTTTTCCCTTTCAACCCACAGTATTAAATAGATCAAAGATTTCAGAGAGACCTGAAAAATAAGACTTCCCCCAAATTGTGAAGCAGTTAGTGAGAAGGGAGAGGAACTGTAATTTAAACAAGACAATTTAGTACACTAAGACGTCATTTATTTCCAAATGCACAGGTAGGTATTGATGTACACAGGTAAATATGATGTAGCTCTATTATTAGGGACACTTCAAAGGAAAAGAGAAGATGTGACAGAGAAGAAAAATGACAATTATTAAACACCTATATTTGCCAGGTATAGAGAATAGAGCTCTTCATGTAGTATCACACTTAGTCATTCTTCTAACTCCCATGTAACAGGTCCCATTAACCCAGTTTTGCAGCGATGGAAACAGATTCATAGGTAAAATAAATAACTTGTCTAAGTTTACTCCACGTCAGTCCAGATCCTTTAAGAAACAGACGTCAGGCCAAGATTAAATGTGCAAGAATTTTATTAGGAGAAACACCTGTGTTGTAGGGAATGCAGAGAGGGAGTTTGGGAGAGCAGACAGATCTGGATGCTAGTCTGACCCAGAGCAAGGAGAGAGGCAGATAAGGTGGGGGACCGGGGGAGACTCTTCCACATCACCAGGCAGTCTAAGAACCTTCCCAGAAGGTCATTAAGGAGTCTAAGAGCCGAAATCTGTCCCACACGGCCCACACCTGCCTTCATATCCTCTGCATACTCAGTGTTTGGCTGCGAGCTGGGGTGCTGTGGGAAGCCGGACCTCGTTACAAACGCAGGATGGATTTCAGAGCCCAGCAGCTGGGGCAGTCACTCTCCTTGTTGGGAAGTATCTGCAAAGCCATTCTCAGGGCCACCCTTCCCTGCTAGTAAGCAGTAAACGTGGGTATTCAGTTCATGCCAGTCTCATTCCCACCCGTAGACTTCCTAGTGCATCTCACGACTTCCATCCATTATAGACCCTGCTGGTCTTGGACATACAAAAAAGGTTCTGCAATCTCCATCCCTGAAAAATACATAAATAAATAAAAGAGGGGATGTCTTCCCTGCCTCTTCATATACCTGTGATTTCCCTCAGCCATATCCTTAAGTCAGTAAATGTATGCACACCTATTTTCCTCAATTTTGAGAATAGGGGGTTTGTGATGTCACTTTTTCAAACAATTGCTTACAGGTCTTAAGCTGGAAAAGGTAAATAACATCCCAAGCAACTCCCTAAAGTCTTAAACAGCAGCCTGTAATCAGGTCCAGCTCATTTTTCACCCTAAAAAGTGTTCAGTCCACTTATGCATGCATCAGTTTACTCTTTTATTTGTTTATTTCCTCATTCATTTGTCCTTCATTTACCAAAACTGTGTGGTGTGCTTGTTATGCTTGAGATGATGGGAGAAGATACACTTTCAATCACTCCCAGACCCACAATCTAGAATTTACCCTCTAACTAAATGAAAAATAAACGTGAACAACAAATGACACAATAATACTATAGCCATGACAAGTTGTGATAAGTGATGTATGATCAATGTGTTCTACAAGGGGTAATTCATTCTGCCTACATCAGGAAAGACTTCTTTACCCCTAGGAACAAATTATATTGGGGGTTTTTTGGTGTCTTGAGTAGTGTGTGAAACTTACAAACTGCTACCTTTTGACATTCCCGTGTTCAACTAAGTTCCAGGAAATGCAATCTGCATTGGTATCAGTTGGGTGTGAGCTTTTAACTCTCACATCCTAATGATTATTGTGCTCTTCCCATACCTCCCCCTATCATCACCCCAAGTTTCAGAATAATTCAGCAAGCTGCTCTGCAGTATCTTCCCTTTCCCATTAGAAGCCATTGGGTCAGTGTGTAGCAGTTTTAAGCTATTCACTTAATGGCTTATAATGGCTTCTTTCCACTCAGGAGTCTCTGAAGTACCTCTAATGTTCTAACTACCTTACGTTACAGTGCAGGAGACTTGGGGGTTTGTTAGTGGGTCCATCAGCTCTAGGTGTTTGAAGAGTTTCCCTTCATTCAAATGAGCATTTGCAGGACCTCCCTGGTGGCGCAAGGGTTAAGACGCAACCTATGAAGCTAAGTGGAGCCACTGCAGCATGAGTTCGATTTCTGGCTGGCCAGGGAGCAACCCACATAGCACAGCAGACCTCTCCTGGCTCACCTGCTGCTCCCCTCAGCAGTTTACTTCAGTCAGTCTGCCTGTTCTGTTCCCCACTCTGTCCCTGGTGAATCATCTCACCCCCCGCCCCACACCTCTGGCCTGTACCCCAGCTCTTGTATGCATAAATAAATAAATCTTTAAGAAAAAAAATGAGCATTTTCTCAGAAAACTGAAAGAGCCCCCTGCAGTACTCGGACCCCGGGGGTCCAAGCTTGCCCTCCCACCCTTGACTGCGTTGATTATCCAGGGCCCTGCTACTGCTAACCCTTAGGATCCCAGAGCTATAGAACTCAGGTCTTGACTGGTTTCCTTAGTAACCCAGAGAGCACCAAACTCTGCTGAGAACAAAGCAGAAGCCCCTGCCCCAGTTTGGACTGGAAGATGAATGATCTCAGGTGGTGAGAGAGCAAATTTGTGCTGTACAAGATGGTTCCATGACACCACCTCATACAACCTCTTCAGGAAACAGGCTCAGCAGGGTCTGACAACTTACCCAAGGGCACAATGCTGTCGCTCTGGGTATCTCTTGCTGCAAAGCAAACTGCTTCAAAACTTATTGACTTAAATTAGCAACTGTTTTATTACACATCATGGATTTAAGGATCAGAACTTCAGGCAGGGTTCCACTAGGCAGCGTTCCTGATCCTTCTGAACACCCCTTGGCACTCGCTGGGGAAGGAGCTTGTCTGGGGTCCAGTCTAGCTTCATTCATGGCCCTCACTAGGCTCAGCTGGGTTTGTCAACCAGAGTACCAACATGGTGGTCCTGGGGTGTCACACTTCCTCTCTGGTCACTGGCTTCCCCCCAAGAGAGCATCCCAAGAAAGTTAGGTGGAAGTTGGGGGCCTTTTCTCATATAACCTTTGAAATCATGCATCCTCACTTCTGCCACATTATGTTGGTTACAGATGAGCCATAAGTTCAGCCCAGAATCAGGTAGAAGGAAGTTAGATACCACGCCTTAACAGGGGAGTGGCAAAATCATATTGTGGAAAAACAGAGTGCAGAGAGTAGACAGTGTGGTGGTCACCTTTGGAAAATTCAGAATGCCACAGTACTTTTATGATAGAAGCAGAATAAGGTTATTTCATGTCACAACTAGAAAAATAATTCCTAGAGGTTCTCAGGGAGGACCTTTCTAGCTTTTAGTATTAAATGATTTTGTAGCTACCTACATGTTAGCAATTGAACTTACAGCTTAATTGAGAAAATATATCATGACTGAAAGTCATTATGAGGTAGATAGAGCTCTTAATTTAAAAAATTCTGCTAATGACTATCCTGAGAGCAAATGATTTCTGTATACATTTGAAAAATTACGCTATGATAATGCACTATGGAATACTCTACATCCAATTCAGATGACGGTCACAGGAGATCTGGAATCCCAGTCCCATTGCAGTAACTCTGGTAACCCCCAGGTACCCAAATGCCTTGGATAAAAAGCCTCTGGTCTAACCCATTTTTTACAGATGAGGATATTTCAAAGAGGTGAAATAACTTCCCACGGCACCCCTCCCCCAACACACATACATGCAAATAGTGACAGAGGGACTTTATAAAATTGTTTAGTTAAAACCTAAACCTTCCTTCACAGCAGAGGGTTTATGAATAGAAGTTGGATTAGTTTCAGGATGTAGATGATATGATAACATTTCCATGTGTTTCTGGGAAATAGGAAGCGAGAGAGGAAAGAAGAACAGGTTATTGTGTAGGTAGCAGTCCTCAAGTGTGACCCTTTCAGGAGAACACATGAGGTCAAAACTATTTTCATAATAACACATTATTTTCTTTCTTCACTCTTATCCTGTCATATGCATACAGTGGCTGCCCAGAAGCTACACGCTGCCTAATATCATAACAGGTTGAAATCTGAATATCTGAAAAATCAGGTATGAGAACACACTGCCTTCTATCAAGCCAGTCAGTAGAATTGATTTTCAAAAATGTAAATTAATGCCATTCTTCTCACTATTAGTAATGAATTATTTCCCATTAAGATGCTGTTTTGGTTCTGGTGCAATGGGTTTGTTTTTATGATTATTTAAATGGCATAACAAATGAATATTTTTAAATCTCAATTTAAATTTACAATATAAATATTGATCATTATAACCCACATTAACAAAAGCTCTTTGAGGCCATCAGTAATTTTCCAGAGGCATCATTAGGATTTCCTGTTTATTATCTTGTCATCTGCAAATAGTGATCGTTTTATTCATCTCCTAATTTTATACTTTCTCTTGCCTAATGGCTCTAGCTGAGACTTCTAATATTGTGCTGAATAGTAGTGGTGAAAGTGGACATCCTTGTCTTGTACCAGATCTTAGAGGAAAAATTTCCAGTTTTTCACCATTGAGTGATGTTAGCTGTGACTTCTGTTGTGTTGGGATATGTTCCTTCTATCTGCATTTTTTTGAGATTTTTACATAATAAATGGATGTTGAATTTTGTCAATGGCTTTTCAGCATCTATTGATGTGATCATGGGATTTTTTTTTAATCTTTTGTTGCTATGGTGAATTACACTGATTGATTTGCAGATGTTGAACCATCCTTGTGTCCCTGGAATAAATCCTGCTTAGTTCTGATACATCATCCTTTTGTTGTATTGGTGAATTCAGTTTGCTAAGCTTTTTGGTTAGGATTTTTGCATCTATGTCATCAGGGATGTTGGTCTATAATTCTCCATTTTTGTAATGTCCTTGCCTGAGTTTGAGAACCACTGTCATAGGGAAGAGCAGGGAACACTGAGTACATCTGTAAGCCACAGAGACAGAGAAATGCACCATTTTTTTTTTTTTTGCTAGAAAGTTATTTTTAACTTACCTTTCCAATGCTGTCCAGCAGCACAGAGCCCTTGAACTGCTCTTGAGATGGAAATTCAGAGTCCTTGAAATCTGAGAGGCAGATTTCAATAAATAAATATATGAATAGATTAGATTTGTGAGAAATAACTTATGTATCTAATGTTAATACAACCCACTTAGCGAAGATATGAGCTTTCTATCTTCTCAAGCCATCGATTACCCTAACAACTAGTTGTCAGTCTAACTAGTAAGTAGAGATACGAATGTAATCACTTTGAAACATTCAAGCTGACAAAATACTCTTTCTCCTTCCTTTCCTGTGAAAGTATTGGTGTATAGGACTCTCACACTGATGGTGTCCACATTTATAATAGTAATCATTATAGACTGCATTTTTAGTATTCTCACTCTCCTAGATTAGGCACTGTATAAGCAAAGAAATCTGTCTCTACAATAGAGGTCAGCAAACTTTTCTTTATAAAGGGCCAGGTGGTAATTATTTCAGGCCTTCAGGCCATATGGTCTCTGTCTCGACTCAGCTCTGCCTTTGAAGCTTAAAAACATCCATTGTTAATATGTAAACAAATGAGTGTGGCAGTGTTCCAATAAAACTTTATTCATAAAAACAGACAGTGGAACCAGTTTGCTCCCCATAGCAGTTTGATAGACCTTCTTCTAAAACAGCATTAAACCTTGACCTGTTGTACTGTGATTTCTCTGTGTTCAAGTATGCCTGCTTGAAAATTAGTCCAGTCTGCATCAATGATAGCAAGTTACAATTACTGAGTATCTACAACATACCAGCTGGCAGGTGTTTAATCTACATTATTCTCAAAACTCATGCAGGTATCATTATTTCCATTTTATAGATGAAGCATAGTAAAGTCACAAGGCTACTATGCTCTAGAGTCTGGATATGATCCTGAATCTTTCAGACATTGTCTTCTAGTCCAATATTTGGTTTTCAAGATCACTGTCATGGAAATCCACTGCTTTCTGATTCTAAACCTCAACTGTTTGCTCATTGCCCTCTGTAGACTAGATTCCTTTCATGTTGGACTAAAAGGTCAGAATGATATGGCTTTCCAGTTATTAAAAAAAAATCATCATAGCAAAACTTCAGTAAGATATCTGAATCATTAATCTTCATTGCACTGAACTGTCCCAGTGGCCATCTTCACGCTTATGGTCAAGCAAAGAAAACTGAAAATTCCAGATTGAGGTCAATTAGATAACAACAAAGCTGTTGTTATTAAGCCAAGAATTTCTAAGTCTATGTTTAAGGTATTTTTTAGCTACTTTTGAGGGATTCCCCCTCAGGAATTAGATATCTTCTCAATATTAAACACCCCTGATATTTGCATAGTGCTTTTCAAAGTTTCTTGCAATATACCAGCAAGAGATGAAATAGGACACTAAAGTGCATACAGAGTATGTTTACAAATGTGTATTTTTTTAAAAAGTAGGAAAAGAAAATTTTATCTCTATTCTAGAGAAGTATTTACCAAAATGTAATTGATAGTTGGGGAATTATGGGTGGGTTAATGGACTGTTTTTTCCTTTCTATTTTTGTCATATATTTATTTTTTTATTTTTAATAGAAGTAATAAAAACGAAAGTTTAAAATTATCAATAAAAGGGAAAAAAATAACCGATAGAGTTCCTTCACCGTGGTCAGCAATTTTCAAGTGCAACTGACAAAGATGTTAAGTCACCAGCAATCTATTTAAGGAGATAAAGCCTAAAGCTCCAGGGCCCAAGGGCACCTAGGAATAAGCCAGTGCAGCCCAGATCCTTTAGAGAAGGGAGTCTCCAGAGAGGGAGCTTCCAATTTTTTAAGGTGACTGTTGAAACTGGCATAGGTTCCAGGGGTGAATGGCTTAAGTGAATGCACAGTGGGAATCAGCTTAGAATCATGCCTCAGGAGCCATTTTGGAGAAGAGAGAGCTTTGCAGGGTAGACTTACTAATAAAAGGAGCCATTTTGGGTTCTTGACCAGATGAAGACTGTGGTAACCTGGCATCTTCTGAAGTAGAGTGGAATGGAATATTCCACACTCTGGGTGGAGCATGGTGTTTGGTTCCTGGTTGGGTGGAGAGGACAGCAAAAAGGAAGATGGATACCCACCTCCCTCTCTTCTCTTTCAAAGATATCTGACAGTGTTTCTAGGCTGATAGTCTTCACAAAAGAGCCACTCATGTTATGTTCCTACTCAAAATCCTTCAGTGGCTTCCCACAGCTGCTAAGGCAATTGCAAAGGCGTCAGTGAGCACTGAAGCCATTCATTTCTTGGACTTGACTTTGCCAGTGTCATCTCCAACTTCTTCCACCCCAGGGCTGAGTGGAATTAAGCTACTTGGTGTGGCCCCCGCTGTGCTTACTTTTCAAACCTTCATTTAGTCTGTTCCCTCCTTATAAATATCCTCTTCACAGCCATATTTCCTAATCAAAATCCATCAAATCCCACCCTCTCTGCCTTCCTCCAATCTATCTTCTTCCTATTTTATCTTCCCTCCTTCCTTTCTTCCTGGTCCTAGGTTATGTTCATTTGTGCATTCTCTTACCACTACCCTACTTTGGAGGGCTGAGACCAGGTGTTATCCTTTCTTGTATTTAAATATGAGACACAAAAGCTCTGTGATCAGTATACCCACTAGGATTGTTTTGTTGAGCTGAAGACTGGAGACTGTAGATTTCATCCTGCTTTAATAGAATCCAGATTTCGGGGAGAAATAATCATCTGATGAGATACATAATAAACATGTGCTGACTAAGGCTATTGTTCAGCTTGTCTGCTATTGTGTACCAGGCATTCCTATCATTCATTCATTTATGTATTCATTCATACATTCATTAAACACCACTAAAACCTAGGCACTATGGGAGATGCTAAGGAAATGGTAGAAGAATAAAGGAAAATAAGACATAGTTCTGCTCTCTGAGACCATATGATCTGTTGGGATAAAATAAACAAGTTTAAAAAAAGGATATGGGGGACTCCCCAGTGGCGCAGCGGTTGAGCTCTGGGTTGCGAGGCTGCCCGCAGCCTCTGCAGTGCCAGTTTGATCCCTGGCCGCTGGGCGAGCGTCCCACATGGCACGCAGACCTCTCCTGCTGCCCACTGCTCCCCTCAGCAGTGTACTTCGTCGGTCTGCCTGCTCTGCTCTCCGCTCTGGCTCTGGTGAATTCTCTTGCCTCCCACACTTCTGACTGTACCCAGTGCTTGTATAAATAAATAAATAAATCTTAAAAAAAAAATAAAATAAACCATTGTGGTTAGTTCCATCCTTTTTTAAAAAAAAAAATATGGATAGGTCTGCTTCTGTTTGTTTTGCACTATTCTCCCACTGAAGACAACTACAAACATGGGAAAAGGTGTGAAAGACATCTGTTTGAGAACCTTAAGCCCTCAAGATTTGAGGGGCCAAGAAACTGAGAGAAGAGAAATCCATTAAAGTGATTCTGACATTCTAGTCAGATTTTCCACGGGGCTCATTGATAAAACATCCTGGACAGAGAGGTTGAGGCCTAGCAGAAAATAACTACTAAGAGAGAGAATTTAAGAAAAGGTTTTGATAGACTCCTGGGATTCAGGAAGCAAGAAGTTCAGGACTTTAGAGCTAAAGATTCATAGATGCTTCAGAGCATGGAGTTAGCCCAATAGCCCAAGTGTCTTATCATCCCAAGGCATACACTAATTAGCAAATAGAAGCATAAAAAGAAATTAAAAAAAAAAAACAAAACACTAGCACCAAGAGATTATGGAGATAAACAAAGGCTTTGAGAGTCTCACAAATAAAAATTGACTTTGAAAGCTTACGAGGGGAAATAGCACTCATAACATTCAGCCTTTCAACTGGAACCCTTTAGATTGGAAGAAAGGAATAGATTGGACCTTTAAAGACTTTTGAGGAAACCAATGTCTAAGTGGCTCAATCTAATTGGATTGAGGTGACTGTCTCCCCTTCTAACTGCTTGCCAAAAACTAATGACTCATCTATAGTCTGTATCTTTAATAATCTTATAATCTTACAGACTATCTGTTTAATAAAGTTAGCAAGCACACCAAGAAGCAGTACCAAGAAACAGGTAATAGAAATAGACCCATGGGTGATCTAGATATTGCATTCATCAGACCTGACTTTACAATAATTATGATTAACTTGTTTAAGACCACAGATACATTACTCCTCAAAGAGCTGCCACTTGAATTGATCTATGTAGAATATTTTGGATTTCAATCCGTGAAGTACTAACTGCTCAAAGACTTGGAGTGAAGATGTTGCTCATTCCAGCTTGCAATGGGCAATGAGGAATAACAAAAGAGGGAAGGGTCAGCTCCAGGAGTACACAATCTGGGGTTGGATCAAGTGTGTGTGTGTGTGTGTAGGGAATAAATGCATTTCCATTTATTTACTTTAGGATTTCTTCAGTAAATCTGACCCGTTCCTGGAAATTTTTCGTATGAATGATGATGCAACTCAGCAGCTGGTGCACAGAACTGAGGTGAGAAGAGTGATTTTCAGTTATGCCATCTTGGCTCCTAAGATGATAAATTGACTTGTTTTGAGAAATCCCTTACATTTTTAATGTCTGTTGCTCTGAACTCAGACCTAGAGTCTTTGTTGACCTCAAGACAACTCTGTTGTAACTTGGGTTGCTTCTGTTTTGTTTGTGTTTTCTCCTTTTCAATTTAGAAAAGAAAACTTTTCACACCAAGTTTTCCATTGTTGGCTTTCAGTACAAACAGACAGCAACTTATTAATAATGACACTATGAATACTAATCAACATTTCATGAGTGTTGACTTAGTGACGAGCATTGTACAAAGTGATTTGTGTGCATTATTTTAGTTTTTTCTCACAGTAATCCCTTGACTTTATTATTAGAAACTGCACTTTTGGACTCTGCCGGTTCTCACAGTTAGCAAGGGGTAAAGCTAGGATTGAATTGAATTATTTGACCATGAGCTTCACTGTCATTGGTGAAACCAACCTGCCGCCTCAGGGAAAGCTCATGCACTGGGTCATCGTCAGGCCCATCCTGTCAGCAGCTGCCCTGTCTCCAGCCACTTGTCCACATTCATCGCCCCCTTATGCTCCCTCCTCTTTCTCCGTGCGACTTCAAATCTTATCCCTCACTTCTTCCACACTCCCACTATCCACTGTCACACCCCCCCACTCAAAAACCCACCCTAGTGTCCATTTTTTCTTATTTATAAGTCAGTACAGTATGTGATATTATATGGCATATAGTTGGCATTTAATAAAATAATAAATGAATGTTATTAAAATGTAAGTAGTATGTGTACTAGATTTGTTGTACAGTGTGGTGCTCTGGAACTTAATCCCTGGAGAATAGTTTGAGTTGCAACAGGGCAGTATCCTTGAGTGACACACCATTGCCACCACCAAATAGAGTCTTTTTCACAAAAAAAAAGGTGTCTTGGATGGGATAGACTTCTTTCAGGAGAAGTAAGTAACCATTGGGAGAGTTGGAATTGGTCTCTATTCATGCTTTTGCTCTAGACATTGAATGAAGTCTTTAACATGCAAGGTGTAAGGAGACAGAAGCCCCATTATTGGATTTCTCTCCCGACATCTTCCTCTCCTTGATCCTGGCAGTGTTCATCTTCTCATGATGGATAGTGATAAATTTACCCCAAATTGCTAGAACTGTGCCCATACCCCATTGCTGAGGGGCTCCAGGAGTCTCACAGAAAATGGGACTATACAGTTTTCTAATGAGTAGAACAACATAACATTGGTTTTCCCTCTTCCTTACTAAGTCAATATGAGTAAGTATCAGGCAATACTGTTCTCTTGGGAGAAGCACATAAACATGCACACACACCTACAGTTGAATCTTAGAGGAAATTTCCAGTTGAGATTTTGATCTGCTATTGAGTTTTCCAAAATTGTTGCAATGCAATGAGATAGCTTCACTTCTCAGTATTTTTGTATAAAGTTGAGAAATTTAAATTAACCCAAGCAATTTTATGTAACTATTCTTCTCTTTATCACTTTGATCATTCCCAAGTCATCAGAGTACAAAACAAAGTTACCCAGGAACATTAGTTTTCTACTTTAATGGATTACAATAAATTTAATAAAGAATCTGTGATACAGTCAATAATTCATAGTTATATTAAGGAGCCCTGTAGAAGAGGGAATCACTTATAAAGTAATTATGCCTTTTAGACAGAGAATTACTTTGTTGTTTTTTTTTTTTTACAATGTTAGGACTACTGCCAACTGTAACTTCATAGGAAGAAAACTCAATATGACAGAATTTCATTTAAATCATGTGTGTGTCCCCGTAGAGCAGAGGTTCTTGAATTTCACACATCATAATCACCTCAGTGGCCCATCAAGGTCTGTGTGGAGCCTAGAAATTTGCATTTTTACCAAGTTTCCAGGTGATGTAGCTCCTGCTGGTCCCAAGACTGCCCTTTGGGAGCCTCTGTCCTAGACTCTCTTGTACCTTCCTGGGCACAGAGCAAATACTTGTACATCCTAAACCAAATTGAATTATTTGAATCATAATGATAGCAGGATAAGACTTGACTCATAGGGACTCTTGGGCAAGATTTAGCCAAGTTCATGCTGAGTAAACTGCTTTTAAAAGAGTTTCACTATCTTATACACTTAATTTGTCACACTGCTCACCTCTCCTGTTGTGCCTTCCTGAGATATTTAATAAAGATGGCAATGAGCTGGTGTAAATATGCTCCTGGGATTTTTCTTCTAGAAACTTGTCCTCTAATCTGCAATCTGCTCTAACTCAAGGTCACAGGTTACCAAAGACCATTCAATTCTTTAGCAGTAGAGTTAGGCAGCCACACCCCTTACACACGTAAATAGTGTTTACCTGTGCTGACCTCAGTAGAAGAGAATTCATGCCATAAAGTGGATAGTCCTGCAGAACTAGGGATTCTTCATCAAGGTCAGAGGCAACACATCTTCGTTTCAGCCCCCTCAGGTGGGTATAGGAGGGATTACCTATAGCATCTACATACTGAACAATATTACTGTCACTATTCGTAAGACAACACCCAGGGCAGTGACTACAGAAGTTGTGCCTTAGTGATGCCCTTAGTGGGCCTCCTGAAAAGATTTACTACTCCCAAGTTTTCATTAAGGCACCTCTTCCAGACAATTGTTCTTTTCATAAGCGTGACAATACTTCTCAAGCAGTTTTTATGTTGCAATGTGAAAATGTCAAGCATTCCCCCCCCCAGCACCACTCTTCTTTTTCTTTTCTCAGGTCGTGATGAATAACTTAAGCCCAGCCTGGAAATCATTCAAAGTATCGGTGAATTCTCTATGCAGTGGAGATCCAGACCGCCGGCTGAAGGTCAGAAATCTGTCCATGTCCAAAGAAATATAATTGCTTATATATTTAATCCTCCTCTCTCTCCTCAAGTGAATGTTGGCAACCCCCAATTTTTCTGTACCATTTACTCAAATCTCAGCATCTCAATGGTAGAAGCAGGGGCAATTTCTTCTGCTAATCATTGAAGGTCAAGAGGTCACCCAAAATGAATATCAATTGTCTTATGTCAAGAGGCAAAGTCTATAGTTTCTCAGAGAGATTGGCAATCAATTCAGTGTGTAATTGGGCATTATTAAAAACACCAATATTGTTGTATCAATCATTTGTTGTTGCATAACAGGTTACTCCTGCTATGCAAAATTAAGTAGCTTAAAGCAGTGACCATTTATTTAGGCAATGATTCTGTGCGTCGGCAGGTCCATCTCTTGGCCTTGCTTGGACTCAGCTGCATGTGAGCAGGGCAGCTCTGCTTCTACTGTTTGCTTGGCCATGATCTGGAATGATGCGGGAGGTCCTTCCAGTTGTTTCTTATCATCTAGCATGGTAGTGTGAACTTTTGCATATAGTGACTTTCGTTCTAAAAAAGCAAGAAAGAATACTAGGCCCTTGAAGCCAAGTCTCAGAATGCACGTGAGGTCTTTGCTCCTTGTTCTGTGGTCTGAAGCATATCACATGACTTTCCCAGATTTGGGGGGTGAGGAAATAGACCCCATCTCTTGGTGGAATTTGCTATAAAATGTCATGGCAGGCTGTGAAGGGGACCCAGTGCCTGTGATGGGGGACTGTGTTTGCCTTGGTGCTAGGAGGGGTAACATATGTCTGAAGAGGTGTGATCTCAAACCTTTGAATCATATATAATGTCATTACAGTTTACCACAGGTGCTTTTAAGTATCATGGGAATATAGAAGTTGAAAGAAAAGTTGCATTGTGGGGGTCCAGACATGCCATATTGTCAGTGTCCCAGCATTAATTCTACCTATTCATGATGACTACATAAGCTCAATCTGTAAGCTGAAAGGCCACTTGATTCACATTCAGTGAGAAACTGGACCATCAAGCAGACTCAGAATTCATATCAGCTTCATCAGGGCATTTTCTCCATGTAGACAAATCATGGAGAAGACAGTTGCCAGAAGGTTCCTATGATCGCCTGGAAATAGAGTCAGGGTAATGCTGGATAATGGAGATGCCCTAACACTTGGGCATCTACTTACATGGTGGGGATATAGGTCCATGCTTCAGACTAAACGTTCATGTAGCTCTTTCAGGGCACTCAACCCCCAAGAACCTGTTAACTGGGCACTGCCAATGTTTGTCTTTGTAGTTTTCCCTTTTCCTTACTCTTTTTTTGCCTCAAAAGTCTTCTGATGAATATAATTATTTTGATTTGTCAGTGTTATCAATCAGATCAGAAAGCTGTCTGGTTGGCTAGTCCCAGCCTTTGAAATATGAACTAAGATATCTCTGCTTAAAACAACACTGTGTAGACTTTGTGATTAAACTCTTTCTTGAGGAGTAATTCAGAGCTGTCCCTAATATCTCCTGTAAGAACCCAGATATTTCACTGGAATATCTGGAACTTTCATGCCAAAATCAGGACACATGGGTATCTGGACCTTCATGCGTAAACTCATAAGCAGAATGGACAAGAGCAACAGCTTCAGGCATGCATGGTGGTGATCACCTATACTGGAAGGAAAAGGGAAGATTCAGTATGTCAACAGCTGTACCGTTGGCCTCAGGGTTTTGTCGCGATATCTGTCCTGTGCATTATAGGATGTTTGAATCCCTCGCTATCGGTTCTAGTAGTTCTCCACTCCCACCATCCTTAGACCCAAAAGGGTATGTCAACATGGCTAAATGTATCTGGAGGGTAAAATCACTGTGATTAAGAACCACTGGTACAGATCTTGGTTTGAAATCTTAGTATCTATCAGAAACACCTAGAAATGTTATTTGTTTTCTTTCTGTTTTATCCTGATTGTCATAACTCTTCTGACTTTTTCTGTTTGGAAGGAAGGAACCAGAAACTCCACCTCAAATCCAAGCTCCAGACCTTAATCCTTGACCGTGACCCATTTCGCAACCATAGAAGAGACTTTAGTGATTAGATCCCCCATGGGTGACACTAGAGTTGCCTAATTTTTGGTACAATACACAGACAGGAAATTGAGGAGTCCATGGCCAACTGTTCAGTATTATTGGAAACACTGATAATAAAGAGCCTGACATTGTCAGCAATTAAAAGCAAGTTCACGTCCCTCTCTACCTGACTTATACTTGACAGAAAGAAAAAGGGGGGGGAACATGGATGATTCCTGGTCCTATTATGTTTTCTTGAGATCTGTTAGAGTGCAAGGGCTTTGCTTATGGCCTTCTGGACTGAAGGACTGCTGGTTTTGCTCCTGTCAATAGTTCACTCACACTAGTAATGTCCTGTAATTACCAACAATTGCAGACTCATCGCGGTGTCTCTGCATTGGCTCAGCCGTGGCACAGGAATTCTTGACTCCACTTAAGCAAATGGCACCCCTGAGCCCAGCAGGCTGCCTCTGCTGAGATCCATCATCAATATGGCAGCATGGAAAAGCAATAACCAGCTTAAATAGTGTTAAATCAGGCAGGACTAGAAGAGCTTCCAAATGAGAGGAAAGCTATGTGTTCTCTTAATTTTGAGATTTTTTTTTCTTTTTTCATTAGTGTTATCTGCTTTTTCACAGATGAGGAATTCAAGACTGTGTTTAAGCAAATTGCTTAACATCACACAGCTAATAATACAGCTTTAGTTTAAACCCATCTCATGTTTTATTGTTTTTGCTCTTAACTATTAAGACAGCTAATGTTTATTGAGCATTTACCAGAGACCAGGCACTATGCTGGATATTTCACTTAAATTATCACATTCAACCCTTTAATTATCCTAGGTTAAACAATGCTGCAGTAACAATGAGCCCTATTCCATAGAAGCTTATTTCTTGCTCACCTAAGAGTCAGAGGTAAAGCTTTCTGTCGATGTCTGCCTCTCCTGGCAGAGATGCCGGAAGCCAGCCTGCATCTGACCTGTGGCTGATCCATCCCTTAGGCCCTCGTTGTAATTTGCAGCCAGATGCCTATACCCCATTTTCTAGAACTCAATCATATGGCCACTCTACACTACCTGGAAGGCTGTAGAAAGAACCACAGAAGTAAATGTTGAAGAGGTACAGAATTTCAGGGTGGAAGATGGAAAACTCTGGAGATAGATGGTGGTGGTGGTTGCTCAATACTGTGAATATTCAATGCCACAGAGTTAAGCACTTCAGAGAGTGAGAATGGTAGCTTTTGTGATCTGTCTTTTACCAAAATTTTAAGAGAAGCTTTTCCCTGGTAACATGACTCTGAACTTGCCCCTTATGAAGCAGCAGCTTGACATCACCTTGCTAAGCCGTGTTCGCTTCTTCCCACCCCAGGCACACTTACCTAGCATGGCCCTCGCTCTCTCAGCAAGCAGGGGTGAGGACGTAGCAGCTCCTGATTGCTTTCTCACCCCAGTTCCTTCTCTCAGGGGTCCAGGGGAAGTCCTTCCTGGCATTGTTAGGAGCGAAGAGCATGAAAGAGGTGGCACCACTCTGCCCAACTCTTTTGTGGAAAAATTGTCCATGGTCATGCTCTGTCTTTGACTTATTCAGAAAACTAAAGAAATCCCCTTTGGGAGATACTTTGGAATTCTGAACTAACAGCACCAAGTACACATTAGTCAGTGAGTGTTCTATCCAAGAGTGAAGAGGGAGCTTGCTGGTCACCGGAAGTGGATATTTGCCCATCAGGGAGAGCATTTTTCACAATAAGTCGCAATTGCTGTGGTAAGAAGCAGTCCTCTCAGGTTATTCAGCCCCTTTATGCCCACTTTGGCTCTGAAAATTAAGATTGTCAACCAGCTACTGGGAAGATACTGGGGAAAACTAGGAGCTGGACCAAGCTGCTGAATAATAAAGGAGAAGGAATACCCTGAGCACCAAGTTTGAGAGCTCCCTCCCCGTGCAGCTAGAGGGCATAATTCAAACAATGGGGCTCCCCACTCTGTCCAGAGGATGCCATGTGCTAGTGGGACCAATGATAGAGCAGAGAGAACTGCTTCATTGTCCACTGCACCACCTCATTAACACTGAAGCTGAACAGTTGCTTCAAGATCTCAATTTTTTTTTTATTTTTTGCACTTTGGAAATGTTTTTAAACCTATTCTTGCTGTTTTCACAAACTGGGTTGACATCCCAAGAGGCCTGTGCACTGAGTCAGTTTCTGGACAGCATCTAGCCACTCTCCCACATTTTAAACTTTAAATGGGAGTTTCTTGTTTTTAAGTATTGCAATCTGCAGCCATCCTGGGTATTGCTTCCCGGGAAGTCTTTCCAGTAGAATTACAGAACAAAACCTTAAGAGAACTAGCTCTTAGGAAGAAGAATTTTTTATATAGCGATTCCTCGAGGCAAAGAGAAATGACTCTTTTCTAGGTAATAGGTCCCCCACTTCATGGAGTTAGCAAAGAATGCTGGGCGTGGCCCCTCATTTACCTACAGAAGCTGCTTAGACAGTAGGGTTCCAGCCAGGCTCCCCTTTTATCCTGTGTGGCCTCCAACTTCTTTTCTTATAAAAGAACTTGACTTTGTCCAGTCACTCAAACTTTGTTTCTTTTTCTTTTCATTATGATAACCTTAGTTTACAACACTGTATAGGCTTCAGATGTGCAGTTGCTCAAACTCTCCACCCACCAGTGAATGGTCAGTCACCATCCACCATCAACCAATCCACTCACTCTGTCCATCCTCTCCCCATCTCTTTCCCTGGGTCACCACTATTCAGTTGTCAGAGTCTAAGCGTTTGTTTTGTTTGTTCGATTGCCTGATTTTTTTTTATACTCTACAAATGATTGAAATCATTCAGTATTTGCCTTTTCTGCTTCTGTCTTAGTTTACTTAGTTGAATCCTCTCAAGTTCCATCCACGTTATCACAAATGACAAGATATCTTCTTTTGCTGGCCAAGTGGTATTCCGTTGTGTGTATACTTGGCACATCATCTTAATCCATTCATTTGTTGTTGTGCAGTTGGGCTGTTTCCATATCTTGGCGCTCATCCAGTCACTCAAACTTGATGGGACCTGGGAAAATTGACTCATATATGAGGCAGATTTACACATCATGAGACGAAGATATTAATTTACTAAATAACAAAAACTAATTTTCATGCCCCATGCAAGTTACTCCTTCCTTGATATCTGAACATTTTCAAAGCAGATTAAAAAGAAGTTACTTGGTAAACTTGGAAAAATCAAGGCAATGACATATGAAGGGTCTTCAGAAATTCTACCCCCATCAACAGTTTGACACAGCACCACTTTGGAGTTCTGATGGAATTAATAGGATATTTGCTTTTTAAAATGCAGATAATTCTTGGACTTTGTGAACTCATTAAATCTGATCCTAGGCCCCACATTTGAGCTGTGGTGAGTATTGTCAGAGTATAATTTTCAAAACTTAAAAACATGACTCTTATCTAACTATCAAAATGAAATGTGTCAAAGATTTCATTAAACTCAAAACCAATAAAATGATAAAACTTTTCCAGGAGCATTTTGAGGAACCAGGTTTACACCATTTTTTTTTCCTTTGGTTAAACAGGACTAAGATTTTTATAATAAATACAAAACTGACTGATGTCCTTCACTGTGATAAATCATGAACTTCAGAACTATCTTTACTACCAGACAGAAATCATTGTGTCATATACAAGTTAAATGTGGCTTCACCGAGTCTGAGCTCCTAATTAATAAATAATAAATAGGAAAATCAAGCAGTGGTACATTCTTAGAGGAAAATAAATCATCTTTGGGTGTTTTGCTAGGCAGAGCATCAGTCACTGAAAGGACTTGTAGTCATATCTTGACTTATTTCCAGATTATGGATAATTTTTCCTAGTAGGCTCAAATAGCTCCTCAAGTTCACATTTCTAGAACCTGATTTATGTCTGAAATTCTCCTCTGTCCCCCTTCACCCTCCCCTCCCCCCATCTTCAGGTGTCAGGCCAAAACTTGACCACACAGGATACCTTCCCAGACTTCATTGTTCACACATGCATTCCTTCAGCCATTTTCCATAGCATCGCCCCATCCATCGCTCATGGCACTTATCATCATATGTAATCATCATGTTTAGTCTCCTCTAGTGAAATGCAAATACCAAAATCCAAGGAAAGGAACCAGCCTCCCTAATTCACCTCTGTATCCTTAGCCCCTCAGTCAGTGCTTGACATATAGTGGATACATATCAGCCTAATGATGGGTGGTGCTTGGGTGGGTGTATACGCATGCCCACAGTGATAGTATCTAGATCTCATAGGGGACAGCCTGCTAAATTTTTACTATTAGACTGCTCTTTAAAAAGCTCCAGGAAAAGCACCCCTCTCGTCCACTTTTTACCCTCATACGTATTGACACTTGATTAGTTTATTATTAATCCATATCACTTTTGATCTGGGACACTTCCTTTCATTGAAGGTAAACGTAAATTTATTATGAAAATTTTCTTTATTACCAGTGTCTGGAGAATACCCTACTGCAGTCTATTTATCATTGTACTGTATCCTCTCCTAACTTGTTTTCCCGTGAATTCAAAGTCACTGTCCTATCAGTCCTTCAAGGTTGTAAGAAGGAAAGGAATAGTTGGGTGAAGGAGAAATCAGTAGGGGCTGGGGGTGGCAATCCCTCAGGAATGAGAGGCTGGACTGAAATTCAGGAAGAGCCAATATCTTGGCCTCTCTTACCTCTCACAGCATTGCTGTGGAGAACAAATTCCTGTCAGAAAGGAAATGGGAAAAAAATCAGCATGCGGGCTTTCCAATATCCTTTCATTTCACTGGCATAGTTCATAGTTGGTTATTCTCTTTCCTTCAAACCCATCTCTGAAATAGCAGGGACTAAGTCTAGTACGAAGATGACAAATATTGGCTTACCTTTAGGGTCTGAGATTTTCAATGGAAAAATCAGGAAGGGGTGGGGGTAGGTGGTCAGATGAGAAGGACAAGCAGGATTCAATGAAGTCTTGGAGTGTGAGAAAAGAAAGGCCCATCTGCTACGTAATGATTCCCAAAACTTTTTTCTACAGCTGACTTGTCTTATTTTTTTCCTCCTTCCCTTTTCCTCAGCAATTAAAGTCTAGCCAAATATTATTTTCCAAGTACACAGCATGCATGGTTGCTCTGTCATGTAAAACACTTTATGACAGCTGCCTCATGAAAGAGTAAAATCACTAAATGGGCTTTTCAGGAAGGATTACCTCCAGCTCATCACCCCCGTAGAGCAGCTGACCCTCTCTGCAAGCTCTCTCACAGTGCATTCACCCCTGTTACTCCTGTAACGAAACCCACTCTGGAAGAATGTATTCCAATTGACCTTACAATGGCGTGATGTGTGATCGAGAACAAGGTTGTCAAACTTGAGTGTGCATCTGAATCTCCTGGAGAACTTGTTCAAGTAGATTTCTGGGCCCCAGGCCCAAAGTTCCTGATGCACTCAGCCAGGCGGGAGACCTGAAAATGTGCATTTCTTACTCATTCCCAAGAACTGCTGATGCTGCTAGTCCAGGTTCTCCAGTACAGAGTCACTGAAATGGAAGAAGTAGCGTCAGGTGTTCCTCAGTCCACCCATCTCCACCTTAAAATTTCTCTCTCTCTCTGTATCCATTATTTCCTTCTTTCCCAAAATGGCTTGTTCATCCGCCCACATCACTCTAGTTCCTCATGGTACTCAAAGATTTATCCTCAGCCAGTCACTGACACACGTATTTTAAAACTAGAAGGAAGCCTTGGATTGACCTGGTCTCTTCATCAGGATTTCTCCACCTCAGCACTAGTGACATAAGGGGCCGACCTGAGCATTATAGGACATTCAGCAGCACCCCAACGAGATGCCAGTAACACCCCCAATTATGCCAACCAAATATGTCTCCAGACATTGCTAAATGTCTCCTGGGGGAGAAAATCACCCCCTACAATTGAGAATGACTGTAGTCAGCAGCATCTTTAGTGTCTCTGAGATGGGCGGGCAGCATTGTGTGAATCCCAGGAGGCACATGGTAGCCTAACTAAGATGGTGGTTCTCAACCTTGGCTACGTACTGGAATCACTTGGGGAGCATTTGATTCCTAATTGATTCCTAGACCCCAATCTCAGATCAATTAAACAATTTCTTGGTATCAGCCCAAAGCATCAGAAATTCTGAAAAGCTGCCAGAGTGACTCTAATGTACCTCCAGGGTAGAAAACCACTGTTGACCTAAATAGACAGGAAACTTAGCCCCTTGTTGATTTTTTTTTTTATTTAAGGGTATTGAGGAGATAACAGTCTGATAACAGGATCTCCTAGTAAGTTGAAGACTTTTTTAGCCGACAAGTCTTAAAATTCTGCTGGTGTGTAATTGTTACATAAACTTTTTTATAAAGAACATAAAATATTTCCAGGATTCTGAGTAGGCTCCTTGGGAGGAAATAGCATGTCAGCCAGGACCTTGAAAGAACAGAAATTGGTCATTAATATGCTGATGTTGCAGCATTTTAATGTATTCAGGAAGAGGCCTCTGTACAGGCCAGGAGATGGCAAAGCCGGTGAGGTAAACAGAACCCGGAGGTTATGTTAAGGAGTTTGGATTTTTATCCCCAGATCATTAGGAGGCACCAAGGGATTCTATGCAGGAAAGAGAATATTGGGATTCTTGGGATTCTGATCCCAAGAAGTCAAATTCTGCCTGTTTTGTGGAATTTGGATTGAATAAAGGTGCAGCTGGAAGTGGGAGATTGGGTTAGAAGTCATAGAAGTAATCCAGGCAGGGGTGACCAGAATCTGTCTTACTGGATGGAGAGAGAGAGAAAAGACTCAAGAACTCATCCCTGATTGCTAACTCTGTCACACTGATGGCAGTGGCACTGTTCCCTAAGCGCTGGCCATTGAAGGAGCAGGAGGTTTGGGGTGGGAAAGCTGAATCCAGCTTTATACTTGGGTGGATGGCCATCCAGTGGGTGGTTGGCCCAGGATGTTCTCAATTTTAGCAAGGAAAGTTCCACGGCCCAGGAAGTGACTCAGCCTTGAGTAAACCAGGACAACTGGGTAGCCTGGCAATTATCTATATGAATTTGATGCTCAGAAGATAGAACTGGGCCCAGGCATAAAGTTAGAGCTGTCAATAAGTAGATGGGATGTAGGGGTTCAGGTGGGAGGTAAAGAGTGTTTCAGACACCCACATAAGTGCACCTGTGTGTGAGTAGAAGGAAACATACCAAAATGATGTTAATGCTACTTATTTTTTAATGGCTAAATAATAAAGCCATTTTTAATTTTTTTTAAATTTTCTACCTTAAGAATGTGTTACTTTTGCAATAAAGAAAAAGAAAACATTAGGTTAAAACACACAAAAAAATCTTTAGTGATCAAGCTAATTTGTTAAATTTGCTTAAAACTTTTTTGTTCCTATTAAATATTCAGTATTGAAATAATCATTTTTGAAAGTCCCAGAGGGTTTTCCGGATGTGAGGCAAGTGTATCCTATTTTTGTATAGTGGCATTATACAACGTTAGAACATACACTGTGGATCAGTTTGCCTTATTTCTTCTTAAATTCTAGTCTCTGCTCAGGCTGAAAGTAAACTGGCCACAGAGTGATTGCTTAGCAATAGGCCCTCAGACAAGGTAGTTGTGCTACATCCTATCATTTTCTAAAATGACTTTGTCGTATACCATATTTCACACTGCTCATTTTACAGTCACAACCCACACTGCACAGGGATAAGTGTGTATCTGGCACTGAGTCTGCACCACCTAACTTCTTGGCAAATCACGTAGCCAGTGATTCCATCAGCTATTTAAAATAAGTGGGCCAGGAATGAGGACACCAATTTTTCCCCTAAAGTGAGAAACAGAATGTGGGAGAGGCTGAGTGATGCACCCCGGCTCCTATGCGAGCAGGTGCAGCAGTGCTGGGGGTTGAAGTCCAGTGCTCCCTGGAATCACATGACAGAGGTCCAGAGAGGAGAAATGACTTGCCCTGGACCACATGCTTCAGCAACGTCTGCTTCATCCAAGGCGTCTCTGTCACATACTCCTCCACAGTGTGTCTTCATGCCATATTTTTCTAGGACAGAGCTAACAACCTGCTCTTTCTCTTTTTTTAAAGATTTATTTATTTATGCATACAAGAATTGGGTGCAGGCCAGAGGTGCTGGGAGGATGGGGGTGAGAGGACTCACCAGAGACAGAGTGGGGAGCAGAACAGGCGGATCTACTGAAATACACTGCTGAGGGGAGCAGCAGGTGAGACAGGAGAGGTCTGCTGCGCCATGTGGGTTGCTCCCTGGCCAGGGACCGATCTTGTGCTCAGTGGCTGCGGATAGCTTCAGAGTGCTGAGACTTAACCCCTTGTGCCACCAGGGAGGCCACCAACAACCTTCTCTCTTAAGAAGAAAAGTCGAGAAATCACTTTCTCCTTGGTATCAGTCAGGATGCTGGCAGAGCACTTATTTAATGAAAGACTGTTACAAATGTGGGCCTCCCCGGTGGCGCAGCGGTTGAGCGCTGGGTTGTGAGGCTGCCTGCAGCCTCTGCGGCGCCGGTTCGATCCCCGGCTGCTCCCCGGCCACCGGAGGAGGGTCCCACATGGCGCGCAGACCCCTCCTGCCGCCCGCTGCTCCCCTCAGCAGTGTACTTCGGTCCTTCTGCCTGCTCTGCTCCCCGCTCTGGCTCTGGTGAATTCTCTCACCCTCCCGCGCTTCTGACTGTACCCAGTGCATGTATAAACAAAACAAACAAATAAATAAAAAAAAAAAAAAAGACTGTTACAAATGTAAAGCAGAGATGGATGGTAGAGTGCCCAGAGCAAACAATAACGGACCCTCTCCCCCCAACCCCCACCTGGTTCTAAAGGGAGCAGAAATTGTGTTACAAAGAGCTGACCCTCCTCTGCCCCTTGCCCAGGAACTGAAGCTATAAATGGACATAGGACTGCCCGGGTTGGAGGGGGGGAGCATGCCCCCCTCTCCTGCGGGTGCTTCCCATATTGGGGATCAGCCCTTAATGAACCTTGCTGTTGGGCTTCCATTAATGCCACCCACACTCTCCTGACCTCTTCAGCACCGAAGTGTGGTCAGGCTTGTATCTCTTGACAATCATGGGTCCTGTGCATAGCTGTCATGCCTGCGGAGTCTGGATGAAAACCACATATCAGGGCTGCAAAGATGTCGGGCTGGGGAGTTCAAACAGGTGAACGTTTCAGTATTGATGGAGCTTGGAGTTCTGGGAAGCAATTTGATGTGACCTCCCTCCCCTTCATTCTCCTGTTACGAGCAGAGGGAAACAAAATGCCTAAAATGGTGGCTTTTCACACATCAGTTTTCACAGGGCCCAGCTGTCCCAGCAGCGGGGGTCCCTGCATTTCCAGGTTCCAGGCTTTGCTGATCCATCACTCACCAACCCAGGGACATACCGTAAAGCAGAACAATTGTTGACTCCATGCTTGCCTCCAGACTGCCCCGCTGCTCTGGTGAGAAAGGACTTGCAGCACTGGGATGCAGGCAGGTGCCCATCCCTCACCTCCAACTCTGCCCCTAATTAAGGTGCTTGGGTCTCTTGGGTATGGTCTGGAGCTTTCTTCATTGGTTGTTGGAGATACTAGGACCTGCCCTTATTCCTTGGGATTGATTTATTCATTTATCCACCCTCCCAGTCATTCAGCAAATCTTAGGTTGCCCACTATATGCCAAGACAGCCTTGATAATCCGCATAAAAATTGTGATCAAAAAGCAAAATCAGATTTTTTAGAACATCTCAATTTCAGATATTTAAACCATTCATTCATTAACAGCGATAACTATCTGCGGCATATTTTTTTAGTACCAACTTCCTTAGCTACATGAAGTAGGGGGTCACGCATTCCATTAGATGTAGATCTCCATTCAAGAGCTTCTCTCTTTGGAGCTCCATGCTAGGTTCTTAGGGGAGGGGATGAACCTCTCCACCATCAGGGCAGGCAGAGCATAATGGGGAACCCTGACATCAATGCATGAGCGCACAGACACTTGGCTGAAGAGTGGAAATACCAGGGAAAGAAAAATCCATAAAGTGATATCCTGGTGTATGAGAGGAAAAAGATAAGGTCAGCCTTGCTTGTCTTATAGGTAATCTGGCTCCAGGGACTTGGATGGGATGGGGAAAGGACAGTGGTGCTGTGGTCCAGAGATGTCAAGACCCTGAAGTGTAGTGACATGGAATGTAAGAGTGAAGAAGTGGGGGAGTTAAGATTCCTCTCCAGTTTCTAGCCTGAGAATCTTAATTCCTCCCATAAGCCTTGCGGGGCAGGTATGGGCCCCGCCATTTTACTTAGTGAGCCTCCATAGCAAGTAGCTGGAAAGGTCTGATCAAGATTCAAACCCAGGCCAGCACGCCTCCAAAGCCCCTGCTTTTCTACTCAGATCTTCTCCAGGAGCTTCATATTAGTCTCCCCATGTGTCCTTCTTATTAGAGCCAAAAATCTGCTTGCTGGACCTAACAAGGTCCCGGGAAAAGAAGGGACACGGCACAATAGGGGGCAAGCAAAGGGTGGGGGCTGATTACCAGGTTCAGGAGTCTTCCTAGCCCACCTGCTCCTTGCCCAGGCCTCTTCTTCCCCAGCAGGCACACACATGGCTCTTGGGGTTCAGGTGACCTGGTCCTGTCTGTAGGAGTCAGTACACGCAGCCTCTGCAGTCACCCCTGGCAGATTGTGGGACTGCTCCCAGCATTCCAGGCTTGGGGGTACCTCCAGTGTGCTCAAAGAGAGGGACTTAGGAGGTGAGAGTTAGGAGCCTCCAGTTTGCTGTCCGCTCACTAGCTCTGTCAGGCTTCATCCCTTGCTCCAGCTGTCACTTGCAAGGCAGACTTTCTGTCGGGGGAAGAGAGCCCCCATGGGTTGGATCTGCACTGCAGTGATAAGACAGCTGTGGACAGATTTGAAAGCCCATCTTCCCCATCTTTACTTTGAGGCTCTGCTCCCCAAAACTGGGGGCTGGTGGTTCAGAGACAAGGTGCGGCAGCCTGCTCCATCATCAGTGATTGCCAAGGTAGCAAAGGTGTCGCCAGCGACCATGGAGCCCAGAGGTGGCACCCAGCTGGCCTCGCTGGCCACCCAGTCTCTTTCCTCATCCCAACATGCGCTCACATTTCATTTTTCATCCACTTCTCCTGCCTGCTACTGCAGATTGCTAAAGAGAATTTCAGAGGATGCCAATGGCCCAGAGTTGAGCTGGTTTCCTACCTCGGGAGATGCAGCGAGTGTCCTCAGCGGCACTCACCCTCTGAATTTAGCCCTGTGACATTTATTGGGCTTTGGAGACGTGGGAGAGGTTTTATGAGGCAGTTTCCTCGGGACAGAATTCAACCTCATCTGTTTTTCTGCTGTCAGTACATATAGGGGAAAGAATTTTTCCTGTTTCTCATAATAGGTGGCTTCCATGAAAATTATGTAAAGCAAATTCTGCTTTATGTAAGGCAAATTCTGATTTCCTATTGATTCCTTCTTCTAAGAAATACATTGCTCTGGAAGGGAAAAAATCTTTTTTGCGCAACTGTTAAGTCTCAGGATATTGTATGTGTTAAGAGAACTGTAACCAGAACCCTTCAATATCCTTGTCTGTTACACAGTGAAAGGTTTCTTATTATTTTCCTTCTATTTGTGAATCATTTGTTACACCTTTTCAGCAGTTTATGTTCTTAGCAAATCACAAAGGGTGAGATTCTGGCCGATTTCTGCACAAAGTCACCCCCTGCTTTTGAAACTGGATACTCTGCAGCTGTTGAAAAGAAAGGCCTGTCAAGAGCAGGTTCTACAGCTTCCTGAGTCTTTCTCCAAGGTCAAGGTCTGAATTCCACTCACCATTCTGAAACTCTTCTTTGTGGCTTTGGATAAATAACCTTCCTGTGATTCCATTGTACTACCTACAAAACAAAGGTGGCAATGCCTGCCCCCACCCACTTCTCAGGGATATTTTTTTTGAGTCAATGAGAAAGTTTAAAAAAAAAAAAATGGATTCTCTGAGGGATTTATTATTTTAGAAGTGCTTCCTTAGCAGTGAGGGCCACACCGTCAGGGCAGCCAGACAGATGGTTCAAAGTCTCTGACTGCTGAGAAATGGAAGAATGAAAAACAAACTCATTGCTTTGTCAGAATTTTGTATGTGAAATCCTTTGGATCTTGCTTAATTTATCTGACTTTAGGGAAGTTACTTTACTTTTCTAGACCCCCATCACAGGTTAAGCTAGCACCTGACTGTAGAGCTGTTGTAAGAACTAAAGGAGGAAACACATTTGATACATGGTCAAGAAATGGAGGCCCAGTTCCTTCTAATGGATATAAGAATATCTCCTTTTTAAGATGATTTGTTGGCCAAGTGAGATGAAATGTACGTGTGTACGCTGAGGTGCCAGCCATTCCTGTAAAGTGAGGTGGGATTTCCAAGAAAATAATGGCCAAACCTGAAAGAGGTGGAGATAGTATCTGTAATTATGAAGCAAGAGGCCTTCTGAGTAGATAACTCCAGCTCATAATTGTGACTGCTGAATCCCCTTTCAAAGCAGGCGCAACGTCTGTCTGGTCATTACAGGTGGATAAAGGAAGGAGAGCAATACTAGAAATGCTGTGCACACCATTTGGAGCACCTTTCCCCAGGCCGATGTCCGTCTCTCCTGGCTTTTTCTTGTTTCCTCTGCTAGGCAGCCATGGTGTTGCACCGCTAGCGTCTCCCGCAGCGATCCAGTTCCATTCTCAGTTCCTCAGAGGCTTTTTATCAATCTATCAGTCTCCATCTCTTCCTTCTTATCTGAAAATTGTTTTTAATGGAGCTACAGTTTTATTACATAATACTGGAATAATTGTTTGCTCCCTCATTGCTTCTGTCTATTATTTGAAGGCCACTCAAACTTCAGACTGTGCCCGGCTTTCCATCACCTTCCTTGATTATTCCTCTTATGTTCCTGCTAACTTTATCTAGAGTTCATCTCATTCTTAGACCGTCCCTGTCCTCCTAAGGCCCCGAGGATGGTACTGATTTGCTTGAGGGCACAGATTGAGTGGTCTGAGACAAGAAACAAGAGCCTCATTCTGGGATCTTCCCACTTTATCCAAAATACGCAACTGTGATTTACAACCAGACACAGAAAATGGCCAAAGTTGCAAAGAACTATTAGCAGGTACATGAAATAGTGTTTCTCAAGGGTGTTCCTCTAACCAATAACATCAGTGTCCCCTAGGGAAATTGTTAGAAATGCAAAATCTCCATCCAGCTCTACCCAAGAACTCTGGAAATAGACATTTGAGCCCTCCAGGTGATTTCAATGCTTGCTAAAATTTGAGAAACTATTCCCCAACTTTGCCAAAATCATGTGCCTTTATTATATACGGCCACTAAATAGTCACTAAGCACTCTGTGATGTTCCATTCTGTGCTCCATAGAAAGTTCAATATCGTGCTGTCCACTGGGGTACTCGCTGGGGTAGCCCCTAGCTATGAACACATGAGTATGGCTAGGGCAATAAAGGAATTAAGGCTTTTCTAAATTTAATTTTAATGAATTTACATTTAAAAGCCTGGTAAATGCTCTACTGGACAGCTTAAGCCTGGACCCATCATTCTATTATCTTGAAAAATAATCAAATAGCTGAAGAATATTTAGGAACTTCCAAATTGATCATCTAGAACAGTCTCTTTAGAAGCTGGTGACCCACTTTTTGGTCAAGTCCAAAAGTGGGTGTCTAAATCATTTATTGAGAGAGTTTGACAAAGTTGGGAACATTTTATTCATGATGAATGCTAAGTACAGCTTGGACTAGATGGTTTTCTGAGACTTTCTGTAACTTCAGTTCCTTGATCATCTATACTGAATGGAAAAAGGTTGCGAGATGCAAGTTTGAAAGAAACCACTAAAGATGCAAATGGAAATTCTTCAACGAAGTCATACAAAAGTGGTGTAAAAATCTAAATTTATTTTTGAGCTTCAATTCTGTCACCCATTATGTAGTTATCCTTATTTAGTTTTTAAAAAAGATAAGCTACCAAGAGGAGAATTTGAAGTTTACATGTCCATGTGTGACTGCGTCTGAATACACCATCTGATGTGTTGTCAAGTGAATATTTTTAAGTATAGTAAATCCCTAAGCCAAAAGAGGCAATGTCCAGTCCCCTCATTTTTCCAATTAGGATGATTTCGGTTTATGGAGTAATGATATCAAACCAAGAAATAGGGTCTCTTAAAATTTAGCTAGAGAATCTCTAAATTTCAGGTTCTCACATGATCTCAGAAAGAACATTGCTTCAACTGTACCTTTTCATTTTTTAATCTCACTTGGCAGTTAGATGGTATTGTCAGGTTCAAATACATTATTGAAGGTAAGAGTATGTTCCAGGTAGAAGTGATCAACTTCTTTAAGAATGGAGATGAGTAAATAAGGACTGTTACTGAATATACTGGCCCCTGAACTTAGAGACCCAGTTTTAATTGTCATTAAAACTGTTTTGCTGGGTAAAGTTCAGCCAATCTGGATTGTGATAATATGTGAGTTTGATTACTTACTCTCTTCATTGGTTCTGACAGCTGCACCTGGGGAAATGATCCATGGTGAATCACTCTATCTAATGCAGGCTTCCTCTGGATAAAACTTTGGCAAAACATTCTCCAATCTTAGCATTCATATCTTCTAAACTTCAGCCTATTAATGGATGCTGAGAGTATGCAAAGCTCAGGAGATGATTAAATGTGGTTCCAATATCTGAGGGATAAATATGCATGTTGGTAGGGAGAAGATATTGTTAGACCACACGAAGAGCAAGATCAAGAATAGGAAGAGTAGGTTGTAAGTGTGCCTGTCATAGAGGCCAAGTTTAGAAAGTCTATTAAGGAAGAAAAAGTGATCTGTTTTTGTTAAACGCTGCTGATAGGTCAAGAAAGATAAGGACTCAACATTGACTATTAGATTCCTCACTGTGAGATTATTGACAAGACACCCCCCCACACACTTTGATAGGAGTAGTTTTGACAGAGTGATGTTGGCATAATGTCCTTGAGTGACCTTGGGCAAGGTACTTGGCCTTTCTGAGTTTTTCCTCTGTCATAGATGAAGATAACAATCTACTTTATAGAGTTGAATGAGCTAATATGAACAACGTGTGTGAGCATCTAGCACTGAACTGGCACGTAGTAGGCCATCAATAAATAGAAGGTCTCCTTCCATCGCTTTTCCATTCACTTCAGATGTCCCTCCTCTTACACACACACATATGCACACAAGCCCACTGCTTCAATGCTGTGTATCTCTAGGTATTACTTAGTATTATATGAGGCAATTCTTTCATTAAAATGCACTTTATGAATGGATCCATATTTCAGCTATCCCTTATATGAACTGAAGAGAGAGAGATGTATTACTAATTTGAGTTTTTCCTCTATAAGTTGAGAGATTGAATTAAGAAAGAAGCAAGTAAAACAATTTAAAAATATGCAGACTCACAGAGTAATTTCTTGTGAAGTTAAACATTCTGTTATTGAGTTATATTATCATTAAGGCTTTCCACAATTTTGGGATTGGGCAAGCCTAAAAGAGTAGCCCCATTTTTTTAGGTCTATAATGGCAACACATATTTTCCCCACAAAAATCCCTACATTCCAAACTCTCAATCAAACTCAAAATCCTCAGGGATATGTCAAAAATGGGAGTCAGAGGACATGTAGAGAGGTGGAAATTCACTCTTTAAAACCTTTTATTCTGCACTCTTCCACCAATACGCTCTTCTTTTGGGATTCAGAAAACGATTATATTGCTCTGATGATTGCACAGTCTCTTTTTAAAAATGAATTTAATTTCCAAATTTCAAAGGTGGAATAAAAAAAAAAAGTTCATTGTGGAATAAAAGGTATCCAAAAAGATGTCATTCTGCATTCAGTTCTAATTTCTGCAAAACAAGGTGTCTATTGGTAGGTCGTGCAAGTATTGAGATTTTATGCCAATTCTCCAGTTAATCACACAAGAGTTCTCAGTCCAGGTAACTCCTGATTACTCTCGAAGTTCAGAAGTCCAAAGAGGAAGTCTCCATGATTTAGAATTTCAAACTTCCCCATGTCCTGATTTAGTCTCTCGTGATTCTCAGGCAGCCTGATTCTCTTGTTTGCCAAGTCCAGTAAGAGAGATTTTATTTCATCTCCCTACCTCTTTATCTACTGTATGTCACTGAGTTTAAGGCGTACATCTTGTTCAAATTCATGTATTTCAAGAAACAGCCTCATCGCAAAATCAGCGGTATGCTGTTAGTACTGCTGCTCAGATTGTCCCAAAGAACGCAGTGTGATGAGGGAAGGGTCTCTCTGTCCTAGCCAATATGGTCACCACTGGCCAAACATGACTCTTCAGCGCTTGAAACGTGACTGTTGTAACTTACAACTTGAAGTGTGGCAGTTAAAGAAGTGGATATTGTATTTTATCTATTTTTCACTGTTTTAAATAGCTACCTGTGGCTTCTTGCTGCCATATTGGAGAACACCAGTACAGGTTGAATTCATCCAGAGAGGTTTTACATTTGCTTTTTCCACTCACTTGAGAAATGACCAACTGGAGACTCCTGTAAATTAAATTCTGTGTGTGAACCTTTTTTGGATTGCTCCGACAAGTGTGATTTCAGACTATGACCCTAAGTGGATTCCAGCTTTCACTGAAATTCTCAGAAAAGATTTTTCTTTGCTTCCCTCAACCAGTGCCCAGGTTGAGATATGGAAATAAATATTCCTGTTGTTCCTTCCTCTATGGTAGACTTCCCCTCCCCGTCCTCATTTTACCCTCAAGGAATAGCCCTGTAGAGTCCCAACTTTACTCAGAAGTCTTTGATTAAACACACTGTCTTGTATTTCTTTTACTTTTATAGTGAAACCTAACATAATGATGTTCCCTTTAATCAGCAATAGCATAGAGTAATAACTGAGATATGGTGATAAAATTTCTGATGTAGTAAAATTTTAATAAGTGTTGAAAGAGAGAGAGGGAAGGAAGATCAAATTTGGAGGGAAGATCAAGTAGGGCTATAGAATTTTTAATATTTCTGAAAACGATGGTTCTATGAGTCCCTAGGTATTTGAGGGAGTGAGGGTTAAATTTTGCTTAGCAGGATGAACAAAGAGAGGAATTGGGGAAGAAATATGTTTATACACAGCAGATCTTGAAAGGGCGCAGAGGAGGAACACCAATGATGTTCACCTCCTGAAAAATTTACTCCAAATAAAGGTAGGCTTTGTGAAAAATATACTCAATTGGTATTCCTGTCATGGTACAATACTTTGGGAAGGAAACACTTAAATTGCTCTTAACTCTGCTTCTATGGCCTCATTTCCTTCCTTGGTGCTCATCAGCCCATCTCCCATGTGAGTGGTTACAGGCCCAGTGTGATTACATGGGACCCACCAAGATGATCCAGAATAATCTTCCTAAGATCCCTAACTTAGCCACATTTGTAAAGTCTCTTTTGCTATGAAAAGTAGCGTATTCATAGGATCCAAGGGCAGGATGTAGACACATGTGAGGAACTATTCTGCCTGCCATCAGAGGTATCTTCTTTGATGGACCGAAAAACGACCTGGAAGTGGTAGGTAGTTCAGGAAATGCCACAAATCAGAAAGTGGCAAGGGCTCAGGAAAAATTGCCTGCTGAACAAAAACTTTATTTTACCCTAGCCCAGTTTCGTCAGTGTAAAGCCTTTAAACATAATTGCTGACTCCAGGAAATTCTCTCTTGAAATCATTTCATTGCGATATATCATCATCATTTTTTAAATGAACCAAACAATTACAATCATTTCTGTGTTCTGAAAACACGGACATGATAATTGGCTGCTCTCCCAGAAACCTTTTTACATTTCTTTTCACTTATGACTATTACAAAAATCATCTCCAACACATTTTGTAACCAGAGGGGTACACCTGCCTGCTGCCTTGTTCCGACGGTTCCTGCACCCAGGAGGACAGGGTGGAATAGTCACTCACTCCTTTTGCCCAGCTTAGAGGAGAGTCTGTAAGTGAAGCAGGGAGTTGCAGTCTTCACAAGTGTGGACTGAGAGTTGCTGATCAGGGATTGAAGATTTCCTTTCCTACCATCCTAGTTAAGTCTTGTCAATTCTGCCTCCTTATCTTTCTCCCATACCCCGCTACCTGTTCAACCCCATGCCATTTACCAAGGCACTGTGAGGCACTGCAGGGTTTCCCAAAAAAGACCTGATCCTAAGAACCACCAAGAGTGTAGATTAAGCCTGCAGTTCCCAGGCATCTCATTTAGAAATTCTGACTCTTAGATTCTAAGTCTTGCTGGGTCTTGGAACACACATGAATAATAAATATCAAATATTCCCCCAGGTGATTCTTATTATCAGGTCAGGATGGACAAGACTGACATGGCAAAATAAGCTGGGCTTAGAAAGGAGGCATCTCTTTCCTGATGATTTTTCAAGCTGGTGAACTTGAGCAAGCCAGTTAGCGTCTCTGAACCTACGCAATGACAAGGTCATACATTATTTGGAGAACTGACAAAGCTTGTGTGTACATGTCACTGTACACAGAACCCCAAGTTCAGTAATTGTGAATTGTCTTCTCTCCCTGCTCTTGGCTCCTCTCCCCACAGGACCTGCCAGTGTTGTGGTTTTCACAGCTGGGGGATGTTGACTGACTCTGCAAATGTCATAGGATGACAACCAGCCACACTTGGTTAACCTCTCTGCCAGGACCTTCCTTGCCTGCCCTGCTGTCAGCTTCACTGTGTAATTACACGGACTTTCAGAGCTCTCTTGCCACCCAGCTCTTGCACTGACAAGGAAATGTCTATTAAAGTTTCCCTTTCTTCACAGCACTAAGCTGCACAAAGAAAGCTCATCAACCAGAGTTCTAGAAAGTGCCTCCAGGAACTGCATGGCTCTTATTCTACAAAGAAAAGAAGCAAGACAGTTTTACTACCCAGTGGGCTGAGACTACTGAATGGGTCCTAGATAGGAGCCCCCGCTGGCTGCAGAGTTCTGTCACCTTTTCACAGTCCCGAGTCTAGTGCAGCAGGCGTGCCACAGGACTGCGCATGCTCTGCGACACACGTACATAGTGCACACTGGTGAATTAGCTAGATTTTAAGGTTCACCCCCATTATGTTTCGACAATGTTAGGATTGATGATAAAAAATGGTTCTCTTTCTTAATGACTGTAAAGAATCTCGGGTGTGTATTATGATAGATGCCCTTCTAATTCCCTTTCTTTGCCACTGCTCCAGTCCTCTTGAAGATAATAGCAGCAGGTCCAGGGCTGCAGACTCTCAGGGTTGTGGACGTCTAACCCAGACCACTCCTTCCTTCCTGTTCTCTCCATACTTCTTACTTCTCACACTAGAACAAAATGTCAGAAGTGTGGTCTCTATATCAGAAGCATCCCCTGAGAGCCTACTAGAAATGCAGGTTTGGGGACTCCACCCCAGGCATGCTGAGTCAGAATTGCTGTATTTTCAAAGCCTTGGGTGATCAGATGCAATCAAATTTGAGATTCATCACACAGTCACCATTTCCTTTCTATCAGCTCTCTCCAAAAGCAACCTCACAATGTATCCAATTTTCAGTCACTTAGAATAACACTGAGGGAGGGGCAGGGAGACTTGGGTTTGGGTCCTCCCAATCAATGGCTGCCCATCTTTGAGGTAGTCACTTAATATCTCTGGACTTCTGTTTGCTCATCTGGAAAACAGATAAATGGTTACCTTTAAAATAGGCTGTGTCCTAGCGTAATATTTTGACATCTTTTGGCTAAGATGTCAGTAAGATTTCAACATTATTCGTTCTGGATCCTTCCTTTCTGACATAAAAGTCTACCCCTTTTGGGATAGCAAAATACAGGAACAGAAAGACATAGACTCTGCCCTCTGTAGTCATCTCCACTTGTACCAGGAGCCCACCTCCAGATTCAGGGGGACAGTGGTCCTTTCAGAGGGGGCAAGGTGAGTGTCATCTCCTCAAAAGTGCCTTCGCTGGCCCCTCATTCTGACCAAGCACCTTCTGTATTTCCACAGTCGCCTCTTCTTGATCACAGTGAGTGCTCAGCTCGCTCCTCACTCTGCGTGTGATCACCTGTCTTTCCCCCTCCACCCCTCTGCCCAGCACCTCCCCTCCCCACACACACTAGCTGATCAGTTCTTGGGAAGACATGTACAATGCCTTGAAGTCTTTGTATCTTTAGCATTTAACAGTGTCTGGCACATTGTAGTTGCCCAGGACATGGCGTATGAATGAATGAATAGCTTGAGTGGAGATGGGCTCATGTTGGTGTCCAGCAGAAGCCTCTGGAGAAAATGGTCAGAGTGATTTCAAGTCACACACAGGCTTAAAATGCAGGTCTTGTCTCCATGGATAAAATGATTTTTTGGGAATCAAAGAAAGTTAGAACCATTCAAAAGGCTGCTGTCTTTAACCCAGTGGTGTTTCTGATTTAATTTGAGATTTCCTGAAATTGCAGTGTTGTGCAGAGAACTAAAGATTCCAAGAGGAAATATTGTCCTGAAGGATGGAAATTTTCTATATAGTTCAGGGACTATAGTGGGAGATGAATGAAGGTGAGGATTATGATAAAGACCAGCATTTCTATTTTAAATCTTAGTTGACAAGTTGTTTTCAAATATAGTTTTCATTGAAAAACTTCTGGATTAGAAGGCAGAGGATCTGGGTTTCCAACAAAAAGTGGCCAAACCGCTCTGAGCCTCTTCATTTATAAAATAGAAATGATACCTGTGCCCATTTCAAAGGGTTGTTCAGAGGATAAAATGAGACAAGGTAGGTGACAGCAGTAGAGTAGTTATCAATGACCCCCCCCCAAATAAGTGATTGACTAGGTCACCAAGATGATTTTTTTATTGCCTCCCAGCCAAGAGGAAGTGGAACAAGATTTTCAAAGCAACACGATCATGAGTAAATTGTGTGATGTTTGTCCTCCTATTACTTAAAATTAGAGTCCAAGAAGACTGGTCCCCAAATGGTCACTGAACCTAAGATGTTAAATTTCTACAACCAGCTCAAAACAAGGCCTGCTGAGAAAGTCCCCAGCTAGCGAATCGACGGATACTGGCACTCAGTGGGAGAGGGTTCTGACCCCATAACTCTACATCCCCCAAGTGCAGGGCGACTATCTGGTCTGTGCTACAGCTGAGCCTGTTGGAAGCCTGTCTCTTGCCCTCATTATCCCCAGGGCCAATTGGTAAAGCTTGGCAGAGATTGGCAGAGCTAATTATTCATAGATGCAGCTCATCAAAGGCTTTGCACCTTCCTTTGTGGTGAAGGCTGATCTCCCTGATTCTACTCTTCCTTTCTCTTTTATGTTCTCTCTGTTCCTTAATTCCTTGCATTTTTATGTGCCTTCAGTTCTGATGAATTCAAAGCCATGCAGATTTTAACTTACTAATCCATCAGTTGGGAGTGATCCGGAGGGAGAGGAGAGAAACACTATCCTAATTCTTCAGATACAAAACCTGAGTCCAGAGACCTGAAATGAAGATTGGAGAGTAAGCATCACCTATGTGCTAAATCTGTCACTAGGGAATTTCCAAGACATTTACAATAGATGGGTTAGGCTATTTTTATGAAAAGCAATTTTGAGTTACCTTTAGTTTGGATGAGTTATGTAAGAATTCACTTGATGAAAAAGGAAGACAGGGGATTTTGCTATAGTCCCAGGATTCCAGAAGAGCTGAACAGCCACATTTCACAGTGCCTATTAAGTAGCTCAAGACTCGATCAATCATTCAGAATTCAGAGACCCACTAGTGACTGGGTCATCTGGTCAACCCCCTGAGTAGCAGGGCTACACAATTGTTTATTCTCATGTTCCACCTTTATGACCTCTTGGTGTTTTCCTTTTGCCCTACCGACAACCAGCAGCTTCATTCTTTTTCTTAAGTTCCGGTTGATCCAGTTAATCTCCATTGTCCATGATGAGAGAACTTCTACTCCAGGTCATCTCACAGAAATCCTTGGCCAAGGTACCCAATTTAGGATGGCACAGGCATGAGATGTCACCATAGCAACTTGTGTGCAAAGGACACCTCTGAAGATGACTGTGAAAGTAACAGATGGTCCTGAAGCCATGTCTGTCCAGTTTCAACATGCCACAAGAGAGGCTGAAATATCTATGTAAATCAATGTTCTTTCCTAATTTTCTTCACATAGTTTTCTTTCCAAAACTAAAATATATAAAAATAAATTACAACTTAAGCAGCATAGACAAAGGCTTTTAAAAATGCCTTAAGCACCATTTCATTTTAAAATTCATTCTTTGCCACTCTAGTGTTCATTGACTGAGGATCACTCAATTAGTGAGGTCCTTAATGTGTTAAAGTCCAAGTTAATTTATCAAAATGTAGTGGTCATGAAAGTCATCAATGTACTTTGGTTCTCTTTCACTGTTCTCTGTCCTTCCCTCCTGTTCCAGCAGGTTGCCCCACTATTCCTAAACTCCTTCAGTTTCCTACATAGAATTTCCTCCTACTTCCTCTCTCTCAGCCCAAAATCTACATTTCCTTCCAAATCAGCCTGAAAAATTACTTCCTTCGGGAAACTTTCCATGTCCCCTCTCAGCTGTATTCATCAAACATTTACTAAACACTTACTTTATTCCTGGCAGAAGTTACAAAGACAGTTAAGACTGTTCCTATCCTCATGCCCAAGGAGGATTTGAGAGAATGGCGGGTGGTTTGGGCATGCCTGAAAATAATTTCTCCATGAATATTAAGGGGTAACTGTAACTGCAGTAACCCAACAACATGCCCCCAACATGTGTTCAGTGGGCTGCCAGGACACATGCCTTATACAAGTCAGCTTAAAAACCTGGCCACTGCCCTCAGGGAGCTTGCGTCTTGTGGGGAAGCTAAACATAGATGTGAAGTAACTGAAACCAAAGTGAAGTTGTATGGCAACTTAGTAGGACTGCAGAGACAGGTTTGGGAGAAATAAAGGATAGGAGCAATCTGGGATCATAGGGGTGACCATTCCTGTGGTCACAGGGGTCAGCATTCCTAACCCCCAAGTTGTCCAAGAGTCAGCTGTACATGATTCATGATTACTTAATTCTATCTCCCTCATAAGCTTGAGGTAGCTCCAGGGACAGCCACCATGTCTGTTTCATTACAGTCTCATTCCCAGCAACTAAGTCAGCAGCTTAGTGAATGTTTGTTGAGTGACTGTGTGGCAGAGGTTAGCCATCCAGCACAGGGTATGTATATTGCCAGGTGGGCTCTACTTTCCAGTCACATAACCAGTGGCCACCAAGAGAATGTGATGTGTTTCACTGTTGGGTTGAAAAGGTTATGAAGGGAATGTACTTTCTCCATGTTCTTTTCCTACCCAAGGCTGTTTGAAAGGACTTTAAGACTTTTGAGGATGAAGGAGCCTGGATCCCTGAATCCATATCAAGACTGCCCATGGAACCCCTGATTAGACCTTCCTTGATTGAAAAATAAACTTTCATTTTACTAAGCCACTGAGAATTCAATTTTTTAAAATATGTGTGTAAATAATCCATGCAGAGGGATAAATGAAACATTAGAAACCAATTCAGTTGTGATCAGGATAGAGCTGGTTCTCTAGTCTATATCAGCTAAGCATTTTTAACATTCAGTGTGGATGAGGTGGGAATTAAGAGAAATTTTATTGGTGTCATAATTTATGTTTGCTCATATTAACTGTAAAATGAAATGATTACAGTCTTCACTCCAGACCATGGATTTGATTATTCTCTCCCTTCATCCGTTAATTTAAGACCCTCTGCTGGACTGTTACAGGTATACTCCTGAGCTGTCACAGATATACAACACTTGACATTTAGAGCCAAGATTCTTATGCTTAGAATGAGTGAAACTAATTCAGCAAAACTACTATTTGTTAGAGATGTGGTTCCTTACCCAGTGTACTCCTCTCTGTAATCCAGTCTCCTTTCCTGCCTCGTTTCCATTTTCTCTCCTCTCAGAATTATTTTTTGAGAGCTAACCACAAACCAGTTACTAGACTAGTCACTGGCATTAAAGTGATGAAATAGATAGTCATGACTTCTGCCATCTTGGAACTTATAATTTAGCAGAAGAGATAGAGGATCAACAATGCCACTATTGTGCAGCCTGATAAATACTATTTTACAGAGTGTGTAGGGTACCATGAAGACACTTTGCATGTCTTACCCATGCCACTGGGTCCCTTTACCACTTAAGGGCACACCAACTCCTGGCATCCATTCTTTCCCAGAACCTATTAGCTGGAGGACTTTCCTGGAGCTGCCTGACTGTATTTCCTGAGCAAAGCACTCCAAGAGCTCAGGACAGCCCTTAACCAGTGACAGGCACATGACAGGCACAGTTGCTTCCTGGTTGAAGCAATTCTGAGATGTGAGTACAAGGCATTCAGATCTTTGGCAAAATTGAGCCAAAATTCCCTTTTTGATATTTTGCTTGATATGCTGCTCTTGCTTTGCCTCCTTCCCTTGTCTGGCCCAGCCGTTCATTCCTCTATTAGTCCTTCCTGGGAGCACTTTCACATGAATCCTTGTCTTAGGGTCGTCTAGTGGAGGACCCAGCCTGTGACAGGCTTCTAATCAAGCCCAGAAGGTCGGGGAAGACTTCTCAAAAGTATGCCACTTAAGATGGTATTTGAAGGATGAGGAAAGCCACAAGGTATGTGGGGAAAGGGTAGGAAGGAACAAAGTGTATGAACATTCAAAGGCTCCTCCTGAAGAGGCTGTAGTTAGATACAACTTATTCTTCCAGAATGCGTCTTAATTTTTCATCTTGGCAACTTTTACGGTGAGCTCACCATTCTCTTTAAGCTCTCTATCAGCAATATAAAAATCCCTGTTCCTTATGATCAGCATTTATCAGGGGATTTAAAAAAAAAACTCATAAAACAAAATACATTTGTTCCTACTTTATTGATGGATTCATCGCCTGTATCTGTGTGAATAATGTCTTGGCAAAAATGGGAACGGGATAGCCCATTACACTTAGTGATATAAATTATCCTGGATGGAGAAGGTCCCTGTTCATCAATACTGATGTGGCTGTGTCATCAATTTAATAGCTGAACGTTAAGGCCCATTAAACCTAACGCTATTTGCCATACCATTATTTATAATAGTGCCCAGGAGTAACATGTAATTAACTCTGTGACTGATTGACAAAGTAAATTGCAGGGTGATCAATCATATTGTACAAACACTTGTCACTGGGCAACATGTGGTGTGTCAAGGTTGACTTGTGATGTTTCAGCACTTCCCTGTCTGGAGTGTTGCTCCATAGTGGTGGACTGAGGCCCAGTACCGATAAGAACTTTGTCTTTCAGATCCAGATGTAAAGCTGCCTGCAGCGCATTGATATTCAGCCCAATCTTGCTGTTTGACCTTGGTTGTTAGCCTAGAACTTTTGGGAGGATGGCCAATATAGAGTCTCTCAGTTCCTCCTTATCTGCTAGACTAGTTTTCTCTTTTTAGGCCTCACCCAATCTTGATTTTTTTTTTTCTTTGCCTATCAGCCCCGGCCTCTGCTTAGTTTTCCATCTGCCATTTGCTTCAAAATAAGCTCTTTGTACTTTTCTGCAATAGCCCCACCCCCTGCATTTTGTAATTTGTTCTCTTTAAGCTGTCCAGAAATGAGAAGGGCCTATTAATATCACCATGAGCAAGAGTAAATAAGACCAAGTCACATACAGAGTGTATTTGCATAAGTGACAGTCATCCAGAAGGGCCTGTGGCTCTATCTGCAGTTGTTACCTGTCACTTCAAAAACCCTACAATCCCTGTCTCCAAGAGGGAGACTAGAGACAACATGGAGATTCATTCTAGAGAGGAAAACAGCCACTGGAGAGACATGACTCCCCATTAGCACGGATTTCTCTTGTATGAACATAGAGGCTTATCTACAAGATTCCCACATCGCTGCCTTTAGAAATGAGACCCTGTGCTGAGGTGGAGTCTTCTCTGAAGTGATGGTCCTGTGTCAGGCAAGAAAGAAGAGCCAGGTTCTCGGAGGTGTGTGAGGGGATTCTGTTCTCTCTCTCTTGGCATCTCTTTCTTATCTAGACTCAGATGGCACAGGCACTGTCATTCATTTCCCCTGCTTCTCCCCAGAGAGACCTTCAGGGCCTTATAGCCCATGGTTAGGATCTTGATCTTGTTTGTTCTGTTGATTCCGTGTGTGTGTGTGTGTGTGTGTGTGTGTGTGTGTGTGTCCTGTACCCTTCTGGTTGCATACTGGCCTATGATGGATGTTTATGTACTTGTATCCATACTTTTGCTCTCAAGCCTCCACTCTCATAAACCTGCTAGAGTAGCCTTTCTTTAAAGCCAGTACATTTCATGAAACCATCATCCTCTCCAGGGCTCCATCCCAGCAGCATGTGGTCCCCAGGTACCCTGTGGGCTCATAACCTCAGCACACACACACTTTCTGCTGCTCCCGCCCAGCAGCTTTGTCACCCTCTCATTTCTCAACAATCTTGAGAAATGAGCAGCTCCTCCCATGTGCAGCTCCCCGACACAGCTCCCCCTCGAATCCTTCACTGCCCATCCTCAAGCTCCAGTGGAGTTCAAAGCCATCCACCACAATCCCACAGCCCTCCACGTTAGAAAGGCCTCTAACCTGGCATCGACTGAAGTGTAAACCTGGCTTATTTGGAATGATTGTGCCTATGAAATGTCAACATTTTTTTTAAAATAATAAATTTTATTTTTATATTCCCCCATACAATTGCAAACGCCCCATTCTGACCCCAATCCTTCCCCTCCCGCCCCCCACCCCCCAAAAAGTGTCTCTGGTTCATAGTTTTTTGTTGATTTTGATTTTCACTTTCTTATATTCATTTTCCTGGTCCCTTATTTAAGTTTTCTAGATTCCTGCTATGAGTGAGACCATCCGGTATTTTTCTTTTTCATTTTGGCTTATTTCGCTGAGCATGATCCCTTCCAGCGCCATCCATGTTGCTGCAAATTGCATGTGTTTATCTTTTTTGAATGCTGAGTAATATTCCATGGTGTATATGGACCACATCTTCTTGATCCAGTCATCTATTTTTGGGCATTTGGGTTGTTTCCAAAGCTTAGCTATTGTAAACAGTGCTGCTATAAACATAGGGGTGCAGGTGCTCTTTGGAATGGATGTTTCTGTGTCCTTTGGGTAAATACCTAGGAGTGGAATTGCTGGATCCTATGGAAGCTCTATGTTTAGTAGGTCCAGAAATCTCCACACAGCTCTCCATAGTGGTTGGACCAGTTTGCACTCCCACCAACAGTGCACAAGAGTTCCTTTTTCTCCACACCCTCGCCAACATTTGTTGTTGCTAGTTTTTTTAATATGTGCCATTCTCACTGGTGTGAGATGGTATCTCATGGTAGTTTTGATTTGCATGAAATGTCAACATTTTAAGGAAAAAGTCTATTTCCTTTTTATTTTCACATCCCCAGTGCCTTGTCCAAAAAAAAAATTACTGAATAAAAAAATGCATGTACTTTTTCAACTTCTCACAAGACACTTAATTGCATGACACAGTTTACCTATCTACAAACAGATATATACATTCCTTAGACAAAAAAGTTGGGGGGCTTGTGTATTACCTTCAAATCCTGAAAATTCTTCACAGTGCACTTTAATGAGACTTAGAATTCTAAGGCAAGACTTAGAAACAGGAGACACGAGAGCAAAATTAAGGAAGCACCCACCCTTAGTTTCATGCATGACCAGCCCTGTACTTTAAGAACCCAGAGAATGAGTGTCCCCCTGAATTTCAGGCCCTTGGAAACTGGTTTATCTCACACTGTAATGTGCCCTGCCCTTCAAAGGTTCTGAGGATCTCTGCAATAAATGGTTAACTTTTATTACCCCAATATAATATTACCCCAAGATAATTATTATTATCTCATGTGAAGATCCAGGCCTTTTTTTTCATTAATATCTCTTAACCTCCAATAGAACTGGTACGCTATGAAATGAACTCATAAAATACCCTCCTACTGCATGGATTAATAAATTTTGATTGCTGCTCTTTCAAATGATAGCCTTGATGTAGAGACTGGAATTTAGATGAAAACCTGGGTTCTTTTATCAAAAGCTGCCATTAAAAATACATTGGCTGTTATGATAACCAGAAAAAGTTCCTAATTAGTTTCCAGCACTTTTGCTAGCCTCCAAGAGCAGTTATTGATGAGGCTGTTACAAAGAGGGCCATTCCCATCAGTGAATGGATGGGTTTATACTTCCACTAGAGAAGTTCAGTTTCATCTCCCCAGAGACAAATAAAGCGATTGGTCTCCCCAGTGATAGAAATGGAGTGAGAAGGAAAGTTCAATTACTTGGGTAATAAGTCTGATAAGATAGGTCAGTGGCCCTGCTTACCACTGTCAAAACCTCAGCTCTCTGCTTGCCCATCTTGCAAATGTGTGTCTGACTCCTTCTGGATGGAAAGAATCAGATGTCATCCGGGCTGACTCAGAACCAAGTATTCCTATCTCAGAAAACTGTTCTTCTAGAAAGTCTGTCTATAATAATTATTGTTCAGAAGATGAGAATTGATTCTCTTTGACAAGTGGTTTCACCAGTAGTAACTTTACACTAATGACTCAGTTCAAATTTTTGGTTTTCTTGTTTTGTCCAGGAATTTCCAAATATTTTCTCACATGAAGTAAGCATCAGAACTCAATGAGGCAAAGACTGACCATGAATGTTTGAGTCTACGTAGAAAACTAAGTGACATAGAGACCCCATCACTGGAACTAAGTGAAATATTAAAAAAAGGATTATTCTAAGTTGGTTTTAAGGTGGCTGTAGTAAATCCCCACAAGACTCTAGTCAGAAGCCAATTCCTGAGTAAAAACCCAACAATGAGACCCAGGTAAGATACAATGCTTTCCAGAAAGAACCATGAGTGAGCGGAGTCCAGCGGTTAGCAGAACCCTAAAAAGGCCTGAGTGTCCTGTTGTGCTCAGAAGAGAGGTTAGACATCCCAGCAGGCCAAAGAAATATTATAGACCCAAGAACAGAAGAAGGACCTTGGTCAATGGTAGTGATGATGTACGAGGATCTGGAACAATTTTTGTGAACCTATCTGGAAGACTGTGTTTATTTCATATTGTCTTATGCATAGAGGGTTAGTCCAACTTAAACACCCAGAAATGACTTGGAACAGGCAACAACAAAACTGTTAAGAGTGACTTACTTCTCCATACTTGTAGGATCTGCTTTTTTTCTCTTGTATTCAAACTTCCAACTATTGAACACCTATCATGGTTGCCGAGGTAATAATTTAACAAGAGAAGCAAATCAATGAGCTTATGTTGGAAACACAGTAATCAAGTTGCCAGGCTGTGCCAAGGTTTCCTCCTGCCTGTCAGAAAGCCCCGCATTGCCAGCTTGTGGTTTCCAGACTGATTAAGCCATACAAATGGAGTCATCTGTTCTTTTTCGGTCTTCAAGCGCCTCTACCCCCACAGGGACCCAACAGGAGGTTGTCTCCAGGCATCAAATTATAGCAATCAATAAACCACCAGCAGCATGGCTCATTTAGAAACAGAGACACGGGCATTTTTCTAGAAGAAACAATGATTACCTGTCATGAGTCCAGAGAATCTTGGCATTTATTAGAGGTCAAGAATGTGGGGGTTCAGCATAGCCAAATATTCAGCTCTCTCTTGATCCTCAGACCTGTTCTTCCTGTGATTCCCATCAAGATGAAGTGTCCACTGAATTACCCAAGCCAAAAGTTTGCGGGCAGACCCCAATTTCTTCATCCTCTTCTTCTCCGTCCATTCCAGGATCTACTTAGAGATTGAGACCTGTAGTTGCCACTTCCCTACTACCTTCGCAGGTTCTCTGGTGCCACAGGTTTACCTCAGGCTCACCGTGGATTTGTTTCCCCCATTTATTCATCCTTTACTCAGCATCCAGAGGAGTCTCTCGACATTGGTAGTCTGTATCATTCCTCTGTTTGAAATACCTCACGTCTCTGAATTTGCCTCCAGAAGGCCAACCCAACCAAAGAATTGTATAGAAAGCTCTAGGGCTTGGTAGATGCTGGGGTGGATTCACATCATACAACTAGTATCATAGAGTCAGTGCCCAGAAAGTTACAGAAAACATAGTAGATATTCAATAAATATCCATTCAGTGATGAGTAAACACGCCACTAGGGTGTACAGAAAAGCAGAGACTCTTTCCCAAGAGACTAAGATTCAAATCCCAACTTTACCACTTTCTAGCTGAGTTACCTCAGGAAAGTCACCTAATGTCCCTGGGCTTCGATTTCCTTCCAATGTCATTATCAGCACCTGTCTGGCAGCTTTGTGGTGAAAATTCAATGAGATGTACTTCTTGGCCAATGACCGCCTACACAAAGAAATAACTCAAATGCCAACTGTATTTAAAAAAAAATCAGACATATTCACAGGACAAAAGCATGTATTTATCAGATCTCCAATATAGGATACTTCGCAGGAAAATTAGGGAGTTGTGGCTTCTGAGCTGAGGAACTTAAAGCTTCCACATATCACCCCTATTCAGTCAGTCAGAGAACGCTTACTCCAGCTCATCAGGCAACTGGAATTCAGCTTTTACAATAGGTTTAGAGAATCTAACATGGAATACCCCTATGTCAAATAAGTACTTTGTAGTTTGAAAAGTTTCATTTGATATTTTTCAGGGGAAATGTAACAATAGCTGTTGGCATTAGATCTCTATTAGGTAGAAATCAAGTGGGAAGATTGCATTTGGGTGCAAGGACTCACCAGAACAAGACTCTGAAAGTGAGTGGTTGGTTCAATAGAAAGCATGACCCAGGGATCCTTCTTGGAGTTGATCAAGTATGATCTCACTGATGGTTGGCAATGACACTAGTGAAGGAAGAGGAAATTATTGAACTTTTCAATCATTTTAAAAGTAGTACAGGAACTTGAGGACCATTGAGTATAACCCTTTTTCCTCTTGATGATACCCTTCAGCCCCTGAAACATGAAGTATCCTGCCTAAAAAGGTAATGGTCATTCTGAGACCAAGACCCCAACTCTGTCTAGTGCTCCTGACTCTGTCCAGTGCTCCTGAGAACTGTGCCACACATTGTTTCTGTAATTCAATGAAAGGCAAGTCTTTATTCAGAATGTTGAGATTTTTTACCCCAAAGCACTTCTCTTTTTAGTGTCTCTCACCAAGACTCATGGGTAAACTTCTACTTCTTTGCACAGCACATAATGTAGATGATGTGTCTCAGACGCTTGAGAGTCATTTAATGATTCTGAGGTTATCAGGTTATGAGTTTATAGGTTATACCCCTAATCCTAAAAGAAACAGAGGTTTCTAAGCTGGTTCCTACAGATCCCCCAAAACATTTGGAGGAAATTATTGCTCACCATTTGTGAAAAGTACTCCAAAATCATTGCATACAAGATCCTACTCACATGTTAGTTTTGTTCCCTCATTCACTTATGCAACCAACACTTGTTGAGTCCCAATTATGTACACTTTAATTTTACATTTTTTTCCAGATGTGATTAATATCTTTTTTTAATCACTGCACCATAAGCTTTATTTGGGTCTCTACCCAAATTCATCTATCTTTTCCATTTGTTTCTCTCATGTACTGCACCTCACTCATTTCCTGTTACAGTAGAAGGACTCATATTTGATGATGAATGAAAGAAAACCATCAGGTAGGAAAAATAAAATCCACAGACACTTGTTCTGCCTCCTGCTCTAGAATAGATCGATCATTAAAATAAATGTGTCTCAAGAAATTTGCAGAGTTAGAGATGTAGATAAGAGACAGCGAGACTAAAGAGAGAGAGGAGGCCCTTATAAATGCCTAACCCCGGTAGGATGGCAGTGCTTCATCAGATGTTAAGGATAGTGTGCACTGTACCCCAAGAGCCTATTGGACTCTTACATTACTTTATACCTGTGCATTTGGAAGGGATTGTGTTAACACTTGCAATCCACTCAAGGAAGTATCTCGAGTCCAACCATCCTGCCATCCCCTGATCTAATATAAGGGTCTCGGATCCATCTGTTAACTTGGTGGGAGAGAGTGGTATGGGTTGAACCAATGTGGACTGACTTTGATCATGAAGATAGAGCTCTTATTGAAATCTTGAGGCATAAGTCACTGTCAAAGCCTCTGCCCACACAGCCATGGGAATTTTCAATCTTCCTCAAGAGTAGTGAGGTGTGAAGTTAAAAGGGTTTGGACAAGCATGTGGGAGCCTCTAAAGCTTATCTGAACTAACCAAGCCTTCCAATGCCATAAATCTCCAGTGAGAGCTTCCAAGAGTGATACACTTTGTTGTGGAATGTCTCTGTGTTTGGCTGCGGTCCAGCAGCAGGAAGATGGGTGAACTGGCAAGATAAAACCCACATACTCTCTGCCCTTCCCTCCTGGGCATCATGCAATGTGACTCTCCTAAGTGTTGTTTGCCTGCTTAAGACAGTGCTGCATTGAATTAGAGAGCCAGGATGCTTCTTCAAAGTCTCCTTCTGCCTGTGTTGGTGTTTCTTTATACATGTCTGTGTGTAGTATGTGTGTAATTAGTATGTTTGTATGCATATATGTATGTCAGCCAGAATAGACTTTATTTTCCATTGTATTATTTGCTGTTGAGTCAACGTTGGTTTACAACACTGTATATAATTTAGGGGTATAGAGTCACACCTCTTCAAATGTATGTTACTACATCACACCCATCGAAGTACCCATAATCCTCCACCATAGACATCTCAGCCTCCCACCCCCGCTGCCCCTGCCGTAACCTCAGTTCTGCAGGCATGTCTCTAAGGTTCACTTTGGTTTAGTTTTTGCCTGTTCCTTTACTTTGTTTCTTTTTACTCTACATCTGAGTGAAACCATCTGGTATTTCTCTTTCCCCTGACTTATTTCACTTGGCATGATCTCTTTGTGGTTGGGTTTCTTGTTGAATTGCAGAAGACCATATATATAAGTAACTGTAATTTTGCCACTTTCTAGGTGTCTGGTCAAGTGGCTTCACCACTCTGAGCTCATGAATGACACCTGCGAAGGGCAGTTACCTGTGGGTGGGAATAATATTGTCACTTGAGGGCTGCTGTGAAGGTGTAAAGACCAAACACACAAGTGGCGTGGTTTCACAAAAGCTGATCATTTAACACAATCTATGAAGCTTACTTTCCTTTAGTTCAAAGATTGCCTAGTGTTAGCTGCATGGTCTTGGGAGACTTACTTGTTTCTCCTTAGTTTCCTCATCTGTAAAATGGACATAGCTCATTTCTGGTTCGTGGCCCGCGCTGCCTAAGTTTAATTATCAGCACTTGCAGTTTGCGAAATAGTGGTTAAGACAAAGAAGGAAAGACAACTGGATTTTAGTTCCAGCCCTGTTATGGGTGAAGTCACCTCCCTTCTCTGTGAAATGAGGGCGTTGACTCGCCCAAGCTGGCGAGCTCTGCCATTTGTACCTCAGCTCCCTGTGCCATGCAGGGACTCAGGATGGCTTTCCGGCTTTGTAGATGGTCTTAGGCTGATCCCTCATGCATCTGTCAAGGCTTCTGTAGGATTCACACCAAAACCTGCCTCTGCCTGTTTTTCTGCAGGGCACTTGATCTGTTTACTTTCCTCCAAGACACGTTCCTCTGTCAGCTGCATCTGAGCTGTCACAAGTCAGCTTCGTGGCCAAAGAGAGGGAGAAACAGCAGTTTTCTTTTTCTGCTTCCCTGTGCCTTCCTTTGGGATTCCTTCTGAAAAAGGTCAAAATAGAATCACGCCCTTGCCAAATGAGAAATGCAGGAGGGTAGACGAAACATGGTTTTTGTGAGCACGGGGCTGCCCGTGGCCACGACCAGGCCCATCAGCCTGCCTCGACTTCCAGCCCACGGGTTCAGTGTCCTTCCTTCCTGCCCCAGGGAGAGCATGTTGCATACATCTTGCATGCTGTGCTGGACAGGGATAAGGAGGGATAGTAGCTAACTAAGGTGTGACAGAAAACCTCTGGGAAGACGGAGCCGTGTGGCCTTTGCTTAGGGTCAGACACACTCTTGCTTTTCCTGTTTTCTGCTGCAGTTAGGGAGGCAGGGAGAGTGAGGCCCGACTGTCTTTTCTGATGCAGGGAGTGTTAGAAGGCCGCTGCTACTGCTCTTCTCCCATTTGCTCTGCCCCTTTGCCTTGGAACTTTCTTCTAGCTACCTTCTATGAAGGTAGAGGCCAAGTTGTTGAGCTCAGCCGTCTTGTGGCTGTGTTGACCACCAAAGTTTGAGCCTTAAAGACAGGGTCCCAGAATCACCCTTCTCTCTCTCTCTCTTTTTTTTTTTTTTAAAAGATTTATTTATTGATTGATACAAGCACTGGGTATAGTCAGAAGTGCGGGAGGGTAAGAGAATTCACCAGAGCCAGAGCGGGGAGCAGAACAGGCAGACTGACGAAATACACTGCTGAGGGGAGAAGCGGATGTGACAGGAGAGGTCTGCGTGCCACGTGGGACCCTTGCAGGCAGCCAGGGATCAAACTGGCGCTGCAGAGGCTGCAGGCAGCTTCACAGCCAGTGCTCAACCACTCTGCCATCAGGGGAGCCCTCTTTCTCTTTCTACTTCCAGTCCAGCAAGCTTTCTTCTGTTTCCTGCTCCAAATAACAAGTGGTGCGTGTCAGGGCCTGTAGGAAGGACCAGCAAACAGAAACAAGTGGTTCTGAGTAACTGCTGGTCCCTGGATACTGTGAATCCACCCCGCACCTCCTGAGCAATTTTTCCAAGTGACCAAATCATTGATTGAGTCACTGTCCATTGAAATGAATGACGTTGAACATCACTTTACCAAAGTGGCATTGCCTGGCCTGGAGTTTTATTGACTTTATTTGGCAAACTGTGCAACGACTACTCATCTTGGTAAGCTAGAAGAAAGTAGTTACAAGAAAGTTCCAAGGACTTCCCACCCAGTTCTCTGGAACCGTCTGTCCTTGACTTTCTCTACCATATTTTTTGTGCACAGTCATGCAATTTCAACTTGAAAATTTCCAGTAAGAAAGCACTTGCTCTTACTTAAGCAGATTATTTTGCTTTTAGATGGGTGGGTATAATGATGGGGCAGATACTTTCTCTGTTACTTCTTTGTCATTTCCTCTTGAAACTCTGTTTTCTCCTCTTTGGAGTCATGCATTAAATTGGAATTTCCCCATGATGGTGCCTTAAGTACTTAAGTGATTCCCACACCAGGTTATGCTGTAGTTACGCCATGGATAAGAACAACAATGGTTGTCCTTGTAGACACATGTCCATCATGGCTCATCTGGGGACATCTGAGCATTTTCCTCACCTCGGGATGGTAACAGCTAATCTTGGTAGCTTATGTTTAGTACCTACCAAATAAGAAAACAGATAACAACTGAATAGTGTAAATTAAGTAATGCCATTAACTGAATTTTAATTGTAATTCTCCAACTTTTTGCAGTCAAACTTTCTTTTAACATCTAAACAGAATAACTTGAATTCTAATTCCATGTGACTGAAGAAGTTCACCCCACTCCCAGCGTATCTGTGGGGTTCTACTCCTAGGGTTCATCTGCCACACCCTCCCTCTGCAATCCCCAATCCTTGTGTGGGCCTTATTGCACTACTCTCTGGTTTGTTTGTCCGAAAACTTGGAACAACCCCTCCCTTTTACCCTAAAAGCCACCCCTTAGTGATCGCCCCATCTGCTGTGATAGTAGACTCACTGGAATCTCAGGGATCGCAGGAGAGGGAAAGCAGGAAAGGGGCTTGGAGGGGAGAAGTTCGTAGTAATTTGACCTTGAAAATTACACCTCCAGTTTCCAAAGTTCCCTACCTACATGTCTCTCCCCTCCTCCCATCCAAGGCTGGGCTCACCCTCAGGCCTCTGGTGAATCCTGCCCTAATTTATTCTCAGTGCAGGTCCCTGGGTCCTACCTCTGTGTCTCTGGTTACAAGGGAAAAACTCTACTTGACCATTATTTTATTCAGCAGAGCAGTTTAGCTCCTTTGTCTTAACCTCTTCCATTCTGATCTATTCTAATACATTCTCCTTCATAACCACAGAGCTTACTGATATGTTTTCCAAGCAAAGGATTATCTGCTGAAGCTTGCATATTTAAAAAGAGCACAGCGGAGAAGTCACCTTTAAGATGCCTCAAAAAAAAATCTTAACAAGTGCTTTTCATTCCCACCAACCACACAACAGAGAACCTCTAAGCATGCCACAGGCATGGATTGCAAAGGGTGAATCTGAGAATACTGGGGGACTCTGATATTGACAGACCTTGGAAGACCTGGTACCTATAGATAATTTGATTTTAAGCAGAAAATGAACATTAATCTTTGTGAATAGGGGGAAGGGGGTGGTGAAGCCTAAAAGACCATTACAGAGAAGCAGGTGAGAAGGGGTGGTGGGAACAGAGAGAAGTGCTGGAGTCGACCCATAAGCTGCAACCCTATGCACTAGACTTTCCAGACCAAACACTTTTCATCAGCTCTTCCTCATGAAGTTCATGCTGCCGTCAGCTGCTGTGATTCTGAATCTGAAGGAAAAATAGACACTTCCTTTCTCTTGCAGTGCATAGTATGGGACTGGGACTCCAACGGCAAACATGACTTCATTGGAGAATTCACCTCGACATTCAAGGAGATGAGAGGTGCCCTGGAAGGGAAACAGGTATGTGGTTTATGGCTCGTGATTCCCCCATACCCCCTTTCATCAGGTCTCCTTGGCACCCAGCTCCACCCAGTCTAGAGAAAGGCATCAATAATGATTATGTGTGACCACAGGGAGGGTGGTGGGATTGGAAAGCCTAGATCCTCAGACTAGCCCAACCCAAAGCAATTGGGGTCACCCTGAACAAGACACCACCCCATGTGCGAATTAGCCATCAGCAAAGTGGAGAGGTTAGGTAAGAATGTTTCGAATTCCCTTTAACTGTAGCCTTAAGATCTCTGTGTGCCTCCATTTTCTCTCCTAAAAGCAATGAATGTGAAAGCAATCCACCTAGAATCTTGTGGAGATAAATTATCTATCAACAACTGTCTTTAGCAGAGGGCCTAGCACATAGCTAGCACTCCCAAAATATCTGCTATGAGTAGTAGAATTTTCCAGACCTACATTTCCACCACACAGTGACATTAATGACACATGCAGTGCTTTGGAGAAGTTAGTTGATGTCTCCAAATTTTCATTATGGGTCCCACGTTTTCATCTGGTGCCATCATTTCACTCTTACACACCTGCTGCCAGCACATGTGCCTAAACACTTCCACAAACCATGGAGCACATTGGGAATTTGCTGCTTCCTACCAAAATCTAAGGCTCCTCTGTGTTTCTTCCAGACACACGTACCTTCACATAGTTATAGATCAGTCAGTCCTGCTGTCTGGATTCTCCTACTCATGTAACTTCTAGTTTTACCTGCTCAACATTCAGCTACAGAATTGGACTCTTCCCCAAGGTTTCCTCTGCTGTTCTGAAGCTCACAGCAGGCTGAGGGCATGAGGGCAGATGGAGCACCTCCCCAGGGGGAGCCCTCAGGGAAGAGCTAGTGGGAGATGGGAGGTGGCCAACCCAGCTGTCTTGCCCTCCAGGTAGCAAACTCTAAGTGTGCTCTGTGGTTTCTCAGAGCTCCCGCAGAAATATGCCTTGCTTGCCCACAGTGGTAACCACTTGGTAATGCACCCCTTTGAGGGTCCCCCCCATCTCAATGTGCTACTCTTTTATTGGTGATTCCTGGTTTCCTCCCAGATGAACCACTTCTCTTCAGACATTTCCTTCATCTTCTGGAGAACCTCAAACCAGGTGCCAGCTACTCTTTCCTAGGGGCCCACTGTCCCCAGGGGGCAGAAAGTAGGGACAGCAGAGTGTTCAGTGGCTTTGACAAAGACCATTTTCCTTAGAGACCTGTGCCTGGCCTGGCCAGAAGCACTATCTTGTTCAGTTTTCAAATCTCTTCCTTCAGATGTCAGGTCTTAACTAAATTGTGTAGAAATAAACTAACAATTCTTGAGAAGTAGTAAACTCTCATTCTTGAGAATTAAAAGCTTAATCTGAATTAACCCATTTGCTCAATGTATACAACTGTGTCTGCAGATCTCTCCTTCCCTCTGCTGCTTGATTTGACCCCATGACTAGTAAACATTCATGTTCTGAATGTATTACATAGATTTATTATTCAATCCTCAGAATAATCCCATGAAATAAATGTCATCGTAAGCTCCATTTTATAGAAGAAATATCCAAAGAATAAAGGAACAAAGTAACTTGCCAAAGGTCCACAGCTGGAAAGCAAAAGAACTGGGATTCAAACCCGACCGTATGATACCAGCCTTGCTCTCCACTGGCAACATCACTGTCCCCCTCCATGCAAGGGCCGTCACCTAGAGACCATCGTGCAGCCTCATGTCCATCTGCAGTAGCACCTGGGGCTTGGCCATCGGCATCTACAGTTGTGCTTGAGCAGCCTCTCACGCTGTGACTCTCCCTGTTGCAGGTCCAGTGGGAGTGCATCAACCCCAAGTACAAAGCCAAGAAGAAGAATTATAAGAACTCGGGCACTGTGATTTTGAATCTGTGCAAGGTATGTACGTAGCCAAGTTTCAGAAACATGAAACTAGGAATGTCTGGGAGGAAGAGTTCAGGCTGTGTGGTCAGGAAAGGGAGTGTCAAAGAGGTCTTATCTTTTCTAAAATGAAAATCACAAGGTCAATATCAAAATGTAAGTGTGGGAGATCTGGTCATTGATATTGTCCTAAGGTCCATGCCCTCAGGGAAAGGCCAACCCCCAATGATAAGAGAGACCTAGGCGGTCACAAGTCAGGCTCTTCTCTGCCTAGGACAGCATCAGAGGGAGAGCCCCAGAGGCACATCCAGCATTTCTAAAGCACCTACTATGTGTTTTTCAGTGTTTGATATCTGACCCCTTACCCATGTTGAAAGGATATCATGAAAATAAGACTTTATGTCATGATTAAAGGACCTAGAAATTTCTTCCAGAATGACTTTTCAGAAATTTCCAATTTTTAAAAAAATCCTATGTGCTGATAGTGAAACCTCTTAAGTAATATCGGAGAATAATTCTGTAACTGGTTGAGTACTTACTATATGAAAGTAACTATAAAAATTCTAACACTTATTGCAATCCTGAGATTTCTAAGCGAGATCATGTAACTAGCTCAGAGTCACCCAAATGGTACATTTAAGAGCTGAGATCTTAACCCTATGTCTGTCTAACTCCAGAATGTATGACTTAAGTGCCATCCCTTTTCACTTCACTATATCAGGCTCCTTCCCGAGATTGGCCTCCCCTGGCTGCCAGGAGCATATCTTCACATAACAAAAGAGTGAAGGAAAAGATTGGCCTGGCTTGGATCACATTCCCACCCCTTGAGCCAATTAATGATTAATCTGGGATCAATGTTTTATCCTATCTTTTATTTTCTATATTTGATGGTGCTTTGACTTCTTGGGGACCTAGGAAGGGACTGCCCCCCAGGATTAGCTAATTCCTAGACACAGGAAAAGAAGATCTAGATCAATCCATTCAGTGGTTTTCAATCTCCCTGTGATTGTGAGTAGATCTGTTCTGATCTTCCATGAGTTGATCCCTTGGCACTCAGAGGCCATTGTTCCTGAACTCACTTCCTAGCTCTTATTTCCTTGATTTGCAGACAATGGTAGGGTATCCCAGCTACGAGGCAAGCCAGGATCAGACACTCTTCAGAGGGCCCAGTGGACCTGAGTGCCAGGCTAAGTCTGCCAATAGGTGTGTGCCTCCAGGAGGTGGTACCCCAGACACACCAACATGGGGGTTTCTGGGTCAGCCTCCTAGAAATTTCCCTGAACGTCAGGTCAAGTCTGAGACCTGAGGGCCAAATATCACAATTGCTGATTTCCAGGCAAAGGGGATCAGCTTGTAAGTTCCATGACTGCAGGCTCCATGTCTGTTTTTCTCATCATGATACCCCTGCATCTGGAGCACAGCAGGGCTCGATAAATCTTCACTGAATAAATATATAGATGAGTGCCACCACGAGCCACACAACAGAATCATAAAGAGGCAGAAAATAAGACCAGACATCAGTTAGGCACATGAGAACACAGACGGTGGTGGATGGACAGAAAGCAGGGGTCAGCCTGACCGTTAGCACAGAAAAGGACAACTCTGCAATCCAAACTGCCCTCATCGGTACACACCTCCACCATCTACTAGGTCGGTGACCTGAGCTTCAATTTCCCCATCCATAAAATGGGTGCTATGCTAATAATAGTACAACTTTTGTTAGGGTTGTCCTAAAAATTAAATGGGGTAGCAGATGCTAAGTGCTCAGCATACAATAGGCGCTCAGTTGATGTCAGCCATTATTGTTCATGGCAGAGGAGGCACCTGACTAACTGGGAACTGTCAGTAAAGGCCTTCTCAGGTCACTATCACCTTGCAGCTGCCAAGGTGATAGTTTGTGGCAGTTAGTTTGTGGTGATAGTTTTTAGATTATTTGTGGCAGGAAGAGTGCTACCAGAACTGAAATTCAGACCTGGGAACAAGACCAAGACCAAGGCCAAGTGTGAGACCTTATTGATTTCAAAACAGTGATGATCCTTGAAAGTAGAGAAAGTAGAGTGTTGGACTCACCCCAGAGGCAGAAGCTGATTAAGCTGTGAATAAACCAAAAGAGAGGGGAACAGAGGGTGTTTGCCACAGGGTGTTGTACTTCACAGGCCCATGTGAACTGAGAATTTCTTGCTTTTTGTCCATTCACAGAATAAAATCAACTGACCCATTTTTTTCCCTACAGATTTTCTGTCCTCTGTCTTGGAAGCCAAACACTGAATCTGGGCCTCCAGTCTGGGAGACAGATCACACTGTTACTAACACCGTTTCCTCTCTGTTCTGTGCAGATCCACAAGATGCATTCGTTCCTGGATTACATCATGGGTGGCTGCCAGATCCAATTTACAGTAAGTTACATCCACATTTGTTCTTATCAGGGAGAAAGGTTTGGGGACTGGTGCTGGGCTTGGGACATGAGAAGACAAAATTCTATTAAAGCCCTGGATCACTACTTAAGTCTCCTTGCTGCCACAGTTGTACAGTCTCATGTTTTAAAGATGAATCCATACTTCTGTTTTCTCCAGGGAGTGTGGTTTTCTGCATCGTGTCAGGAAATCTGTGCCACTCAACCTCGGGTAATTTGGGGAACCATCCTAAGGCTTCCCATTCTTTCTGTAAACTACATGAGGCACAGGGCAGTGGGCAGGTTGCCAGATACCATCACCTGGTAAGGACAGGAAGGAATGAACCATATTAGGAAGCTCCACTGAGCCACGGCATATGTCACGTGTTCATGGGGCCAAACAAATGCTAATGTCAGTGCCAAGAGCAAGCCACCCAAATGGTCAACAAGGCAGTAGGGAAGGTGAATTCCAAGACTGGAGAAGCAGGTAGAAACCAAGGTGGAGAAATAAGACTTAGTGTTTAGATTCCGTGGCTGGATTGAAGATCCTCTCCTACATGTTATCTGTGAGCCTGCAGAATTGACATGATCTGAGTGTGTATTTGAGTGGGTGTTCTGGGTTTTTTTCTTAAGATTTATTTATATATGCATACAAGAACTGGGGTACAGTCCAGAGGTGTGGGGGGGTGGTGAGAGGTTTCACCAAAGACAGAGTGGGGAACAGAACAGGCAGATTAACGAAATACACTGCTGAGGGGAGCAGCAGATGAGTGGGAGAGGCCTGCTGCGCCATGTGGGTTAGCTCCCTGGCCGGGGATTGAACTCATGCTGCAGTGGCTGCGGACAGCTTCATAGGTTGCGTCTTAACCCCTTGTGCCACCAGGAAGGACCCCTGGGTCTTTTTAAAGTGCCAGGTAGCCCCAAGTTGTCGATCTGCCCTGCAATAGCTTTCTTTTAGTGGTTTGATACTCAAAATCTTCCTAGCTTTGATGTGTAGGAGGGCAGATGTCCCCTGTAGAAAAAGATAACCCAGAGGACAAGAGAGCAATCAGCTAAAAACTATGGGAAAGCAATATGAATAGAAAGTAAAAGAAACCTGTGCAGTGTTTTTTCCTCATCCTACAGGAGTGTGTCGCGACGTTCACGTTTAGCTCCCTAGACTGACACAGTCATGCACAGAAAGCAAGAAAAATGGGCTTATTTACTGGTTTCATGTGGTTTTGAGCCCAGTAGAGAAGACATGAGCAATGCCATCCTGGTGTGGGGGACAGGGGCACTCAAAGAACTTGTGAGGAGAGATAAAGGGATTTAATAGGCCAGCCTCTCCCTGGCTAGCTGTCCTCTGCTCCCATCTTAGAGGGATCTACCTATGTCCTGCCCAAACTCAGGGCATTGTTCACTTACCCTTCAATAGTTAAATGAATTATAGAATTCAGCCATTTCTGTAGAGTGTAAGTTTCTCTAAAGACACACCCACCAGCCCTCCTACATACCAGCACATACAGAGGCAGCTGACACGTTGGTTTTGGACACACACACGCCCAACTCTGGTTGTCCTGTGGGCCCAGGGTCACTCTGGGTGTGTGCAGATGATGAGCAATGTCACACAGGGGAACTACTGCAAAGAGTGTCCCTGGATCTTAGGCAGAGGCGTGGTTTCAGGAAACTATTTATAGGTTTCCAAGGGAAGGCTATTGATTTGGGTCTGTTTCAGAGTCTATAGATCCCATGCTCTTGAGCAACTCTTCAGTCACCCTTCAGGGGCTGCTGTGCCCTTGGAGCTGTTCTGCAGAGAATCAGTCCCTATAAAAACCAGCACTTTAACCCCATAGGACTCCTGGCTCCTTGTCCTGACCCAGAGAGGTCTGTGTGGCCTAGCGGATGCAGGCTGTTCTCTTGAGTATGTTCTCCTCTTTCTCATTTCTCTGTCCCTCCCTGACAGGGCGGGTACCACAGCAGTGAATCTTACCACCACCTCCCCAGCCCCAGCTTTTCAGTCCCTCCAGTGTCAGGTGATGGATTTGGGCGCTTGTGGGGTGGCGGGGGTGGGGTGGGGGGTCCAAGGGGAAGAGCAGTGTGGAGCAAGGGGTGACAAGAGGAGGGAGATGTCAAACAATGCCCAGGAGAAGCAGACCATCATCGAGGCTGCCACCCAGCCCTTCCTCCTGCTGGGCTTCAGCTGGGGCCTCAAGGAGGTTGCTGGGTGTCCTCTTTGGAGTTTCTATCAAATAAAACATACCAGTCACATCAATGTCATTTTCCTTGAAAATTAAGTTAGCTTTCCCATTAGAAATTTCTGGTTGCTCAACCAGTGCAATCTAATGTAAAATATAAGCTGTAATGTAAACTATTAGTAACAATTAACATGTGTTACTTGATTTAATCTGTGTTTATATCTGCCCAGTAAATTTTTTTGAAACCATCTGGCAGCATGAAAGGAAAGTGACAGAGAGATAAGAAGTGAAGAAACGAGCACTTCCTGACATGGAGATAGGCAAAGCAGAGAAATACAGGTTTTGTTGCAGTAATTTCAGCTCAGAGCCCTCCAGAGGCAAAAGCTCCTGACATGTGGCATGACCCATGGCTCCTGAGCAAGCCCAAAGCCTTAGCCAGGATGGTCTTTCTGCCTCCCAGGAGACAGACCTTGGGAGCCAGTGGTGAAATAAATGTCTGGCAGTTTCTGCCACTCTTCGCCTTTCTCCACCCTCTGTGCTGCAGGGGCGCGACCTCTTCGGCAGCTCAAGCCAGGCTCTCCTGTCATGGCTTTTGATTGGGCTTGACCAACAGGAGGCACCAACCAGAGATCAAAGAATGGGGGGAGAGAGAAATGGGGGCACCTTATACCCCAGCTTTCTGTCTGCAGGCCATGGTATGACAGTGCCATGTTCCACTACCGAGGGACGCAGTGCCTGCTGGTCCCGTCCTGCTAATGCTGCTCTTACTACTAAGTTCCCATAACTGCTCCTCCCTGTCCTTTCTGGACACTTTCCCTGAATGTTGTTGAGTTGTCCTTTTATTAAAAACTCTTCCATCATCCTTCTGAGTGGGCCATTGTTTGTGTCAGAGGCTCACCAGGGCACTCTATAAACAGGGGCCAGGAGAAAGCTCTGCGCCCTCTGCCGATGCCTGGAGTTTCTCATTCAGCCTTAAGAATGTCAAAAGTGGTGTCTCTTCCCCTGCAGGTGCCAGGCTGCTAGTGCTATTAGGCGCTCAGAATACTTTTATTGAACTGTAATGATTAAACCCTATACCTACAAGGGGAAGCCAGGTTTCAGAGAAAGAGGAAATTAATGAATAAATAGAATAGTAGATTTTTTGCTTTAATAAGCAAGCCCATGAGCTGAAATGCTTACCTGTCCATATAGCCTAATAGTAAATACTGAAGCCTTACATGGGTTAATATGAATAGGCAGGGTGTGTTTAGGGGAATGTTGGGGAAATGGTTTGGATTAAGAACTTGAAGGGCTTTGAATTTTTGGGTAATTTGGTAGGCAAGGGAAGGCTGAGAAGACTCTTGAGCCAGCAGTGAAGCCATCAGGGATAGGCTCCAGGGAAGAAAACCTGGGCATGTGTGAGGACAGGCACTGGTGGTGGTGATGGGCATCTGCAAAGTAGAGTAAGAAGAGACGAAGGCCCTCGCGACAGGCCTGGTGAGCAATAAGGGGCCCAGCTGGAGGGAGAGCAGTGGGCAGGGGCACAGGAAAGAGAGTCTATAACTCACTGCAGTGCAGGGAGAAAGCAAAAACAAGCACAATGACGAGTCCAGGGGAGCTCAGATCTTCGGTGCCTGACTGGCAGAATGTGGCAGTCCTCCAGTTCTGGGGAATACGGATGCCAAATAGCAAGAGTCCGTGCTGGACTGGATGATGAACTTGCTTTTGGGATGTTAGAGAGACTTTCAGGGATTCCAGTAGTGGCTGTACTTCTAAATATGGACCAAGGTGTCAGGAGAGAAGTGGAAGCTTGCATTTGGGCCTGGGGGAGATGCCCAAAGACAGGAGAACAGCAAGGGGAGTCTGCGACAGAAAACTATAGAAGGGCTCCCTTTAACAGCAGGGAAAGGAAGGTGAGCAGTAAGAGAAGAGATGGGGGAGGGGGGTAGTTGAGAGGAGGTGGTAACTCCAAAAATCAGAAGGAAAAGTTTGCAAGATAAGGGCAGAGGCCGTAGGCTAAAGAGAAGTCAGGAGGAGGAGATTAAAGAGCATGATGAGGTTAGGTGATGAGTAGCATCTGTCAGCCTCAGAAGAGTCATTTCTGCAGATGGAGATGGGCAGACCCAGGAGCTCGTGTGGAAGCAAAAGGCAAGGATGTGAACTCAGCGGGTAACACTATTCATTCAAGAAGGTGGACAATGCAGGGAAAGCAAGAGGGGCGGAGGATGGAGGATGGCAATTTGGGAATTAAAATAGGAGAGGTTTTAGATTAGAATCTGACCATAAGCACAAGAGAAGATCCAGTGGGGGCGGCTGGGGGAGAGAGATAAAAGATGCTTGAAAAGGAAAAATCCTTTCGTCAGTGATTCTTGTTCTTTTCTGGTCAGATGGACCACTGTGAGACTCTGACGCATGAGATCTGTATCCTCTCACGCAAGTGCACACACCCAGCTCTGCACACAGTTGCAGGAGGTCGAGGGCACCCCCGAGCACAGTCCTTCTCACGTGACTCCCCAGGGCATGAGAGCACCAGAGCAGGTGTCCCCTCTCAGTCCAGGAGGAGGTGGGTACAGGTGAACCAGAGATGACAGGGAAAGAGAGCGAGTTCATTTTGTTTGGCACAAGGCGCAGCAGCTAAAAATCAAAGTAGATACTAGCATTTCACACACAAAAGCAAAATTATAGACAGCATAGGAGACACCGACACTGTAAGGTATTTGGGAAGAAAATGGTGGAAAATTTAAGCGTTTCCTTTGAGAGTTGTTCCTTTTCCAGATGCACAAAAAAGTTCACTGCAAAATGGATTTTCACAGAAACAAGTTGTAAGCAACTTAAATGTCTAATCGTAAAAGAATGGCTATGTCGATCAGAGTGCCTCGTTTAAGTAGACTACGATAAAGCCACTTTCAGTGATAATTATAATTGGTGAAAACATGGAGACATGTTTATGGCATTATATTCAATGAAAAAATATATATACAATATTAGAAAGAAGACAAAAATATGACTTACTAAGCTAGTGGAATCCTAGGTGGTCTTTTTTAATTTCAGATGATTATTTTTATTATTTGTGATTTTTAAAAAGATAGTATTGCTTTCCTTTATCTCTGATTTTATAGTCTGCACTTTAATAATATGATATAATAAAACAAACGTGAGTTCTCCCAGTTAACCTTCAAGCCTAAAACAAAAATCAAGGGATTGGGGTCAGAATGGGGGGATTGCAATTGTATGGGGAATATAAAAATAAAATTTATTAATTAAAAAAAATAAAATAAAATAAAATTCTCTCAGGAAATCTTTTCTGACCCAAACATATTCAGTACACCCTGTGTCCCTGCTGTGTTCCAATTTACCTTTCAAATTTTAATTTTACATCCCAAATTAAACACTGATGGACTCTGGTATACACCTCTGAGAAATAAGAATGAGCTCCGGGTAGAAAAGGGGAATGCCTTGCAGTTTCCAGGAAATGAACCAGGTGACCTCAGTTGTCTTTCCCCCAAAGTGTGGGTTCCTGATTCTTTGCCCCTAGGGAGTTTTGAGGAAATCAAAAAGCCCAAGAACTGAACGTACCATTTAGTCTGGCCTGGGTAGTATCTCCACTTACAGGACTCATTGTTTAAGCCCAATTGTATGCAAATCTAAAATAAATCGAGCAACAGCGAAATAAGGCAGAAAGAAAAAGAAAAATACCGGATGATCTCACTCATAGCAGGAATCTAGAAAACTTAAATAAGGGACCAGGAAAATGAATAACTATAAGAAAGTGAAAATCAAAATCAACAAAAAACTATGAACCAGAGACAGTTTTTGGGGAGTGGGTGGCGGGAGGGGAGGGATTGGGGCCAGAATGGGGGGGTTGCAAATGTATGGGGAATATAAAAATAAAATTTATTATTTAAAAAAAATAAATAAAATAAAATAAAATAAATCGAGCAAGCAAGCTGCCCCAGCAGATGCAGCCCAAGGATTGCTGGCAGGTTGACGGCAGAGAGAATAGGCAAATAGCAGCTGAGGACAGTTCTCAGCAGATTCCCTGAGAAGACATCCTTGAGGTTCCCAAATGGCCCATTTGTCACAGGCAGATCAGGGTTCTAAAGACTGGGTTCATTTCATGTGAAAAGCTTAAAATGTCCAAAGAAGAAGGCTCAACGTTTGCTTCCAGCCTTTTTCCAGCAACAGCTCCCAGTTCTGGGGATGTGGTGGCAGCAGGAAGCATTTTGCATCCTTACTTTATAAGGCTTTGTAAAGCTGCTCCCCAGCTCTGCTTAATGATGAGAGAGGGGTCTCCTGGGCAGAAGGGGAGGGCCGGCGGTGGGGGCCTGTTCCCAGGCTGCGCGCTGAGGAGATTGGAGCACCTGCCCAGGCCACAGGCTGTCCTAAATGCTTCGCTTTAGAAAATGAAAACTTACAGCTCAGGGAGCTCGCAGGCTTCCAGAAAAGCAGGCGCCAGCAGCCACCTCCACAAACTGGCATTTTTCAGTCATTTTCTTGCTTTTATTTCTCAACTTAATTCCATCTTTCACTGCCTCCCTGTTGCTTTTTAAAATAAACCTAACCTTTCGCTCTGCTCTCTTTCCACTAATGCTAACATTAAAGAGCACAGAGAAATCTTGGTAGAAGGCCACCTCCTGAAGATAGACCTTTTATCTCCGGCTACATCGGGGAGACTTTAGGAACCATCATTTAGCAGAAAAAAAAAAAAAAAACTTTAGCTACCATGTCCTTAAGACTGCCCATTGCGTCTCGTCCCATAATAAAATACGTTTTTGTTTTCGGCCACGGAGACCATAGAAAGGGATCAGTGGTGAAGGTCATTAGTCACGGTCATTTCCTTTTGCACTAGGTAAATAAAGTTTAAGTATGAACTCCCCAAAGCTGCATCAGTATCTCCTGGCCTGGAATAGGGCCACCCCATTGGGAAAGGAAGATACAGACACAGAGCTTGTCTGGGGGGAAAAGCCAATTGCCCACCAAGACGTGTCTGCTCCACACCAGCCTTATCACTCTGGTCCTCACCTTGTTCCTTCCTCAGATATGATCTCCTCCATCCCTGAAGAGATTCGGCCACAACCTTTCCCTAATGGCAGCCAACTCCATATCCAGTATGTGACCAAGTCCTGTTCCTTTCCTGTTCTCTTGACATCTTCAGCCACCATCCCCTTCTCACCACCAGCACTACCCTACCCGAGACTGTTAAGTGTAAAGAATCATCCCTAGCCTGAGGGGGAAGAGTTGCTAGAAACAAAATGACTTGGTTGGGCCAGGACGAGGGTAAGGCAAGAAAGGCTGGCGGGATGCAAAATATAAGGAGCCTTCATTCTCAAGAAAGAAAAAGAAAAGGAGGGGTTGTCAATAAATGACTGTTAGCCTGTTCCTTTTGCTCTTCTGCTTGCTTTGTCTCTGTGAGGGTTATACTGCACAGGGGTAACCTTTTTTCCCATCAACTTTATTGCTGGACTTCAGAGGCACCAAGAGAGCACATGATACCTCTTCTCTGTTTTTCCAGAATTTCCCAACTTAATCCAATGGGATATCCCTCTTATATGTTATAATGAAATTTTGCCAATATTATAAAATAACACATCCCAACCATGAGGTCATAAGAAAAAAATAGACTTTCTATCGTTAATGAGTGGATTCTGTTAGACCCCAAAGAAAAAGAAGATGCAATATGAACATCTCCTTTCCCCATATAACTGCTTTCATTTTAATCCCTCCCCCTCCCCCCACTAAATTTAAGGATATTTGGAGAGTGTTTGCTGGGTTACCATTTATTTAAATAAAAATGTTGTTGGAAATCAGAAGTAATTTCTTTCCCATTTGTAGACACCCCCCCGCACACCCCAGGTTAGGTATGTGATTGTTGTCCATTGTTGAGTGAGTCAACTTTCATTTAGACAATGATCATTGCCAGGGTGGGGGAACTCAAAAAGAAAATTAGAGTTCAAGAATAATGACAGCTTTGGTATAAGACAGAGGTTTGCCTTCTCTGCTTCCCTCGCACGGGCCCAGGCATTCAAGGCATCTTCTCTGTTACAGGAGGTCCTGACCAGAGCAGGAACCAAGCACTGAATGCCTTACACTGAGCTGAAAAAAATGTATTATAAGCACTTCAACAACATAACTGCAATTTGCCACTCATGAAAATATGGCAACGGCGCTCTTACATGGACTGCATCACTTATACAGAATTTCGTTTTCAGAAAGTCTACCTGTGGCTTTGTCAGGACGGAATTAGCCTGTCTGGAGAGCATGGGAGCCTTATCTCAGTGAATTAGGATACTGGGTCGGGGTGGAGGGTTAGGAGCACAGATGCTGGACCCTTTGCTTGCTGCTGGTGATTGCATCAACAGGACTTTCTGACCCACAGGTCAATCTCATGTTCTGTTTCGGACAGAGGAAGGGAGAGCATTGGGGGAGAGGGAGATTGAAGATGACAGAAATTGCCTCGACTAAGTTAATAACTGGCATTAAAGCTCATTCATCTCTTCTCTAATTTTCGGCAGGGTAGGAAACAAGCAGCTCTTTCCATCTCAGACCTTGTTCTTCTGGTGACATATCACGATTCCTATTAGATTCATTTGCCTGAAATCTTATTTTCTCTTCCAGGTAGCTATAGATTTCACTGCCTCCAACGGAGACCCCAGGAACAGCTGCTCCCTGCATTACATCCATCCCTACCAACCCAACGAGTACCTGAAGGCCTTGGTGGCTGTGGGGGAGATTTGCCAAGACTATGACAGGTAGAAACTTCTGGTGGGCTCTGCTTTTATCTTCTCTCCATGGGTCCTGATGGTCCCTGGCCAGTCCTTGGCAGAGAATGGAATTTAGATGTAGCAACTTCTCAGGCAGAGGCTCGTAAAGTAATAAAATAAAACTAGGCCTTGAGCTCTTAATTCTGTCCATGCCTGGAGGAACTGAGTTTGTGCAGTGTTCGCCTTGGTCACCAAAGATAATCCTTTCTCAGCTTTCTTCTCTCAGTAAGTTTGCAAGATCCTGAATAGTGATTTTGTTGCCTTTTTGTAAAGTGTTGAGTCTGTGCCTTGCTGCTCAATGTTTGGCCCATGGACTAGCAGCTTAGTTTCCCCTGGGAACATGGAGTCCCCAGGGGGGACTGACCTTCTCAATCAAAATCTGCATTTCCCCAAGATTCCCAGTTGCTGTGTGCCTTTTGGTGTTTGCAAAGCACTGGTTCCTTAAGTAATAGGCATTTTTAACACAAGAGGAAAACTTGTGCAGGGGGGTTAAGTAATTCTTGCACTGCCACAGCCAGAGACAAGGCTTGACCCAGATCTAGTTCATTCTACAGCTGAACTTGTAATCACTGTGTTGCACTCACCCCAAAAGCCATAGGACCTGTTTTGGAGGGTGTGTGTGTCTATGTGTGTTTATGTGTGTGTGTAAAAAACAGGATTTTGCAATCAGATCAGCATTATATTTATCTTGACGTGCTGGTAAATATTGACCTTTCCCACCAAGAGGATTCCCTGTAAGAAATGATTTGCATAAAGCACATTAACCAATGTATTCTGCCTTTCCAGATTGAGGTGAAATTCTTCATGTGTTTGTTCAGGAAGGTTTTTTGAGGTAAAACCAATGTAAATATAAATATGGGTAAATCTCAGTTGACTCCCTGGTGTGATTATAAAACAAAGCTAGTTAATAATGAGCAACTAACTGATATTTTAAACCAGGAGAATAAAGAAAGTGGCTCTACCCTGCAGGGTGAGAAACTTTATGGGAGAGGCATGTTTCTGTTCTTTCTAGTTTCACAGTGGTGATAACCATAGTAGCTGTTACCCCAGACACCATAGATGATGGCACAGCCCAGTGGCCAGAGAATGCAGGTGCCCTTCCTACCAGCAAGTCTCTGAATGTGGCTTGTTCATCGCCAGTCACTCAAATGGCTTGAGGGCACTTGGAGAGTGAATGAGCAGATCCTCAGAAGTCAGAGCCTTTAAACATATAGGCCTTGCTCACACAGCCCCCTGAATGTTTAGAAGACACGTTAAGTGACACTCCTTACACTTAACCTTGACATATTGGCTGTGAAGATAACTTGAATTTCAGCTGTGATTTCTTCAGACCCAGATACATGTAGGATTCCTAGAGAGGTTTATTCCAAATGGAAGTTTCTACCAAGGGGAGAGAAGACAGACAGCTGCACCTCCACTGCCAGAAACAACTTCTCCAGGCTTCCCCAAGACCCTAAGAGTCATTTTCTTGCTTTTCTATCACACAAACACAATCTAGTGTAACAGTGTGTCCATGAGAGAAAAGAAAGAAGGGAGAGAATATTTTCAGGATTCTGAAAAACAGTTAAATGTTGAAATGCTCATAAAAGTGATAACGTAGTTTCAAAACCCTTAAGACCTCTGTCATCCAGCAGATGCTTAATTACAAAGTGGACTCTGACTCAGCAGGGGAGAAGGTGGTGTGATAATGAATTGCAAAGAGCAGGTTGGGTTATCTAGAAATGAAGATGCCCCCAGCCAGGGTGCTCGCAACAGCACTGCACATTTACTGGGTGGCCAGGATGGAGCTGCTGTGTCTCTGCTTCGTGCTAGCCTCACACGCAAGATGCAGATACCGCATGTGCATCCTTTAAGGCTGTTCTCCTTACAACATGAGCCCAAGTCTTGGGAGCATTTTTAGTTCCACAAAAATACAGATTCAATATAAAAATAAGATATGACAGCTTAGGGGTTGTGAAGAAACATTGTGAATGAATCCTTTTAAAATTCTACTAGGGGGCCTCCCCTGGTGGCGCAGCGGTTGAGCGCTGGGCTGCAAAGCTGCCCGCAGCCTCTGCAGCGCCGGTTCGATCCCCGGCCACCGGCGAGGGTCCCACATGGCGCGCAGACCTCTCCTGCCGCCCGCTGCTCCCCTCAGCAGTGCATTTCATCAGTCTGCCTGTTCTGTTCCCCGCTCTGGTTCTGGTGAATTCTCTCACCCTCCCGCGCTTCTGACTGTACCCAGTGCTTGTATAAATAAATAAAATAAATCAATAAAAAAAAGAAAACTTTAAAAAAAAAATAAATAAAATAAAATTCTACTAGGAATTTTAAAATAATTTGATAATTTGTTATCAGCCCCAAATGGCCCACAAAATCAGGTTTCTTCAGCTCAGGAGAGAGAGAATGAACAGAGCTCAGCGTTAAAGTGACCAAATACACAAGTACCTAAGGAAGGAAAGGAAGATTGTGAAGCCTCTGGGTTCTTTTGAAAGACTCCCCTAGAAGGACTCACCGTGCAGGCTGCTGGCTTGGAATTGACAAGGTAGCAGGTTCTCGCTTGTGTGGGTGGATAGACAATAGACAGGCAGAGTCAGGAAATTTCAAGTCGGGCCTTGGAATTAATTTATTCTCCCAATCAAAGTCAGCGAGGTTGATGCTCGAAAAGCAACACTTGCCTAAAAACTGGCAGGAGGAGGCAGCGTGCCCCCTCCTGCAGCGACATGGGGGGTTTTAATCCCCCCGCTTACAGCCGCTGCTAACACATTGTCACGAGGTGGCCCACAGGGTAGAACTGCTCAAGTGAAGTGGCTCTAGTGAAGGCTACCTCTCGGGGTAGCCTTGCAGGGATGCTCCCCCCAAAATATAGGGTTGGACACCCCAAAGGCAATCCCACCGGCCTGCTCTGAACCTCCACCGGTGAAGGTGACACCCCCCTCCCCCAGCCCCTGTGAACATCCTGCGTCCTGGGGCTGCTTGAAGCCAAGTCACAGCTGCTCCCTGGATCCAGCAGATGCAAGTCTCTGGCCACTGCCATGTCCTCTGTTAAGAAGCTGGTCTGCCCACTGTCCAGTGCAGGAATGCAGGACACAGGCTGCCATTATGTGGGCAGGGCCTCCCAGCGTGCAGACTCCTTCTACTGTTATGCCGAGGGTGGTGCTGGAAAGCGAGGTAAGAACTGAGACCAGTCCAGTCTCGGGTGCTTTGAGTGTAGAGGATCAGGTTAGAAATCAGAAAACAGGTTGGTGCCACAGTCCTGCCTCCTGTCCAGCAGCGCCCATCAGTGGCAGTCACACTGCAAATTGCAGCCACTCAGGAAGCCTAAAAGTTTGCTGATGCCTAGGCCTCACCCCCAGAGACTCTTTCTGGTATATATCCTGGAAACTGGATTTTTAAAAGCAAATATTTTGTTATCCTTTCTTTCCTTAGGAAAAAAAAGTGTCTCAATTTGACACTTTTATTCTGTAAGAATGCACTGGAAAAATTTTGAATGTTGATACTATTATTTCTATTTTTTAAGCATTTCCTTTTTCCTGAGCAGCATCACTCGTACCAGGGAATCAGGATTTTTAATTCTCATGAGCACTCGGGGTTGAGACCCAAAGTTGGTCCTCAATGACTGAAGATGGAAGCAGCACCCACTGGCCCCCAAGCATCTCACTGATGCTAAAAAGACAGAGAGAGATTAATAAAGCATTCTCCTCCGGTGGTTTACAACCTCACAGGAGATTGGTCAGGGCAGCTTTGGGGGAGTAACCTATCCTTTGTAAGGAGGAAGGTGGCACAGTCACGGCTCCTGGGAGGGAGAATTCTGGGCTCATTAGAATTCTGCTAGTTCCATTCTTTGCTGTTATTAGAACACAGATGGACTTAGCCTCATTATTCTGAATCATTAGGCTAGACCACCCCCCTGAAGGCAGAGCCCACAGGAACCAGAGTAAGCACAAGGAAACCGGGACAGGGGCTCTGGGTTCAGCGCCCAGCCCTGCCACCTCTGCTCTCCTGAGGTTTGCCTCACCTGGGGTTCCTGGATTGCAAATTGAAGATTTATCTTACTTCCTTTACAAAGCATTTGTAAGGATTAGACATAGAGCAGCCGGCTAACGACTATAAAGTGGCTCTGCCTATTGTAAATTCAGTACCCAGAAGCTATTTTCTTTAATATCCTTAATTTATGTATTTGGTTTTTATTTTTCTCAGTTTTATTGTGAAATAACATGATTCAATCAGTTCAAGTTTAAAGCATCCAACATGATTTGACTTACATATATTGTAAAATGATTACCATCATAAGTTCAGTTACCTAGCTTCTCCTATAGATACAATAAAATGAAAACAAAAGCAATTTCCTCCTCATGATGAGGGCTCTTAGGATTTACTCCCTTAACAAATTTCCTGTAACCACAGAGCAGTGTCAGCTATAGTCTCCGTGCTGTGCCTTCTGTCCTAAGAACTCATTTGTCTTCTAATCCCTCGATTTATTTTTTAAAAATATACTGAACACAAAAAGAACTCAGTAGCAGATCTGAAAGTCATTTGAGACCAGTGACCTTAAAAATATTTTGCTTTGAGATGATAAAGCATACATTGTATTAAAATGAAGCATGATGTAAAAAATATATAAAATAATAAAAAAAAAATATTTTGCTCAGGGCCTCCCTGGTGGCACAGTGGTTGAGTGCTGGATTGCGAAGCTGCCCGCAGCCTCTGCAGCGCTGGTTCAATCCCCGGCCACTGGCAAGGGTCCCACATGGCGCGCAGACCTCTCCTGCCGCCCGCTGCTCCCCTCAGCAGTGTACTTCATTAGTCTGCCTGTTCTGTTCCCCGCTCTGGCTCTGGTGAATTCTCTCACCCTCCCGCACTTCTGCGTATACCCAGTGCTGGTATAAATAAATAAATAAATAAATCTTTAAAAAAATTTTAAAAATATTAATAAATAAATAAATAAATAATAAAAATATTTTGTTCATATACCCCTAAAAAGAATTTTATAAAAACATGTATACCCCCAAACATGTTTAGATTAAACTCTAACATTTCCATCATGAGACTAGTGTTGTAAATATGGATATTTGAAAAGAAAACTCTTACGTAACTCTTGTGAGTGCGTGCAGCCAAATCTGAACATCACAGCTCTCCAATACCCACCAACACCCATTTAAAACACACAGGAACAAGCTCTTCAGTGTGAGTAGAGAATTTTAATTGTTTCTTCTTTTTTAGGAATTCCTATTTCTATTCTCTTCACTCACCACCCACCCCCCCACATTTTATCCAGATGTAACTTTAAAAATGGATCTGGAATGCTTTTATTGATCATCATATCAAACATTTCTGTAGTAAAAATATGACCATACATTTTTTAATTTCTAATATCCAAAATTTTCTGTGATGAAAAGATTCAAAGCATTTTAAAAATATCTTCTGGTTGAGTTTTTATTACAATTATTATGAGTTCATAATTGATCAAAAGAACATATATAGTGGAAATATCAGTTCCTGTTTATTGCCTATAAAAAAATTAAAGTCCTTAATGAAATAGAGAGTAGGGTTTTTCCCCATCAGTTTACATATCTGTAAATGAATGCTACTGATTACTAGAATGAGACAGTCTGTCAATTATAATATAATATTTTTTGTTTTTATTAACCTAAATGCTAATAAAACTTTTTTTATATTAAAAAAAGACCATGGTAATGGAAAGGGTTTGACCACCACGATCCCTGAATGCAAAAGGATTCATCTTCTAGTGAATCACACACTTAGAATTGTCCCTTTATTTTTCACTGCAGAGTCTTTGCACTCTGGAGCATGGTGCTATGACAGTTGAGATTCAGTTGGGTAAAGGAAAAGGTTACTTGTGAAAGAGAAGGTGTGCATGGAGACCAGATCTTTCCATCACAGGTGTTCCAGGACATGACTGCCCACAGAGAATACAAATGGAAGTAGAGAACCCAGATACTGATTTCCTTTACAAAAAAAAAAGAAGAAAAAGTCATGCTCTCTTATGCCCAAAAGGGCTTTGCATCGCATGTACCCCAATTTTAATATCAGTGTCCTGGAGAACAATCTCTATTAAATGTCTAGGGGTTCTGAAATGACATTTTGCTCTGTTAGTGGCCATTGCTCTTTGGATGATGTAATTTGCTCTTACTTTTATTAATCTCTTGCTTTAGCTCATCTTCCTCAACAGGGAAGGTAAAAATGGTGGTTGATAATGAATCTTCCATCTGGACAGCATTTCACCATGACCATTCCCTAAGCAATTCATTATTTGAAGACCAGAGGCTTTTTGGTTGTATTTCACACTATTTCATTCTAGTCATCAGCTATCTTGCTTTGACCAGTGTGGTGACATGCCCCCAAAGCTTCCAGACTGGCAGTTTCCACCACTCATTTTCCCAATAGTGGCTAAGTGGCCCCTTTATTCAGTGCTGAGTGGCTCCAGTCTCCGTTTCTTTGAAGACTTGTCCTCATTGCTGCTTATATAAGACTCCCTCTGCCTCGTTTTATTTTTAATCAGAAAGAATGGATGTTTAATCCACTTCAGAGTGGATGTTGCTGAGGTCTGAAATTCTTTTCTTTAGTATGTTTATTAGTTAGAGGCTTTGTGGTGGCTAACTTCAGAGAATAGATGCCCTCCTGGCTCATTAATTATTCCTCTGTAGGTAAGACCTGTTCCCTGACTGTTCACTATGGGAAACCCCATTACATAACAGGACATCAGGGTCAGCAAACTTTAGGTCCCCAAGGGTGACTTAGAAGATGTAAAAGGAATATCATTAAGGCCCGAATACTGGTTGGATGATTAGAAATGGATGGAATGTTAAAACCCGCTCCCCCCAACAAACCAAAGGGGAAAATAAAGAGTGTGGGCCCTCTTAGGTTTCTCTGTTTCAATTTCTGAGCTGTCTCTGAGTTGGAAGAGCCGGAACCCCTCATCCACCCAGAAATCTTTCTTCCAGATTTAACTGGAAAGTACCTCTGCAGCCCCCCTCACAGATTCCTTCCTTGGTCTTGGTTAGGGAAGAATTGCTGAGGTAAAGTATTTCAATATTTCCAAGGACCAAAATTATTTTTTTCTCAGAGCTGTAGCTGATCTTCTGTTAGCTCTAATGATTTTCTATGTATCAGCATTAATGCCATATCTAATACATGCTAGCCATAATGTACCCCGAAGCTCATAACTATACAACCAAGAAAAAAGGGGAGAGCTAGATTTCCTGGAGAAATTAGACTTTGATCTCGGATAATCCTGGCTTCTCTATCTCTCCCAGCCCCTACCCAAATTTGGTCACCTTGGCTGTGTTTTGATGACGTTTTATAAAAACCATCAATGGCTGCTAATGACCTCTATAATCGGTTAGGTGGTGATGGATGAGAGCCTGGCTTTCTTACTTTCTGTATGCGTCAGAGAATCCAAGCCAAAGGATGTTTATGTGACTCTCATGGGTTTTCACAAGAATTCACCCTTTTTATGTAGCACCATCTAATGATTCAATTGATGAGTTACTTATTCATTAAATATTTATTGAGCACGCATTCTCTGGCAAGTATTATGCTGAAGGCAGGGACAAGGGGAAATTTGGTGCAGGGAGGCAGCAGGGAGGTAAAGGTAGGAATGTAAAAAATAGTGTTCCTTTGAGTTCAGAAGACAAAACATGTAAGCAATTTATGGATGCTTCTATTAGATAAAGTAATGGACATAAGTCTGCAAATGGAACCAGATTCTGGCAATTAGCACCTTCTATGCTTTCCAAAGCTCCCATTGCCTTTTTTTTTTTTAAAGAATATTTATGCATACAAGAACTGGGGTACAGGCCAGAGGTGCAGGGGATGAGAGGATTCACCAGAGACAAAGTGGGGAGCAGAACAGGCAGACTGACTGAAATACACTGCTGAGGGGAGCAGCGGGCGAGTCAGGAGAGGTCTGCAGCGCCGTGTGGGTAGCTCCCTGGCCGTGGATCAAACTCGTGCTGCAGTGACTGCTGATAGCTTCATAGGTTGCGTCTTAACCCCTTGCGCCACCAGGGAGGCCCCTCCCATTGCTTTTTAAAATCCCCTTGGACTCAAGTTTGGATTCAATCCGACACTAACAAGCAGCGTGGTCTTAGACAAATTGCTTTACCTCCCAAGGCATTGCTCTATCTGTAAAATGGGAATAATTGTCTCTCCCTATAGAGATTTAAAGAGATAATATATATGAAAAATCCCAACACAGTCATAGGAGTTACTTGATTCATGATCACTTTTCAAGGGAAAGAGAAGATCAGAGTAGGGGCATTTTATACCTTGGTATCAAATCCAGCAAAAAAAAAAAAAAAAAATGAAGGGAAGAAGTTACAGACTGATGTCTGTGATGAGTTTGGGGGTGATGTCTTGATTTTCATTATTCGTGCTATTGCGATCCCGTTACCCCAGATAATCAAGAGGCATGAGTCAGCGTTTGGCATAGCAACGTGTCCTAGCAAAGTAATGCAGGTTCAGGTTTTTCTTTCTCATTAGATGAGCACATGAAGCAGCATTTTTTTTTCATTTTTATTTCAGTGACAAAATGTTCCCAGCCTTTGGGTTCGGTGCCAGGATACCCCCAGAGTACACGGTGAGTGAGTAGAAATGGGGTCATCTTTCACTTGGCTGTAGCCCCAGGGTGACTTGGGGTTCCTTCCCAGGAGTCTCTCTCTTTGGGTTCTTGATGTAAGGGCCTACTTATATCAAGGATGCAAAGAGTCAGAAATGGTCTTCAGAACCAGTGAGATTGTACTCCTCAGAGCCTGTCTTTGATGGACCCCAACCCCTTGGTATTCTGGAATGCCCGTGAAGGGGCCTGTTACTGTCATGGATGCAGATACGGTCAGAGACTGAGCAGGCACCCAGGAAGTTCATCCCCAGTAACTCACAGTCTGTCTGTTCAGGTCTCCCCCAGAGAAGATCCTCTGGGTGATGCCAGCTGTGCCGTCCATAGCAATGAGGTCTGCAGACTCCCCCATCTGAGTCTCTGCACACCAGTCTTGGGTGGGAGACACAGAGAACCATTCTAGCTTAGAGAACTGGGGAGCTAAAAGACTGCTACAGAGATATTGGAATCCTGTTTGATTTTGATACTGCCTTCTTGTGCCACAAAGAAAGGGTATTCTTTGAGAGACATGAGCTTCTGTGGAGCCGAGGCCCTCCCCAGGGGTATACCAGATGCGCCTATGGGACAGTCTCACAAGGAACTCAGCTCCCCCAGGTGGGAGGGCCTTGGAGGGCCCTCTGAGGTCCAAGCTTAGTTGGAGCAATTCTGCCCAATCATCGATTTCTCGTTGGCCTGTTGTGTCTGCCTACAGGGCACAGACAGATGCTGGCAGTGCCCTCCCCAGAGATGTCAAGCCAGGGGCCTCCCCTCCTGTGCCCGTGCAGCAAGAGGGAGTCCATCCCCTCATTACTGTGGGGAAGAGCAGTGATGGGATGAAATGTGTCTTCCTGACCTGTCCTTCTTGTTTTCCTTGTATTCCACACTGACCTCTCTCCTGGGCATGGCTATGGAGTTCTAGAAGCATTTGTTGGAAATAGGGCAGATGCGGAGGAAGCGTAGCAGACAGCAGCTCTCACCTAATGATCTGTAGACACCGTTAAAGCCACAAACATCTTCTGTTGGACATATTTTTTTATGTCCTAAGCAATTTCATATTAAGTGAAAGAAGCCAGATTTCTGGCTTCTCTGGAGAAACTGAAAGCCCTGGCAACACTAAGATTAAAGATTACATATAAGAATTAGCCAGAGCTGAGAAATGCATACCCTGGGGGGGTTGGGGTCCTCTGTTCCAGAAGGAGGACAGGGCTTCTTGCGGCTGGGTTACACTTCAGTCACCACCAGTCCAGCTGGTCATGCATGAGCATCCCCCACCACATCCCAGCAGGTAGCCAACCATCCAGTCTCAGCGTGGCCCAACAGGGCTGATGCGAGAGTGTCCATGCCCCATACTCCTGGCCTTCCTCTTCTCATCCATGACAACTGCCTGGTCCCTTTCTGCAGACACTGTTCCCTAAACTCCTCCTGCCTACCTCTGCCTTGACCCCACTCTGCCTGTCAGCTAACTCAATCTCTGCTGCCCTTCCAGCCCTCCCTCACTTATCTTCATATGTGCTCCCCAAAGCCTTTCCAACACCCCCTTTTTCCGGGCCCAATTTTCCCTGTGTGCCAGAGAGGCACAGATGGTACAGCAGCACAGGCATCCCTGGGGATTTTGCACGGTCGCCACCACTCACTTGCCTGGGATAAAATCTGAGTTTACCTTGAGCAGAGATCTAAGCACCTCTTAGTCTACACTCTCCAGGAACAGACCTTGACACCACAATTTGGATTCAGGTAGTTTGTTTGTGAGTTGGAGCAAGCTCAGCAGGTGGGTTGGTGGGAGGAAGGCAGCACAGGGTAACTAACAAGTCAGTTACCACCACGGTAGCCAAAGCTTAATCCTGCTGTGGAACCCTGGGAGACAACATAGAAAACACCTGGGTCCCAAGAACAAGAGACCTGGGGTGTCGATCTACCATCTCCTGTCAACCCCCAATTCAGGTGACTCCCAGGGGCATTAATGCCCCAACTCTTTCAGCCTATGTTTTGGGCAGGCAAAGCAGGCTCTCGAGGCTGGACAGAAACTGAAGGCCAATAAAGCAGAGAAGGTGGTGGGTAGTGGGTGGTGGACAGTCAGTTGGCTCACCTGGAAGTCTTAAAGGCAAAGAAATATGACCCAGGCACAGCACTCTGGCCTCCCAATAAGAAAAGAGAATCTTTTTAAGCATAAAGTCCTATTTTCTAGTCCCCAAGAGAACCAGGGCCAGAAATAGCCTTTGAAATAAAAGTCTCTGGAAAATTCCAAATAAGCCAATGAAAATCTTTGGATGCCCAAATATCCCTCTTGCTTCCTCAGGTTTAAAAAGGTCTGGTAGGACCTTATCCATAGGACCTACCAGAGAGAGAAATTTGGAAGATTGCAAGTTTTTTTTTAAAGGAAGATGACCATGTTTATTAATTTATTACTTTGCCAAAAGTAGAGAACAGTCCATTTTACCTGTGTACACTGGAAAGCCCCCTGCCCTGTCACTCAGCATATCATACTAGCATCACTCTAAGTGTCAGCCACTTTGCATGGAGCCTTTATAGTCCTTAGCACACTGAGCAGACAACTTGGAGTTGCCTTTTTCTTTTCTTTTTTTTTTTTTAAATCACTGGGTCCAAATAGAACTTAGCCAAATCTAAGCCTCCAAACTGGCCAGTTCTGGCTGGAAGCTATTTGGAGTTAACATTTTTCTGAAGTCTTTTCTTAGATTTTTTTTTTATATGCCTTATTCTCCCTCCTGCCAGCATTTATCTGATTCTAGAAAATCTGCCTGTCACCTCAACTCCACAGGGAGCTTAGAATTCACCCTCCATCTCAGATTGATTGTGTAAAGGCTTAAAATGGTTCCTGCTGCTTTACACATAATGAATGTAATGGGCATTTGTTTGCAAACTCTAAACCCCAGCGCCTCCTTACTGGATTAAAGTTCTAATTCTCCTTTCTTCCGTTTGAAAATTTTAATTGGCGTCTAGGTCTCTCATGACTTCGCAATCAACTTTAATGAAGACAACCCAGAATGTGCAGGTAAATCACCACAGCGAGAAAGCCAGCAATTCAAGGCCCTTTGTACCTTCCCATCTTAACTTCTCTCCTCTGAGACCAGAGCACAGTCACAGCAGAGAAGTAGGCTTTCTGGGTCTAAGCAAACCAGGCTCCAAAGGCAAGACTGAGCCACAATACAGCAGAACAACAAGATCTGGAAAAGAGAGGACACAGAGGTGGTCCTGAGCTCCCAGCAAGAGTGCTGATCTGGATTCTGGATTCCTCTGGCTGGATACCTGGGGGGAGTTTGTCCTGATGGGCAGGAATCAGATAGCATTCTTTCTGCTTTGCAAATTGTCATTTATTTTTCACCACTTTCTCAGTGAAGGTCTAGGGACAGGGAGAGATATGGGGACTAAGTGATGCTTCCAGTGTGTTAGCAGAGGTGGGGCTGGACTCAGTGACTTCAAGAAAGCAGCTTCATGCTTTGTGCCAGGACAACCTTCTCAAAGGTTTTGTGTTCTGTTGTCTCCAGCTAGAAGTTCCCCAACACAGTTCCACAGAAGGATGATGGTGAAGCAGTGATGCCAACTCTGATGATAAGTTTGATTCTAGAATTTTTCCTGCTTTCTAAATAGCAAATAGAGCTGTGGACATTTGTTGCTGTGAAGCTTTAGATGTCTCCATAGTGAGGTAGATAGAAATGCCCTGTCTCGCTTCCTTCTTGTCAAGGTTAATTCACACTCAGTGGGGGTGTGCCAAGCATCCACCAATTTCTTTCACAAACACGGCACTTTCCTATAACCATAATCACTGGTCATAACCTGAGACCCAGTCTCTGTTCTGCCACTTTTTCCTCTCGTGATCCCTCACCCCAATTCCACTGTGTTTTAGATTTCCCTCATACCCAGCCATCCCCACTCTTAAATGATAATAATGGTTTTCCACCCAAACAGAAAGAAACACACACCCTATTGTCCACCTGTTCCACGTTCTCAGACTTCATCTGCCTGAAACTTCAGAAAGGAAAATCAACCTTGTTGGACAAGAGTTCAAGAACCATAAGAACTAAGGAAATTCTGCTGAGCATCCCTTAACCTCAGGACCAGGCAGCTTATGAATTTGGTGTCTGTCCCTAGAAAAGCCAGCTGTGGGGCAGGACAAAGGGGAGCCGAATTTTCACTGAGGTGGGAAGCGTGTTTAAGGGCAGAATGGAACAGAACTGGTCCCTCCAAATACCCAAGAACTGCTTGTGGGGAACAAGCTCAGGAAGTGTGAGTGTGTCCCTCTGGCCAAAAACAGGACCAGTGTGCTGTTTCAGGGTGGAAAGGGACGAGCTGACACAGAGGAAGGCACGAGGTAACACAGGTATAGACGCTGGCGGAGCTGCTGAAAAAGGCCTTAGGAACCAATTGTCACTGTGGGCCATGATTACGACTTGACCCAGGCAGGCAAAAGCCAGGAGGTGCTGGGAGAAGCCCCACAATCAGGGTGTTTATGACTTCCTTGGCTCACGTGGCTTCAGGACAGAAGTCCCCCTTTTAATGAGGGGTGACCATGATGATAAGACTCGCTCATCTGGACACTACAATCTCCTGCGGGTGAGGGTGGCAGATGCGTGCTATGCTCGGTGTCACATCCAGACCAGCCTCAAGCTACCTAAGGGAAGGAGTCACTGGTCCTGCCCCCAGGGGCCTCCCCTCTGGGGCTATGGCCTTGAGCATCGGGACTCTTGACAGTGGCAGGTAGTATACACTCGAGTCCAGGAACAAAGTGGTGTGAAAGCAGGAGGAGTGTGAAACTGACCTGCCCGGTGGCTGAGGACAGACCCCTTTGGCCCCGTGAGCCCTGGCCTGGATCCTGAGTCCAGCACTCACTGCTGTCTGACCTGGGGCTCATCTTCTCATCTCTCTATGCCTCTGTCTCTTCACCTGGAAAATGGTTGTAACATCTATTTCATTATGTTAGGAGGATGAAATGAAATTGCAAGCATAAAGTAAGACCCTGGGGCAAACAGCCCTATTATATAATGTAAGGGTGATCGTGAGATGTTTCTGGAAATGACTGCTTTTGCTTGAGCCTTTAAATCTAATAGTTTCAGCAGGGGCGTAGGAAACCACCCTAGCAACGTGGTTTATCTCAAGAACATACACGTGGTATTTTTATTTTCATGGAGGTAATGGTTTTCAACGCTATCGTACAGGATTCAGAGATATAGGATCCCACCTCAGAAGAACACACCATAGTGTCGATGAGGACTATTTGGGTGATGGCCTGCCTTATTTGTATGCGTTTGGTGACAAATATATTTGAGGGACTTTTGCACGACTGATCTTTGCCCCTTTCGCCCTAGGAATTCAAGGAGTTGTGGAAGCCTATCAGAGCTGCCTTCCTAAGCTCCAGCTCTACGGCCCCACCAACATTGCCCCCATTATCCAGAAAGTGGCCAAGTCAGCATCAGAGGAGACCAACACCAAGGAGGCCTCGGTAAGGAGAGGGGTGGCCCCTGACCTGGATACGGATCACGGGGCGCACACCCCACTGTGGTATTGCTACCTGTGTAAGTGTAGACAAGTGACTTAACTTTTCCAACTCCCAGACTCATCTGAAAAATGGGAATTATCATGCCCATCTCTGCTGGGTTATTGTGAAATGTCCGCCACATTGAGTGGGTACTGGAGACATTCAACAAGGAAAGCTACTATACTCACTGGGATACAGGTTAGATCCATCGTATGTTCCTGGAAAGAAAAAAAAAACTGTCCAAATATAAGATTGCTTTTCTGTGTACCCATACCACAGATGGAAGCAAAGGAGAACTCTGCTCCCTAGTGGTCAAGCGCAGCAACACACAACACCACTGCCAGGATTTGTTTCACATTCTATTGGTGGTTTTCTCAAGAACAATGATAACTGTGGCCATAAAACCAGAGTTTGATTTTTTCCCCTAATATTTCACAGTTAAGTAGATGACCACAATAACGTGTGTTTTATCATTTTTATAGATATCAATACTTCTTTTTTTAGATTTTTTTTTCAGATTCAGTAGAATATCATTGATGTCCGAAATTTTCTCTATATTTTTATTCTTAATCCCAAGATACCACACTTGCATAAAGAAAACACATACTACTCCCTCATCTTCCTTCCCCACCTCATCTAAGCAGCTTGCCCTTGTCCATGTTCAGGTCTTCCCTCAGCTAGGGTGCATAGTGGCATGATGCCAGCCTCTTGCATGCTGGACAACATCCCCTCCTGATTACCTGAGGGCGTACCCAGCAGCTGCACCCTCTCTTTCTATATCACCTCTGCTTCCCCTTCCCACTGAAGGTTCATCCCCACTAGATAAAAAAAGGCGCTATCCTATCTCCTGTTTAAGTTAAAATCTCTCCCTTGACAACAATTTACCCTTTTAACTACTGTCCCTTAATTGACTCTCCTTTAGAGCAAAATTCAAAAATTCAAATGAGTTGCCTATACCTACTGCCTGCATCTCTCCTCCCACTGGTTCCTCCACCCACACCAGTGACTTTCCTCCCCAACCTTCCTCTGAAAATTACATTTGTCCCAGTCAGTACCACCTGCCTCTTGCCAAAACCACAGACCTCAGGCCAAATTTCAATGCTTTCACAGATGCAAGTTAAGGAATAAGGGTTGGACAAGATCGGTATTTCATTTTAGCATTTAACATTTTTGTATCACCAGAACTTCTGATTCAGAGTTCTCGAATGAAACCTTGTTCAGAAACTGAAAATATAAAACAGATTTTAGAAAACCAACTGTTCCTACTAAGTCTTGGCTAAGGGATGGGGTGCAAAGTTATCTGTTTCTTTTACCCTCTTTCTCCCCAAGAGCTTCCTGGAGTTCATTTTGAAAACTGAATAATCTTAGCTCCTCAGGGATAAGGATGCACAGGCGTAGCAGAGATCAGGGCTGATATGGCTCTGGATTCAGAGCGGATATAAGTCACGGTGAGCTTCGTGGCATCACTCATTCCCCAAGGAACCTCCCTGGAAGATTAAGTCAGAAAGCAGTGCAGGAAGCCTCTCAGCTCAAAATCCCTAAATAAAGTCCCCCAGGGGCCAGGAACACTGGTGCTTTTCACCTTTTCACCTATTCTTTGAAGTCGGTGGTCCAGGACCCCAACTGTCACTGCTTATTCAGGGTCCTCACCTTTGGGGTAGGCTGTGCCAGGGACTCTGTGACTATGGGGTTTTCTCCTCAATTTTGTGGAATTCTTCTAGGAAGGAAAAAAATGCTCTTCTTTTCTAACAAAACCTCAGGTACATTGGAAGAGTGTAATATTTCATCGTGAGTGTTTCCTCAGCCTGACTTTGGACTGTTACTGCTAGCGTTATTGGAAATTTCCATCAGAGATTTGACCCGACAATCTGAAACCTATTACCTTTAGCTAGATGAACCCTGAAAGGATCAGATTCTAAAACCCTGACAATCTCTCTCAGACCAGAGATTCTTAGCTCTTTTTGTTCCATGGACCTCATTAGCACCTGGTAAAGTTCATAGACTTCTCAGTGTTTTTAAATGCACAGCATAAAAATATATTGTAAAATAGACCGGTTATATTGAAATGCTATTAGCAAAATATGTTAACATGTAATAGAGGAGCATCAGAGACACAGTAATAAAGTGCTTCTTCTATTAACATTAAATTATGAGACCCAGTAGCTAATCTGAAAATTATGTAATTTCTAGTAGTGTTGAGTACAAATGCTATATTGAGATATTTGCAGCAATCACATAACAAGGAAATTTCTTTGATTTCGATTGGTGACTAAGTCACGAGAACAGCTAAAACTAATTTAATTTTTTACATATATTTATAATTGGAAAGATGATAAATCTCAGTTAGAGGTTAATGAAAAGACATAAGGAATTTACCCCAAGTTCGTAACTGGCTTAAAGTCTTCCAGCAGCCCATAGGCCCACATTGAGACTCTTTGCTCTCGATCAGAATGTAACGCGAGTCCTTTGTGCAATTGAAAACTCTCTAGTAGCCACATTTTAAAAAGTGAAATGAAAGGAAAAAGTTAACTGTATGAATATATTTTATTTAACCAAGATAACCAGTCTTCTCATCTTAACCTGTACTCCGTAGAAAATAATTCTTGATGACACATTTCACTTTCTGTACTGAATCTTCAAGATCTGGTGTTTATTTTTTATACTCAGATCTTCCTCATTTGGATGCAAGCTTATCACAAATGCTTGGTCTCTGTATATGTATTTACATATTGAGAGTTGAAAAAAGTAGATCCACAGATGTGACTTGTTGCAAGCATTTACAAGGTTTCCAATGACTGGATCCAGTATCCATTTTTAAAATTTAAATTAAAATGAAATTAAATTTAAAAGTACATTGCTCCAGCCACATTTCAAGGGCTCAAAATTCCATGGAGTCAGCAGCTTTAGACTCTTAAAAAAAAAATCTCCAAGCTAAGAGCACCAAGCTAATGATCTCCTCCATGCCAGTTGAGCCATGAAGAGGCTGAGATCAGAGCAGGGAAGGCTTTCCCTGGATCTCAGGATGAGGGCTGGTGACCAGTGCTCCCAGCCTTCCCGCTGCCCTTCCACACTGTACTTTGTGGCCATTGCTAGTGTGGTTAAAAAGCACCCACAATTACTGTGCTTTTAAGCCCCTCCACGCCAACCATAAAGCCCTTAGAACATTCTGCATTCTAGACTCAAAAAAAGTCTACCCTCCCCATTGCTGTGGCCAGTGTGCCCAGCAGCACCCCATGCGTAACTGGTATCGACCTTGTCTCCCCACCTCTGCATCCCCTTGGTCACCTGTGTCTGGGCAACGGCAGCAATACTTTATCCTGCTGATCCTGACCGACGGCGTCATCACAGACATGGCAGACACCCGGGAGGCCATCGTGCACGCCTCCCACCTCCCCATGTCGGTCATCATCGTGGGCGTGGGCAACGCAGACTTCAGCGACATGCAGATGCTGGATGGTGACGACGGGATCCTGCGGTCACCCAAGGGAGAGCCGGTCCTGCGAGACATCGTGCAGTTCGTACCCTTCAGGAACTTCAAACATGTACGCATGCCCCGGGGCTTCCCGTGGGAGGGTGGCCCCCCGAGCTCACCCTCACGCAAGCTCACCCCCACATGCTTCTGCAGCAGTCACACAGAGCTGGCCAGTGTGCGGGAAGCAGAGCTCCACTGTTGGAGAAAGAAGTGTGACCTGAGCTAGGGAAAAGGCGCCTGTCCCCTAGGCAGCCAGCAGCGGGCTGGCACTTGCCCTGATCCAGGTGACTTAGGAGCCCTGTGCCACTGGGGCTGCCATATGCAGTGGGGCAGGCTGCCCCTCCCCAAGGGTGCCCCACCAGAGTAGCAAATGGAAGCCAAAGTCAGCCTGGGTTCTCCTTGTTAAGCCATGTGCCCTGGTCCTGCCTGTGTTTGATTTGGCAAAGTATATTTTCAAATTGACAGGAACCTAGATGCTCGATGGATATCTAAGAAGTAGCACCAATGATTTCTCTAGTTCAATAATTAAAGACCCAGAACAATGACCAAGCTACTTCAAAGGCAATAGGAAACAGCTGATTAAGGTCAGTGGGGAAATACTGGAGTTTCCTAAGGCAGATTCAAAGCTAATTAATGGCCAAAAGCAAGAAACAAGCAAACAAACAAAAACCTAGACATAATCTTTGGATTACTTTCCCTGCGGAACAGAAACCTGACCAGTTTTCAACAGTCTAGCATCTAGATTTGCATCTTTGGCTCTAATCAATAATAAATAGTCAAGTAATGTTTCATTCCCTCAATGGCCCTAAATCCATCCCACTAGACATAGATGTCAAAAAAATATTCAGGGACAGTTTCTGGTAATTTCCAATTTGGGGATAATTAACTCCACCAAAGAAGAGGAGCCTTTAAAATTTCCACAAAGCTCTGCACCTATGGGGCTGAAATTGTCCAGGGGGTGCCCTTCTCCTACAAAGAAACCTCCTTCAGCTGTGTGGGAGTCCCTGGGGTAAGGGCTCACTTGAGGAAGGGACCTCCCAGCCCCCCAGCATTGCTTCTGGACAGCAGGAGTGGAGTGAAGAGAAGGGAAGCAGCCTCCTGTACCAGGAGGCATGTTTTGGGCAGCCATTGTGTTCACGAGTGAACTGCTTCCTCATGTGACACCCATGGTGCAGAGGAGTAAGCATTCTTGCAGATTTTGTGGTTCTGCCCCATTTTATCAGCCAGGAAGAACCACATCAGTGACCACCACTCAGAACTTACTTGAGTGAAGAAGGTCAAAGAGCTCACTCCTTAGGAGAGTCATAAACTCCCCCAAATATACACACATACACCCACATGCACATATACCACCCACACACACCCCACACATATACCATCCTTACACACACTCCACCACACCCACATCTGTGTGCTAATGAAATGCCACTGAGCCCTGCACGGTTTGGCCAGTACCAGGCCTCCTCCTCTTCCTTAAACGCTCGAGGAGTGCCTGCTATGTGCAAGGCCTGTGCTTGGCACTGGATCATAGTAAGAGAGCAAGCCCAGGGTCCAGGCCCCAAGGAATTTCCTAGAAAATTGCATGGTTGGGAGAAAGGTGCCAGTAGAAAAGTCCCATACTAAGCAACCTAGGGGTGGCTAAAAAGAGCTAGAATATTAACCCCACATGCCAGGTGTAAGGGCAGGACTGGACACAGTGCAGGTTTTCTGATCCCATGCAGACCGGGTAAAGGAGGAGTCAGAGTCCTCAGTAGTTTTGCAGGTTTTTTATTTGGGGTTCACCAGGCATATGGCAGGCAGGGGTGCAGGCTGGGGGGCTGGGAGGCTGGCAGGCCTCCCAGACCCCAGCAAGTCTTCACTCTATCTGGGCTCTCTAGCATTCGTTCTGCTGCTTCTCGGCTTCGGCTTCGGCTTCTACTGCTGCTGCTGCTGCTGGCGTCCCCCCCGTGACGCCGCCCTTAAAAGCACAGTCTTAGCTCAGCTGAATCCCATCTACCTATGCCCACACCCTATTCCAGGTGCCCGCCATCAGGCATGCATTCAGGACAAGGATCCATCATCTATCCTGATGGCGGAAGGGCAGAAAAGCCTGATATTTTCTTTACCCTACACCAGGGCAGAGAGAGCAGCCCAAGCAGAGCCGGGCACTGGAGGGAGTCTGGGCAGGGGCTGTGAGCAGGTTGTCGAGAGACACTGGAGACGAGGGCAGAGCCTCATCAGGCCAGAGCAGTGGGACACAGCTTGGAGTCTCTCTCCCGGACTCCAGCTAGTTGGGGGTGGGAGACCAAAGCACAACATCAGGAGCTGGGCCTCCCTGGTGGCACAGGTAGTGAGTCTCAGCACTATCAAGCTATCGGCAGCCACTGCAGCACGAGTTCGATTCCCGGCCAGGGAGCTACCCACATGGCACAGCAGACCTCTCCTGTCTCGCCCACTGCTCCCCTCAGCAGTGTATTTCAGTAGATCTGCCTCCACCTGTTCTGCTCCCCACTCTGTCTCTGTGAATCTTCTCGCCCCCCGCCACGCATCTCTGGCCTGTATACCCCAGCTCTTGTATGCATAAATATATAAAATAAATCTTAAAAAAAAAAAGAACATCAGGAGCAATTCATCCTCCTTATCTTTGCGGATTTCAAATTAGATTTAAGGACAATTTCATTATCCAAACTAATCTACTGTAAATTCAATAAACCATAAATAAAACGGAAGGTAGGAGCTGGTACCTTTCATGTAAGCCATGAGGCCTCTTTTTTCTGTTCTGCATGATGACTCAGCGCTTTGAAGCAGACAGGGCTGTGAGCTGTGTGGCTCTGGGAAAGTTACCTAAACTCTCTGTGCCACGGAGTTTCAGCTGTACAGAGAGGCCAACAATAGGTAAATTGGAAGATTAGAGGTGGTGCTGGTATTAAGCTTAGTGTAGTGCCTGCCTGTGTTGCCAGCAGCTTTCATGCTTTTGTCTTGTTCCCAACCTACCCGCCCCTCACCAGCCCTGCTCCTGCTCCAGAATCACTAGCGTGAATATGCAGAGTGGGAGAATCGTGTAGGAACCATGCTGTCTAGGACAGTAGCAAATAGCTACATTGGCTATTTAAGCTTCACAGTTTTAAAATTAAATGAAATTTTAAAATCCAGTGCTTCAGTCACACTAGCCATATGTCAGAGGCTCACTGGTCGTGTGGGGCTGGTCACACAGAAGTATCTGGAATTGAATGCAAATCAGAAACCAAACTACGGGATAGTCCTTTCTCTCCTCCAGTGTTCACCCATCTTCAACTGTGAGTAGTTTTATTTTTTAAGACAAGCATGAAGTAGTACAATTATAAGAGTAAAGCTCATTTTCCAATAATCTGACATTCTTGCTTGAAATTGCCCCTCAACAAAGAATGAATGAATGAATGAATGAATGAATGAATGAATGAATGAAACCAGCTGCTCAGAACAGGACTCAAGTCTTGGAGGCTGAGTCTAGATCAACCCTCTTAGCCAGGCATGAGAGTCACGGCAATTTCTTCTTCCCTGCAGGCATCTCCAGCTGCCCTGGCAAAGAGTGTGTTGGCAGAAGTCCCAAACCAAGTCGTGGACTATTACAATGGCAAAGGGATTAAGCCAAAATGTTCATCAGAAATGTATGAGTCTTCCAGGACACTAGCTCCATGACCTCCACACACTTTTACAGAGTTCTGAAGTACTAATCCTGCTAATATTTAATACTTCTATTGCTCCTGTACTTAAAACACACACACACACATTTAAAGATAGCACGTTTTGGTGATTTTTAACTAATTGACAATTTTTTTTGCATGTGTAGCCCTGAGGCCTGGATCTGTTAAGCCTTGTATTGTTAAAGACTTTTTACAAAGAAACACAAATAATTATAACCTACTCTTTACATTACAGCATGTCGCCTTGAAATAAAATGGTATCTGTATCTGTTTTTATACAGGTTTGTTGAAATTTTGCTAAATTTCTTATTATCTTTACACTGTAAAGCATTTTGAAACATTTACTGAATGTTGATAGCCAAAATACATTTGGTTTGATCTGCTGTAGGATGAGAGACTTTTCAAAATGGCAGATGCATGGACTGTATTTTGCATGTTTAAAATAAAATTAAAAATCCCACATTGTTTTTGCAATTGTTATCTATAATTCCTCCCTGCTGAGAATGGTGTCTCCACTGAAGAGGTTTTCCCAATTAGGTGGTCTTCTGGAAGTGGGTCTAGGGCACCTGGCCCAATACCTCTCAGACTTTGCTGTACACCCAAGTCACCTGAGGGTCTTATTAGGATTCAGACTGTGATGCAATAGGTCTGCATGGGCCCAAGATTCTGCATCTCTAACAAGGTCCCAGGTGATGCCAGTGTAATCTTCAGATGGCATGAAAAGTAACAAGGCTCCAAACCTTAGGGCGTAATGGTTGAGACCTTCCAAAGCAGGGCAGCGACTAGTCTGCTTGAGAACGGCACCTCTTCCCACAGTAGCACAAAGGTCCTGCCTGTCTCAGAGGTAGGAGTAGAAAGTAATGAGACTGATTCCAGAAGCTGCATACCCCAAATCAGTCTCACTGCTTTATATTCTCACCTCTTTTTTAAACAGACCAGGGAGCCTCCTACTGGCTGGCCTCTGCCCCCTAAAAAGCAGCACCCCACTCCACAGCATGAGTGGTTCCATTCTTTACGTCCACCCCCAGCAGTGCTCAAAGAGTCTTTGGTGGAACCACAGCGATGGACGTTGCCATGGACCGGCAGTGCGGCTCCCCCACACCTCTGCTCCAGCAGGTGATCTTAAAGCATTGTGTAGGGCTTCTTTGCACCTCTTTTATCACTCCTGAGAGCAAGCTGTCAGCAGAAATGCCTGGGTTTACTGTTTTGAATAGAGGTATTTTGTTTTGATATAAACTAGCCAGTCTTGAACCAAAAGAATGAATGTTCTACTTGTATAATCTTCGCGTAGAGAAACAACCAAGTGTTCCGTAGGCATAAAGGCCCAAGATAGAACTTATTTTTGGTCACAGAGATGGCAAAGCAAATCACAAGGCAACACAGATTTGTCTGTTGTTTATTTGTCGAGGGGATAAGTGTTAACTAGCAAATCAAATGCCTCCTATGATTTCTTTTCCAGTGTTATGATTATAGAGCCTAATCTTGCAAATACATGTCAGACAAATGCACAACATTTTGGGAATGATGGCAAAAATGTATGACTGAAAAAAAAAACACCAATATTTAAGCTGTATTGTTTTCTGAATAAATTGGGTACTTACGGAATTTTTTCTAAGAGTTATAGTCTTGTTTCTCTTTCCAGTTTCCAGAACAGTGATTTATTTCCCTGGCCTCAGATTAGGAATCGCTCTTTCACAGTGCCACAGAAATATGTGGGCTGATGTTTTTAACAAACAGAGAATTAATATATGTAAGCCCTGTCCTACAGGAAAATCTGATGGTTGTCAAGGAGGATGTGAACTTTTATATCTATATGCCTGGAACATAGTGAGTACTCAATAGATGCTTAATAAATGCAGAGATGATTAATCCAATGAATGAGTGCATGAATGGATGAATGAATGAACTTGTTCACACGATTCATCTATTTCCAATCCATTGTAGATTAACATTGTGAATTAAGTGTCTGACTGTCAATCAAAATGATGCACCATGTCATTCTGAAGTATGTTTAGGGTCCATTCATGTCAGGATCCTGGGGTTGACAAGGACAGAGCCCAGTTGGCCTTAGCAGAACCTTAAAGTAGTTTACTGCCCTGTTTAACCAGACTCAAATGCAGCTCAAAAGAATAATAATAATAATAGCTAACAATCACTGAGGGCTTGTTGTGTGCCAGACGTGGTTCTAAATACTTGGTAGTTACTATCTCATTTATTTTTCCCAACAGACCCGTAAGATGGTATTATTAGCCTGCTTTCAGAAAACCAAGACACAGAGAGGTTAGGAACCCAAAGTTTACGCTATCAAAAGCCATAGTCAGGTTTGAACACAGACACCCCCACCTAGCCTCAACTTTCCATATTAGGTCACAGGTTAGCAGGAGATTTGAGAACAAGAGCCTAAAAACATGACCTCTTCCTCCATTTCAGAAATGCCTCATCTGCTGGCCTCAGCTTCATGTTCCAGGTTCCTGGCCTTTGTTATGTACAGCATCCCCCTGGGGGAGATGAAGATTCTCAGGATACAACCAAGTCTTCCCAACTTCCTGCCATCAAGGAGACCATGTAGGTCAGACATTGCCAATACAGACAGCTGCCAGCAGCTGAGCGAGCCGGGAGGAAGACTGAGGAGGAGCAGGTCTCAATGGAGGGAGCTAAGGGGTAACATGTGGTGAGGGTGGAGCAAAGCTGGGAGGCATGTGCCCAGAAGAGGCAGCTGCTGCCCAGCTCCAGGGCCCACACACGAATGTGGAGTCAAGGTCGCCTGTCCATCCAGTTTTTCAAGAGAACCCAAAAATCTGGTATTTCACATAAAATCTGCCAATTTATAAGTAGAGAAATGTCACTCAAAATCCAACTATTGGTTTTTTGTTTTTTTTAATTTAAATTTTATTTTTATATTCCCCATACAAATGCAACCCCCTTATTTTGACCCCAACCCTCCTTTCCCTGCCCCCCACCCCCCCATAGAGTGTCTCTGGTTCATAGTTGTTTGTTGATTTTGATATTTTCTTTCTTATAGTTATTCTTTTTCCTGGTCCCTTATTTAAGTTTTCTAGATTCCTGCTATGAGTGAGACCATCCAGTATTTTTCTTTTTCTTTCTGGCTTATTTCGCTGAGCATGATCCCTTCCAGCGCCATCCATGTTGCTGCAAATTGCATGTGTTTATCTTTTTTGAATGCTGAGTAATATTCCATGGTGTATATGTACCACATCTTCTTGATCCAGTCATCTATTTTTGGGCATTTGGGTTATTTCCAAAGCTTAGCTATTGTAAATAGTGCTGCTATAAACTATTGTTTTAAACACTGCTAGAGCCAAATTGTATGTGTCCAATGAAAAATACTTCTGGGCTCAAGTTGGCTTTGCGGTGCCAATTAGCGCCACCACCCCATCCACCGCTGCCCTCCTCTAGGCCTCCATCAATAATATTCCTCCTCGGGCCTCCCCTGGTGGCGCAGCGGTTGAGCGCTGGGCTGTGAGGCTGCCCGCAGCCTCTGCAGCGCCGATTCGATCCCCGGCCGCCAGGCGAGGGTCCCACATGGCACAGACCTCTCCTGCTGCCCGCTGCTCCCCTCAGCAGTGTATTTCGTCACTCTGCCTGTTCTGCTCCCCGCTCTGGCTCTGGCGGGTTCTCTCACTCTCCCACGCTTCTGACTGTGCCCAGTGCTTGTGTGAATAAATGAATAAATCTAAAAATAATAATAATAATAATATTCCTCCTCAAATTCTTGAGGACCCAAAAGAGATTTTTCTTTCTGTAGTATGGATCTATTGAGATTTGCTACATTAGATGTTGAATCTGGAAATATACTGATTCAGTTACATAATAGGAAGAAATCCATGACATGCAAACATAAACAAAATACTTTCATTAAAAATTATATTTTCAAAACCAGAAACTAGTCAGTAGGACTAGCAGCAATTGTGTCAGGCTTAAGAAAAGATTCTCATATCTGCTTCTGCATTCAACCTGTTGTGAAATGAAGAAAATCTATAGCCCTGTGTGGCTAGGTAGTGGTAAAATGGGCATTTTTAGCCTTCTCCAATAATTGTGCTTATTCTTCTTTTTACCACACCAAAACTTCATGAGGGTAGTTTCTTAAAGATTAGCTGCGGTGTGGATTATGAAATTATATCAGTAAACCTTGCCTGGCATTTTCCACGGTCCTTTTACTTCAGGTATGATTTTTGTTTTTTTTGTTTGTTTTATTTTGTTTTTGCATAGAAGAACTGGGGTGTAGACCAGAGGTGTGGGGAGGGGGGGTGCGGGGAGCAAGTAAGAGGATTCACCAGAGACAGAGCGGGGAACAGAACAGGCAGACTGACTGAAATACACTGCCGAGGGGAGCAGAGGGCGAGACAGGAGAGGTCTGCTGCGCCATGTGGGTTACCTCCCTGGCCAGGGATCAGTCTCAGGCCATAGCAGTGATAACGCAAATACTTACATAACCCCAGGCCACCAGGGAGGCCCCCAGGTATGATTTTGCAAAATCACACATTGTTAATTTGGACAATATTGAGCCACTTGGCTCTTGGGGTGTCCAAATGCTTACTTTACAATATTGGAAAGTAATCATAATCTTTTGCTCTATAATATCACTACCAATCTCATCAGACAGTGTAACTATCTATTAAATGGTGGTGGCTGATTCAGGTTTTCCAAAAGTCCGGTCTTTGCTAGAAAGCTCCACTGTTGTCACTGGCAGCAAATGACGCCAGTTGTTTTTCTTGAAGTACAAACTTCAAGAACATTCTTTCCCAAATGCCCACATCTGAATAACTCTAGTTTATCTGTCAGTCTTTTTGTTAAGTGAAAATGGTGTCCCATGGAGGGGGCAGGGAACAGCGAGTTCAGATCACCACCAACAACCCAAGTGCTTTTTCTGGAAACAACCAGCTAAGGCTGGGATATAACAGCCACTTTCAGGGTGGGGTAGTGCGGGGGGAGAGGGGAGGGGCTTTGTGTTTTGTTGCCCAGCAGATGAAAAAGACACAGACTCGTGAATCATCAAATTTAATAAAACTAATCATTTTTCTGCTCCATCAAGAACATTTTTCACAAAACTGTCTATTCTTCCTTGCAAGTGTGTGACAGTGAAAAATGAACTAACCTCTGGTTAAGTGTGCAGTGACCTCCGTGTGAGCTAGAACTCCAAGTTGTTTTGTTTATAACATTGTCTTTTATCCTTTACCTCCCTTTTGTTTATTTTTAATTTAATTTTATTTGTTTATTTTTAATTGAGGAAATATTGGGATGCCCCATCAGGTATTACTACTGGAGTCTTACCCTCCGTTGCTTTTACACCATTGGGGCAAATGTCCACACAGTGAAAAAGACAAATGACATCTTAGTGTTACTATGCGAGGTCTTTGCCTCCCAGCCTCCCTCAAACACTGTCAGGGAACCACCTGTTGAGAGGGGCTTGTTCTAGACCACGTGACATGGGGTGTATTCCTTTACTGTTTCTGCCAAACATCCCCTCAAGCTTACAGGCTTAAAACAGCACGCATGCGTTACTGTGCGGCTCCTGTGGGTCACAGGTCCGGGGCCTCAGCTGGGGCGCTGCTAAAGGTCTCATAAGAATCAAATCACAATGTCAGCAGGACCGCAGGCCTTACTAGATGCTCTGGGAAAGACTCTGCTTCCCAGCTTATTCGGGCTGTCATTGCAATCACAGTTCTGAGGTCTCTTTTCCTTGCTGGCTGTCAGCTGCGGGGCTTGAGAATTGGGGAGGGGCAGCCTTTGCTCCAAGAGGCTTTCCACATCCCTTTCATACTTCCCATATGGCTGCTCCAGCACTGGTGGGTGAGGTACTTCTCAAACACTGAATCTCTCTGACAGCTGTTTTTAAGCTTGCTGGGATTAGATAGAACCACCCAGAAAATCCAGGATTCACTACCCTAAGTGCCATATAATCATAAAGCCATCTGCAAAGCCCCGGTGTCATGCAACATATGTGAGCTTGGACATGTTTGAGGAACCATTCTACCTGCCATAAAGGGAATGTAGGGTATTGCCAGATGATTCTAGAAGGAAATGTGAGGGTTTGAGAACTGTCAAAGGACTGTGCATGGAAACTGAGGGAACAGGATAGAGGCAATGGGGGATTTTACATGAATTGAGATCTCATGTGAAATACCAGATTTTTCAAATCTCTTGAAAATTGGAAGGACTGGCTGTGTTGCTCACATGTGTCCCCTGGAGCTGGGTGGCAGCTGCCTTTTTGTGGACATAGGACTGGCAGTTACCCTTCATCTTCAAGAAGAGAATTGGTTAAGGCAAGGCAGCTCTCTTCAACTAAGGAAACTTCAGAGAAGGTCAACTTTGGGGCTTCTGCAATTGGAAAAAACATTTAGGATCTAAAGGGGAGAGCTGGGTTTTTATTCAAAATTCCATGACACCTGGCATATGTCAAGTACCCAGACACTGTAACATTTCCTATTAATATTCTTATCATCTCTTTATTCTTTTTAGTTTTATTTATTTATGTATGCATGTAAGAACTGGGGTATAGACCAGAGGTGCGGGGATTGAGAGGATTCACTAGAGACAGAGTGGGGAACAGAACAGGTGGACTGACTGAAATACACTGCTGAGGGGAGCAGCGGGTGAGACAGGAGAGGTCTGCTGCGCCATATGGGTTGCTCCCTGGCCGGGGAATTGAACTCAGGTCATAGTGGTGATAGTTCTGAGACTTAACTCCTAAGCCTCCAGGGAGGCCCTATTACCATCACGTATAATTCTTGTTACAATCACATCCCCTTTAGTTTAAATCTTTATCATCTGTTGTCTGGGATTTAAAAGAAACTTCTAGCTTGTTTTCTTAATCTCTATTGCCTTCCACTAATGTGTTCGGCATACTCCGGCCAGAATGCTGAGTCAGTCTGAGCATCTCACTGCCCTGCTTCAAATCCTTCAGTAGCTCCCCACCAATCTCAGAATAAAACAGCTTTTGAGTGAGGCCCTGAATATAACACGCACCTGCCTTTCATCATTTGATACTTGGCCGCTTTTTCCCCCCACCTCACTCCACACTGCTATCTTATAACCCCTTCGTATTGCACCTCTAGAAACTTCCCCCATCCCACCTCTGTTAACTTCCACTTATTTCTGAAATCCCAATTCAGTGTCATTTCTCCAAAACCTTCCAGAGCCCTCCAGGCTTTGGCCAAATATCCCTCCTCCTTCCCTTTTCACCTGCACCTATCTCTGCCAGAACCTCTCTCTCCAGCTAGAACCATATACTCAGGTTCCAGCTCTCTGACTCACCTGGGTTCCCTTCGGCCCTATTGTTGACATTCAGCACATAATGAGAACATGAGGGATAAATCAGTAAGAGGAGGCGCCCTCTTTTTTGCAAGGGGAACCAGGTATATATGATAGAAACTCGCCTGCATCTGCTGAGAAATGCAGCGGCTGAGCACAAATCACATTCTTAACTTCCATTACACCGAAATTCTCAGTTTTAACACAAAGATTTCCGGGCAGATGCTATTAAGTACAACAAACTTAGAACACAAGAGAATGTGACCAGTGTCATAAGGTTTATGTAATACTATTACATAATCAGATGTCTCCAAAATTTTTCCAGCCTTTTATTAACAACCCCAACAGAGCAGAGTGATGGGGAAAATGCTTTGGAACTAGACAAGAGATAGTGTTCCGCAAGATAGTGATGACAGGAGGATCTGCTTTAGAAAGATTCATTTTGTTGTACATGTTACATTGTGTGAGTATTTTGTGTGAATTTCATGACAACGAAGAAAACATAAGTTCTCATACCCCAGCTTATTTGATTAGTGGGCAGTCTAGTCCCTCACCAGTTTCCTCTCCCAAACCCATCCTCACTGGCCACTTGAACAGTCTCTCCAGGTTTTTCTACTAATCACCTCCTCCCACATATTTCTGGGATGCTGCATTTTCCCTTAACTCACCCCCTGCCCCACTATAGACATGGCCTCCCTGCTTCATTCCCCAAAGCATGTCCCAGAACAGACACAAATGTGTCCCACAAGCTTGAACTGAACCAAGGAGATTTCCATGTGAAAGAGACAGCCTCAAAGTAGATTCCTTGTTCAGATGTGTGTGTGCGCAACCACATATGTAAAAGTAGAGATTTATATCTGTGTGGCAACAGGCCCAGAGTGGTCACCAAACTCCTGAGGAGTTGGTGCAGAAAAGGAGAACTTCTGCTTATTTTATATATTTCTGAGTATTTGAATTTTTTCCAATGAGTATATTTTACTTTTAAGTCAAGGGGAGAAAAAGACAATGTTTTGACATCAAAGAGACTTGGATTGAGTATAGGTGAAATAAAAGAGGGCCTGAACTAAGGTAAAAATAATGGAATATAGAGAAATGTGGGGGAAAGTGCTATTTTCTCAAAAGATGGTCTGTCAAGTAAAATACTTCACAGTAAAAAAAAAAAAATGAGCCTATTAAAAAAAAAAACTGGATAGCTTGTTTGCTCTAAGAGCTCATGAATTATAAGATGCATCGTTCATTGAACAACTCTTTGGAGAAAGAGAAACACTTCATTAAATACCTACAAAAATTTCATATTGCTTACAATAGCACACATTTATCCCCCAAGTCCCATTCTCCTTACTTCTTCAGTCAAAATGCAACTAAGCTTTCTTTGTAGTGTGACTTTAAAGACTCTTCTGCCATTTGCATCAATACAGAGCCCTGCAAAATAATGTTGGTATTTGTAACTCTGCTTGGGCCCTGCCTTTTTTGGGTCTTTGGGTTGAATAATGTAATTCTGAAGTTTACCCAAGAACATCAAGCTTCTGTATACATCTCCTGTCTGATTAAACTTACAGTGGTTTCTAATTTTAAAGCCCAGTGTGGGTTCACAGAGGAGCACCAGGCAGCCACGCCATTCCTGTCTCTGTGACCCAGGAGCACGTAAGAGGGTCCTCAAACTGCAGCCATGTTGACAGAACAAAAAATACATTTTACCAAAAGATAAATTCAGCTTCAAGTTCAATATGATGAATAATTTCTCTCATCTTGCCCAGGACTTTGCAAAAGAAAAAAAAAGTAGATTCAAACTTACATTTTTTTTTTTCATAGAGGAAGGGCCCTTTTCTTTATGCATATATATGTGTGCACATTTAATTCATTAGATTTAACTGTTGTTGAATTGAAAGCAAAAATCAAGGTAGGCAGGATTCCCTCTATGATAGCAGAGACTTTTTCCCATATTGTTCCTGATGACCAGGGACAGATTTCTTTAAAAAAAAAAAAGTAATTTCCTTCATAAATGATTTAAAGGTATTGTATATTTCAGAATGAAGGCCTTTTCTTCCCTCTTGAATTTTGAATGCTTTTTCCAAGTAACATTAAAAAAAAAAAAAAGGACCTCCTGCATTTGTGAACAATCCAGATGTAAATCCTTGGCAATGCGGCAATCTGCTGGGACTGCAATCCTTGCAGCAGAGACAGCAATCAGAGCCCTAAATGTCAAGCCCGGTGGACAGGACTGCGGGGTATTAAAAAGGTGTGCACCCACAGGGGCTGAATTAGGCTGAGAAAATAATTTCATAACCTAATTCATTGAGAGTTTAATATGAATCAAATGAATTGAAAGTGACTAAAATACCATTCAATATAACCACAACCCAGAAATTACCATCCTGTTTTGTCTCTGTCCCCTTATTTAATAGCCTCAGCATCAGAGCTTAGCCGAGCTGCCCTCCTGCAAACCGCAGGGTAGCCCGTATGTGCTCGTATCCATTCTGTCTAGGAGAGTCAGCAACCGATCCTGCCATTCAAGGAAGGCAGCAGAGTCCTGGTGGTCACGAGCCAGAGTTTGGGCATACATTCCCACAGAACGTATATGTAGTTGTGTTCTCGGACCCTCAGAAACCTCATCTGTGAAAGGGGGAAAATCCTACTTACCCCTTAGAGTTCTTAAGGCTTAAGGAGATAGTATCTAAAATATTGAGTTCAACGTATATTAAATGTGAAGGGTCTGTAAGGCATTCTTTATAGCATGAGGGGCAAGATGTGTAACCTAAAAACAAAAGCCTGCATAAAAAGGTAACTAGACTGAAAAAAAGCAAAATCCTATAGCATTTCTGGGTCCTCCTCACCAGCGACCTGGCTCTGGATCAACCTGTGGCCTGAGTCTGCCGAATACTTCAAACCCGAGGCTTTTGCTGGTGCTGTCAGGACCGCTGCTCTCCTTTGATGTGGCTGCACTGAGAAGTGAGGCTGTGCAGTGCCTGCAGCCTCCTGCCGCCCCCTGGGGATGAGGCCAGAACAGAGGAAGTAGAACTGAGAAGCAAAGGAATAAGAGAATAAGAGAGCATTTGACAACCTCAGGCTCTGGATCCTCCCTTGCCTGAAGCTAAATATGCAGAATTTCCAGCCACCAAAGCCCACACCTGCCTTCTCAAGTCATCCAGTTGAAGGTTAACTTCTGTTGCAAGCTGCCAAAGATTTCTAAGGTAGGGGGCCTTGGACAGAGGAAGATGATGGCAGTGCAGGGGGAGAGAGAGAGGCTGCCGCCCAGCCAGTCTTCCTCTACCCCCACCAGTCACAAAGGGGACCCATCCCCCTACTCCCTTGTGGTCCCTGAATCCATTAGGGATGAGAAGTATCTAAATGAATATGCTATTGCTCCTCTATCAATATTTTATGCTAAATATTCTGCTTTAAGACCTTGGAGAGTGGGTTCATTTCTGCTGGCCCTGTAGGCTCAGCACACAGAGAGCAGATGGACATGGCATTTGGAACATAGAGGGTGCTTGGGCATTTGTGGAAGGAAGCCAAGACCCCGCCCATTCACCGACCTTTACTTCACTTCCTGAAATGAGATGGAAAAGAAACAGATGCGATACCAACAGTTTGTTCCCAGATTGGATAAAAGCATTCCAGGGCCACAAAGGAGCAAAAGGACAGGCAATTTTAGGGCCCCTCCCAGTGCCTCGCCTCTGCCTTCGGGAAACCCACTGAGATTCTTCTTAATTTTATAGCTACCCCTTCTTACCATTTCCCTTAGCATCTATTATATGATGGCCTGTTACATTTTTCCTTTTAGGGTTTGGAATAAGGTAACTCAGAAGTGTAAGCAAGAGAGAATGGGAAATTAAGATCAAGACTCTCCCCTTCTTGGAAGCCGGAGGGGAATTGTGGATAAAGAGCTCTAAATTTGATGGAAGTTTGAGGGGAAATCTGAGGGAAATTTGAAAGAGAATGACTCTCATCCCACAGACTTTATCCTTCCCAGGAAGGACCCCAAGAGAGATGCCATTACCTCTAGCTCCTTTCTACAGCTGGAGACCCCCAACTACCCAGCACTGGGATGTCTCGTGTGCACAGGGGAGGACATGTCCAGTGCAGATGACAGTGTTAATTTCCCTAAGAATCGATTTCTGATGTAATCTATTGTGTTGTCTGACCGAGTCCCAAACTCCCGTGTGTAGAAAGACTTGCCCAGAGTGACATTTTACATTCAGACACTTTCAATCTAGTTGATATTTCACTTTAAAGACCATTTTTCTCCTTTCCTGCTGGCCATAACTTAAGCAAGGAGAAAATTTATAAATAACTTCAGCGTTCCATCATTCAAAACAGCAAACCCAAAGGTTCAGCATCATGTAGCATGGGAAAAATAGAGCAGGATTTAGGAAGCCTTGTTTCTACACCAGGCTGGATGAGATGTCAGACTTTATAGGGATGTTTACCAGATATGGAGTCTTGGATGATTTTTCTAATCTCTCTGACCACAGTACTTTCCTCCTAGATTGCTGTGGGGATGAAATGAAATAATATTTGCAAGCATTTAGCATTATGCTCGACACTCCATAAATGGCTCGACATTTTTCATTGAAATTTATGAAGAGCTTTTTTATTACTCCTATCACTACAGCCCTCAAAGGGCAGCAGCTACTTTTTTTGGAGACCATGCACTCTCACAGACAAATTACCATTCCTGTCACAACTGACTGACTTGTAGGAAACTGTTTTCCTTTAAGGCAAAATTTGCAGACTCACACTTACCATTCTCTGCAATGCTCCTAACTGGAAGTTGTGGATTCCCAAGAGAGATAAAAGAAAGAGAAGGGGGTGAGCTTAGCACACTATCCCTCATCCAGAGAGGAGCTGGGGATCCCTGCTGGTGGGGAAGATGGTGGTGGTGGTGATGGAGGTGGTAATGGGGTGGGGTGATGGAGGTGGAGGTGATGTTTTTAAAGAATAGAACATAATCTAGTGTATGTATATAGCTGTAGTATTAAAAGGTCAACAGACATGAAGATAAAGGACAGTAGAAGCCAAAAGAGTGACAAAGACACCTAACATCTTACTAGGAAAATTATATAATTGCATCACGCAGAAAATATGAATAAGAAAATTAGAAAGGGATGAATCGAGAGTTTTCATAAGTATTGTGATATCTAACAAATTGCATGTAAACATAGACAGTAGGACATAATATATATAATATTTGATAAAAGTAGTCAGCATTTTTTTATTTTTTTTATACCAAGTGCCATGTTAAGCACTTTATAGGAATCATTTCATTGACTCCATACTGTTGCCTTTGAAGGAGGGAGGATTTTTAATCAGAGTTTACAGGTGAAGAAACTCAGAGAAACTAAGTGATTTACCCAGGTGCATGACATAGGCGAGTAACAGAATCTGAGCCCAGACCTTCCCAATTCTGGAAAAGATAGCTCCCAGCTTCCCCTTAAATGAATCAAGTCCCAGGCTCCTCCTGAGTGGATGGAGGCAGCGGCAGAAGGAACCTGTCAAAAGGTAGGGCAAAACCCTTCACTTTCTGATAGACATTTGGTAGCCTAAGTTCACACCCTTTCTGGCGTGCCTATACTCCCATCACTGTGGTAACTCTGGCTTCGCTCTCTCCATATTTCACATTTCCATGTAGTTATTTTTGTTTTATTATCAACGTGCAATTCACACACCATAAAGATCCCCCTTTTGATGTGTACACGTCTAGGGTTTTGTTTTTTTTTTTTTTTTAGAGGCATGTATTTATTTATTTGTTTGTTTGTTTGTACATGCACTGGGTACAGTCAGAAGCGTGGGAGGGTGAGAGAATTTACCAGAGCCAGAGTGGGGAGCAGAGCAGGCAGAAGGACCGAAGTATACTGCTGAGGGGAGCAGCGGGCGGCAGGAGAGGTCTGCGCGCCATGTGGGACCCTCCTCTGGTGGCCGGGGAGCAGCCAAGGATTGAACCGGCACCGCAGAGGCCGCCGGCAGCTTTGCAACCCAGAGCTCAACCGCTGCGCCACCGGAGAGGCCCACATCTAGGGTTTTCAGTATATTCACAAAGTTGTGTAACTACCTCCACTAAAATGCCCGAGTATTTCTGGATCTCTTATTATAAATACAGGGTTTCTGGGAGAGTTTGGAGATAAAATTATGTCTTTCGAGAATTTGCAAGAAGACATGGTTTACAAACTTGAGGATTCTTGTTACTTAGAGTTAATGCGAATAATACCACACAATAACATACATATACCTGGTGAGAGGTAACAGCAGAAAGAGCCAGGCTGGGATTATGAGGGAGTCCTCATGGAGGAAGAAGGCCTAAGGCTGGCCTTGAAGACGAGGGAGAACTGGAGCTGAGGTGAGAGCAGGGAGGGCGCCAGATGCAAGAGACTGTCAGGCTAAGTGGCCCAAACCCTAAATGGTTGCCAACTCTATTTGCCCTACCGAGAGACTGACTGGGATTTCAATAATAGAAAAGAGAGGAGATGAAGTCCAGTGATCTCAGCCAGAGAGCACCTGGTTTATTTGAAGGTAATTTTTATGACAGAGACCAGAAGCTTCTCTCAGAACTCAGGTGTGACACTCATTGGTTTCAGCAGGAGGTATGCTCTGTGGAGCAAGAACAGCATTTGGCCTTGGCTGGAAATTCCTGCTTTAAAAAGCCATTCTGTTCCATTTTAAAATAAAGTGGGAGTGAAAGACATGCCCCATGATGCTTCATGGTTAATAAAACTGCAAAGGCATTTCTGCCTGGGCATAAAAGATTATTTTAAGCATCATCTCCCGGGTTCACGGTTACTAAGGGAATCCTGTCTCAGCTCAGCCGTGCAGGCAAGCGAGTTGCCATGACGATCCTACTTGCAAGGCCTGGTTGGAGTCTAAACACCACAGAAGGAGGGACTACAGAGGCTGTGTGACCCGGAGCAGCCAAGCTGTGCCCCTCCCTGCCTTTTGCAGTTCTCGGCTGGACACTCCTCAGCTGCCCGTCATCTCCAATAGGGGCCACTAGCACAGTGGAAGGGCACCTGGGGTCAGTGGTTCATCCCCATTGATGACCTGTCTCCTCTCCTTCCTAAAATTTGTTGTTCATACTCGGTCATATTCAGTCTTTTTGGACATTCCTTCAAGTCTGTCTTTTGTCTCTCTGAATAGAAGAAGCACTAGATATTTACCCAGAAGCTGCACAAGGGAACATAAGAAAACTCTGGAATCATCCTTGTTTGCCTTCCTGTAAACCAGCCGGCCATAATCAAGCTGATTAGTAGTTCCTTCTGAGTGATTTCTGCTTTCTGACCAGCATTGCCCTTAGTCTCACTTTTTTTCCTTGCCTGCACAAGGAAATGATTGAGATGCCTAATTGCAGGGATGCCTAATTGCTGAACTGTCCTTATCTCTTGATAAAATCAATTCCAAAACAATCCCTGCTTCCCTGACACCACTTTAAAAACACCCAGCATCAGTTCAAATCTTATAACAAGCCCCTCAATGTAGGGAGACTCTCAGGTGTATGCTCTCTTGCTGCAACAAGCTAATCAAACTTTAAGTTGGGGCACTCCATTACCTGTTTAGTCAGCACACCAATAAAAAGGTGTTGAAATGGCCAAACATTTTAATTTCCAGACTTCTACAAACACACATTTGGCAAATAAGGAAACAGACTTTTGGAGTAGTGGCATAAATGTCCAAGTCACACACATGGTAATTAGGTTGTGTCTGAAACCCAGGACAGGGGTTTGTTTGTAAGGAAGGTGGATTAGTTATCTTGCTGCAACACATCACCCTAAAACTTAGTGGCTGAAAAGAAAAGCTGTCATTTAATTCTCCAGCAATTTTCACGGAAACCATGAGCTTCTTGACTGGGTGTTCAGGCTTGAGGTCTTCTACCTGTTGCAGTCACCTGAAGGGTTGCCTGGGTTGGGGGATCCCCTTCCTAGGTGGTTGAAAAGCTGGTTCGTCCTCATAACTGCCTCTCTACAAAGCCATTTGGGAGCTTGCAAGACATGGCCCCTGGCTTCCCCAGAGGGAGCTACAGAGCGCCTCGACAGTGCAGCAATATCTTTAGGTCCAGCTCTGGAAGCCACAGATACTGTCCTTGGCCCTCAGTGTCAGCTCTGCACACCTGCCAGATGTACATTTATGAACCAGCACCACAACGGAGTCTGAGTTCCCTCATGATATAAAAATAATTTCCTTTTTGGGGATTACTTTGAACATATACCTGTGTAAGACTATCAAGAGCAACTTAGTACAAATAACCTCCCTCCCAGTGGACATTATTTAGGGGTGATTTCGCTTCCTCAGGAAACCTGTTCCTAGTTCTTCCCAGTCTCCTAAAATCTGAAGTCCCACCAGCCGCCTTTGTCAACACCGGGCGAGAAGAACCGGCCCCGCCCTCCGCATCCTGACTCTGATCCAAGCTAGGACCATTTCGGAGGCGGAACTCTAGTTCCGGGTGGGTGGTGAGCCCAGGTGCCGGAGCGCATAGCGCACGGACCGGAAGTGGCTCCGCCGCTTCTCTTTCCGCCCGGGAGGGCACAGCGGCCTGCTGGCGGGGTCCGGGGAGCCCTGGTGGACGCGAGACGGCCGCTTGGGGACGCCCTGACAGCAGAGCGGCGGGACTCCCGGAGGTGTAGGGGCCCACCCCTCCCCGGCCACGGCATGCCGGGTTGGAGGCTGCTGGCTCAGGCCGGCGCCCAGGTGTGGAGCCGCGGTGCGGGCGGCCTGGGTGCCGCCGGGAGCCTGGGCTACAGGTGGGTGTGCGCCAGGGAGGGAGGGGGTGTGGAGGGTGTCCCTGCAACACTGCGCCCTTGAGCCGGGCCTGGCCGGGCGAGGAGGGGTCAGCCTGGGTGCAGGGGAAGAACCTCTGTTGAGTCCCATGAACAGAAGCTTAAGGAGCGTTCCCCAAAGGACGTGCCCTTAAAGGGTTGAACGGTTTTGTTTGCTTGCTTTTCACGCTCGCGAGCCAGCGACTGACCACGAGCTTTAGCAGTAGCGGTAATACCTGCCTATTCATGAGCGTTTACTGAATACTAAATCTCTGTAAGGTAAATAGGTGCCCCAGCTCGTGAAACATGGGCGAGCTGTCATCCTTCCTACAGATGCGATCACTCTTCAGTTGTGCAGGTGAAACGGAGGCTTAGAAGTAACTCGCCTGAGATCCCTCAACCAATAGGTGCAAAATAGGGTCTGTGAATCACGGGGGAATAGACTGCGAAAACTATTATTTTTCTGTCCCTGCGTGCAAGAATTACACATCACCTTCTCGGTCTCTCTTCCGTCGTCCTTTTTGGTTTGCTCAAATGGCCAGAGGTCATGTCTTTTATGAATCTTTTAAATTTGGACACCCAGTTTCTGCGTCATTCAGAGCTGAGGCTGCAGGGAAGAGGTCGCTTATCAGATTGGGGGTGGCTTATCTGAGATTGGCGTTCCACATTCTGCTGCTTCCGCTGGATATTAAACTATTAAGATACAGGTTCAGATGAGTCGGTGGCTTCTGTGTCTAGACGAGACTGCTTTGAAATATGCTTATCCTAAGGGGCCTCCCTGGTGGCGCAAGGGGTTAAGACTCAACCTATGAAACTGTCCGCAGCCTCTGTAGTTCGATTCCCGGCCTCCTGCCAGGGAGGGAGCAACCCACATGGCGCAGCAGACCTCTCCTGACTCACCTGCTGCTCCCCTCAGCAGTGTACTGCGGTCAGTCTGCCTGTTCTGTTCCCCACTCTGTCTCTGGTGAAGCCTCCCCCCCATCCCCCACGCCTCTGGCCTGTACCCCATATTTATATGCATAAATTAATCTTAAAAAAAAAAGAAATAGGTTTATCCTAAAAAAGATAAAGACCTTTACTACAGGGTAAACATGAACAGTTAAAATGTGAGCCCCCTTGTTATAAGGATTGGCAGAGAGAAAATTTTCAGATTTCAAACCCTTTCCTAAGGCCTGACTACACTTTCCAATGCCTCTGACCTCCCTTCCCGACACCAAGTGTGGGAACCTTTTGAATGATGGTTGGTTTTCTCATTTTCACTTTTGCAGAACAGACATCTGGCTTTTGGCTAGAAGTTTCCATGACAAGAGTGGTACTTGGTGGGATGAGCATCTTTCTGAAGAAAATGTCCCGTTTGTTAAGCAGCTGGCCTCTGATGAAAATAAAGCCCAATTAGCAAGTAAACTGTGTCCTCTGAAAGACGAGCCATGGCCTATGCATCCCTGGGAGCCAGGTGGTTATTTTCTGCTTGATGTGTTCTCATCTGCTAATTACTGTGTGGCTGGCACACTCAGGATCACTCAACTGAGAAATTTATCTCTCGAATTTATTTTTCATGATTTAAGTGGGTCTGTTTTGTTGTAGTTTGGTTTGCAAGTTTATTCCCAGCATTCTGATTTACTGTTAGTGAATGTCTGAGGATAATCTAAACTTCCTTAAGCTGTTTTGTAGGTGAAAGATTATTTTGCATACGCTTTCATTGTTTCCTTTAGACAAAAAAAGGAGGGGGAATAAATTAGGGGGGCAAAGCTGGAAGAGTGTGAGCTTAACTGTAATGTGCCACACAGGTGTTTTCAATTGGGATGTTATCAGGCACTTGAGGTTGCCAGCGTAAACCAGAATCAGCTCTTTGTGCCCAGTGCTAAACCCAGATGTGGCCAGATTGAGGCAAACAAGCCCTTTCCTGTTAACAGTGTGGTCTCTGGTTTGGGTTTATTGTGACAGTTGTAACAAAGCCAAGTGTCATGAAGGAGACTGACCTATTTCAGCAGCATGCCCACTTGTGCTTCTAACCCCAACTGATACCTGGGGTTTTGAGTGGTAGATGTTTTCTCATTAATGAGCTTGGATATGAATTGATACTAGGGAAGCAAAGCATAATGATGGGTTTTTCATGTTCTCCATTCATACCATTATTTTAAAACCAGAATTTGCTAGTTTACCTGTTTATTTTATACACTGAAATTTGATTTTAACAAAAATTTAGAGTACCAATATATATTGCCAGACATGATTGAAGGCACTTAGAGCTGTTAAACAGCTGAGTTTTACTCTCTGAAGGCATTAGCCTGTTTCTGATCTGCCTGTTCCTCCTTGAAACCACAGTTTGGGAAATACTGTTGCATCATTGGCAAGTGTTGAAAAAGTTTGTAATTACACTGATTTGTTTTTAATTGCTAGGTTCCTCTAGAGTAGGCCTTATTGCCCTGAAGCTGGGTATGATGCCTTTATGGACCAAAGATGGTAAAAAGCACGCGGTCACATTACTTCAGGTAAGAAACAAAAGGTGTGATGACTTGGATGTGTGCTGAGGTCTGTTTGTGCAAATCTGAATGGGCAATACATGATCCTGAAGTGTAACTGTGGTGAGGAATAGCATAATGTTGAGTGTCCACACTATTAAAGAAGTTGACTTCTGTTGGCTTCAGTGAATATTCTCAGTCTGAACGGTCCCTTTATTGATACTGGCATTGAGATTGGCACAGTGGATAAAAAAGGATTCTAACTGGCCTCAACAATCTGCTAGTTTAGTTCATAATCAATGGTTGAAGGGAATAGCAGCATCAACCCGAAGGGTTATGATCAAATAGAGATGCTGGTTTCCTAGTGCTCCACTGAGTTCTGAGAATCTCCATTTTTAAGTTCCCAAGTGATGCTGATGCACCTCGTCTCAGGACCACACTTAGGACCACACTCAGCTTGAGGAATAAACTGTGTGTGTTGGGGGGCGGGGGTGCTGTGAGGGGACAGCTTGAGTGTCACAGAGGAGCTTTGTGGATTCTCCCTGACATGTGTGCTGGTTACATGTATGTTCTTTGTAAGTACTAATTTTGTTGTATCTTTGTTTTACATTTCTGTATGTGTTATCTATATGTTCTATGTGTATTTGCCATTTTTTAAAAAGCTTCTGTATTTTAAGATTGTGCTTAATGTTGAAAAGATAAATAACTTTAAGGATTTTTAAGTGTCTTAGGACCTCAGTGTGGCTAGCACGTAATGTTCACCATATCTTGGGCTATATACTTAGGTTTTTTGTTGTTTACTTTTTTAGGTACAAGACTGTCATGTTCTGAAATATACTCCAAAGGAAAACTGTGATGGGAAAATGGCAACCCTGACTGTTGGAGGCAAAACTGTGTCACGCTTCCATGTAAGGATGTGTTTTCACTCCTAGAATAGTGTCTTTCATTATTTTCAGATCCGGATTCTTTGAATTTTAAAGATATTTCATAGCTATAAACTTGTATTTGTCCATGAGATGAGTTGTGGATATGGGGGGGATGTCTTAGTAGAGTCGTTGAATCCCAGGAGTCTGAAATGCATTGAGTTTATTCCAGTAAATCACCCCTTTACCCGCACCACTCCCCCAAAATCTGAAACAAGTTACTTTTCCCTCCTCTAAGCTGCCATATTGGCCCATTTGTAAAATGGGAATAAAGTACTACTTAAGAGGTATATTACCAGTATTAAATGAGACTTTTCAGATGTGCCTGGCATGTAACAAACTCAATATACTATAGCTATTTGGTTATTTTGTTGTTGCTTTTCTCTCAGTTGTCTTAACAGTTCACCAAGGGTATGTGAAGATTAATTTTGTATCTTCTAGAATTGAACTTTAGGTACTTGGGAGAAAGTTGTAGGTGAACCCACATGAAATCGTTTTTATTTTTTTAAGCATGTTTTCCCAAATAGAATACTAATAGAATGCTGAGTTTGTAGTTTACATTCAAAAAGTGTGCAATTAGTGTCCTCTATTGGATGACTAAAAGCAAGGAATACCTGTCTAAAAAGTGACGGTCTTCACTGATGGGTAATGAAACATCTTTCAATTTATGAAGTCCTGTTGCTTATCTCTGAGGTAAGGTAAATGTTTTACCATTGTAAATTGCTTACAGTGCAGGGTACAAACCTTACACTACAACTGTCCAAGTGCCTCCTATTTCCTTGTCATGGCTTACTTTTATTAAGCATGTATTGTGTGCTACGTACGTAATGTTTGATTTGTTAACCCATGCAGCCTCTTCAGCCTGAGGCTACAGAGGTTAAGTAACTGTCTCAGGGCCACCCACTGGTAAGAAGTATAATGACAATCAGACTTCAGAGCCTTCCTTTCTTAATTGTATGTGGATTTCCACCCTCTAGAAACTCAGGGTGGGAAAGAAGGTGGGCAGATAAAGCCAGCGTCCTGGTACAGTGTTATAAATGCAACAAGCACAGAATGGGGGGACTGCCAGTGCTGTTTGAGGAAATCTGAGGTTTCATAGGGGGATGAGAAAGGAGAATGGGTGTTAGAGGCATTCCAGAGGGAGTGTTTTCTGCCGCAGAGATGGTGGAAGAGTGTGTGCTTGGAAGGAAAACTGGTGCATTAGGATCTTTGCACGCAGGTGTGCCTCCAGTGGGGGCAAGTGATAAAGATGCAAAGGGTGCAGCTGTCAGAGTAGAATGCTAGAGTTTCTACTTTATCCTGTAGACTCAAAGGAGCTTTCTGAATTCTTTAACTAGGGCACTAAGTTGATGGGTTGTTATCTTGGTTAAATGAGAAGAATCTGGACACAAGGAGGCATTTGGGAGTTTAAGCACTAGGGGAGAGTGAAGAAATCCTTTGAATGAGGGCAGTTGCATTGGGCTTGAAAGAGGCGGGGGTTGTAAAGTTCTGTGAAGTGTGTGTGAAAGGACGCAGGCAGGGAGTGGTTTCTAAGCAGCTGGGTCAGGCTGACACTATAGCCTAGAATAGGAACAGGAAAGGAAAATTTGGGAGGAAAGATGTATATTTGAGGCGTTCACAGAAAATCCAGGTGGAGTTACCTTGTCTATAGTGGGATAGATTGACCAGCGACCATAATATATATGGTTGACAATACTGACAATGGTTGAAATCATAAGCGTCCTATTGTTGAACAGGAGAGAAGATAGTTGCCTGTTTTGCAAGTATTAGAGAAATAAGCTGTTTTGCCTGTTTTGATCATGTAATATTCCATTCACTTCTCATTAAAGCTTTCAAATAATATCTGTCCTGCTGTTAATAATTGACAGTTTATTGACTAATAATTTCAGAGTTCCGATAATTCCATAGTAATTAAAAGCACAATGAAGTATTTACGAATTTTTTTAAATGTCAAATACTCAATTTTTAAATGTTTAAAATATGTGCTAGCCTCCATGTGAACAAATCTTTGGTTTGAGAGATGCCACTGTTTTCCAAGTAGTGGTTCTGTGCTTTGTTCTAGCCAGCACCATCATCTTGATTTTCACTATCAGTTTTGTAACTTTGTGGCTTTACAGCAAGCATCAAATTGGAATAATCCACTCTGCTTCAATAGATCTGTGAACATTGCTTCCTCAAACTTGGTGGGAAAACAAGTAGATGTGGGGTCAGAGAAGCTGAGTTCTAATCATGATTTCTTCATTAGCTCCCTTCATGCCTTGTTTTTGAACATACATTGTTACTTATAAAAGCAGGAGATTGGATCAGTCATCTCTAAATTCTCTTCTAGTTCTAAAAGTCTCAATGGTTCTCTGATACTTTAATTCTCAAGAACATACAAACATTCCCCCAAGATATATTTGGCAGCTAATTTAATTTACTTAGTGATGAAGGTGTTTTATAAATAAAATTTTATTAACATAATACTCAAAATACTACAGTAGTGACAGTTTAGCACTATCTTGCTTGAGACTGATCTACATGTTTTAAGCTTTATCCTCTTGAGTAAATGTACAGCACAGCAGAGTGGTTTGGATGCAGTATTCTTATGCTGGGTGGACTGTCACCCTCAGAAATTACATAAACAGTTAAAACTATTCTCTAGTATTAGAAGTGCTGCAAGGACCCTGTTTACTCCTTAAGTCCAGAGGACTCTTATTGCAACATTAAGAAAAAAACTTGCCTTTGGATCACCTCTGTTCAAAATGAGATATGAAAATGAAGGTTTAATACTTTTTAGAAGAAAAACATTTTGGTCCAGAAAGGAAAAAGATTTTTGGAAATAAAAGTATACAGACTTCCTCTTGGGTGTTACAACCCTCAGGGAATTACAAGTAAATTAATTACGGTGGGGTTTAAAAAACAATGCCAAGACAGATGAATATAAAATATTACATAGTTAAGCATTCTAAAATACATTGGTCAAATCAGTTTTATGAATGCTAGGGTTACAACTGCTTTTTTTCCTTTAATTTTTAGAGAATTTAGACCTCCAAGAAATTAGGCTACTTTGGTTTTGCTATTTTTGTACCTTAATATAAACAGATGTGGTACATAGTGTTTTTGAATGAGGAAGCTGAATGCCCTAGAAGTTGAGTTAATCAATTCATCTTGGAAGCAGAAAAGCATTTTCATTGTGCGAGGGGTAATTGCAGACAACTTTGAGGGAGGAAAAAACGCAGCCTCGTGGATAGGATTAGCCAAGTGTGACCTGCTGTCAGTCTTCTAAATTGCCTTTTGAAATCATTTGGAAGTTTTAAAAAACCACCTCTGTTACACTGCTGCTGGTTTCAACTCAGCATTTGGTTTTTCTAATGGTTGACACCATATATAATTATTTTAAAAGAAAATATATAAAGTGTTCAATTTTAGTGAAATGGGAAGGTTACCTTTTATGTCTTAATATATAGTCACATAGGTCAAGATGTTAATCTTGTCTATATTACTGAAAAAGTAGTGTTTTTTTGTTTTGTTTTCAAAAGCCTCCTGGCATACCTAAAAACTGACACTAATAAAATAATATGCTTTTAAACTACCAAGCGGACTATGTGCAAGTCAAAAACAAAATTGAAGTGTGTTCTAAAATTTAATTACTCTGAACTGATAATTCAAGGAAGTAATTTCAAGGAGCCATCTTTTGAAAAGAAATGTCATGTTTGCTTTTGTTGTAGAAGAATTCAGTGTGACTGAGGAGGAAAAGCAGGGACTGTGGTGAGAGTAGTGTTTAGTATTAGCCTTTGATTTCTGCTGAGCCTAGAGAATGACTGGATTGTTTGTGTTGTCACTCTTGCAGGCAGGGAGAGCTTCTTGGGGGAACTCTGAGGTACAAAACAGTCTTCGTGGACATCCAGGGCAGAGCTGCTCAGCGTTAGTTCTGTGGTCTTAGTGGAGGGTCTCGGAGATTCTCGGGGTGGGGACGGGGGGTAAAGTTCTAGACTTCGGGCCAGTGCCATGCAATTTCATGCTTACTAAAGGCAGGCTACTAGGTAAGTTAAGGAGCATTAACAGCTCACTTCTTAAAAAATTCATCACTACCTGCCTGTACTGTGCAGTCAGTCATTCTGCAGATGTCTGACTGTGCAGACAGACAATTGGAATTTGGGAGACGAGTAATTTGTTTTCATTAGTATCCTCTTAAGTTCGTTAGGGTGTTTTAGTTACTGCTTTTTTCTTTTTTTTAGATTTATTTTTATTTATTTATATGAGCACTGGGTACAGTCAAAAGCGCGGGAGGGTGGGAGAATTCACCAGAGCGGGGAGCAGAGCAGGCAGAAGGACCGAAGTACACTGCTGAGGGGAGCAGCGGGCGGCAGGAGAGGTCTGCACGCCATGTGGGGCCCTCCTCCAGTGGCCGGGGAGCAGCCGGGGATCGAACCGGCACTGCAGAGGCTGTGGGCAGCTTCGCAACCCAGCGCTCAACTGCTGCACCACCGGGGAGGCCCAGTTACTGCTTTTTTCTATTACAAATTATGATTGGTTCAGTTTCATAGAGTTTAGTTTCTTGTGAATGTGTTCATTCTCAAAGTAAGTTGTGGTGTTTATTTTCGGCCTACAAATCTTAATAACTAGACTTGAAGACAGAGACCATGCTCTGTCAAGCTGCAGACACAGCACTGTTGTGTGCTGAGAACTGAGGCAACAGCAGCCAGAGTAGAAAGGTGGGTGACTTGGAGGAACACACCAGGACTTTACACCAGACCCCATCGCCTGTGTCTTTTTAGCATTTGTTCTGCTCACTCGCACAGTGTCTGACTGCCACTGTGTTTAACTCTGAAGTTGGAGACACAAGAGAATAGGCAACCTCCACTGTGTAGGCCATCACAGGCCGAAAGTCAGATAGGTGTGTAAGGCGGTGTGGCCAGTGACTGAGGTGCAGGCAGGGTCTAGGGGTGACATCGACAGGAGCTGTCTGCTCTGGCAAGGCCCCTCAGGGAGGCAGCTGGACAGCAGATGTCATTGTTGCTGGGACTAGAAACCTGTTTAATAGTTTTTTAATGAGTGGTGCAGGGCGGGTAAGGGATAACAGGCCAAAAGATTGGCCCAGGCAGGTGGGTAAGCCCAGCACACAGAGAACATTGGCTCTTGGGACTTGCCAGTGCGTCATTATGATTGGAGGACAGTTGCGGGAGAGGGAACCGGGAGTGAGACACACCTGTGTTGGCTGTAGTCTGTTGGAAGCAGGCATTTTTAATGGTGAAAAAATGTCCAGCATTTTCTATTGAAGTTTCAAGGCTATTTAAAAAAGTGAGAGTGGGGTGACGGGGGCGTGGGGGTGCAGGAAAAAACAGACAGCAGGACCTACCAGGAGCTGGGGACAGAGCACACTACAGTCGCTGCTCTTGGGTGTGAGACAGACTGTTCCATTGACAATTAAACAGTACAGATATATATATATATATATATATATATATATATATATAGCAGCAGATGAAAGTGCTCTGAGAAGTTAAAGTAGGTGGAGGGGATTACAAGGTGACAGGGAGTGCTGTTTTAGATGAAGTTGTCGGGAAAGGTAGGGTGAAGTTTGCAGGAACAAGTCATGCAAAAATCTGACAGGAAAGCATTCTAAGCAGGGGGGACAAACGGTATGTGCAAAGGAACTGAGGCAGGGGTTTGATGTGTTCTTGGAACAGAGAGGACTGCATTGTCCCTGAAGCAGGGTGAGCCAGCAGAATGGCAGATGAGGTCAGATTGACAAGAACCTTGTAAGCCATGGTAAGGACTTAGGACTTGGTTCTGCATGATATGGAATTGTAGAGACGTGAGTTAAAAGGTTGGTGCTAGCCTGTAAGTGGAGAGCGGACTAGGGGTCACACCAGGTAGATGGCTATTCAGATAATCCGGGCAAAAGATGTGGTTTGGGGTGGGGATGAGAAGTGGTTGGTGTGGGCTGGATTGTAAAAGTCTGTAAGTATTGTTGATGGGTGGGGTGTGAGGAAGAGAGGAGTCAGAGGTGACCTCAAGGTTTTCGTTCCAAATAGCGGAAGTTTGGAATTGCCACTCACTGAGATTTGGAAAACCTGGAGAGCAGGCTTGTGGGGATGTTGAGTTCAGTGTGGATATGAAACTTGAATTGCTGTGTGATGGCAAAGTGGGATGGTGATTTGGCACTTGGACATGGGAATCTGTCATTGAAGAGTAGAATTTGGTATTGGAGTTAGAAAACGGAAGGTCATTAGCACGTGAGAGAACTGAGTGGTGAGTGGTCACCTGTGCCAGACATTGCTGATAGAGCCAGTGAAATTTTGATCATCGTGTTTCACCATGTGGCATTGGTTGATGACCTTGACAGACACTTATTTTTGCAGTGTTAGGGATTGAAAGCACCTTATTGATGTTGGCTTACAACAGGAGGGGAAGAAGTAGACTCAGCAGGTCTTATAAGGAAATTTGCTGTCAGGGCGTCAGAAAGATTAGACTGATCAAGCAGTTTTGCTTGGATGTGTGATTTATTGTGACATCTTTACATACTGACAGGAAACTTCGATTAGGAAAGGGGAATCTGTTGATTCAGAAGATGGTGGGCACAGTTTCAGGAGTACAGTCACTGTGTAGACGAGGGGGTGCAAAGCAGCTGTAGTGAGGGATTTGACTTGGTGGTGTGGGGACAGTTCATCGTGAGCCCCAGCCCGTTTCACATCTGAATCCGTGGGGTGCCTAAAGGGAACACTCCTGGATGCCACCTTAGACCAGAGAAGTTGCAGCCTCCAGCAGAAGACCTTTAGCGCCCCCGTGTATCTCGTGCAGCCTGAGTAGGACGAGAGGGTGACAGGAGGTAAAGACCCATGCAGGCAATTTGTTTGATTAGGTGACGTGAACATGGGGCAGTGTTTTTGAGTCTTCTGTTTTCAGTAGTAAGTATTATGATCAACTAAAAGTTTGGAGAAGGGACATTGCTGGAGATTTTAAAAGAAGGTATGTTGCCTTGGAGAGTGTCAAAGGGGTTTAATTATGACAATGTAGGTTGGGACTCATTTTGAAATTTGTTTCAAAGAAATTTCAGCTGCTTGAAAGGGGGGGCACGGAGTAGACAGACTTTCACAGGATCAGGGTTCTCAGTACATGCAATCTCTAGTCAGAATTCAAATATGCGTACAACTGTGTTTCTTGCCCTGCGAAACAAAAATGTTTCCCCATGTACTCTGTATGAATTGTGCACATGGTGGGATCCTAATTGCAGTGGATTATAGATAAAATCTTACCTCCCTTAAATAAGGGGAACAGGGTGCTCCATGTTTTCTGGGGTGTTAATAACTTGGCTTTGATCTCTGTGCATTAAACTCTACCTTTAGTATTTAAAGTGGTATTTTTGTGTTCTGCTTTCCCTCTAGAAATCACCATCTATATTGGAATTTTACCAAGAACTTGGATTGCCGCCAAAACAGAAAGTGAAGATCTTTCGTGTAACCGATAATGCTGTAATTAAGCCAGGTAATCTGAGGTCGGGGAGAGGAGGGCAGTGAAAATACCCAAATATGTGACTTGTTTAATGTCAGCCCTTTCAATAAAGCTGAATCCAAAATACAAAGTCCCAAACACTTATTTTTAAATATAAAAACGCATCTGATTTAATCACTGGGGACAAGTGAGCCTCTTTCTTTTTTCAGTGGAGCTGTAGAGAACGTTTTGTTTTCCATGAGAGAGGGAGGAACACTTGTGTCAATGCACAGAGAGTTTCACATTTGGAAAAGCCACTCCAAATAAATACACAAACTTCACTGGCACGCTATTAGATGAAAAGTAGCTTTACTCACTAAGAAAAGAATTTGAGAAAATAGAGCCTGCAGTGGGGGTGATGAGTGACCCTAGCGCCTTAATGTAAATATTCTTACTTAAAAATACCAAAATATTTTACCTGATCCATAGAATATCAAAAGGCACTATTTCACACATGATTATATTGATTTATACAGACTTTGAATTTCAGAAAAGCTCTCTGATCCCTTGAACTTGAGTTCTAACAAAATAGGCAGTAGAACTTTTAAAGATTTGGTATTTTAATATCCAAATTAAATTTCTTGAAGTAAAATACAGTTGCAGTAGACCTTACTGGAGTGGCAGAGGGTCAGTGTTAATATAGACTAGAATTAAAAGCATTTTTTTGTAGTGCAGGCTTTGCAACTTTAAGGTTAAAATTAGACTAAGTTAAAAGTAAGTTTAAACTAAGGAGTGTGAAGATAAAAGTCCACATTAATTTTTACTGTAGCTCAAACCATGTGGAAATTGTTTTTGTTTCGTGGGGGAAGAAATAGTGAACATCAGCAGTTTAAGTCATTCAGACTCATAGAAGTTTAGCCACTTTTAATCTGTTTTCTTAATTCAGAATTTTTCTTTTCCTGTACAAATCCAGACTGGATCTACCTTAATGGACACTATCCATGAAATCCTGTAACATATTGCCCCTGTTTAAAATGAACAAAAATACATCTCTCATACTGTCAATTAAAAACGTTTCTTGAACAGTTTTATTGTTGAGGTTTCTAATTGTTACTTTCAGTTCTATACTACATTGGTTACTACTCTTAAAGAAATCTCTTATGTTAATCTTGATTTTTCACTTAGATGGTATATTTCGTGGTGAGATGCCATATCTTAGACTTTTGTGTTTCTGACAGTAGAGTACCTACAAATGTTTGCAGATTAATTACCAGATTAAATAGTTCTCATAAGTGTTGATTCTAAATTTGTATAAACAAAATATGAAGGCCTTTTATTTCGAGAGTCCTTTAAATACTGTTTCCCAAATGCAATTAAAACAAGATTTTATTTATACACAACTAGCTCTGGAAATGTATATAAAATTAGGAGTGCCTATAATGGCAGTGATTTTGCCATCCCAAATATCTGGGCAAGTGCTGGAATGACTTTTGTTGGAACAGTGACTAGTTCCCCAAAAATCTGCTCTGTATAAACTCTATGGCTATAACAGTTACCGTAATCATTACCCAATATCAGGTGGACCTTGTTCAAATAATTGAAGTTGCTGTTTTGGGATAATTTACCTTCAGTGGATAAAAATGATTTGACCTAGCCCCAGCATGTTTTAGTCATTCCCTTGTTTTCACTTTCCTTATATATTTTAGGAAATATATCTTAATGCAGTATTTTCTCATTCATGACCAATAATCAAACTCAGATTTGCCCACAAGAACACTTGCCGCAAAGGCACCAACCGGCCGCCAGCTGCAGTCTGTTGACTCCCTCCAGCTCCAAGTGCCACATGCCGGGCATGCTGTGCTTCGGCTCTTCACAGTCAAAAGCCATGTTTTTTGAACAATTTTATTGTTTCTAATGGTGTAACTGAAGAAGAAAATCTTCTACCATTTTTGAGCTCTGATAGCTGAGAAGACTTTTTAGATGATGTAGTGTGTGTTTAGTGAAGCTGTTTCTAGGCTCACAAATTCATACTGATTTTGTTTTCTTTTTTCTTTCTTTCTTTTTTTTTTTTTTATTTTGTTTTCTTTTTATAAAGGCACTCCTCTTTATGCTGCTCACTTTCGCCCGGGACAGTACGTGGATGTCACAGCCAAAACGTAGGTTCATCTAACAGGTTCTTTTCCTTTTGTTGTCCTTAATGTTTTGTTTTTTTTTTTAAAAAAGACAAGTGAAAGAAATGCATATTTCTTTCATAATTCTAATGTTTGATGTTACTGACTTGGTTTTAAAATTGCACTGCATTAGCTGTGTTAGTTAAGAGTTCGCATCAGTCTCACCTTATTACCCAGACATGCGCTGCTGGTAGCAGGCCTGAGAAAAAGGTCCCGTTGCTCAGGTTCTTTGTGGGCTGGCCCCAGTCTATTTTGACTACAAGGGGCTATGTACGATTGGTGAGATACAAATGAGCAACACAGATGGAGTTCTTTTGAGACTATCATGTAGTTTAGTAATTGACTGTTTTTTTCAGTTCTGAGAAACCATTAAATTAGAAATAACTTTTTACTCTTTGTGATAGTGGTTGTGCTTAAGGCTTCCCTGGGGTAATGATTAAGTACTTCTGTAGCTGGTAAAAGCCTCTCTGCAGCTAGAGGAAGTGTCTTACTCCTTGAGCCTCTTCAGTAGCATGACTAGATAAGCAAGATTTCTTTTACTAATGCAAAAAAGTTTTGTTACTTAAAGGTTTAATTTCATAGAAATCAATACTCAGTCGTCACTGTAACAGAAATGTTGGTTTTGAGTCCTATCTAGAGAAGGCACTGGTTCATAGCTTACCATCTCTCGGATGACTAAGATAAACGCATTCTGGCTGCCTACTCTGCAGAACTTGTAGATATCACAGTAGGTGTTTTCAAACATTGATCGAGGTTACCTCACTATGAAATGCAGTAACCAAATGTCTGTTTATGTAAAAATTTTCAGTATAGGTTACTAGAAGCCACATGACTTAGGCAATATTAAACTCCAAATATCAGCTCTAGTTGATTCCTGTTTCTTGTTCATTCTCTTGGTGAAGATAAATTGATGTCTTTATGTGCCTCACTTTTTCTACTTTAGGTCATTTGACAATGCTCAACCCGTATTCCAGGAAAGTTCTGACTAAGAGCCTTTGAAAATGAACGGTGGCCTATAGGGGCTCCAAGAGAGCCTTATGGTCAGTCACGTAAGCCAGAGCCACTTTCATCCAAGGAAGTGAGCTGGGTGCCGCGTCAGTGTCCTTAGCACAGTGGGCTCTATATAATACCTTCATTTCCACACTGTTGCAGTGTCACACAGTGGACCGTTGCACACAGCTGCTGGGTGCCCTGACCGTTGGCTGTTTAGGAGTGGAGCAGGGCAGACCAGCACTAGGGCGTGTCCTCCTGTCAGAGAGAGTAGGACCCTCTCCTTCTCTTCCTGCCTCTGACTGTTGCAGACTCAGTTCTGATTACTGGGGTCTTAAATCACTGATGTGTTCTGCCTTCCCTTGTCAAGACTCAAAATATTGAAGCTGTAATGCTTTGGTTTGTTTCATTGAGGAGATGTGTGTTTTGTCTGGTATGTTGGGGGAGGTGAAGCAGATGATTTTACTTATGAATTATTACATATGCCAACATATCTCACAGTATTCTGTTAAGTTCCGCACAGTTAATAGTGTATGAATTCCATTATGACTTTTAGAGGATGGAGTAGATATTCTGAGAAGCCCTGAAAATCAGAGACCTGGTTAGCAGATACCTCGAGGCTGGGCTGTGGCTGACTCAGATGAGAGTCTCGTTTTTCAGGCGTCTGTGTCCCGCGAAAGCTTTCATCTCAAATTTTGCTACTGGGTTTTCTTGACTACTTTTTTTTTTTTTAATAATAAATTTTATTTTTATATTCCCCATACAAATGCAACCCCCTTATTTTGACCCCAATCCCTCCCCTCCCGCCCCTTACCCCCCATAGAGTGTCTCTGGTTCATAGTTGTTTGTTGATTTTGATTTTCACTTTCTTATAGTTATTCATTTTCCTGGTCCCTTATTTAAGTTTTCTAGATTCCTGCTATGAGTGAGACCATCTGGTATTTTTCTTTTTCTTTCTGGCTTATTTCGCTGAGCATGATCCCTTCCAGCGCCATCCATGTTGATGCAAATGGCATGTGTTTATCTTTTTTGATTGCTGAGTAATATTCCATGGTGTATGTGTACCACATCTTCTTGATCCAGTCATCTATTTTTGGGCATTTGGGTTGTTTCCAAAACTTAGCTATTGTAAATAGTGCTGCTATAAACATAGGGGTGTAGGTGCTCTTTGGAATTGATGTTTCTGTGTTCTTGACTACTTCTTAAAAGTTATTTTTTAAATTGTCATCATCTTCTTGTGACTATAAAGTGAATGGGTAAATTTCTTGTTTTTTAAAGATCGTATACCTAGAAAACAGGATTGTTTAAAGCCACTGCGAGCCTCAGGCTGAGATAGCTGGTAGCTGCCAGGAGATGAACCAGCCCTGGGGTCCAAGGTGGAGGATAGTAAGCTCTGGAGGAGGGCGGGTCTCCATTGGAGAAGGTCCTCCCTGTGGTCCAGGCTGCAGTGCAGCACTGGACCTTTGACTGCATCCTTTGGGGTTGGGAGGTTACCCCACAGGTGCTTGCTTTGTTCCCTGTGGGCATACCTTTCTGTGCTGTCACCTGCAACCAGAAGGAGTTGGATTTTACTTAACCTTTTGCTGAATGTTTCCCATCACTGTGACTTTTGTAGCTGGAAGGCTGCTAAGGGCCTGTACACACTTGTTAATCTTACCACTCTTGTCCTCATGCGGAGCTGACTGGGACTCCTCAAGAGAAGCAGCTCCAATTAATCTCTAGTTGAGAGTCTTTGTTTTTCTCGTGTTACCAGATTATATTTTAGTTGTTAAATATCTACTTTTATTTTGCATATTTCAATTTTTTCCAATTTCAATTATTTTAATTGCTGGATATACAATATACTTTAGAAATAACTAAATTTTAAAGCAAAAAAAGTCTAAGAAAATACCATATTAAGTTATTAATAGAACCTGCTTACTTCAGGGATTAATTTATATTTGGGCTTTTTTTTTTTAATAATTGCATTGGGAAATATGCTTACATTTATGTTTACCTGTGGTGAAATTAGGTATAATTCGCTAAGTAAATATACCAGTTGGGGTGTGAGGTGAATATACATTTTACCAGAGTTCATTCTAGTTTTTACTGGTATATCAGAAATAATTTTTCATCTACAGGGTCTGAGAATACAAATTCAATTTAAATTATATGGGAAAGATTTTGATATCTAATACGTAAAACCACTCTAGCAGAATCATTTTTCAGTTTCATTATGTTATTGCTAGCTGACGAAGCCCACTCTCTCCCTTATGGCAGTTTTGTGTAATTCAGCCTAAATAAAAAGTGAAGACTCGCACATGTAATGACATGTCCGTCCCCTGGCCCCCCAGCTTGTGTGCCTTTTCAGAGTGTGTGTTCTGTGCTGGCAGTTATATTCCAGCGCAGCTTCTAATCGGTGATGGCTTGGGATCTAAAATTTTCCTTCCTCAGTTTTGAGGAGGAAACAGCTGTAGCTCATGCATAAACAGTGGGCAGAATGCGGTGTGAGTGTTGATTCTGCTCTCGGCACAGGTTATTCAGCCTGTCGATTTCTGTTAGATCCTGGCGACGCTTGTTCTCCTTGGTAGGTGTGTTGTTGTTTTCTTTAAGTCAGAAAGGAATGAAACAGAATAAACAAAAAGAAAATGGTAAAAATATGTTTTACATTGTTTGGGGGAGAATGTTCTGTCTCTGTCTCAGGACATGCAGGAGTAGGCGGGGTGACGCCTCTGGCCCAGCAGGTCCCTGGGCACTTCCTGCGGGGTGTCTTATTAAACTTTGAATTTGTGGCAGTGAAATCTGAAGTGTTTTTTTTTCTAGTTGTCTGGAATTTATTTACTCATGTATTTATTTAAATTTGTAATCCAGACTAAAATCAGAAAGCGGTTCCTCTGCTTAAAAAGATTGTTTTCTTTTGAACAAAGGATAATCTAATCAATCTAGTCACCAAGTTTGGATGAATTGAAACAGCCCATTTATTTTCAGAAAGGTCTTAATTACTTAACGTCAATTTGTGGCACAATCTTATTACTTTAAAGTTGTTACTGTCCTTTAAATTCTTTGTCCTTGACCTCAACATAGAAAACTCTGCACTTCCCTTGGAGTTGTCCAGGGTAGTAAAAATGTACAGGGCTGGGAGGTCAAGTGAGAGACAGAGCTCCTTTGCACATACTGAGATTTGGCTAGAGTGGAATCTGTCTTTAAAATACCAGAATGTGTACAGAGGTAGTATTGCCCATCAAATGCTTAAAAGCTGATCCACACGCCAGGTTGGTTCTAAAAGAGCTGAGGCCCTGCGGCCCTCCGCTGCCGCCCTGGACACACAGCTCCTTCCCACCGGAGGCGGTTTGCCCTGGGAGGGGGAGCAGGGTACCGGCTACCCTCAGGGTACGGTTGCTGTCCAGCCCTGCACATTTTCAGTGTTACCTCATTTTTAATGTTACCTTACAGACTATTCAATGAAGTAAAAAATTTTAAGCATGTTAGCGAAACAATTTTAAGATTAGTGTTTAGACTGTAAAGGGAAGTAATCTCTTAAAAATCCCTCTTAAGTCAGTCATAGTGACTATTTTTTGAAATAAAGGCTAGCATTTGGGGAATAGTGTTTCAGGGTTAATTTTATTGTTTTGCTGTTTAACTTTTATAGTAGCCATCTGTAATTGCCTCCCTTGAACTCCGCAAAGCAACATTTTTTAGCCCAAAGTCAGCAAAATTAAGACCTAATGGGGGCCATCTAGGGAAGGACTAAAAGCTTAGGCTCCGCTTCTCAGCTCTAGGCCTAGACAGCAGTCTCAGCCTCTGTTGCCTCATCTTTAGTATGACAGTAATCACACACCTCCCAGGTAGTCACGTTGTAAAGATGCAATGAGATAGGAAGCTCTTCACTCAAGACTTGGTGCTCAGGATTGTGGACTGTTACCACCCCTGTTGACATAACTGATTTTTAAATTTCTTTCATATTTGAAAAGAAAAAAAAACTTTTTCTCAATAGGAAATATCATTTAAAATGAGTAGAAGACATAAAGAATTCAATTGTATTTTCTAATATGAAATTATTGCCTTTAGACTATCTTGTGTAACAAAGTATAATGACAAAGCACTCTAGGGAATGTTAAAATCACACACTACCTGTGCACCTGGACTTTGTAGAGTGATGAGAAGGCTCTTGAAATAGCTCACGCCTCTCTGGTTTGCTGGGTGTTTTTATATTTTTGTAGAGTCTGTTTCTCAAGCGGCTGTGACCTGGGTTGAAAGCATAGACAGGTGCTCCCATTTACCAGGGATTTGATCTTGGGGCGGGGACTTCTGAATGTAGGTTTCATTATCTTTAATGCAAGGGCATGGAACTAAGTGGTTTCTAAGGTTCCTTTCAATTCTGAAAATGTTTCCCCCAAAAATCTGAATTTTCCAGGTGGCATACCTCACTCGTATATTAATGAAGTGAAACATAACGGTGGATTCATAGCACTTGTTCATAGGGTCTTCTGATCTATTTTTTTTAAAAAAAGGTGATTTGTCCAAAGACCTTAAGGAAACTATTAGGTCTGTTGAAGATATTACAGAATTCCTTATTTGAATTTTCCAAGAACCACAGAGTGAACTTAGGACAAATGTGGTATTCTGGGTTTGTTTAGGACACCCTGGAAATATTCCCTTTTTATAAGAGGATTCAGAGGAATCACTACTTAGTTGTCTCTTTGTACTATTGAATGAGCTGGATTTGGTGTAGAAAGTAATAAGTAGTGCTCCCTTAATAGTCACTTATTGATAAGTGTTCTCAGGTATTGATGGAAGGTTTATGATTTTTAGACAGAAATAGAATTTTGTGCCATGCTGTCACACATTCATGCTGGAGGGTAACAGCTATACAGACATTCCTTGCCAGCTTGGAATACTTACGGCAGAACACATACATGTGGAAGAATGCAAAGCGCTGGAAAATTCCACCATGACTGACTTGTGAGCTCAGGAGCTATGCAGCACTGATCAAACAGGCTTAGACAATACAGAATTGGGTGGAAAATTGACTCCTAAACTCTACAGGGCTCTTCAGTAAAGAGGCTGTTAGCTTTGTGTGGAGGTGGAAGGTAGATAACATCTGGGTGAGTTTGGTGGAATGAAGAGAAGCTGTAGTGGAAGATTTAAATGTTTGTGATATATTAGTTTACCATGAATTAAAAACTAATCCTGATGGAGAATTGCATTAGCTGATACAGCCTTTTATGTACATGTAATTTATTTTAGTAAAAATTGTGCTTTTATGTTTATTGGGATTTGGTTTGTTTTAAAATTAAAAGCATTTGGGCAATTTGAACCTAGAACATAGAATAATGTTAAGTTTTATCCTACAGGAAATTCTTTTCATTGTTGATTTAGGCATTATACTTTTATAGTCTGCAGTACTTTTTCACAATTAATCTTTCATCTTATTCTAACCCGTTTTTGGTGGATCAGTGTTATAATCTTGGCAAGGAACTGACAAGTCTCTTCTTCCCTTCTCTCAAATGTTATATTTAACCATAGAGAAGCAGGGTTTAAACCAATGATTTCTTCACCTCCCACCCACCTCCATTTTTATCTAGTAAATACAAAATTAGAGAAGTCAAGAGTTCTTTCCTTCAATACTCGGTTGCTGGTTTTCCTGAGAGGTTATATACAAGTCACTTCAACTTTTTACAGCATAAGTTAGCTAAACAGAGAAGGTTAAACCTTAATTCTTAAATGATTCTGATTGAAAAGTCTGTACAGTATGAATTTTGACTTCTTTAATAAAGAATATCAAGTATAGTGTAACTAATGCAACACTTGATGACAGACACTTCTGATCTTCTTTTGTAGTAATAGAAAAACAGTCACGCAACAGGCACTTGAAGCGAGGGAACAGAATGAGCAAGGGCACAGCGGTGTGGCCTATTTAGGGGTTCAGGGAATAATCTTCTGTGGCTAGGATTTGTGATGAGAAGTGTTTGAAAGGTAGGTTGAACCCAGTTAAAAAAGGCCTTATATTCCCCCAAACTGAGGAAGTTATTGGGACTGTTTAAGGTTGGGGTAGGGTGGGTTTGCTTATTCTTGTTACTGCTATTTTGCTTTGTAAAGCCTGGGATGGCTCGTGTGGCAAAATGATTACCATGGAAATTCCACCCTGTGACCATGTGAAGATCACTTGACTAGAGGAAGCGGTGGTTTGTTTCTGCAGCGTTATTTGTTTTTTGTTTTTTTTAAGTATTTTATTTATTTATTTATGCAAGCTCTGGGTACAGTCAGAAGCGCGGAAGGGTGAGAGAATTCACCAGAGCCAGAACAGGGAGCAGAGCAGGCAGAAGGACCGAAGTACACTACTGAGGGGAGCAGCGGGCGGCAGGAGAGGTCTGCGCGCCATGTGGGACCCTCCTCCGGTGGTGGCCAGGGAGCAGCTGGGGATCGAACCTGCGCTGCAGAGGCCGCGGGCAGCTTCACAACCCAGCGCTCAACCGCTGCGCCACCGATGAGGCCCTTCCACTTGCATGTGGTTGGTACCTCTGTGGCACAGGATGGTAGCAGGATTCTTCTAAAGGGGCAAAATTTGCAGAACTCCAGTATTAGTAATAACTTCTGGGACTCAGCAGACTTTTTCTCAAAGGGCCAGATAATATTTTAGGTTTACAAGTATTATGATCTCTGTGACAGCTACTCAGCGCTCCCACTATAACTCTGAAGCAGCCATAGGCAGTATTTAAATAAATATGCAGGCTGTGTTCCAGTAAAACATTTACAGAAACAAGTGACAGTGGAGGCCAGTTTGCCAAGCCCTACAGGGCTTCCTCCTGAGAAGAGGGTCAGGACTCAACGACCATCTGCTCACATCGGGCAAGCGGAAAGGATCCTGTGAGCGCGCGTTAGGGAAGCAGGAATATAGGGAGGAACTGCTTCGGTGGTGGTGGGCGGAGGGTGGTGACCGAACGAAGGATGGAAGACAACTTTATTTTACAAGAGACATGGAAATTTGGACCTTGACTCTATATTCAGGACTTACTAATTTTTTTAGATTGTGATAATGACCTTATAGTTTTACGCTTTAAAAGACCCTCACCTTTTAGAAGTCCATGTTGAATACTTAGGGATGAAATATATGCTATCTGGTATTCAGAAAATCCACTGGAGTTGCAGGGAAGGGAAATGAAACAAAACAGGGCTTGACTGCTTTTGAATATGTTTTAAAACTTCCATAATAAAAAGTTACTTTTAAAATAGGTTTGGAGGGCCTCCCTGGTGGCGCAGCGGTTGAGCGCTGGGTTGCGAAGCTGCCGCTGGCCTCTGCGGCGCCGGTTCGATCCCCGGCTGCTCCCTGGCCACCGGAGGAGGGTCCCACATGGCGCACAGACCTCTCCTGCCGCCCGCTGCTCCCCTCAGCAGTGTGCTTCGGTCCTTCTGCCTGCTCTGCTCCCCGCTCTGGCTCTGGTGAATTCTCTCACCCTCCCGCGCTTCTGACTGTACCCAGTGCATGTATAAACAAACAAACAAATAAATAAATAATGCATGCCTCTTAAAAATAATTAAAAAAAAATGTTTAAATAAAATAGGTTTGGATTTGGGAATTAGAGGGTTAACCACCGTGAGCTCCAGAGAACAGTTGGAAAAGGATAGATTGCAGATGGTAGGAGAGAGGCAAGAGTGTTTGCTTCCCTAGAAGAGGAGAAAGGGGGAGAGCAGTTCAGAGAAGCTGGTGTCCAGGGAAAGACGCAAGTGCGCTTCCCAGAGGACTGAGCAGAAGGGCTTCCGAGCACACTCATCTGCTGACGCGCTTGGTCTGCACTCTCGCGCTTTCTCTCCGCTAACGACAACTGAGGGGGAGGCAAAAGGAAAGCTTAAATCAGAAAGATCACAATGTTAGAAGTTCCAGGTTTAGTGAGATATCTGCAATTAGGATAGGTTGGGAGAAATAAAGCATATGGTACTGCGCTTCAGTAAGATGGTTTTATGTGGCCTGTGAAAAACCTTGTTTGAAGTGTGCCTGCGTGCGCTCAGTGGAGATTATTAGTTCATTCTTGCTCTAGTTTTTGTTCTCAACTTGGGTGACAGCTGAGAGCGGTGGTAGAATGGGTGCCCGTGCAGCAACAGGTGCATCTTGTCTCGTCTGAATTAAGCCAATAATGTGTCATGTCATTGGTGTTTTAGCCTTTTGTTTCAAGGTTCTGCACGCCAGAACTAGGTTGGAAACAATCTGTAATTAGCTGACAGATAAGGAGCACTTTGAGAATACCACTTTCATCTTAAAATCAAATGATTTTACTCTTAAATTGAGCTAAATCATCTGTAATTTACCTGGCATGTGTTTGATTGGTGTGCACATTCACTCACTCTTTTTGTCAGAGTTGAATCAGTGTGAGGTTTCAGAAGGCACAAACATTCTACCAAGAATGCCCAGTGTTAGAAGGTGGTATTTTTAAGGTGTGTTCATTTCAAGTCGGCGTTGCCAGTCTCCTTCCTTTTTCTCTTTAAAGTGTTTGTCGCCAGTGTCAAAGGTTCAGATGACTTGTTAGGTGTTTTTTTATTTTTAAATTCCCTGGCTATGCTTTTAATTTTTCAACTATATTCTAAAATTCAGTGTTAAGTAGAAATATCTGTTAACTTTCCTAAGCAAAACTTCAGTAAATTATTTTACTATTATGGTTTCTCTTCTTCAATGTAAGTGTCCTTGAAAATTGATAGATTTTGTATTATGTTAAAATTCTTACCTTTTTGATCAGGAATAAACATTATTTTGAGTTGAGATTAAAGGATTTATCTGAAACTATATTATTTGACATGGACTTTACCATCACTCTCTGGTAAAGGGACAGCAAAGTCCTTGTGGAAGTAACACAGTGGTCCGTGGCCTTTTGCTTTTGCTCCTGTTGTGCCCTGAGCTGTGCGCTCTCTGGGGGGCTTTTTGTTAGGTGGGAGCGCTGCCACATCAACACCTGTTCAGCATCATCTAGTGAAGGGTGGAAAAAGGTGTCCGTCTTAAAAGTCTATCTAATGTCTGGTACAGCCCCAGAATGCTGGTAACCCTTTGAGGTGTCACCTGTGCTGATACACCTAGAGACAGGCTTGATTGATGCTTGAACCTCAGTGTTGTTTGCATTCTGCCTGCATCACAGAATGTCTAGTTAGCAGAATTTGAAAAGAGTGTCTTAAAAGCTGAAATACTAGGTTTTTAAGAAGCTGTAGTCTGATTTTATATCACCGTTAGCTTCCAATTCAAACATTGAGACCAAGATCCATGGGGTATTTTCTAAAAATGAAATTTGGTCAGCATTTAGGGCATTATTATTGCTTTATAGAGTGTTCTGTTGGATCTATTGCTGTCTGATACATTACCCTAAGACATAAGTTTAAAACAGCAAAGGTTTATTACTGTGCTCAGGGATCCAGTACACTTAGCTGGTGCCTCTGTCTCAAGGTCTCTCACAAGGCGCAACCAAAGCATCAGTCCTCTCAAGGGTGCACCTGAGCAGCTGACCCCCCACACTTGCTAGCATGGCCGTCAGCGCACTCAGCCGCACGGGTGTTGGCTGGAGACATCCTTGCCGCATGACTCTGAAGGACCACATCTGCCACGGCAGTTGGCTTCTTCCAGAGCCCAGCGAACAGGGGGTGCAGGACGGAAGTCACAGTCTTTGTGTCCTAGCACCCGAGGAGATGAGTTCCAGGGGTAGGATCATCACAGTCACCTGCCACATAGCTTCTCAGTAGTTTTGAGCTTCAAGAAATCCACATTTAACATGTTTCACAGAATTATAATTTCCCTGTTCAGATGAAATTCCCTTTCCTTCATTTGCTGTTGGTCTCATGATCTTGAATTAATCATTTATGTAGACTGAGACTCCACAAGGGGTGCCAGCCAGGACAGTGGTAAAGGATGGTTCATGTGCAGTTTTATTTATAGAGCCTTTTCTAGTTACTTAGATGAGGAGCCTTGTTAAAACAGGTACTGTCACAAAGTGTACAATTGGGAGTTTTTTTATGTGCTTTTCATCATACAAATTTTAATGTTTCTCTTGCTCAGTATTGGTAAAGGTTTCCAAGGCGTCATGAAGAGGTGGGGATTTAAAGGCCAGCCTGCTTCCCATGGTCAGACAAAAACCCACAGGAGACCTGGCGCTATTTCAACTGGGGTAAGTACAACTTGGTGATGTTCCTCTCCGTACTGGATGTTCAGCTTCTGCACATAGATGCTTGAGTGTGTCCTTGGGCGCAATTTTTATCTGAGTCCTGGTGGCTTCTAGTACTCGTCACACTTTCAGGAGCCTGATCTTAAATCTAGCTGGCGCCCACATGCTTACCGCCAGCATTCGGGGCTTTCCTGCCTCCCCCCTCCCGCCCTCTCCAGCTCCCGTTCGCTATTCTCAAGACACTGGCAGGAGGTAAAGGGTTAGCGTCTCACCCTTTCCGTCTCACCCCACTGCTTACTTCACATTTGCTTTCTGTCTTGAGAAAGAGCTGGGAAGGTTGTCAAGGACAGTATTATGGTTCAAAGGAAACGGTGACCAGAGAATAAGAAGAACATGGAAGTGGAGGCTCTTGTATTGCTGGTCAGCCCTAGACTCTGAGGTAGAGCATAAACTGTCACGGGGTGTTTATTCTTTGGAATGCAGGAGTAAAGCAAGAACAATCTTTAAGGATTAACTTCTCTGAAATAAGAGAGAACTTATAGCTACTCCTGAGATACTAATTACTCCCCTGGCAGATTGTATTATCAGTCTGTTTAATTTTCTTATGTGTTGATAGGAACGTAGGTAAACAGGCACTCTCATGTGTTGCTGGTAGGAATACAAGATAGTGCGTCCTCAATGTTAGTATCTAACTCTGTTTATGTATATTTCCCCTGACAACACTCCTAGAAATTTACCCTAAAGGTATGTGTTCCAAAATGTAAAGATGCACTTGCACAAAATTAGTCTTTGCAATATAGTATTTGTGACAACATGCGTAAGTGTCCATACCTGACAGTTTGCATGGAGCAGCGATGGGGCGTGCAACAGAGTGAGAAAGTCAGTGTGTGATGAAAGCACACACACAAACTTATGCGTGAGTATGCGTAGCATTATTCATAATAGCCCTAAATGTTCACCAGTCAGTGAATGGATAATTAAAAGTGCGTATTCATACATATTACATGACAATAATATGGAGTGACGTGCTGATACATACTGTAGTGTGGGTAAACTTCAAAAACATGCCCTGTGAAAGAAGCGGCCATGATAGCTGCATATCATGTGATTCCATTTGCAAGAAATGTCCATCTGCACATCTAGAGGGTAAAATAGGTAAGTGGTGGTTACACCAGACTGGGGCTTAGAGGGGTTGTCCAGTAACAGGTATGGAGCTTGTCGTAAGTTGAGGAAATGATCTAAAATTGTAATACAGTAATTCAGTATATTGAAAACATTTACTCATACACTTTCAAAGGTGTGGCATATTAATTGCATCTCAGAAATCTCTTAAAAATATAAAGGTTATGAAATTATATAACTCACTGATTAGATTACAAATAATCAGATTAGGTCCTTTCATATTGAATCTATTCTTATGACTCGATTTATGAAAGGCACGGTTCTATATGTGTTTAAGTCCTTCCATTAAGGATTAGCTAGTAAATGCTAACACTTTTAATGAGCACATAAATGTAATTATAGAGGGCAAAGTTAATCCTTTTTTAGTAATGTTATGTTAAGCAGGGTATTTATCACAAAATGTATTTGTAGAATGAATAAGAATAATCCTTGGTTTATAATTCTCAGAACTGACTTTTAAGCTGTGCATGAAGATTATACATGGTGTGCTATTTCCTGCTGTGAGGTTCGCCTATTAATGTGAAAGTAGTGATGCAAAAAGTGTTTATATTCTAAGAATTCATGTTATGAGACGCTTTCCCATTTCAGATGTAATTCAGACTTGCTTCTTCAGATGTCTACATCTGAATATTATCCATTATGAAAGAAGCCAAAGGCAGAGAGACTGCATGAAGCTGTTTGATTTATGTGAATCAGACTACCATAGCAGGACAAGCTCAATATTCTGATAACTCTGTCCTTTAATCATTCTGGTGAAGGAAGGTAACATCAAACACCAGGGTGGGGAGTAGGTCTGTCCATCAGCAGTAGTGTAGGTAAACATTAAATCAGTTAATACAGATTAGTGAAAACATACCAGTCGCTGAGTTTTCCTTGGTGGTGTGTATGTATGTCCTTTATTTTTCTCAACCAGTGTTTGCTCAGTTGACAATACTCTTGTTACTGAGTTTTTCTCCTACATCATTTTCTTAGTTTTTCCAATTCAACTTAGAAAGGAGATCTACTAGAATAAATGTGTCAAAGCTAATTTTTAGTGGGACCTCGTAGAATGGAGGAAAACATTTTAATAATTCCGTCTTAGTTTGTATTTTGGCTTGATCAGTGCTGTGTGAAACAGAGTACTTTAAGTGCTGATTTTGGCTATCATTTTAGGATGTTGCCAGAGTCTGGCCCGGAACTAAAATGCCTGGACAAACGGGAAACATGGATAGGACCGCCTTTGGACTAAAAGTAAGTGCTAAAGTCGCTCTTTTTAGGACTAGTTAAACACTAGGGTGTTTAATCGACATGTTTTCATCTTTCAGACAAATTCAAAGAGTTTTCTGGCACTTAAGATATATCTGGTTTGTCATTTATATAAATGTGTTTTCTTTTTAACATAAGAATTTTTTCAATTTCAACATGTTGAAGTACTGATATGATTATTAATTTACAGGCTAAAGCCTCGCTTTTAGCAACATTGTTTTAATGGCAGTACATCCTCAAATTTTTAATTGATTGATTTCATGTCTTCCTTGCTTTAGGTGTGGAGAGTGAACACAAGACACAATATAATCTATGTAAATGGCTCTGTACCTGGACATAAAAATTGCTTAGTAAAGGTGTGTACAACTATTTTTTAATGTTCAGATACATGAATGTTTACCATAAATTTCTCCTTCGGCCCATAAACGTGACTTGAAAAATAAGAGCACACATGGAAAACAGCCATTTAAGTTTTTCTGCTTTGTAGTAGCACCTGAGTGAAAAAAATTGGGCAACATGACCTCTATAGTCCATGTCTGTAAAGGCAAGAACCTGCAAAAAGGGTTGTACCGGTAAGTAAAGGGTCTGTAGAAACAGAGAAAAGGTATTTGGATAGCTATTGCCCAAATAACATTTCTGTCCTTCCAAAAAAAAACTTTAGCTTTTTAAAAGTACTTTGACACAGGAAAAGAAATTAAATGAGTGTCAACCAAAACGGCACTTAAAAGTATAGGCATTTCAAGGAGATATTTTTATTGTTATAACTACTAGCATTGTTCTGACTACACCTTTGAGTGTCTTCATTTAAAGTGTACTGTATATTCATTTTCATGTTCAAAAATAAAGCCTGTTATACAGGATAGATTTGAAGAAAAATTCTTAATGCTCTCAAATTTATTCCCATCAACTAAAACAATTGCCTGGGTGTTAAGCCAACATACTTAAAAGAGGTCACTTTCAAATTTTGAGTCTTCCATTCTGAAAGAGATTTCTGATAGAGGTGCTTCCAGCTATTCCCAGAATTTTTTCCTTTTCAGTAATAACAAAAATAGGTTGAAACTTACAGCTCAGATTTTTCAGAATGAGTCTAGGTATTTTCATTTCTTAAAATAGGTTGTATTACTAGAATACAGTTTTTGTTTTAATGTTTCTATGTTAAATCCCCTTTCTTCCCTTTGACTATTCTGTTTTTAAAAAATTTGCAAAAATGCATTTGAGTTTCTACAAGTTTTTAGACAGTCTCCAGGCGGCCTAGTTGTATACACAGTGACAGTGGAAGACAACAGGTCGTCATTGTGCTTCTCATAATTTGTCTTCATACTGCATTGTCTCTACCTCCAGATTTATCACATATTAGGTTGTCACATATTTAACAAGAGAAAAAAGAAAAATTACTTTCCGTGATAAAATCTTACCGGCTAGATGAATCTTTAGATGTTAGATCCTCCTTTCTTCCCATTTTTTCTCTGGCCATGGTTCCACGCTGCCGCCAAACTGCCGTGACTTCGAGTGTCACCTCAGCACCAGCGAGGAATAGGTCAGCCATTTTGAAAATCTATAGCATGTGCAGTGATACGCTCATCTGGTTTAGACTTAGCATATAATCAGCAACATCTATTACTCTGATTTTCCTTCCCCAACTTCAATAAACATTTGCCTTCAGGAAATCAAGTCAGTGGATGACGGCTGGCTATCCCTGAAGACATTTAGAAGGTACACCAAAGACAGCTCCAAAATAGGAGTCCATGTGTTTTTAGAAACTGTAATATCAGAAGCACATCTAGTTCACATTTCAAAAAAAACTTATTTGGTAATTCATCTTGAGAAGTGACAAATAGCTACCTGCCTTTTGTAACCTTAAACAGGTATCTGTCCCAAGCACTATGGATTGGGACAAATTTGACATTGTCTTTCAAATGTCAGAAAGTTTGGTATATCTTTTGAAATCATTCACTTCACTGTTTCCCCTTCCCCATGGAGGCAGTTTCTCCTGGGGAGCCAGCCTGGTGCAGACCCACCCCGCACAGGAGCTTTTGCTTCTTCAAGATCCAGGGCCATCAGCACTGAGAGTCTTAGGGATGACTGACTTCTTTAAATGTACATGTTTTGTTCTTTGGCTTCACCAGGTGGATGAGCGCCTGAAGAATTGTTGTGTAGTGTGTGTTAATACTATTCGCGCGCATCCCTAGATCTTAATTTGTAACTTTCAGGTCTGCTGGGGGGGGGGGTGGTGTGTGTTTCCTACCCCACTCCTACCTTTCCTCACAGGTTTACCAGTAGACAGAAATGCTGAGAAATACTGATAAAAATTGATGTAGAGAGTTGGAGGAATCTTGGTGAAGACAGGGAAATAAAGCCAGGGGTCGGATTAAATGCACAAAGTACTTACCGGCGAGTCTCACCCGTGGCTCAGGACGGGCTGCAAACTTCCGGCCCTTCGCTCCAGAGCTATCCTGACGAGAGAGTTAGAGGTCAGTTTGTTTCAGAGCAATGAATTACAGTACTGGCGCGTTTAGAGCCAGAATATAATGCAGGCAGTGCTTTTGTCTGAAATTTTCTTCAGGTAGAATAGATCAATAGAAATGTAAAGGTAACAATTAGCTGTCTAGGTCATCTGTCTAAATTTCCCATTTATTAAATTAGCACAAAGTTTTCATTACTGTTGGTTTTCGGGTTTATTTCCTTGGGTTTTATTTTCAACTCTAAACTCTGAGACAGTTTAAATTGGTGAAATTTTTTCCAAGTTTAAGTTCAATCCAACATTAGTGAATAATTTTTTTCCAACAGTTTATTTTCTTCTGGGCAATTTACTGATAATTTCTTGGAACAATTTTAATGAGAGAGATTAAAATAGATAAGTTTTTCCATACTTAGCTGTTCCTAGCAGCTGTGTACTTCTTCCAACCAAATTATTCATTTCTTATTGCCAAAATGATTATGCCTTCTTTTACTCTGTATAATTACATGTATTTTTTCCTATTTCTCTCTGAATGAAGGCTGTTTAATGAGTCAGAAGCTTTAAAGACTCCAATGTTTTTAAAAGGCAACATTTTAAATCATATCAATATTTGTACTATTCCTTGTTTAATTTATGGATACAATTAGAATATTTCTAGAATATAAAGCATAAGCAGGAGTACTATAAAGACTTCAGGTTTATTATTTTTGCTAAATATTCTCTCCTTAATTTCTCAGTAAGGATGCTATTTATCAAATGTAAGCTAATTTCCTTAATAAAAATTGATAGTCTTAATTCTAAGAGCACATAACCAAAACTAACAAAAATACTAGGCAAAAAATTTTTAATCTCAGCTCAAAATATCTGATAAAAAGTGGATTCTGATACCTGTTAGGTATATATTGCTTGTCAGCACTTTCATCTGGAAAAAAGAAAACATGCATATAATTGATATTGAATATAATTTATCCAACTTAGAAATAAAATCTTCCCCAAAAGAATAAAATTACTAATTTATCTCATAATTTCTATCATTGAATTAAATATCTTGGAATGAAAAGAATAGATTGAGTTCCTTATTATATCATTTGTTATTCACTCTAGAATGTTAGATATTCTTTGATATTGAATAATATCTATTATGGGCTATCTTTAAATAACATAATTGCTAACACTAATAAAATTTTTGATTTTTTCCCACTAGATCAAAGATTCTAAACTGCCTACACATAAGGATTTCTGTAAAAATCTACCATTCCCTACATATTTTCCTGATGGGGATGAAGAGGAATTACCGGAAGATTTATATGATGAAAATGTGTGTCAACCCAGTGCGCCTTCTATTACATTTTCCTGACATTCTGTGAGCTTTGATGAACCAGATCAGTAATATAACCAGGAATTATATTTTTCTTACTCACAATGTGAGTAAGTATCAACTTGTCATCTTTGTCAAGGGTGTAAATGTATCATCCACACCTTAATTGAATTGTAACAAACCAGTTAAGTAAATTGGATTTGCCAAATGTAAATCGACTGGCAGTTTGCATACTAGCAAAATCTTTGTAATTTGTGTTTGTTTTTTTACTAGCTGTTTCCCAAGTTATCTTCAGATGTTTATAAATTTAACTTTTGTTAAAGATTTGTCCTGTCTGTGAATGGGGTGGTTGTGGAAAACTGGCAAACCATAATAGGGACTGGTGCAACCTATCTCAACAAAAGAAACCATTTCCTATAAATCATTCTCTGTTTTAGTGCCATAAAGAGAACAGAAATAAGATTTTTAAACTAATATGTATGTTATAGTTAAAGGCCTGACAGGGAATTTACTGCTGATTACTTATGACAAAGTAACAAGGACAAACAGGCTTCCTTTACTGCATTTCCTCAGACCCAAGGGACTAATATTAGCTATACAGTATTGGGTCTGCAGGTGGCTTCCTGATAGCTGATGGATTTGATAAAAAAGGTGCAAGAGTATTTTACCTCCGACGGTGTAGGCTCACATTCCTCCACGAGTGGCTGTGGCGGGAAGGCTGCTGTGCTCTCTGTTGCTGCGAGCTTCCTGGGGGCCAGATCTGTCACATACTTCTCTTTAATCACGAGTTGCTCAAAAGGAATCCTTTTAAACAGGAGTCTGTTTTGTCACCACACCATTTTTGATTAAAAACAACTTCTCAAACTGAAAATCCCTGACCTTTTTTAAAGATATCTTAAGCAAAAATTTTACTCACCCTTCTTGTAAGAGCAAACCAGGATCTACTTTACTTCTGTTGAACAGTATTTTGGGAACGCCTTGACACAGAAGTAAGGCAGTATTAGAATAAATTTCATTATTTGTAAAAAGCAAGCATGCCCTGCCTGGGAGCTCAAGGACAAGTATGAGAACCAGTGACTCTTCAAGGAAATGACTGAAAACCAGGTTAATACACAAACTAGGCACAAGACTGGGAAGTTTTATGGGGGGAAGTGGCTAGCATTCACAAAGGCAGTGTTGTAAAGAGTATTACCTGGGGAAAAGCCCAACAAGAAAGCTCAGGTCTCACATTGGTGAGAGAAACCTCACCGAGGAACTGCTGGAAAGGACGATCACGGTTATGAAGGGAAAGATTCAGCATGACAAGGAATTCAGCTCAACCCTGCTTTTAACATCTCAGTCAGGCTTAGAATGTAACTTGAAAGCTGATTCAAGACTGACGTGAAAATACACATTCGGGAACAACCAGAACCTAAGAGCCCCCCTTCTCGCAGTAGGGTCCGTTGAGCTTCGGGATTCGGACTTCTGACGTGCAGTGGGGAATACTGTGCACCTTCATTCCCCATTCGCTGCATTTAAACAAAAGATTTCAGGGATGCATGACGTTTGCTGATAAAGCAATGGGAAGCAGCTGTTACCTTGCAAAACAAAGGAATAACTGTTGCTGGGAGAATATAAACTTATAATCAGAAGAAAGAATACGGTGCCGGGACGTCTTGTGTGCGCCCGGCAGAGCGGCCCAGCTTGCGGCTCCTTCGTGGCCAGCTCTTCCTGGGCTGACGCTGGCCCTTGTGTGTGCGTGACTAAATGTGCGCGTCCCCGCCTGATCTGCCTCAAGGGCGCGGCTGTGGAAGTTCCCCCATCTTGTGGACCTGTGCAGGAGGACGGCTGTGTTCAGCTTGGCTTGGTTATATAAACAGCCTCAGCGTGGAGGGCGTCAGCAAGGGGGGCGTGTTGCTGGTCCCTGTTTCTGCTGAACTGCTGACCCCACATGCGACGCAGATGCGCTCAACAGCTGCGAGGCCCCCCTGGGCCAGCATTCCCAGGCGCCCTGCAACCCGTGGCCCCGAAGGCCCGCCTGGTCTCACATGGGAATAAGTATTTTCTAGGCTGAGTTAACTCATGATGGGTAAACTTTCCACTGCACTCCAGGAACTTTCCATAAAGTTGAATAGTGTAAGAGCCGACATTTTCCCTGCAGTTTCCAGTTTTAATGCAGTGTGTGCCGTCAGGCCTCATCTGCCAGCTTCCTGTCTTCGCTCCTGCCAGACCAAGTGGGTCCTCGGTGCCAGAAATGTCAGCGGCCTCTCAAAGCATGCCCTACGAGACAAATAATGACTGCCGCCCAGACTCTGCCCCCAGCGACTGCCGGGGCGCCCTTGAAATGAGAGGACCCCATTAAAGTGTCATCGTCCTCTCCAGAAAACAGCCAGGGGCCGGGGAGGCAGGGCTGCCAGCCTCCATTTCATCGTTGGCTTTTCTGCTTTTAACCGTTGTTCCCAAAGAATTTACAGCAGCCCACGTCGCGCGTTGTTTTTCATTCTCTTTAAATTAACGAGGTGGCCGCTCAAGTTAGACGAGCCAAATTAATCTCAATGAATGCAATTCCAAGCGCTATAAAAGCAAATAAATGATTCTAACTCAGCCGGCCAGAGACTCTTCTTGGCCTGGGAGGAGCGTAATTGTTCCTTCTCGGCCCTTGACTAGAAAAGAGAAAGTGACCGCTGTGATCTTTCTCCCCTCGAGCAGACTGCGGGCGGCCTCCAAGAGGCACCAGGGCCTCCGGAGAGTTTGTTGTCTTTAACAAGAAGGGATGAGATAACCATCAAGTTTTAACTGCATCAGATTGGCTGTGTTTGAGGCCCTAAGTGCTCCGCCACAAGCCGCCTCACAGAGACGCGCTGTTCACAGGGCTGTCAGGAGGAGCGAAATCAATGGCTTTCGTGAGCGCCCCCAGAAAGCGCCTTCGCTAAGTCGCTGTGTTCGAATGAGGAGGCCGGGCTGGCAGGAGAACTGCTGGCCGCCCGCCTGTCTTCCTCCTGCCGACGGCAGAAACCTCGCGTGGGGTCTTCACCTCACCCCCGAGCCCTGGTGCTCCCGAGGAGGGTGCGGTGCCCCCCTTCAACAGAGCCCTGCCAGCTGCGCTCAGCTGCTGCTGTGCTGGGAGGGGACGCCACCCCAGAGGAAGTGAGGGTTCGGAGAGGACTCGGGCAGCGAACAGACCCGAGGGAGGGCCGCGGGGGAGGGAAGCCGTGATCTATACTGAGCTCTCCCCTCTCCCTGCCCGTGAAGTCGGGACAGGCAGCAGCTCCCCACCCCGCGTGCTTCTCTAGCCAGTGACCCACGGACTGGCCTCCGCCACAGCTGAGGGGTGTGACCTGACGTCCCCCCGCGGAGAGGCCCAGGCGCCCTGGCTGCACCCCGGCTGGGGAAGCTTGCATGAAAGCGGGGCTCCTGGCTTGCTGCCTCCCTCCGCATACACCTGGGCTTCACGAGCATCCTTGAAGGGCACCCCACCCTGGCGTCTGACCCCTCGATCAGGAGCCACCAGACAGCCGCGGACGCCGAGGTGCGGCCTTAGGTTGCCTTGGAAAGAGCCATCTGGATTCAAAGCCGCGCATGAAACAAGCTGTCAGTCTTCGCTTTGAAGTCTGCAAAGTTTGTTACTGTCAGTGTTCACTGTTGTGTTTGTAGATTTCTAAAAAATAGATGTTTTTGAGAAGTTTTCATCTGCCATGATGTGAAAACACAGGAGTGTGAGTCCACGCCCGTGGTAGCTGCGAGCGCCCGAGCAGGGAGGGCCGTGACCTGCAGGGGTGTTGCGGGCCCGGGCAGAGGAGCTGGAGTTGGGCAATCGGCATGTTCAGTGCAGAGGGTAAGGCTGGTTCAGGGGAGGGTCATCAGTGGGTATTAAGCGAGGAGGGGGAGCAGATCTTGACGGGGAGCAGAATATTTGCACGGTCTTAAGGCGTCACCCCATAGACGGCTGACTCTTGGAAGGGCAAACGCCATACGAGACCCAAAGAGACCGAGCATGGGAGCCAGGCGCAGGCACTGACGCGGCAGGACAACCAGATGCTCTGCCCGGCCCGACCCCGTGCCAGAGGGGACGGGCCACAAAGGGCGTCCGGGTAAACTGGAGCGTGAGCGATCGGAGTATGGCGTGTTGTCACTGAAACTGATGACCCCACTGTGGGTACGCAAGAGAGGTTCGTCCTTCTAGGAATTGCACACCGAAGCACAGAAATAGCCATTGGAGGATGTAACTTACTCTCAGGTATTCTGGAGAGATTCTGTGAAAGGACAGATGAAGGATAGACGATAGCTAGACAGACAGACAGACAGTGCAAATGGGGCCAAAGCGTTGACAATAGGCTACTCTGGGTACAAGTCACGTGGATTCTCTTTGTACTAATACAATCTCCCTGTAACTGAAAATATTTTCCAGCTTAAAAAACTTTTATTTAAGAATACACAGTTATTGGCCTCCATGGTGGCACAAGGGGTTAAGTCTCAGCACTATGAAGCTGCTGGCAGCTACTGTGGCATGGCAGATACTGCTGGCAGATACTGTGGCATCCCCAGCCAGGGAGCTACCCACATGGCACAGCAGACCTCTCCCGTCTCCCTGCTGCTCCCCTCAGCAGTGTATTTCAGTGGATCTGCCTGTTCTGCTCCCCACTCTGTCTCTCACCCCCTACACACACTCTGGCCTGTACCCCAGCTCTGTATGCATAAATAAAATAAATTCTAAAAAAATACAGTTATTAACATGCAGTGTAAGAGTCGGCACAGCTGATCCATGACGCCAGGTCGGAACAGAAACCTGCAGGCACCTCAGCAGGGAGGGGAGGGCCTCCGGGGCAGGAGCTGGCAGGAGCCTCTGAGCTGTCAGATGTTTTCCATTTCCATGTAAAACCGTACGGAGTTGTTCGACTGAAATGTGTGCTTACCCCAGTATACCTCAAGTATGTATTAAATTTGCAAATAATCTCATTAGTTGTAAACTGAGAGCAACAGCGTGCTCGGCAGGGCAGGGGCGGGAACGGGTGGGACAGTGAGGGCCACAGTCGCCCAAAAGGCCTGGGGCAGGCGCCTCGGAACCCCCCGCAGGTGGAGCCACCAGACAGTGCTGGAGGCACAGCACGGGGCCCCGCGGCCGGCCCGGCTTGCTCGGGGAGCAGAAGGAGGCCTGGGGAGTGGGGCCGGCGGGTGCAGTCCCCCTACGGCGCCCCCCATCCTCCCCCATACCCCCCCCACCCCCACCCCCCGTCTCCGGAACAACTAAGGCTCTACTTGCCAAAACAGGAGTTCGGCCTCCACGCGTCCCCTGAGCCCGGGGCATGTGAAATGTGCGTGGTCTGAACTGAGCCATGACGTGAGAGCAAAACAGAGCCAGGAGTGTAAGGCTTGGTGCCCCCCCCGCCCTCCCCCCCAAAAAAGGACTTGATTAATATATTTCACATCACATGTTGCAAACAGGCAAGTTCATGGACCCCAACTTCAGACGAGGCCGCTCTGACCACAGGGAGCAAGACGAGAGCAAGACCACCCTGACGCGCGTCAGACACACGCACAACAAGACCAGCCGGGCCGGCCGGCGCGTGGCCTCCGACCCCCCCTCCGAGGGACTGTGTCTCCGCCATTTGCGCTCACCCTTGGGCCTTGTCACCACCGAGGGGTAGAAACTGTTACACTAGTTCCATCTCATTGTCTAATAAAGTCTATTACGAGCTACATAAAGCACAGTTTATACTTTAGTTTCAGGTGCAGAGATACATCATTCAAGGCCTCCGGAGCAGACTTCGGCAGCCACGCCCTAGTCTCACCAGGCAGAGGAGAGCTGCTCCCGCTCGCGGACAGCGCCCAGCCCGGAGCAGAGCCACCCTTGGGATTTCGTCCCCATCCCTGACGCCAGTTGAGATCCTCCACCGGCCACTGCGAGCATCTTCTTTCTGACCTCAAGGCCGCTCCCAGCTCGGCGTTCCAGCCGCTACCTCAACTTTGCTCCACTGCACTGAATTCCTGCTGGTCTTTGGCGGGGGACACTGATGACGCCAGTTAACAGAGAAGAACGTGGGGGCGCAGAGACGCTGAGAGGCTCAGTCAAGTGTGACCGTCAGTGACCACGCCTCGGACTCGCTGGAGTCACCACCCCGGTGCCCACACACCTTCCGGCTCCCCACAGTGACAGGCAGGCAAGGATAAGGGCGCCTGGTGACATCGGCAGCAGCACGCCCCAGGCGTTCACACACCAAGCCACCCTGTCACAGATGCTGCCTGAATAGCTCAGGTGGAGGCTGCAAGTCTGCGTTCCTGGTAACGGTCCCGAGCCTCCTGGATACTCCCCAGAGAGCACATGGAGAACCCAGGCCAGGGTCTCCCTGGTGGCATAGGGGTTAAGTCTCAGCACTGTCACCACTACGGCCTGAGTTCAGTCCCCGGCCAGGGAGCTACCCACATGGCACGGCAGACCTCTCCTGTCTCACCCGCTGCTCCCCTCAGCTGTGTGTTTCAGTCAGTCTGCCTGTTCTGTTCCCCGTCTGTCTCTGGTGAATCCTCTCAACCCCCACAGCTCTGGCCTACACCCCAGTTCTTTTACACAAAAATAAAATATACAGAGTCTCAAGTCCTTACAGCTCCAAAGCAGACTTTCCAGAAATGTGCTCTGTTTCTATATTTATTAAAGGAAAAAGTGATTTATTGAGCACCTATTATTCACAAGCACCAGGCTGGGCTGTGGGGACCCAGCAGTGAGCCAGACAGAACACGTCCTCTGCCCAGGCTGCCTTTCCAGGGCCCGAGAGGGGCTCCCAGCCCACGGAGAGCCGGAATCAGGGCCCAGCTCAGTGCTTTCTTCTGCCAGGCCCCTGCCAGCATCAGCCCTGGGGGGTCTGATTTTCTCCCGCATAGCATGAGTTTGCAACCGTCTTTCCTCCAGAGCCTTCATTTGCTAAAACTACGTGGTGGTGACAGGAGACACATTAGAGTCAAGGTTATGAAAACAGAAAGCAACCGTGGTGGAATTTAAAAGTAAATTATTCAGCATCCCTGAGATAATCCCCCAAGACGATCATTTCCAAAGCGGGTCGCAGGCTGGAGCCAGGAGTCTCCGGGCTATACCTCGAGTAAGAGAAAAAAATCAAGTGTTTTTATTGCTCTTGCATTTCAGTGGTTTTGACATGAAATTTTAATTAGTCTTCAGGAGGCCTCGCGTCTGTCGCTGGGGCCTGGGGATTCGCTCGCCCTCCCTCTGGGCTCCCCCCGGATGCCAGCCTGGCCCGGTTGATGGAAAGCGGGGGGTTTTCTTCCCGGGCGCTCGCCGGGCTGTGGGGGCGCCCCGGGAGAGCGAGGCCGCGCGGGCGGGCGCCGGCGGGCGCTCGGGGTCAGGCGCTCCAGGGACATCAGCCCGACGGCCCGTCCCGTCCGCGCAGACGAACTGTCCACCCCGCAGGCAGGACCAGGCGCCCCTCCCGCCGGGACGCGCGGGCAGCCGGCTCCTCGCCAGGGCGCCCTGGAGCCTCAGTTTACCTCCCGCCCGGAGAGGAGGCGCCGCGGCCGAGGAAGGGACGGAGGGGCGGGCCGGGAAACCGCGCGGGGAAGGGCCGGCGGGCGGGCGGCACCTCAGGAGCCCGGCTTCCAGCACCGTCCCCCCACCCTCGACGTCTCGGCAGGGGGGCCGGTGGGTCGGCAGTGGAGGCTCAAGACCCCTCGCCGCGCCCGGGGGACGGTGGCGCGGGGCGGCGAGAAGCTGCAGACGGGGCGGGAGGCGAGAGAGGACAAGACGGCGCAGACTGGAGGGGCCCGGGGAGCGCAGATGCGAAGCAGAACCCCCCACCCCCCCCACCCCCCCCCCCCCCCCCCCCCCCGCCCTACACCCGCCCACCCCCCAGGGGGCACAGGAGAGAGAGGGGGACAGAGGAGGGGTGCACAGGAGAGGAGGGGGCACAGGAGAGGAGGGGGCACAGGAGAGGGGGGCACAGGAGGGGGAGGGCACAGGAGGGGGGGCACAGAGGGGGGGCACAGCGGCTGGAAGGAGAGGCCGGGGCAGGCGGGAGTTTGCATCTGCTCCGAAGCGCCCCGCCCCGAAGCCCTCCGGCCCCTTGCGGCCCCTGGAAAGGGCCCGAGCGCGGGCGGGCGGGTGGGAGCGCAGACAGGTCGGTGCGGGGTGGGGGGGGCGTGGGCAAACCCGCGGGTGATGTCACGGGGAGCCCCGTCTCCGTCCTACCTGCGGCCCCGGGGTTTCCCGCCGCGCCCAGAACGCGCGCACCTGGGGTGGCCCCTGGGGTGGCCGCGGGGGCGGCGGGGGTGGCGGGAGGCCCGCGCCCGTCTCCGCGCGGCTCCTTCTGCTCGGGAGGAGCCGGGAGCCCCGCAGGGGAGGGCGCGCGGGCAGTGGGGGCCGGGAACGGCCGGAGGGGACGGACACCCGGCCCTGCCCGCCCCGAGGCCCGGACCTCGCTCCCCCGCGGGCGCCCAAGCGGCTGCCCCCGGGCGGGACCGCCGGCATCGGGGAGAGAAGAGACCCGGACCCCAGCAGGACAAGATGCATGGGGGGACGCAGCTGCCTTGCCGGGGAACCCGCGGCCCGCAGCCGAGGCTCCGGTGACAGAACCGCCCCCCGCGCCCCAGGAGTCAGCATCGCCCGCCGGCGGCCTCCGAGGCCTCTCGCCGCCACCGCCCAGGTCGGCCCCCGGACACGGCCCTGGGCGCCCCGAGACGCCCCCAGCCGCTCACAGAGCCGCGGGCCTGATGATGACCCCGTCGCTGCGGGCCACCAAGTTTTGGGGGGACTTGTCACAGCAACAGACAACCAAGGCGCGGCTTTATTCAGCAGCATGCGCGGCAAAGTGTTCTTAGAATTTGTTGCTTAAAACCAAACAACAGGGCCTCCCCGGGGGCGCAGCGGTTGAGCGCGGGGTTGCAAAGCTTCCCGAGGCCTCTGCGGCGCCGGTTCGATCCCCAGCTGCTCCCCGGCCACCGGAGGAGGGTCCCACATGGCGCGCAGACCTCTCCTGCTGCCCGCTGCTCCCCTCAGCAGTGTGCTTCGGTCCTTCTGCCTGCTCTGCTCCCCGCTCTGGCTCTGGTGAATTCTCTCACCCTCCCGCGCTTCTGACTGCGCCCAGTGCTTGTATCAATAAATAAATAAATCTAAAAAAAAAAAAAAAAAACCCCAAACAGCAGCCGACAAAGCCATCAGGTCAGCCAACCTTATTCCTGAATGAGAGCGCCGTGGAAGGGGGGGGGCGGGGGGTCACCAAGTCAGACAGAGCCCAAAACAGCGCGCAGCCTGGTCTCCAGGGCATTCGACCAGCCGCGCGGGTCAGATACCCGGGGCGGAAGGGAGCCAGAGCCCTGGCTGAGGAGGAGACGGGTCCACCCCCACCCCCGGGTCATGAAGGCCCCCCGGATGCTCGTGAGTGAGGTTCGACGGCCGCGGCCGCCCCTGCCTGGACGCCGGAGCTGCAGGAAAGGGCGGCGGGTGCCCGGGTGCCCGGGGGTCCGTATTCTGAGCGCGATGAATGGGGGGTTGGAACTTAAAGGTCCTTTATTTTTTTTTTTTAAATTATAAACCTTTAAAACTCATCAGTCCATTAACTAAAAGCTTTGCTGCCCCAAACACGGCAATTTCCCAAACACCAAATCAGTGATTCGCAACATCAACGAGCAATCAGAGCCGCGGAAACAGACGCCCCCCGGCGCACCCCGCGTGAGCGCGGCTGCCAAAGGGAAGAAGCACTTTCAAGCCCAACTGTGGACAGAAAATGAGCTGGAAGGGCTGCTCGCTGCCCCCCGGGGGCCGGGGATGCTGTTTCACAGCAAGGCGGGCGCCCACAGCCGGGGTGAAAGGAAGACATGCAGGTTCGAAGAGGACACAGGCCACACCTTGCACACGGATGACCCCCGCTGTCCCCTCCTGCGAGCCACGTTGCCAGTGCCCTGCTGCCGGCCTTCCCGGGGGTGGAGAAGCTGCCGGAACACGGCTGAAGCCTCTGCCCGCTCTCCAAGTGGCCAGTTGGCAGAACTCCCGTCCCCGGGGGCACCGGCCCAGGAGCCCGTCCCGCGCATACCCCGCGGCTCAAGGCCTGGTTTGTCACCGTTTAATTTTTTTTTTTTTTTTATAGAGGCATGTTTTTATTTATTTATTTATTTATTTGTTTGTTTGTTTTTTGTTTATACATGCACTGGGTACAGTCAGAAGCGCGGGAGGGTGAGAGAATTCACCAGAGCCAGAGCGGGGAGCAGAGCAGGCAGAAAGACCGAAGTACACTGCTGAGGGGAGCAGCGGGCAGCAGGAGAGGTCTGCGCGCCATGTGGGACCCTCCTCCGGTGGCCGGGGAGCAGCCGGGGATCGAACCGGCGCTGCAGAGGCTGCGGGCAGCTTCGCAACCCAGCGCTCAACCGCTGCGCCACCGGGGAGGCCCTGTCACCGTTTAATTTTATGCACGCGCTGTCCACTGCCCGCCAGCCCGGCCCGGGACTCCCCCTGCCAAGGCCGCCAGCACGGCCGCTCGGGCCGCAGGGCCGCCACGGACACGCAGGCCCCGGGCCCGCAGCCGCTGCCCGCGTCTCACGGGTGCCCAGACGCGCAAAGCGCCCTCGCCGCGGGGAGGACTGTCCAGGGGAGAAGCAGCTGCTGCAAAGGACACGTGCTTCCCGGCTGCTGGAAACTGCGCCTCAGCAAAGGAGTCAGTCTGGGGGTGCAGAGCCCCTGGAAAGGAGCAAGAGAGCCCCCCCCCAGAGCAGGGGGCGAGCGGCGGGGGGCCTGGCAGGCGCAGGTGCTTGTCTTGGAAGCGGCCTCGAGGGCTGCGCCCCGGCCGACGGGACCATCCTTTAGAAAACGCATCCGAAACACGGCACCGGTGTTGGTCCTTGTTTAGAATGGGGGGAAAACAACAAAACCCAGGGCACAGCGCGTGAACAGACGCCACCAAACGGAGAAACACCAAGCGCAGTTTCCCGACCGAGCAGCTCACGGCGCCTCCCCCACGCCCCCCCCTCGCGGGCAGCCGGTCGCCCCTTTCCAAGTGACCGTCTCACGACACATTTTCTCCAGGTGAAGTGGGAAGACGGTGTAGGGGGAGAAAGTGTCCCTCCCCCTTCTCGGGGCCCTTAGCTGGGTCTGAAGGTTGTGCTGACAGACAGGGGAGCAGGGGAAAAGCCCACACGTTCCAGTGAGCGTGTCCGTGCACGGGCGCTTGCACGGGCGCTTGCACGGGAGCTTGCACGCGAGAGCGAAGACGCCGAGACGTGCACCGGGCAGGAAGCCTCATGCTCTCAAGACAACCCATGTGGAGAAGGACCAGGGGTGGGGCCCAGAGCAGTAAACGCGACAGGGCCAGGAAGGTCGGGGCGAGCTGCACGGGTTTGTCTACAGAGGCCCCTCCCTGCAGGGCCGGCGCCGAGGCTGCTCGCTTCCCACGTAGAGAATGCTGGACTGAGCGCCACCGAGGCCCTACAGACTCGTGGGAAGCTTGACCACTAACTACCCAGAATTACAATCTTACCAGAAATAACCTTTCGACGGGGGAAACCTCTCCGCCTGGCGAACGTGTGAACAGGACGCGCCCTCCTCACCGGGCGGGCCCTCCCTCCCCTGGACGCCCAGGCCCCTCGCCCACTCTCCATGTATTTACGTAATTAGATTTGTTCTTTTCTCCTTCTGATCCTTTTGATTGCTCCCTCAGCTGGAGAAGAACCCCAAGGGCTCGGGTAATTTCTTCTCTGCTTCTACCAGCAACATGCCTCGAGGATTAGCCAGATCTCACCCTCTAGTTCATTCTATCCAGGCACATTAAGCTTCCCGGGGTCCAGCTCTGACGAGATCCCTCCCTCCTCTGATATAAAAGCTTCAAAGGCAGGTGGTGGTCTTCCTGACCTCTCACTACCATGCCCCGACCTCTCTAGATCTACCCTTGGCTCCACACAGATGGAGCCCCCCACACCTCTGCGCAGACACCTTCATTCTCACACCTGCTCATGACTGCTGTTTCCTCGACACAGAGTGAACTCTGGGTACAATCCCTTCTCCTGCTCCTGGCAAAGGCCCCACCACCAGCACATGTTCTCTGTCTTCAGACCCACAGAAACACTTAATCTGAATATCATTTAATTACATTTCTTGGGCCTCCCCGGTGGCGCAGCGGTTGAGCGCTGGGTTGCGAAGCTGCCCGCAGCCTCTGCAGAGCCGGTTCGATCCCCAGCTGCTCCCCAGCCACCGGAGGAGGGTCCCACATGGCACGCAGACCTCTCCTGCCGCCCGCTGCTCCCCTCAGCAGTGTACTTCGGTCCTTCTGCCTGCTCTGCTCCCCGCTCTGGCTCTGGTGAATTCTCTCACCCTCCCGCGCTTCTGACTGTACCCAGTGCTTGTATTATAAATCAATCAATCAATAAATAAATCTTTAAAAAAAATAATAATTACATTTCTTGTTGAATTAAGTTATTTATGTGTCTTAGGGTCAAATTAGATCTAAACTCTAGGGGGTGGGCAGTGCCCAGTCCAGTATTTTGCCAACAGCAGGTGCACCATAAAGGCTTGGTTATGTGACAGTGTCATCTCCACAAAAAGGGGAGGTTCTGTCCTCCATTGCCCAACCTAATGAAGGGTGGGTCTGAGCAGGGAGAAGAGGCTAGAAAGAACTTGGAAGAAGACCTGGAAGAGCACATGGAACAGAGATATGTATGTGAAGAAGTCCTGCTTGCACCGGGGACTTGGGGGACATGGAAGGAGACACACAGAGACACTTTTGGAAGAGGCCCGCGGGGAGGCTGACAATGGCCACCACTACCTTGACTTGTACTTTGATTTTGCACTTTTTGTTCCAGACTTGCCTGGCCCCTCTGCCCCTTTCCTATAGTTCCCTGCCAGAAGGAGCTTTAGATTTCTCAGGCCTCAGCAGCCTGAGATGAGTAACTTTGGGTGTTTCATTGGGAAACCATCTCCTTTCTTCTCTCTGTACAGTAATCCTATTAAAGGGCTTTTCTAACGCAAAAGGACAGCAGGAATATGAAAAAAATGTTCAACATCACTTGTCATCACTTGTCACTTGTCATCAGGGAAATGCAAATCAAAACCACAAGGACATAACCACCTCACACCAGTGAGAACGGCACATACTAAAAACAAACAGGCAACACAAATGTTGGTGAGGCTGTGGAGAAAAAGGAATTCTCCGACACTGCTGGCAGGAATGCAAACTGGTCCAACCACTACAGAAAGCTGTGTGGCAGCTCCTCAAATTACTAAAAATCAGGCTACCATATGACCCAGCAATTCCACTCTTAGGAATCTACCCAAAGAACACATAAAAACAATTCAAGAGGATACCTGCACCCCTATGTTTATAGCAGCACTATTTACTATAGGTAAGCTACGAAAACAACCCAAATCCCAAAGCAGATGACTGGACCAAGAAGATGTGGTCCATATACACCATGGAATATTACTCAGCATTCAAAAAAGATAAACTCATGCCATTTGCAGCAACATGGATGGAGTGGAAGGGATCATGCTCAGCGAAATAAGCCAGAAAGAAAAAGAAAAATATCAGATGGTTCCTCTTATAGGAGGAATGTAGGGGAACCAACTAAGGGATCAGGAAAATAATTATAGTAAATAAATTAAAAAACAAAATTAATAGGAAAATATAAGTCAGAGACATTCTGCAGGGGAGGGAGAGGCAGAAGGATCAAAACAGGGTAGGGAAGAGCACAAGGGACTGTGGTGACGGTGCACGGGTGAATGGTGGGAATTTTATGGGGACTACACCTGAGAGGAGAAAGCAAATATTGTACAAAAAGGAAGAATAATGTAAAATATATATAAAATAAAAATAAAGTGCTTTTCTATTAAAGTGCTCTCATGCTAAGAGTTTGCTTTGTCTTTACGCAGCAGATGGCAAAGCCGATTTAGAGCATGCAAGTGTAGGGATCCCGGGTACCCCCTCAGTCTGCGCGCTAGCAGTCACAAATGGGTGGGTGAGCTCACTAATGCCATTTACTTGACTGTCATCTTATGCTTTGTGTGAAGAAAGAACAAGCCGCCTCCTTCTCTTGGACAGTCTCCTTTAAACACTGCCTTGCTATTCTTGTCCAACGTTGGCTTCCCCCACAAACAGACCCTAAGGCATGGATTTAAGTAGCTGGACAGTGACCCAAAAAAATACCAGGGATGGAGTTAGAACGGGAACCGGCTAGGCCTTTACACCAATCCCCCATCTGTCACTGAGCGTTGCTTCTGGGGACAGCCAGGGCATCATTTAATAAGGCTAAAAACTAAGCCCCTGCTCTTTGCCCCACAGGAGGGCTTAGGAGGCTTGAAGAACGAGAATTAATAAGGTTGCTATGGGAACCAGGCATAAGACTGATTACTTTGACCGAGAGTGAGGAAGCAGGGCCAGGACACATTCTGTGTCAAAGGCCTCAACCCTCTAGACCAGACATCCCAGCAAATAACCGGCCTAAACGGACCCCTGGTCATGAAAAGCCCATGAAAACAGGTTATAAAAGGGAGCCCCAGGGCCTCCCCTGGTGGTGCAGCGGTTGAGCGCTGGGTTGCGAGGCTGCCCTCCGCCTCTGCAGTGCCAGTTCGATCCCCGGCCACCGGGGAGGGTCCCACTAAATAAATAAATAAATAAATAAATAAAAGGGAGCCCTGAACCCTTCTTCTGCAGTGCAGAGCTCTCCCGCCTGGGCCCTGCTCTCTCCAGGGTAGTCCAATAAGCAGGCCTTCCCCGTTTCACACTCTGTCTCCGGTGAATTCTTTCACCCCCGCGCCTCCGGCCTCACCGTAATATTCCTCCTGCCAGAGGGACTCCATTCCTGACACTTGCAGACAAAACCTTGCAGATAAAACCTTCCAGGAGAGGGTCAAAGGCCTCACAGTGAGCAGCCCCAGATCCCCCCCAGGATTTCCCCCCACACATTTCCTTCAGACTACAGACAAGCCCCTGTCCCCCATCTCTGCATGCGAGAAGCTGACCAGCTTCAGTCCCAGGTCTAGGCATCATGGCCTTGGAAATATATTGACAGGTCTCATGAGTCTGGCCTCATTAACCGTTGGGCCATAAAGGAAACTCGATGTCTGCCGTTTAGAAGGTTACATTATTTCTCCAAGCATTTAATGTGTCCCCTCTGGCCTCAGCTTAGCATGCAGGGTGCAGAGCTGGGGAGCAGAGAGGAAGGCGGAGGGAGGAGGCCAAAATGCAGGAAACCTGCAACCATCCTTGTGAAAAGATATTCCGGGCGCGCGGGAGGAAGGAGCGGGGCTGGCCCGCACCCCTCCGCAGGAGGTGCTTAAAAAGCCACCCCAGGAAGCTCTCTGAACACCCCTGGAATGGAGGCATGAGTGGAACACAGCCTTGGGGAGCCAGGCGGGTTCAAGAGAAATTTCGGTGAGTGATAACATTGGAATAGCAATGTGCTGGGGCGCAGGCGGCCCAAGGCTGGCGCCCAGTCTGTGCTGGATACTTGTAAGTGGAGAAATAAATGCTCTGACCGACTGATGGGAGAAGGCGTAGGTTAACTGGGGGTGGGCGGGTAGGCACCCTAAGTCTTAAAAACCAGCTATGGAAGCTTCCAGGAATTGGAGGTGGGGGCAGGGAGGATTAGCAGTGCAGTAAACCAAACCAGCCCCAACACAAAGCCATAAATTCCAGTCCTTTCATCAAAAAGCAACATGTAACGGCGCCCGTGGATCTGGCAAAGACTCAGCTCTTCACCCACCTGTCTCTAATAAACTCGCGGGCGTCGCTGAAGGGGGGTCCCTGCAGAACGCTCTCTCCCGGGGCCGAGCCCCCACACAGGGAGCCCAGCTCTGCACCCAGCTGCCGTCCTCCAAGGCCCGCTCGGCCTCTCGCCCACGCCAGCGCGCCCCGTGGGCCCCGGGCCCCAGCGGCCTTGGGGCGGGCGCAGACGCGCACTTCAGCTCCAGAAGGCGCGTCTCCAAATGAAGCAGCATCAGCATCACCTGGAAGCTGGAGGCCCGCGCATGCGGCCCGCTCAGCTCCAGGTAGAAACGATTAAAGCCGCCCGCCCCAGGCCTCTGCAACTTGTGATTTTACATGAGAAAGGTCTGGACCAGGATCTGCGCACTTGACATCTTCTCTTCAAAGCTGCAGATTGTTCTTCAGAACCCGGATGCTTTATTTTCATTGCAGTTTTCAGCCCTAAAAGGTCAAGTAGCTCCCTGGCGTGACATGGCTGTTCCGCCAGCTGGGAAAGCAGAGGAATCCCAGGGCGCTGGTCGAGGGGTGATGAGGGACGGCGGAATTCCAGGAATTAGGACCTGGGCTCTGTGTCTCCTGGCTCAGGGATCTCTGGGGTGCAAGTCTCGCGCTGGCGCCCTCCTCCTCGGGGGCCAAAACCCAAGCAAAGCAGCACCTGTGAGCGGGAGCTCGGTCTGCACTTGTGGCTCACTCTCTGCTGTGCAAGTCAGCAGCTACAAGTGGAGCTGGCTCCGCAAGGCAGGGACTGGAGCTGTCACCCCAACATCAGATATGAATGGGGTGATGAGCAGCATTTTTCCTGGTGGCACAATTGACAACAGGGAAGGTGCAAAGAACTTGGAGACGCCACAGAACCCGGGAGCCTCAGCAAACTAAACTACAGGCAGCAATGCAGGGTCCAGGGGAGGGAGGGACACTCCCTGTGAGTGGAGGGGCCCCCATTTACTCACTGCAGATGGACTTCTCTAAAGCTCAGTGTCCTCCTCAATAATAGAGCTTTTTTACAGACCGGACACTGTGCTAGTCCTTTCCCTGCGTTATCACATTGTGAGAAATTGACACCTGTGAAGCCATTTTTCAAATAGAACTGGCAGCCATTACAGAGACATTGCATTAGGCGTCTCGCTGGAACTAGGTCAGAAACCTTTTACTTCAGCCAAAAGCAATTGTTTCAAGGAAGCTTCAAGGAAACAATTGTTGGAGGAGTCATCTAATCACAACTGATGATTCTCCATTTCAGCTGAGGATAGACTTGGTCATGCAGGGCCTCCTAGACAAAAGACACATACTGTTTTAACCTAGAAGCAGTGGGAAATCACTGGAGATTTTTAAGTGGAGGGAATGCAGAATCAGAGTGTTTTATTTTTTTAAACTTTTTTTTTTTTAAGATTTATTTATTTATACAAGCACTGGGTACAGTCAGAAGCGCGGGAGGGTGAGAGGATTCACCAGAGCCAGAGCGGGGAGCAGAGCAGGCAGAAGGACCGAAGGACACTGCTGAGGGGAGCAGCGGGCGGCAGGAGAGGTCTGCGCGCCATGTGGGACCCTCCTCTGGTGGCCGGGGAGCAGCCGGGATCGAACCGGTGCTGCAGAGGCTGCGGGCAGCTTTGCAACCCAGCGCTCAACCGCTGCGCCACCAGGGAGGCCCAGGATCAGAGTGTTTTAAAGTACATGTTCCCAGAACCCACCCTAGATATTCTGACTTAGGAGGCCAGGGGTGAGACTTCAGTTATCTGCTTGACTAGCAAGCACCCCAGAGGATGCTGTCACATGCAGAAAGTCCTTGAACCTTCAAGGACTGGGACACCCTGATTCTTCAAAGGGTTGCTAAGCATCCAGGGATTCAAAACACTTTGCAGCATTGCAGAAATGGGCCTCAAAAAAGGACACCTATGGGCTTTATCAAGGTCAGACGACAGACCCTTGATTAACATAACACATGATGACAGGAGGCTGTGATATCTGACAGGGACAGGGGACTCTGAGCCTGCTGGCTCCCGAGAGCGTCAGGCCCAGCCCACTTCTATCCAATCCTTGGGGATGAACCCGAGAACGATGTTGCAGTAGCCAGATCAGAACTGCAAGCTCATGGTTCCCTGCTCAGCCTGGGCGCCTAGCAGACAGCAAGAAGTGTTTGGAGGGCATCAGCTCCAGACTTCGGGGAGTCCCTGACTATGCTCCACTCCCAAGTTGCCTTGATGCTGGAACCAATCTCCAAGAAGTCAGCGCCTGCTGAATTCCATTTCAACCTGCTCCATTGTGTACAGCTGTCGCTGGGGTTCAGTCTAACCCCCCATCTCCCACGCAAAGATTTGTTTGCTAGCCCCTTGAATCTGGGCTGAAAAACTCCCAGCAGAGACAAAAGGTGACGAATGTGACCTCGACCACGTGAGGATGTGGCAGTTAGTGGGCAGGCCCCCACCCAGGAGGGGGATTTCCCCAGAACTCAACCCAGCTGGCACCCCCAATTGGGATGTCCCACCTCTAGCTCTGCATGAGTCCTGAACGCAGGAGAATGCTCAGCTCAGCTTTGTTACCCATGGGAACTCCACTCTCCAAACAGGCTCTAGCGCGCGTGGAAGGGTAAGCCAAAGGCAGAAGGACCCAGATCGGAAAGGAAGACATTTGACGAGCACAAACCCGATGACCGCGGACTCCCAGAGTCGTCCTGCAGCACCGGACAAGACACGTGGCTCCCACCTCAGCGCCGGTCACAGAAAATTGGATAGATAGGTCCTTTTTTCTTGCAGAAGTTTAGTATATGAACTAAGAAACAGATGCTTGCAAAGCCCTGAGAGCCAAACCTGAAAGGAGAGGTAAGCAGACACTGCCCACTCAGAGCGAAGCGTAATATGAGAAAGTGAATGAGCACAGAACAGACCGCCCGGTCTTCCTCATCTCAGCCGCCGTCATCTTTCAGTTTCCAGAAATGAAGAAAAGATGCGTTGGAAAGTGAACAAAACAGCAAAAATCCACCACAACATCAAAAAATTCCCCAAATTTGAAAATTAATGGAGAAAAACAGTGGAGAGAGCAGAATTGAATTCAATCAACAAATATAAAGAAATCATCTTGTAACCTATTATATTAATAAAGTAATTTTAGAGGCACTGCATCCTTAGAAGAAAAATAATAAACCCTGAAGTGTTGAGTTTAGAGAATGGCTAATCCAAATTTGGAAAATAAGATTTTTTAATAGATAATAAAACCATTAAAAATGTTCTTAAAGCTTGAAGGATTTGTTTAAAAATAAACACTATCTAAGGGAAATAAGAATATTCCAATGCCTTTTTCTGGTCTCACAAGAATCCGGAGGAGTCCTCTGGCTTGGATTAGGGGTGGGACAGTGGTGAGCTGTGAATTGTGAAACAGTCTGAAGGTAAAAAAACAACTGCAATTCCACCATTAGTCCAGGCCTCGCTGCACAAGGGTTCTCAAGTCATTACTGGGATTTTCCCAGAGTGTGACAAGAAAGATCAGGACAGACCTTCCCCTAAATCCCATTAGAATGCAAGTAAATCTCCCAGAGAAAGATAGCACCCCTCAATCTTGATCAAGCCTTATCACCTTTGTGGGAGACAACTTGGCACGAGCTGACCCCGAGAAGTCAGCGCACAGTTGAACGCTCAGTGTGCAGGGCGGGTGTTCCCAGCCCCAGGTCTACCTGGCTCGCAGGTGAAGTGAGTTAAGCTGAGCAGCTGCGGGTGAGAGGGTGACTTGCAGCCCATGCTGTCGCGGGGCCACTGAGCGAGGAGAACAGAGGGCTCTGCTGGGCTACGCCAACCCTGGAGATGGAGCAGCCTCTTGTCGGTACAGGACAGGAATGGCTGGAGCTCCTGGTTTTCTAAGAGAAGAGAAATTCTAAGAGAATTTGCATTTGTGTGTGTGAGAGAGAACTCTCAATTTTCAAACACTGGAAACGCATCCAAATTTTATACAATTATTCAGGGGGCAGGGGAGGTGAAGAAAAGAAAAATAATACCAGCCATAGGTCAAACTTTGCAATAATTTTGGGACCTTTAACCTAAAATGTTTAGATGTTAACATGTCGTCCTTCCATTAATCCCGAGATTGATCCTGTTCTGCAGAAGAGAAAGCGGAGGCTCGAGTGCAGGGGGCTGCTCTAAATTAGTTTGAGATCATGGTCCAGAGTTTCCACACCTGTGGAGTGACAACAGGGTGCTTCCGAGCCAGTCTCGGGAAGGTTGCAAAGGCCCACCCCGATGCATAGATGTGTATTTTTCTCAGAAAACAATCCGTTGGTTTCATTCGTAAAGAGCTCCCTGAGTATCGCCACTGCCGAGAAGAGAAAAATGAAGGATTTATTGAAGAAACAGGGAAAGACGCTCAGCTTCTCTGTGGTCGGGGAAATACATTTTAAGAATAAGTATTACATGATAACCAAGGAAAAAGAATGATTAATATTTTCTAATTATATTAATGTAATTTTAGGAAAAAATGACCTCCTCCATCTCAGTAAGGAAGTAACATACAGTTCTCATTTTTGAGCCTTCACTTCTGCAAATATCAGTGATTTTGTGAAAACTGGCGTGTAAGTAGCCAAATAGCCTGATTGTCCACCTGTCTTCACTTACATGGCAGGGAAACCTGTCTTTTCATCATTTTTAAATTTGAAAAATTTCCTTCAAAGCAAAAGCCAGATAATTTAGGAAAAGTCTTACACATGAACTCGACAGGTTCAGAAACATCCCATTTTACAATAAATTCCACAAACTGCACCACCGCCCATGGTTTTCTCCAGGCTTGAGTTCAGTGGCTTTCAAATGTCTCAGTACTTGAAACATTTCCACTGAAATATTTTCACCAGAAAATTCATCATCAATCTTCATTACATGTAATAAAATCCCCCAATGTTTTCCACTTCTGCTGAAGATAGAGAAAATGACCGGAAAATGCACAACTACCTTTGATCTGTTGCTTTACCATGAGTACCTCGTTCCTAGGTTTTCAAAGACTACCACTTTGATTTCTTCTGGCAATGTAAAGCCAAAGCACCTTTTGCCTTTCCTCCTGGCATTCTGCTGCAAATTTTGATTCTATTTTCTACAGCCTCGTCTACTTCCTTACTTTTTGTAGGCGTTGCATTGCCCACGGCCTTTTCCCAGTACAATTTCAGAGCTCGGTGCTTCAGAAAACACTATTGTACAGACTCCTCGCGAAGCTCCGGTCTGAGCCGCTAGCAGATTAGGCCGCGTGTACCAAAGCGCTTGACACAATTTCCCAGGCACGACTCTGCTGAAGCAAGGCATGGCTCAGAAAGGGGCATACCTCCTGAGGGTAGATAACAGCGGCATCGCCCAGTGTCCACTGACAGAAGAAGAGTGATGGAGCAAGCTGTGGCTTGACTGCAATGCGCTTGTTTTTAGGAAGCAAAGAAAGAAACACAAGGCCCGCAACCGCATGGATGGATGTCAAAAATGTGCCCAGGGAAAGCCAGACCCGAAAGGGATCACATCTGTATTATTCCATTTATATGAAATTTCAGAACATCCCAAACAAATCTATTGGCATGGACCACGTTTGGGGTAGGACTGGGGTTGGTTGGAAGGTGCATGAGGGAACTTTCTGGGAGATGATAACATTGTTTATCTTGATTGATAACATCTGAGTTACTTAAGCGCCTCTGAAATGCAAGTAAGATGGGTGCATGTCACAGCTGGAACTTATATCAGGTTATAATGTAGGGTTACTTTGGTTAAAAAAACTTTGACTCAATTAGATTATTTTAAAAACATAGTATAAGCAGAGTTTTCAATTAAATTTAACATTTCTACTAAAATATAATGAATTTGTAAAAAATGGATTAGTGCATTTCATAGTATACACATTTTAATGAAACCAAACCATAAATAAATGCTGACAGTCTGGTGGATTCCGCCCATTCTGAAACATTTAGGGGTGAAGTATACTGGTACCTGCAATTTATCTTGAACTACATCAAAAATATGAAGTAGAAAGGGGTAGGGAGGTGGATAAAAATGTGGAAGAGCGAGTGAAGTAAAATATTAATGGCAGAATCGAGGCTGGAGGCATATGGGTGTTCTCTGTACAATTCTTTCTGCTTTTTGATGTTTCAACCTTTTTATAGTAAAATGAAAACATGCGTGAAATGATATTAATGTGGGCAATTGCCATACATCATATAATATATTCCAGGTCAGGAAGCTCATCTACATTTACAGAAGATGCTAAAATGAATTCTAAGGCAGGAAAGAATCTAATATATTCCAGCTACCACCTTCAGCAGAGCAGGACACAGAGGCCAAGCAAGTAAGCAATTTGCTCGAGGTCACACAGCTAGGAGGGGGCAGGCCAGGCCTTGACAAGCTGGGCAGAGAACCCTCGCGGATCTATCGTGTGGAAAAGGTGTAGGCCTCAAGATACAGCATTCATATGAAAGGAATGTTAGGATCTTCGAGTTTTATTTCCATTTAATAATATAGTTTTGCAAATGACAATCTCTGCTATCTACCCAAGCAATTAGTTCAGACACTAATTTTGAAAGTTTATATACATGGCAAGTAAAAAAAAAAAAAGGAATGAAAAGGTACTGTTTTAGGCAGCTTGATTAAAGTCTTTAGCGCCTTATCTAGCTACTGCTTTATTCTCAAGCGTGTCTGCAATGCCCAAATGCTTTGGCAGCGCCAGGAGAAATACGGTTATTAATTACTGTTATCATAACCACTTCACAAAGCAGTAAGGACTTCGAGCTTCACCCCTACTTCCTAGGAGCCAGAGCTTCACATCAACATTCCTCAAAGAGGAGCAACTTCAGAGTAAAACATTCAGATGAATCACCAAGAGCTATTATCACAGGGTTTCAGGGTGTGAGTCACGACCTAAAAGCAGAGTTCACTTGAGTTTAACCTGAGGACAAAGGCTACAACGCCATGTTTTTCATCTCCCTTAAAAAGTGCTTGAATCCTCTCACCCTCCCGTCCTTCTGGCCTGTACCCCAGTTCTTGTATGCATAAATAAATAAATCTTTTTAAAAAAGCGCTGGTCTTGACCTCAAGTCCTTGCACTGCCCTGTCCACTTAGGGCGTGGCCTTCAGAGGCACTGAGTCCTCAAGAGGAGTGAGTCTGTGAGCGCCGTGTTCGGGCCTCTTTCTAGTCCCATCCGGTAGTGTACTCAGGGGGCTCCCTCCGCACAAGCCCGCCCTGGAAAAGTTGCAGAAACAGAAGCAAGCCTCGCCCAGATACCATCAACAGTACCCCTGACTGTGGGCACCCCTGGGAAGCAGAGGCTGTCGGGAGCAGGTACGTGGGAGGTGTCTGCAGCCTGGAGCACACTCTGAGAGGGCAGAGTGAGCAGGGAGGGCCGAGGAAGAACTCTGACTCTGGCTCCAGGCCGGCACTGCAGTGGGCCCAGCTGCCCTCGCCACGACCTGCAGCGTCAGTACCCGCTGAGCCTTAACAGGGGCCAGCAGAGCCCCTCAGAGCCTGCTGGCGCCCAGAGCTGATGAACACAGTTTAGCCACTGTTGATCTGCCGCCCCCCTCAGCTCCCTGGACTGGTGGGCAGAAGCCTGGGGGGTTATCACCGTTCACAGGAGCCGTGGGTGGAGGCACAAAGGTTAATGGAAACCTCTGCTGCCTGCCCTGGGGTTTGCCCCCTTCTCTCGCCCTAAACCCACAGGGGTGGGAGGACCTCAGAGCTTCCTCCAAACACTACCTGCCCTGGGTAGGCTGAAACAAGAACTCGAGTTCCAGGCAAAATAGTTGTCTGCGGAGAGGCAACCAATGGAACAACGAAAAGCAAAGTGTAACGTAATTCAAACCCCTGAGACACCCGAAGGCGGTTCAGCTACATGGTCAGATCTTGGATGGATTCAGGACCCAGCCAGCCAGGACTATGGGCTGTGGCCACAAACAGACCTGAGTTCAATTCAGGCTTTGCTGCTTAGTTCTGTGACTACAGGAAAATCACAGAACCTCGCCAAGCCTGCTCCTTATCTGCAGCATAGGACTCCTTCAACAAGGTGACTGCAGAGTAAATACAATGATTTAGATGACACACCTGGTACGTAGTCACAGTCAATTTGTCCATCTAGGTGACAGAGTTTCAATGCACTTGGAGATTCTTAGGCAAGAGAGTTTTACTTTGTCAGTTGTAAAAGGCTTGATGACACATGGCTTCCAGGAAGACAAGGTGCATGCTAAATGTTCCGGCCAAGTAGGGCCTGTGAAATAAACTTGCAAGACTACACCAGCCCATTAATTTGAGTCCTAACCATATTACCAATTTTATAGTCACTTAAGCAAATAAATGTTTCAAAACTCCCTCTGGAGAACAGCCTAATTTGTAAGTGATTTTTCAAAAACTGGCCATTTGAGATCTTGTGGCTGAGGTTTGAATATTCAGCTTTGACTTGGAGTAGAGTGGCTATGCCAGGGAGAAAACTTGAAGATGTTGTGTCTGCCCAAGCATTCTATTTTTATTAAAAAGATTTATTTATGTATACAAGAACTGGGGTACAGGCCAGAGGTGCAGGGGGGTGAGAAGATTCACCAGAGACAGAGTGGGGAGCAGAACAGGTGGAGTGACTGAAATACACTGCTGAGGGGAGCAGCGAGCGAGACAGGAGAGGTCTGCTGCGCCATGTGGGTCAGCTCCCTGGCCAGCTGGGGATTCGAATTCCTGCTGCAGAGACTGTGGATAGCTTCAGAGTGCTGTGCTTAACCCCTTGCACCACCAGAGAGGCCCTGCCCAAGCATTCTAAACAAAAGAAGCTAAGACAATAGAAACCATAGCATAGAAACAACAAAATCCATTCTGTCTCTCTCTGAATACAGGGCACAAGTGGGAAAGTCACTAAGGAGAGCTAACGGCTTCACATAAATCCTTCAATTCCGGGCAATTGTTTGAAATCAGGCAGAACAACACAAGTTTTACCTGCGTTCCCTTTACACTTTGGTTGACAAAAGTCATCATGTACCTAATTCACAGGTAATGTTCTGCCTTCCGTGGCCCCAATTTTGTGGCTGTGGACATTGTAGTTTGCTTCCTTTCCTCATTGGTGAGCAGCCTTGACATTTCAATAGAATTGATCTTCACTTAATGCTATTCCCCTTGGCAGTGGACTCAGTGTAAGTCTCCTGGGTCTCAATCAGCTAGCTGGTGGTCTTCTGACCAAATGGACTGGGCAGAGCTGAGTCGATCATAGCAAAGCTAAGGACTCTTCCCTTAGACACAAATAAGGGTAACCAGCTGTGAGATGGAGTGAGAGAATAAAACTAAACCTTTGGATGACATATTCCTGAAATCCACCTATTTCTGAGATTTCCAGGTAGATGAGCTAAGAAAGTTTAAATTGGATCTTCTGGCATTTTCGAGCCAAAACTTCATAAATAATACATGTCCATCAGTAAACAGAAATGTATTTACATTTCCAAAATTATATTTGACTTCCCACATTTCTTAACATGGGATTCAGGCCACAGTTCCCTGTAACGGCTCACATAATTAAGGTAGACAATCTTACTCAAGCAAAATGATTCTGTGTCACATCTGAAATAGAACCAGAATCCTGAATTTGCAACTTTGGACACAAGAACTGCACATTCTGCCAGTCTCTATGAATGACAGTTAAGTTGCAAAGCTCAGAAAGTGATGCAAAACCAGAATTAGATCTGACACCCACCTGGTCGGGCCAACATCCATGAGGCCATCAGACAGGTAATCACCTCAACATTCACTAGCCAATGACTGTGTCAGCAGGGACTCTGGGTACAGCAGCAGCTTCTATGTGGTCAACCTCAAAACTTTCTCATTTGTCAGCAAGAAATAGCAACAGGTTTAAGGACATTTGGAATAGGTTTAAACCCGACCAGGTGGGTGTCAGATCTAATTCTGGTTTTGCATCACTTGCCCTTTTCTACCTGTCCATCTTGTTTGGTTTTACATAACTAGTAAGTAGTATTTACTTAAAAATGTCCTGAAATAAAACCATGCCACAGCTTCCCTTTTTTTTAGTAAGAAATTCAATCAGAAACACTGAGGTCCTCAAATCTCAATCCAAATAAATATGAAGACAGGGACAGTTAAATGATTCTCATAGTTTTAGAAGACCTATTCTTAGAAAGCCCAGAAAGTTCTAGCTGGGAATGCCAAGATGGCAGATTTCAGGTTTAACAGGAAGGTTTTTAGCTGTATTAAATGATAATTGAAAATTCTATCATTCATCCAATTCATCCATCTTACATTAGGATGTAAGAGAAGAACACTTGCTAAAAATAATTTAGACCATAGTGTAATGACAATTAGCTATAATACATAAACTTGCAACCGTGACCTGCCCACACTACTAGCATAGGACAAACTGTAACAAGCTGTCACACTGGCAGACCTGAAGCAATGATTTGGGAATTTAATCCCCTTAAAATGATATTATGAAATTCAAGCAATAGGACCTCAACTCAACGATGTTATCTTTAAAAGTTCCACACAGTCAATACATACTTAGTCTGATGTGGGCACTCTTCAAAAATCATGGATATTCTGTTTTTTAAGGGACATAAAGCGTCAACTACAGAAACAGATAGATGAGGACCTGGGAAGTGTCTCTAGGGGCCACCAAAACCTTATCATATAGTAGTCAGTAAGGCTGGTCTTGAGCTCCAAGCCTCAATATATCTATCAGGTGAGTTCGTCTATGCTGGGCCCGCCACCTGATGAGCAGGAAGCATGATGTCACCATGGTAAGAACTCGCCGGGATGCCTCCAAACAGCTTTGTCAGCATGCGTGGTTAAACTGTATCATAGGGATTAAGAATTAAAACCTGTTTGATGGACAGAGTGAGGGAGAGTGTTCCCTTACATTACTAGGAAGCCAAAGAGGGGCTCTTTGAGATAATTTATCCAATCCGCTCATTCATTTTACAGATGAATGTAATTCAAACAAACATTTATTGAGCACATACTATGGAACAGTCATTGTGCTAAGTAACAATAGATACAGGGCTTGCCCTGGACATTCCCCAGAGAAGGGGGACTGAGATCCAGCAAGACGAAGGAAAGGGCCCCTGGAGGGCTGCCTCTAGTGAGGAGCAGAGAGCTTAAGGCTGTCAGATTCCACCAGGCCCAAGTCCTGGAGGGCCTCCAGCAGCTGCTCCCGTGCAGTTCCAATAAAGGAATTCTCCAAGAAGGCGGGCAGGCCTCCCACACCGTCCTTCAGGGTATACAGGGGCACCCGCACCAGGCCCATCACCTGTGAAAGAAGGAGACACTCATAACTGAGGTTGATCACATGCCCGTTGGATCTTTCTAGATCCCAGGCCTCATACCTTAGTGGAGCCGGGTGAGCCTAGCTCTCTGCAGACAAAAGACTGAAGTCAGGTTATCCAGCTCCATGAAACGTCATCCTTCCCACATCACCCAACCTTCAGTGGCCCCTGCCTCCAGGACGCATGCTTGGCCCTACACCATAATCTCAAAACGTGGTCCCCACCCCTGCCAGAGAGGCATCACTGAGGCATTTGTCAAAAATGCATATTCTCAGGTCCTTCTCTTGACCCCACTGAATCAACAATATTGGCAGTGGGGCCCGTAATGGCTGTTTAAATAAGCTCCCCAGATTCTGATACTTGCCAGTTTGAAAACTATCTCCACGAGCGATGGGTTCCCCCGCTTCCCCTGGCGAAGGTGCTGGGTTTCCACACAGGTGGGGGCGGGGGGGGGGCGGGGGTACAGCCCGGGTGCAGTGCCTGGCCACCGCCCGCGGGGAGCAGAGTTCTGTACAGCTGCGGAGGCCGGTAAAAGGGGGAGGGGAGAAACCTCCGCAGGGAGCCCAGGCTGGACACTCAGCCACCCCGATGAACCACGTGCAAAACCCCATCCACGCCAGGAAATTCGGGGCAGGGAGAGCACCGGGGTGGGGAGATGGGGCGGGGCGGGGCTCCGGGCGGACCGCACCTCCAGCCCGTGGTCCGGGGCGCGCGGCGCGCCCCTCTCCACGGCGGCCAGCTGCTCCAGCGTCAGGCGCCGGGCGTAGAAGTGGGCCACGACGCGCGGCGCGGGCCCGGCGTGCGAGCTGCGGTAGTCGGCGCGCTCCAGGCGCAGGCCGGCCGCGCCCTCGCCCAGCTCCTCGCGCAGCTCGCGGTTCAGCCCGTCCTCCAGGCTGCCTCGCTGCAGGTCCACGAAGCCGCCGGGGAAGCCCAGGCGCCCGTCGAAGCGCATCTGCATCTGCGGGGAAAGGAAGCGGGGGTTGCCGGGGGCCCCGGGGAGGGCGCGGGGCGCGGAGCCGCGCGGCGCCCCCTCCTCACCAGCACGGCGTAGCGCAGCGGGAAGCGGCCGAAGAGCTTGCCCGGGTCGGGGGCGTAGAGCAGCGCGTGGCACGCGTGCCGCCAGCCGGGGCCCAGGGCCAGGGCCTCGGGCAGCGCCAGCCTGCGCGCCCCGGCCATGGCGCCGCGCTCGCCGCCCGCCCGGCCCGGCCGCGGCGCTCAGGGAACGCCGGGCCCCATCCCCGCCGCGCCCGGGCGGCCAATGGGAGCGGGGCCTGCGGGCGGCCGCGGCCGGGGCGTGGGGCGCGCCCGCCGGTTGGGCCGCGGGGCCGGGCGGGGCGGGGCGCGCGCGGGGAGGCGCCGGGCTGGGGCTGGGCCCGGGCGCGTGGGGCTGCGCGGGCGGGTCGGGGGAGCCGGGGCCGCGGCGGATGGGTGGCCTGCGCGGGCGCTCCTGGAAGACGAGCCGGAGGAACCGCTCGGGGCGCGCGGGGAGCTCCGTCCGGCGCGCTCTGGCCGGGGCGCGAAGCCGGGGCGGGAGGCCCGCGGGCCCGGAGAGGCTGCCCGGCCCGGGTCGGCGCGGCCTGGCGGGCTCGCCCGCGCTAGGAGGGGGCGCCTGTCCGAGGTGGAGCTCGGAAGCGAGGCGCGCAGTGAGCTTGCTGGCCCGAGACCGGGGGGATGGTGAGCTGCGGGTAAGACAGGACAGGTGGGATTTGCGGGGAGAAAGGCGCAGCCAGCCGGGAAAGAGCTGTGGGTGAAGCACCCCTTTAGGCACCGGCAGGCGAGAGACGTGGGTCCGCGGTGGAAGACGTGGCCCGGCTTTCTGGACTTCACCTTTGAAGTCAGACTCACTCAGACCTTTGAGCTGTGCTGGAAGGGGAAGAATAGCTCCCCCCTCCCCCCTCCCGAAAGTAGGGGCTACTCGGGGCTTGATATTGAGGAGCCAGGATGCAGGCACCCCCAGCCCAGGCCCCGCCTGCTTCCACCTTTCTCGGCCGGCCCTGCGCTCTGTACAGTGGCCTTGGCGCCGAGCCAGACTTTATGCAGTGTTTCCTCAATTCAAAAAAGAAAGAAAACCCTGGATAAATATAGGACTACCTTGTTAAAAGCACAATAAAAAAATGCTAATTCCAGGATCTAGGTCAATTAAATCAGACTCTCTGGCGGTGATCTGGGGCCTGGGGGGTTTTAAAATGTCTTTTGGGTAACTCTAGTAAGCAACCAAGGTTGAGAGCAGAGCCCTGACTCTTACCCCCAACACTCCGAAGATGCCTTGGTTTCTCTTCTAGACCAGCTGCCTTGAAGGATTTAAGGTCAAATATGGCTTTTTCAGAACTCTGGGCTATGGTATTTTGCTTTCCTGCTTTCTTTCGACTATTTCTAATCTATAAAATCAAGGCAATAGCACAAGAAATAAGGACTTTGAAGACCAGAGCTTTTTGGGAAGAATGAATATGAAGCCTTCAAGATAACCCCCCACCTCTGGTCTTGCTGTCACTTTCCAAACAGGAGATCTGAGCCTCTGCTCCTCCCTGGCTCCACCACCCTAAGCAGATGGCCCAGGAGTCAAGTCTGGAGATAGATCACTCAGCAATGTGTGCACCTGACCAGCTACCAGTTCCTCAAGGCACTCAAAATAACAAGGAAAAGAATTAAGCATTTATCCTATCATTTTTATACAGGTTCTGCCTCCAGGTTACCAAATAGTAGATGACAGGAAGTTTCTGTTTGGATGGTTCCAGTTAATCAAAGAAGAAAGGAGGAGACAATCAAAATTTCATGATTTTCTAAACTTTAAAGAACAAATAGACCCCAGGAAATGACATCAATGGCTGCTAATGTCACTGAAAGAAAACCTGTTGTTATGTGCCTCATGACGGCAGAACACGCCGCCTCCTATGACTTATGCTTGCCAAGAAACTGAACATGCGTCTGGATCTAACTACCAGTTTATAAGAAATACAAAAGATTACTATTCTTAAATATCAAGAAGGAGCTAGAATGATTCATGTGGATGATTCTAGTGGATGAAGGTTGGAGACATCATTCTGAATTGGTGTTTAGAATAATTTAGATGCAGGCGGTTCCATACAGCAATGTTTATAGATTGGTGTGCCTGTCAGGGTTAGTGAGCATGCCTGTCCCCTCGCCCCATCAGCTGAGAGGCAGGTCGCAGAAGAACTGACACCTGGGGAGCAACAAGCGCACCTGGTGCTCAGATGTTGGTCTCCAATACCATTTTCCAATAAAAGGAGCCAAGACGTCTAGAGGGAATGGCTGATTCAGGCACAAAAGCGAAAATACAGATGATAAAAACATGAGCCTGGAGCATGTTGCCAAAAAATCACTTTCCATGAGAAGGAAAAGACCCTGTCTTGATGCAAGTATGTTAAAGGGACAGAGACACAGGGGCCAACCGAAAGAGCTCAAAATGGCCAAAGTTGAAACAATTTAAGCAACCAAGCAGAACTGGATTAGAATGTAAAGTATAAAATCACTCCTGTGTCCATGCAGACATACAGAGTAAGTAAATGGGGAAGAGACAGCTGTACGCAGAAGAATCGTAAAGCATTTCTGTAGCTACTGGGCCCTGGAGGAGGTGGGTGACGACTAGGGATGTCCTCCCAGGCCAGGCAGTATGGAAAGGTGTATGCGGAGCTGTGGGGACCAACTTTGTAGCTTTGCGAGAAACCTGACCAGCAGTACCTCAGCCAGGTGATGAAGGGCAACAGGTACAGTCATAGTCACCGTGGGTTGCACCCTTGATAGGGCGTGATGAATATGGCTGCATTTGTGTTCTTCCTCCCAAAAGACACGCCCTGGGAAGCAGCTAAGGGACATTCTACAGATCACTCACCTGCACGCCTCAGATCTTAGGGTCATGAAATAGGAGGATGGTCTGAGAAACTCGCAACAAAGAGGGCCCTACGGCTTCGTGACGACGAGGTGTAGCATGGTCGACCAGACAGTGTCCTGGATAGGAAAAGGATATTAGGTAAAAAGGAAGGAAATCTGAATAAAGTGCAGACTTTAATAATAAATATCAATATTAGTCCCTTATTGTAACAAATACAGATGATAATGTACTTCCACAATTTTTCTACAAATCTTAAACTTCTAAAAAATAGTTTATTTTTGAAAAATCAGGAGGGCCGATCCAGACATTAGGGGACAAATCACCTTATTTTTTTCAATAAATAAATTACAAATAGAAGAGATGGAGTTGGAATCTGTAGATAAGAGATTAGGGAGACATCTGTTGAATCACTGGACTGTCTTTGGATCCTAATTTAAAGAAATAAACTTTGAGAGATGGTAGGAAATGTAAACACCGGACATTTAATATAGGAATTGTAATTTTTTAAGTGTGAAAATGTACCGTGAATTATTTTTTTAGAGTCTTTATCTTTTTGAGATAGCTGCTGAAATATTTATGAATGCTATAAGAATAGCCCAGCAAGGGGGGAGTGCGTGGGAGTATAAATAAAATAAGATTGACCACAAACTGATCATTTTTGAAACTGCACGATGGCTCCATTAAGGACTTAGTCTATTATTCTCTTTACTTTTATATAGTTTGATGTTTTCCATACTAAAAAAAAAAAAAAAGTTAAAAATAAAAAGATGTCTGACTTCACATGAAGCTGAAAGTAAAGGTTATAATTTACATTTGAATGAAACTTTGCATTTCACAAAACCCTTTCATAGGCTGAATCCCTTTTGGTCCAGGAGAGGGAGAGAGAAGTCAGTCTGGTGAGACTAGAGGCAGAAAGAAGACTGACCAAGAGCCACCATCTGTCAGGTAGTTTTTAAATCATTCCACTTAACTCTCAAAAAATCTCCAGGGTATTTCAAATACAGAGTCGTGGTTGAGAGCCACTGAATCTGAAGACTACACAGTGTGGGGGTGGGGAGGAGGGGCCACCAGCCAGAGCAGCCAGGGTGGGGTGTGTCCTCAAGGACCCCCAGCAAGGGCTAGAAGCTGTTGTCATTATTCTCTTAGCTCCTCACACCCCTGAAGTCACACCCCGGAGCCCAAAAGGCAATGGTATTCCAAGAAGCCAGAGAAAATAGCCACCACTGTGTTGTCTGGACCCCATTAGGTGCATCCATTTCACTCTAAAGACAGAACTTCTCAGACACCTCCAGCTTCATGCCTGCATACCCCACAGGCACACAACCCCAACATGCTCAGAATGAACTCAGTAACCTCCTCCTCCCCCCATACCCCCATTTGCACCTCATCGTACATCCCCAGCTCCGTTTGGCCTATCAACTGCCTGCCCAGCCACCAGGCTGGAAACCGAGGCATCACCCTCTGACGACCCACCGATCCAGTTCTCGGTCCTCTGTTCCTTCTTATCATCTCTACTCTTTATGGCCTACCAGGTGACAGTCATGTCTGCACATTTTCTCACCTGCACGGCACTGCCTACCTGCTTGTGCGGCCTCCAGTCTCATCCTCCTCAACCTGCCCTCCCTCTGGTGCCACGATACAGCTCAGCTAGGCCCAGTTCACACCTTTTTTGGGGCTGCCCCGCGACAGGGCATGGTAGAGCAAACTCAGCCGGTAAGACCCGAACTTTGCCTTCTGTCTACCGATCTGCTGCAGAAATGTGCAATACAACAAAGTAAGAGTTTATTATCTCACAGAGTCTGTGGGTCAGGAATTAGGAATGGCTTAGCTGGATGGTTCTGGTTCAGGGTTTTCTGAGAAGGTGGTTTTACCTGAAATAACCTTTTTGTTTGCTAAATACCTCATCTCACCTCTGTCCTTAACTATCCTTGCAGACCTCGATGGGATGCTGCCTGATTCATGAATCATTTAATAAAGCCAATTAGATCTTTAAATTTGTGAATTTTGTTTTTGAAAGCATTATTATTATTAAACTTATTTGGGACTCTGATCTGTCTTGTGCTTGTTTGATTATTTCCCAGGCTAGAAGAACCCAGAGGGGTATGGGATGATTTCTTTTGCACCCTGGCAACCACAACTTTCAGACCTGGGCAGGAAAATAAGACCGAGCGAGAAGAGGACTTGTCCTAGATGCACAGTGAATGGTGACAATGAGTCTAAAATCCAAGTCGTTTGGCATCAAGTTCAAATTTCTTTTTTCCTTCTACAAGTTGTGGCTATCAGTCTGTCTGTGTCGCTCCCTAGTCCTAGTCTCTTCTGACACACTAGTTAGCTGTCCTATCATCTTAAAAGAAGACTGGGGTATGCTTTTCCTCGTTTCCCCCCACCCCACAACTACCATTCAGTTTGTCAGCCTCCTTTATCCTGAGCCCACTGTGATGCTGGAGTCTTTTATAATATAATAGACGTACAACTTTTACTCCAGTCTCAGCCCCAAATACATTAAATAATTAATTTCCATCACTTTGCTTTGTGTTCCTTATCTCTGCATCACCCAAAATAGCTGGTGGCATTTCCTCTGCATAAATAGAAGACAGAAAGGTCAATTGGCATTCGTGAAATATATATATTTTTTACAAAGCAGCAACTTAGCAGGGTCCCTTTGCTTCCTTATACCTGTGACTGTTTCATAACAAACAATTTCCCATTTCTTTAATTCCTCTGCCAATTGCCACTCACTGACTTGCAGTTTGGTTAGTGATAAAAACTCACACTGGACTGGCCCAAATTTAAGACAGAGTGTGGCTGAGGGAGAAAGCATTTTTCCAGGGAAATTGTGGACAGGTATTTCCTTCTCACATCTTAAATCCCGTGCTCCCACCCCCACGCCCAGGTAAGCATGATGAAGTTTCCTTTACAAGGCCTGAGGCCTGGAGCCATGATCCAAAGTGGCATTTCTTTCCAGCTTTCCATTCTCTTATGCCCGAAATGGTCAAACAGCACCAACCCCAGGCAGATGGCCTATTTCAGGCTGCACTTGTCTTCCCACTGCTTGGCACCAAAATGTGCCACATTGGCGCTGGGGTCACTCTTCAGTTGAAAGCATTAAAGGAAACAGCAGATGCAGGAAGACCTCTGGCCTCCTTTTTCTACCTAAAAGCACAAGTTCCTATGAGAACAGCGCCTTCCCTGGCCCAGGGAAAGGAGATCATTCTTATCACTGCAGACAGGATTGATGTTGAGATAGATCCGTACAAATAAATCTACTAAAATCACCCTGATCTTTCATTAGTTTCCCCAATATATTTCCTAGTCACTGTCCCCAAAGTTACCCCCCTGAGGACCTCAAATCCCTTTCCTTTGTCTTGTCATTTTTACACAAATCTGTCACCCTCCTGTCAAAGTGGTGTGTACGCGCTCGGGCCTGTTATCGTTTCTTTGGGGTTTTCACTTCTTTCTAGAAAGCCCCAGGTCATTTTATTAAGAATAGAGTCTTCAATATTCCATCGATGAATTTGGGGGATCCATCACAGAAGGGAATCACTTTTTGGCTCTGGAAACCAGGTCTTGCTTATTGATCATGGAAGAGCAAAGGAACCAAAACCAGAGGACCTGAGCAAGTGTGCCTGACTCCTGGGCAGCTACTGGCATGTCCGAGGTCCATTGACCCCCAGGAGCAGGCTGGCCACAGCACAGTGGCCCAAGGTGGACAGGCACTGCATCCATCCACATGGAGATGGCAGAGAGCAGCCGGCTTCTTGTGGCCAAGCGTGGCCCGATGCTGGGGTGCTTCCCAGGAGGCCCAGCTTGATCCACGAGCTTAGCTCATGGCACAGCCGGGACAGCACTCACTGCCCAGGCCTCCGGGCCTAGCAGGCACGTCTCCTGTGCTCCAACACAGCCTCCCTTTTGACAAGCAACCGAAAGGAAGGAAGACGGTGGTTCCAGCTAAGCGCCCTTCCCCACGACAGGGCCCAGCTTATGTGTTCAATGGTTTTTCACAGAAACTTCCCCTTGAACCGGTTTGGTTTTGATAGCTGCAGTGTGATGGCTCTGAAAGGGGGGCCCTTCGCCCACAGTGATCAGCAACTGCTCCTCAAAGTAGAGGAGCTGGTCCACTTCGAAGCAGTCGCTGGCACGGGGCACCACTTTTTCCAGAGACTCGCGGATCTCTGCTTCGCTGGCGTTCTGCCGCCTTGCTCTCTTGAGGTAATTATAGACCTCCTCAAAGACGCCTGCACCCAGCTTCTGCACAGCTGATCTGCAAGAAAATGTATTTTTAAATTGTTAATCACACAAATGCCATTGTAACCCTGAGATTTTAAAAAAAGTTGGAGGGGGAAAAAAGATGGGCCATCTCCACCTTGGCCGTTCAACAATATTCATCAAATACTTCTAATTTATCGTTCTATTTTCATTTTTTTCACCTGTTGGGTTTCTTTTTTCCTGCACACCCTCACCAGCACTTGTTGTGTCTGGTCTTTTTGATGTGGGCCATTTCCATAGGTGTGAGGAGGCATCTGGCTGTGGTGCAGATTTGCATTTCCCTGACACATGACGATGGGCATTTTGTCTTCTGCCTGTTGGTCCTTTGTAGGTCTTGCCTGGAGAAGTGTCTATTTAGCTCTTCCAGACACCTTTTGAATGGCTTATTTACTTTCCGTTTGTTGAATCGTATGAGTTCTTTATACATCTTGGAACTAGCCCCTTGTCAGATGTCTAATGTGGCAGTGAGTGGCTGAACCCAGAACTAGTGATAGAGGTTCTGACCTGGTGACAGTTCTACCTTTACCTAAGACGCTACTTCAATATCTTCTCTTTCAGAACTTGAAAACAAGAAAATGCCACAAGAAAGCCAGAGGCACAGCAGGAGTTAAATAAATTCTGGCGAAATAATCATGAAAATCTAGCTTAGCAGAAAGCATTAAGAGAACACATAGGTTATTCTCCAGGCATAGTTTAAGGGAACCTAGAAAATGATTTTATAGACTATAAGAAATCCCTGCACATCAAATATGTATGAGTCACTGCAGGAATAGAATGGTGCAATGCATTTTCCCATTAATACTGCTGTCTCAGTGATCATTTGGTGCTAACAAGCACAAGGAATTTTTATTAACGATGGATTTTATGTTCCTTCCTGCAACATCGAGTCTTTTGAGTGGTTGTCTCTGAATCTCATAGCACATTTTTGGGCCTCAGTGGGCTCCCTTCAGGCCAAGCCTATTTGGTTGGGCATTTGCCCATGAGGGAATGAATAATTTTTGGAGTTTTATTGGGAAGCTGATATTTGAAATTCTTTTCACTCTCTCTTTCCACACACATATACACACCAATTCTATTAAAAATCTTTCACACGGAGTGTTTGCCTTTGTACAGCTGATGGCTGGACCCCTTCTAAAGCATGCATCCCTCAACAGTTTGGGGGGCCCTGTGTACCACCTGGCCTGGGTCACCATCCCACCCAGAATCAGGGGAGTTGGCAGAAGCTTCTCCAGGTTTTTGTAAAATCTCAGCTGCCTGGAGCAAATCTCCAACATGTGTTTGGCTACATTTCCAGTTGAACAAATTCATTCAAGAACAAGGGAGCACTTCTCTCCCCTGCTTCAATCACCTATCTTCCAAATTCCTTTACTGACCTCTTTTCATGGTTACTTTTTATTTCCAAACACTGTATGTTATTACTTCTCTGTATTTGCTCATCAACTGTTGACTGCTCTGTGTGCCTTTAATTATCTCCTAGGGCTCTAAAGGAAAGGGTTATGTCTGCTTAGATCAGACTGTCACAGAAAAATTGTCAGAAGAGCAGCAAGGAGCAAATTCTGAGCCAGTGAGTGATGTTCTGAATGGCCTCCACCTCAGTCTGCACGCCAGGGAGAGTTCAGGGGGCTGTGGATTACAAACCCCACTGTGCCGTGAACCTGACTTCCTAAATGGGAGGCCGCCTGAGAACTAGGGGTGGATTTCAGTGGCCTTGCTTAGCTTAAAACTGAACATAGGCACACTCTTGCTCTTGCTCTCTTGGCTTCAGTTTGCGCCCGGGTGTGTCAGCTCAGACAGTACTGCTGGTGGGAAGCATCATCCAATTAATAGTCTCCTCTCTTCCTCTTCCCTTTTTACCTTCCTCCTGCTCCTTTCTCCTCTTCTTTCTTCTCCTCCCCCCTCTTCTTTTTTCCTCCCTCCCCTTCTCACCCCCCTTGCCTGGGGCCTGGGGTGGCTCTGGAGGAGGGAGGCTACTTTTGCTAAGGTGATGAAGGAGGGGCGGGAGTAGGGATGACATTGGAATGCAGGCCTGACTGTTAAAACCCAATTTCTGCCAGGGCTGGGGAGAAGAGCATCCCCAAGGGAGGGAAGAGGAAATGCCCAGGGGCTCTGTGAGTCCTCTGTATGGAGAAAAGAAGACGAGGGTGGGTGGCTGGGGTCTAATTCAGAGGAGAATGACAGGAGGTGAAGCTCGGGCAGAGGCAGGGGCCTTGCAGACTCCTGACTCAGTTGTGGGTGCCAGGGGAAGCCCTGAAGGGCTGGCCTGACGTGAGCCCTGTATGCACACTGTGCTGCGTGATTTGCCAACAGAGAGGAGCCACCGCCGAGAGCAAATCAGCAGAAACACTGCTCAAAATGCTTCAGCGTTCTTTACATAAGGATCCTTGTAGTTGATTCTTCCCCAAGTTTTAGAACCAGGAAAAACTCAGCTTTTTTACTGAACTGATTTCTGGAACTCACTGGGTCTCCCTCTTGCCCGGGCCACCCGAAAGCTCAGAGCTGCGCTGGGACTTACTTGCAGAATAGACTGTCCATTTATCATTCTGGCATCCGATCACAACTTTACACCTCACTATCCATACATGGTTTTATAAAATTTCCTCAGAATCAGCCTGAGTTAAAATTATTTAATAGTAATCACGAACATGGGTAGTTACAACTCAGGAGACTGTAGTTTTTCAGAACGTGTATACGGCAAGCTTTCTGGGTGTGGTGTATTGTAAACGTGGGACAGGCGGCGAGATTGTAGATGTACATCAGCCTTGGCCACTGAAACATTCCAGCAACTTCCTGAGACTGTTCCTAAGCGCACAATGTCTCTCTATTACCTTTCACCTCATCACAAGGGTGTCATCAAATATTTTAAGATATTCTAAACAGTGCAAAGGGTATCGCCATGACAGACACGCACGCAAATACAGAAGCAGCTCCGTAAACTCCGCTCCCAAATCATAATGCCTCTTCCTCATCCCCAGATTTTGACTCTGGTGTTTTACCATCACCAAGCATTTTTAAAATCCTTTTACTATATATGCAAGCATGTATCTCTCATAAATTAATCCTGCTCTTTATTCTTCACATGACATTACATTTCTTTTTTTTTTTCTTGCATTTTTTGCTCAGAGTTGTTGATATTTATCCTTTTGGATTCCAAAGCTGATTCATTTTCCCTGCGTGCTGTTCATCACTATTTCCCCTGCCTGAAGTATTCGTTCTGCTGAAGCACATTTCAGGTTGTTTTGTCCCTTCCCAAACCCACGCCCACTTCTACTTATAAAGGGACTGTGACATTCTAGTACGCATCTCCTGGATTTATAATATTTTAAGCTACAAAACATCAACAAGCGTGGAAAACAGCTTTTCAGACAGAGGGCTGCACCAAGTCATTAGTTTCAGATTGATTTACCATCACTCATGTCCGATTTTTTATAATGGTTTCAAGATGGAGATTTTATAATAAGAAAATACAATCTAGAGAGGGATAGGATGACAGGGCTTTGCTGAAAAGCTCTGTAAGTTACCAAAGAGTTCATCTAATTTAACACCTTCAGCTGACAAAGGAAACTGATAGCAGGAAGGGGAAGCGGCTTGTCCAGTGCTGAGCACCGGGCTACAGTGGATCCTACAGTGGGTCCCCACTGGGATCGGCAGGTGCGTGGAATAAATATAAAATACATAGATTGCCTTGCTTTTCCTCCTGCCTTCTACAGCACACCAAATGGCGTGCCACAAAGCTCGGACCACTTGATGAAGTCGTTGGCTGAGTTACAACTGTGCTCGCCTTCATCAATTCAAACCACATTTTTCATTTTTCAAAAGTCAATTTCAACCCGGTTTTGCTGAAGGAGAAGCAAAGATCAGAAGATGAAATCGATTTCCTCATCAAAACACAACAAGAACAACTGGATTCATAGAGGAAAATGAAAAGAAACCACAAAAGAAAGCGGTAGAACACAAACATGTTTGGAAGAATTTCTCAGCGCAAGGATGAGTGAGTTCTTATTGGAAAATGTGGGTTTCCTTGGAGAAGAGTCAATTTTAAAAGCCTTTCATTTTGTGAGTCTGGGTTCCCTCCGTGACCAGACTTTCAGCAGGCTCCTCCGAGTCTTCCTCCCCTAGAACTGTCCTCTTCTGCTGTCCTGGGCCTACTGAGCCCCACTCAGCAAGAATCCCCCCACCCTTGATACCTAACCCAGTTCCTCATTGCAATTTTCCAGCCACTGACCCCCTACAGTGGCCCATTGGCTATAGATCCCTAGTAGCCTCTGCTGAATTCAGAGCTGAGTTCAAGCTCACTCCCGTTACAGTAGTCTTGAATAAATTCTTGTTCACCTGTTGAATTCTGTTTGGTACAGTTTTTCTTGGACATTTTTACCTCCCAGTGCCAGAGTGTTCCTGAGTTTCCTACCACAAATTGCCTGTAATTCAAGTGGTCTTGTCTTGGTTAACCTGCCACACTCACCCAGTGCTCAGCCAGCACAGGAGCCCCAGCCCAGGAGTCGAAGGTGTCCCAGTTTGGGCAATAAATTATAGCATTATCTACTGGGTATGAAATTTACTGGCCGAATCCTCAATGACAGAGAACCATTTGGATTTTCAAACAGAGCTACGAAAATAACAAAGGACAGAAGAGAGCAGATGCATTAAACCAGAACACCCTCCTTTACTCCTGACTCCTGAGGCAGAGTTACATTTGATTTGTATCATTTTGTGTCCAAATTAAAATATTTCTCCATAAATAAAAGATGATGATTTTTGTCACCTCTCTCGAGCATGTTCACACATTGCCTTTAAGAAACCTGTCTTTTGATGACTACAGATGGGTTTATCACAGCACACCTACCGAGAGTGTGACAGCCCTCACGGAGAGAGGGAGGGAGGTGACAGAGAATGATCGTGAGAGGTTGGGAAGGCCAGTGTGGTTCAGGCCTTAGGAAAACCAGAGGAGACAGGGGACTCAGTCCCTCATTTTCTGGTGAAGGTGCAAAACAATAGCTGAAGCTGGTACCTGTGCTTGACAGGTGCAGACAAGTCGAGCTAGAGCTGTGCCTTCCTGCTGGTCTTGGGGATGCAGCAGGACAGGAGGGAATCCCCTTGAAACCTTTCACCTATAAACACTGGGTTTATTAATTGTCTCCTCTCTTAAGTCAAAAGAGAAGACACCCCCTCCCCCGCACCCCAATCAGGGTGAGGGCTGCCAGTGGTTTTGAGCAATTTTTTTTTTTTTTTTTTTTGCTACTTCTACCTGCTTGAAAATATTTGCAAGAGACCTTTATGCTGCAGCACTTCCCAGGTCCAGCGGCATGGGTGGGATGGGAACTGCAGGCTCATGGGGCGGGGGGCAGAGGGCAAGGGTGGGGTGAAGTCATCTTTGAAGTTTCAGCCTATGTAAGAGCCAAAGATTCTGCCCTCAGTGGACTGTTAACATGGGTTTGCTAGCTCCATTTTATACAGTCATTGATGGTGAGCCGGAGCCTCTTGACTTCAGCACTCAGCAGGATCAGAAAATCTTAGAGCAAAGGAGCCACGGCCGTCAGAAGGATGCACGACTCAAACCTCACCGCTCAAATCACGGCCCCGGGGTCTCGGAGTCTATTAGAACCTTAGAGCCATGCCAGGCCTACTAGTCAGAATCTGAACATGACAAGACCCCAAGTAATTTGTATGCACTTATTTGAGAAATGCTTACTGGAGCTGTGCATTTCACTTTGAATACCAAAACTCTAAAAAGCATTTAAAGCCATCTCTTAGCTTTTGACAGAGAAATTCTGATGCTTTTAGGGGCTCAGATCCAAACTCGGAGGCATCTTTCCCCATACCAGAACCCACTACTGAATTACTAAATTTAGTTTTCTACAGTATGAGTTTAAATCTGATAAGAGTAATAGAAAATGGGCCTCCATCAATTCCAGGCTGCCCCTCTCTCTCTCTCTCCTCCTTTTCCCTGGATCTCTGATCTCTGGTGCCCACCATTGCCTTCATATGGGCATTACACTTACAATTCTGTAGCTCTGGGATGGGGCTGAGGTCCTCTTTCTAGTGGACATCCAGGGGGATGCTGCTGTTGCTGGTCTGCACTCACTTTGAGACTCAGCTGGACTCAGCTGACAAAGCTACCAGAAACATCAGGCAGGAGCACCAGCCATCAGGGGTGAGGACCGTGAGTAACCCTTGTTAGAGCCAGAAGTCTCCCCTGCAAATGTGACAAGGTGACCACAGTAATGAGCTGGCTTCGTCTGTCACTACAGCTTCCCCCATCAGATCCAGGCCAGGCCTCAGCAGCTCCAGGACCACACAAATGCTACATTCAAACCTGTGCTTATTTTTTTCTATTCTTGCAGGAACTCTTATCTTGAAATCATATTTTATTTGCTCCATCTCCAATATTTAGTGATGACGTCTATCACACGCTCCTCCACTGTGTCCTTGGTGCATGGAACACCTGGTATTTCTGACACTGTCCTAGATTTAAGTGGCAACTGCTGGCCTTAGGCTCAGTCCTGAGGGTGCCCACAAATTGCGGGTGGTAGGATGGAGGCTTCACCCCATTATATTCTATGCTGAATGAAAAGAAACAGGAATTATTACTTAAAGGCAGGACTTTCAGTCCAGATTTTAGATCATCAAAACTTCCTTTGACACGAAATCATTTGAAAGTTCCTACTGTCTCACCACACCCACTGAAATGTTCTCATTTCAGCAAAGTTAAGGTGGCTGAAGTATCTATAGGCCCAGGAAGATTTTATATTTTATGCTTTCTGTGGGATGATTTCTTTGTCATCGGTCCTTGCAAATCAGAGGAAGCACACTGTTAACTTCAAAAATTCATGACGTGAAGTAGAGGGGGGCACTTTCCACCTCTCTGTTCTAAGTCCATGTTTGGTGCTGATATATTTGCACCTTTCCTCCCTGTGTCTGCCTGAGGATGGAGACATACAAAGATACCAGTGAACACACACACAGACATATACTCACATAGGCACACACAGATATACACACAGACACACATAGACATAACACACACAGAGAGAAACACACACACACATGCGTGTTCTTTAAAAACATGCAGAGAAATGCAGGTCTTAACGACCTTGCCACTTGATGAAGATGCTGAATCTACCCTCTGTGTCTGCTCCTAGGAAGCGTGTTTGCATTTAAGAATAAAGTAATGAGTAAAATGATGTGTTCCTCCAAGGCCTGGGGGGGAGGAGGGACATGCAGGGTTAGCTTTCTGAGTGACAGCTACAAATTAAGCCTCTATGAGACAAGTCTCTAATACGCTTGTATTCACTTTAAATTTTGCTCTACTTAGAGATCATTAAAAAATAGGATGATTAGCAATTAGGCTGCTTTGATGCTTGATTCATGCTCTCATTTGCATTAAAAAGTTCTACTTGAGTAGAAAAATCAGAGTGGCATAATGTTTCTTTCCTTTTCTAAGATATTGGGCTGTTTAAAGTATATGTTTATATTGACCGCAGAACTACTGTCTACCCGGTGCACAGAAAACAGAGTTTTTTGAGAGTTCTCTTTACATACGCATTGGAGCCATAAACATTTTTATATCTTTGTATCAATGATTTAAAGGCACATGAATACAGCGCTTGGAGAGGCCAGTCCCAGACAACTGAATGGGTGCATGGGCTCACACACGCGCGCGCGCGCACACACACACACACACACACGGCCTATTACAAGAGGGCCTTTGGTGGGCAGTGGGCTGGTGGGCTGTGTCTACTGGAGCTGTTGCCTCAGCTCCAAACCTGCTCTTCTGGACCCAAGACTCTGCTGACCCTATTTTAGCCTTGCCAGTTGCTCCCTCTAAAGTGGGCTCACAGCCATGTTGCTTGCCCCCCAGGCTAAATATTAGGGCCCACTGGCTAGGAAGATGCTGGACAGTCTCTAAGGCCTGAGAACTGTTATCATCTTCACAGTCTGGGGCTTGTACATTCCCAGCCAGCCTGTTTGGTCATGATCTAGGATGTGACACTGAAAGGGCAGAGGAGGCAGTCATGGTGGGCTGGGGACATAAAAATGACACAATTATCACTTTCCCAAGTCCCAGGCACTGTGCTAATCACGTCATATGTGTTTTCTAGTTATTTCAACCTTGGGAAACAAGCCTTGTCATCCACCTCTCAGGGAAGATCACACGAAATCTCAAAGAGCTAAAGCGACTTGCTCCAGGTCATAGAACTGTTCAGTGGCATTGAGTCAGCTTGGACCTGGGCTCCCTGGCTCCCAGAGCCATGCTCCTCGCCACCCCAGGGTGCCCTCGTCCCACACATCCCCCCATGTTGGCTTTAGGTGCCTTCTCTTGGAAGCTGAGAATGTTATGGGCAAAGCTCTTAGCTTCTTGGGTGACTGTGACCTGGTTCTTTTCTGAGCTTTTCTGCACCTACCTGGCAACAGGCTCTAGTATTTTCCTAAGATCGGTTAAGCCCACCAGCTCCTTCAAACAAAAAATGAATTCAAAGTATCTCTAGCCTTTGCGGGCTTCCGTGGATTCAGCCAGTAACTCTTACAAAGAGTAGCCAGTGATTGACAACTTTTGCTAAATCGCCACCTTCTTCAGGATGTTTATCACTAGGCCATCCTGATTTGCATCCAGCAAGCGCTGGCGAGAACCATACTCTGCAATGGTACCCCTTCCGGTGCCATCCAGGGGTGCCCTCCGAGGTCAAACACCAGCTGCCTCTGCACGCACTGTGGCTAGCCAGTCTTGACGATCATCCATTTCCCCACTGTGACTCACCAGCCACCAGTCAGTCAGCAGCACAGCAGCACGGAGAACAACATGAGTCTGCATTCTTTGTTGCGTTTACTCAGGCCCTTACTGAACAAATAGAGAAAGTGCAGGAGGAAAGGGAGGTGCAAAAGCTGTGGCTTCCAAATCTCCTAGGCTGATGGGCTTCTGGCTGCATTTAAACAAAGGAGGGCAGTTCCTGGAGTCCCCCCTCATCCCAGAGGAGTTCATGAGAGGGGGAAACAGTGAACAGAGCTGGTGGGCCCTTCATTCTCTCCTGACCACAGGATGAGAAAGGAGGCATGCGATGCAGAGGCTGGGGGGCTGTGTATTTACAGACCGCCATTGGGGGGTATCGACCACAGTAAAACATTATTTTAGAGCCAGTTGGGATGATGCAAAGGGAGATGCCCCATTATGTTGCTGTACTGCTGTCTTTGCCTCTCTTTCTGCACAGATGCACACTGTAGGTCTATCTATTGATGCTCAGAAGCAGCCAGGAAACACATCCCGCTGCTGCTGCCACTCAAAAGGCGTGCACGCCACAGCCTCTGAGACTGCTTTTCCCTTGAAGTTAGAAAGCACACTTGTCACATACAATGCAGAAGTTACAAGGAAAAATCTTTTGAAGGGCCCAAGTGTTCCCCAGCGGATGTGCCCACAGGATCCGGCCCCGTGCAGTTTTGAGAATTTGTTGTTAAGCCTCGCTGTCTCCTATGAACACTTCACATGGAGCCTCGTGAGAACCCAGCTCCTCACGGCAGCCCAGCAGTGTCCCCAGAGAAACAAACCACTGGTATCTGAAAACTGCCCCTTTAAAGCCCCTTTTCCTTACATCTAAATCACAACCCATCTAGGGGAGCCCAGGACCTGAATTACTGATCTCTGAGTAACCCTTTGGAGACTCAAGGGTACAATGAAGGAGAACCCAAATGCCCTTGTAGTCCATCTGTCCATTCACTCATCCTTCAGTTATCCGTGGAGCACCTGATCTTTGTAGGGAGGAGTCAGCCACGAAGCAGACTAAGAGTTCTGTCGGCTTATCACAGAATTTTCCTTTATGGACAAAATGCAATAAGGAGATCTTATCATCATATCTGCTCTTCCCTCACATTTCTGAACTTGAGGGGTGTTTTCTCTAGAAATGTTTACAGTCCGTCATGCAAAAGGTTCACTGCCTCACTTAATGTACGCACCGCCTCTTGTGCTCCAGCAGGTGATATCATTGGGAAGAACAAAATTAGAACACATTTTGTACCCAAATATCCTAGTCTACAGAGTGTTGGTGTCATTGGGGTGTGGGTAATGAAGCTTCATTGTTTGGGAGCTGTGCATAATGAGAGCAGGTCATGCCACTGCGGGCAGGGGTGGGAAGGGTTTGTGTGTCTCGCAGCGGGCACTCGGCGTCCAGCCTCCTGGCAGTGGCACCTCCAGGTTAACTTTGATGGCAACGCAAAAGACTCTAAACAATGATCTAAGTAACAGCTCCAGAGCCCAACTGTGTGGCTTTGGTTTTTCCCAAGACACAATGGGAAAGCGTGTGTTCCAAGGAATTTTAATGTTTTTCTTTATACCATGGTAGGTGGAGTCATCGCCCAGACCAGGAGCCTGGACGCTACAGCAACGGGCCAGGCAGAGGGCAGAAAGCAGGGCGCAGACTGCAGGACTGACAGTGTGTGCCTTCCAGGAACCAGCCAAGGGCGAGGGCGCTGAAATTGACTCTTGAGACTCCTCCAGGGCAAACAGAAGTGACTTCTGCAAAGGGGACGAGCCCTGATCGGAAGAACAGACCACTCCAGTCCAGAAGGTGGATCCTACCAAGAGGAGAAAAATTCTAGACCAGAAGAGGCAGACTCTAAGAGTAACCCCCATTTCTAAGGGGCGGGGTGGGAGTTGATCATGCTCGCTACCTCTCGTCCTTCCATCTAGCCATGAGAATTTGTTTTTATATTCATAATTGTTGGTGATACTCAACAAATCCTCGAGACAATTTTAGACAGTTCTGAGTTAAAAAACAAACAAACACAAAACCCTCCTGTTCCGTGATATGAAGGCCTTCCCGGCTATTATGGAGAAGGTCCGACCGCGTGGCCCTGGCCAGGCCAAGCTAGCAGAGCCGCCTACCCAGGTCTGAGGAGGCGCTGCAGCGAGTGATGGGTGGTTGTTCCCCTGTGTCCTGCTTTCCTTAGAGCATCTACAGTAGTGCTTGTTCTTTTCTAGGAGTTAACCATAAAATTCAAAGTCAAAAACCCCTGCTAGTTAACGAATGCATGGCAGAGGGGAACACACTCAGCACATCAGCCAAGGACACCCCTGTCATCTGTTCCTCAGAGAATTCAAATCAAAATCTGCCTTCAGTTTTGCTCTTATCCCTACTTCAAGGATCACCTATTTTTACTTAAAAAAAAAAATGAGATGCAAACATTTAATTCTAATTAAATCGAACAGACTGTCAATCCTCTGGGTGCGCCACAGTGTCGTTCAGCACAGGACTGCTCGGGCTCACCAAGGAAGCCACCATTCTCACAGCCATGCCTGCCCCACGCCCTGCACAACTGTCGTCGAAGATGTGACTTCACTTCCAACGTTCTATGAAACACTGTGAGAGACTCTGCTTCCCCAAGGGACCAGCAACACTTACGTTCTTGAAGCAAGAACCAGAAATTGTATCCTTTCTCTTTTTTGATTTGGTTTCCTGGAAACTCAGAGCCAAATTATATACACTCAGTCACAGCAACCAAGCTCACATGTTGACTTTCTTGCCCTGCTAACACACCCCCATTTTCCTGTACTGATTCCACCCAGACTGCCTGTGGCTGTTCCTTTTGCTGCCTGTGCCTCTCACACCCAGAGGAACAGAAGGAAGGACAGCTGTGACTCTGACTCACCCCACTTTATCAAGAATACCCATATGATCCAGCAATTCCACTCCTAGGTATTTACCCAAAGGACACAGAAACATCCATTCCAAAGAGCACCTGCACCCCTATGTTTATAGCAGCACCGTTTACAATAGCTAAGCTTTGGAAACAGCCCAAATGCCCAAAAATAGATGACTGGATCAAGAAGATGTGATCCATATACACCATGGAATATTACTCAGCATTCAAAAAAGATAAACACATGCAATTTGCAGCAACATGGATGGCGCTGGAAGGGATCATGCTCAGCGAAATAAGCCAGAAAGAAAAAGAAAAATACCGGATGGTCTCACTCATAGCAGGAATCTAGAAAACTTAAATAAGGGACCAGGAAAATGAATAACTATAAGAAAGTGAAAATCAAGATCAACAAAAAACTATGAACCAGAGACACTCTATGGGGTGTGGGGTCGGGGAGGGGAGGGATTGGGGTCAAAATAAGGGGGTTGCAATTGTATGGGGAATATAAAAATAAAATTTATTTAAAAAAATAAAATAAAATATAACTTAAAAAAAAAAAAACCAAGTAACATTCGTTCGGCTTCTTCCTTTGCCGATATCCTGACCCCATACGTCAGAGGGCGCCTGCCTCCTTCCTAAGGTCGGGCGAGCTGGGAGTCCAGATGTGACGGGTTATTCCCAGGCTGGGGTGGGAAGGGTCGGCTTGCACACTCACTTTCTTTTTCTAATTTGTCAAACTGAAAACTAGTGAGGCCCCAACTCAAAGAGGACAGCAGCAAACGCAACTGCCTGCTTATCCAGTGCTGCCGGGGGTATTTAGGGTTTTCAGCATCCAACAGACTGGAGAGAGTTCGAAATAATATACAAACAGCTGTGCTCATTTATTATGATTTTATCATAAACATGCTTAATTGTTTCAAAATAATGCCTATTGCCTCCAGCTAGGAAAAGTTCGATTTACTACAATTCAGGCATAGTCTTGTTTCCAGATTTTGGAGTTCAAGCTGGGCTTGGGGGTTCCTTGGTCCTTGACGAAGGCCATGAAAGAATTCAAAGCCATGTCTCAGCAGAAGCCAAGGAGAGTCTATTTAGAGCAAGGAGGCCCGGGGGAATTCAGGGAAGAAAGCTTCGAGGAAAGGTTGGGGAGCCCCTGGCAGGAGGGTACAAAAGGCTGCTCACTCCATCCCTTGCTGGGGTACACTGTACTGTGCAGGCATTCCTGGGGTGTTGGTTTTTTCAGTCCAGGCAGCATTTTCTAAGTCACTCCCCCTCTACTGTGCTTCTGGGATGTAGTTTCATCAGTGGGGCAGCAGGCTGGGCTGGGGGCTAAGAGTCTCCCCTCTGGGCATTTCTTGGCTCACCCTTGCTTTACTGGCTCTGACAAGTGTTTTCCTGGGGTCCTGGGCATAGTTGGCCTTTGGATTTTCTTTAGGTACTGCCCTCCCTGTCAGTCTTAGTGGAAATCAAAGACACATACTGGTCTCTAAGAAGCGGGGAAGAAAAAACCATGAGCAAAGAGTCAACAGGAGGCACTAGGGACAGTGAAGCAGGCTTGGGGCTGCAACACAAGCATTGCCCAAAGTCTTTGAACTTGTGGCCCCACCTGCCCCCCCATTCTCAATCCTGCTGTTTTGCAATTGACAATAGCTGGAGGGTTCGCTTTAGGATTTTTTACTTAGAAGCAAGATTTCAAGTTTGTGTAAGGAAAAACCCAAAATGATAAGCATTTTCAGAGTCAACTATACATTAATGCATAAAGTTTGGTGCTGTAGAATGGCAGCCTGGAAAATTTACAAGTGATTGCTACTGTACCATGAGCTCACCGCTCTGCCACCCCCCGAAAAAACACCCACAACTTCCTGCATTAAAAATTGTCTCAGTGCCTGCTTTGCAGTGAGTCTAGCTACCACAGGTGCTAAAGAACACAGTTGAATAGGAATAGCCAACCATTGCTTTGGAGTCACATAAGTCTTTGTGACATAGAGGCTTTATCACCAGCTTCCAAATCTTCAAAGTCTGGACCCTCACAGATGTGTTGGGTGAGTAGGAGTGTTGGGGAAAATGGACCAAGAAGCTAATTTTCAGTATCAAGCAACATGGTACAGCATGAAGACAACAGAGGCGGAAGATGAGACACTCCCAACACCCAGGGGTTTGCAGAAGTCTTGGGAAGGGCCTGGACTGCCACAGGAAATAGACTGAGGGTGTGAGCCAAAGCTGCTTCGAATTGGTGGGGCAGGGAAGAGCTGTTCAATGTGTAGATGAGTCAGGAGACTGAATCCTGCCTTCACTGAAAAGGGTAAGTCATTCCTGGCCCAGGGAATTAGATATGGCCTGTCACTTGAGGGAGAAAGTGATGTCTGAGCAGTGCATGGATTCACCCATCCCTTTATAAGAAACGGGAACTTCCTGGTGGGTTCCCCCCAGGTGGCACTTGGCATGCCCCACAGTCTTGTGACTCACACTCTGGAGTTTGGTCACCCTGAGGAAGGTATCTCCCTGGTTATGTGCCTCACAGCACCTCATGCCTTGCAGCCAGCAGGCACTCAAGCAAAGCAAGACAGACAGATGAAGACCTTGAGACAGCCCAGAAGCAGCCTGACCTGCTCTTTAAAGGCTTCCTCCGCCTCAAGTGTGAATTCAGAATTGCTGCTCTTCTGGGCTCTCTTCCTCTTCCCTACACATAAGGTTTTGTTTGTTGTTTTTGAAATTGAAATGCTGGCTTCACTCAGTGCTTCCTTCAAAAGCACTAGCTTTTATTGAAGAAGGGCAAGTCGGGGGCATAACTAACCCCTCCTCAATGAGGTTTGGAAGGTGAAGAAGAAAAGTCACTGCTTCATCTATTTCTCTCCATTGAAGGGTCATTTCAAGTAAGGAGAGAGAAGGAGCTTTATTCATAAAGTATGTGGAAAACCTGAAATAGTAAGCTCTCTGGATTACATATACACATTCGACAAAAGAGAAGCTTGGGCTCAGAGAAAGAGATGGTGCCGAAATACAGAGATCAAACACCCAGCCACTCAGGAAAGCCTGCGAAGGGCAGAGAATCTGACAAGCAGACCAAGCCTGGAGGCTCGCCTTGGCCTTGGGAGCTTCACTTGGCCTTTCTGAACCACAAATTCTTCTCTTGAAAGTGGGCTGGGACATATTTACGACTGCCAAAGGAGAACAAGTAGGTTTCAGAGCATGAGGCCAGGCCTGTGGTAATTAAGAGGCTCCTTCTGAGTTCCTGGGGGGACCCCGGCTTCTGTGTCATTTGGATCCATCATCACCATCCCACTTTGGCAGTGCCCAGCACTGGTTTAAGAATTAGCCAAACTTCTTTTCAAAGCATAGCCATGTCTCTTACTAGTTGTATGACAGTAGGAAAAGCTCTAACTCTTCTAAAATGCAGCCTCTTTACTTATAAATTGGAGTGTTAGCACATCACAGGTATGTGCTGGGGCTGCGTGCGTTAGTGGGTCGGGCTAGCACATGCCCTGGCACGGAGCAGGTGTACAAGGAAAGAGAGTTGCTCCCCACAGACACTGTGGCTCGGGGCCAGCTCAGAACCCATGGGGATACTATTACAGTCCCCATGCTCCCCTGTCTGGCAAACAGCTTTAGCCAGTGCTTCATGCTCCACTGTAATTTTCACCCATGATTGCTACTGTGCCACGAGTGTGTATCAGGTTAATGAGGAGGACAACAAAGGTCACGGGTTTCTCATCTTTAGTTCGACCTTCCTCGATCAGGGTCTTCTGTGATTGAAGGTGAAAGAAAAATGTCAGGAACTGGCAAGCCTGCTCTCCCAGACTGAACCAGTCACTACATCTGCCCTCAGCATTGCTTGTACATCCTCCATGTGCCTCCAGCTGCCTCTAAATGGTCGACCTCGGGCCTCATAACAGCACTCGCCATGGCCGTGCTCTGACCTTGGCGAGACCTCTCCAAATAGCTGACAGGAGCATTTAGCAACGAAACTCCACAGTCCCCCAGCTCTCCAGGAAGGCCCTGCAGCCAGTAGCCGACACAAGACCTAGTGCCACCTGCCTAAGGCAGGCCTCAACAGCACAGGCACCAACATTAATACATAAACTGGTCGGGAGCACTTCTGTGGCATGCTCTACATGGGGCATGCGCTGACAGAGAAGAGGTGAGTGCCGCAGCCCACCACACACGGTGTGGGCCCCACAGTGCCATGAGACCTCCCTCCTCCTCATCTGCTTCAACAAAGATTGCAGACTAGTGCTGAATGATGGGCGAAGCCATGCCCATGCGGGCACGACGCCACACACCACCACAGAGATCGGGCTCTCGGGCTCGACAGCTGACACTCAGACACTGAGCCCAAGTGCCCTGGAAAGGTGAGCCCTCCTGGGTGTTAGAGAGTTAGTGCACCCCAAGTCCCTTCACCATTAAGGTAATTCACACAAAATCACTGGCTGAGGGACTAAAGGAGAAAAAAAGTATGACTTTTGGAAACCTACGTGAGCAACACCGTTGGACTTCCTGAGTGGGGCCACTGGTGAGCTGCGCTGGGTCTCGGCCGAGACCGGAAGCCCACGGTGGCCTCTGCCCTTCCACTCCAAATCCGAACTTGGGACATCCTGTGTGCCCAACTCTCAGGTGTATTAGCTGAGAGATGAGAACACAGCTTCCTAAACTCCAAAGCGCATACCAAAAGCAAATAAAATAGATCCTGCAGTAAAAGATCATATTTATTAAAGAGACAATAGATGAAGATCATGTAAAACATGAAATGCAAAAGTTTGATTAAGCATTCTGCTGGGAAACTGGAGAAGGAACACTCATACATTGGTGGCGGGAAAGCAAAATGGCCTTTGGAAATAACTACCCAAGTTATCTATGCATTTATCCCTTGGCCACACAATCCTACCTCTAGAATAATCTGTCTCAAATATAAACTGGCAATAAAACAAACAACAAACAAAAACCTGAATGCACAGGCTATTCATTACGGTTTTATCTGTAATAGATAAAGACAGGAGAGCCCACATATTCACCTAGGGGTCAGGTTGAATGAACAACGATATAGTCACATAAGGGAGGCTTGAAAGCTATGAATAGCAATGGCGTGTCTGGCATATCCCACTCAGAAGAGATCTCCAGGAGATACGGCTAAGAGAAGCAGACAAAAATGGCACATAATATGCTAGCAGTTTCTTTAGTGGAAAGGGAGGAGCCACTTGTTTGACTATATTTTAAAAACGGAAGACTAAGCCATAAAACTTTTTTTAAAAAATGACTTCCATTTTGGAAGGAAGAGAATAGAAGAAGGAATTATACACAGAAGTTGGTCTTTTAAAGTTATGTCTTTTTATAGATTTGACTTTGAACCTAAAGAAACATTTTACATAATTAAGAAGCAGTAATAAAACAAAAGCAGTTTCTAAAAATTTGAAACAAACCTTCATATAACCCACATTCAGCTATGTTTAGATCAGGGCATGCTTGTGAGGAGACCGCTGAGGTGAAGGGAAGAACCATGTGAAAATGTTAGAACAGTGCTTGGAGCTCACACAGGGCAGGAATAGTATTTTTTCATACCCGCGACCCCCTGCATTTAGTATTAGACTCAATGGTTCGCTGGCCATTGGTAGAGTGCAAAAAAGGATCTCACATCAGTAGCAGGCAAAAATCAGTCATAAATGCCATCCTGGTTTCACATAATAAAGCTCAACAGTAAGATGACAAAGTATTTAATTGCTTCCAGGGAACTGAACTGAATCCTAAAAAGAAAACTCAAGACCGCTGGAACGCAAAATTATCCATCACCCAACAAGGTAAAGTTTACAATGCCTGACACTCACTCACAGATCACCAGGAGGCAGAATAATATGACCTAGAATAAGAAGAAAAATCAATCGATCAAAACCAGCCAGAAGTGACACAGATGTTAGAATTAGCAGACAAGGACATTACAGTAATTATTATAATTGCATTCTACTTGTTCAATTAGCTAGAGGAAATATTGAAAATGTTAGGCTGAGAAATGGAAGATAAAACTCAGATTAAACTATCATGTCTGCAATGAAAAAGACACTGGAAGGGATTAACAGCAGCTTAGACAATGCAGAAGAAAAGATTAATTAAGTTGAAGACACAGCAATAGATACTTTCCAAAATGAAACAGAGCTTTTATGTGTATGAAGCCTAAAAAAATAAGCAGAGCATCAGTGACCTTGGGACCACTTCAAGAAGGCTGATGATATATGTGTAATTATAACTCTCACAGGGAGACAGATGTCCATGCAAACATTTGGCTTCTCCTGTGCCCTCCACATGAACTGACTCAGAGTTGCAGTCACCACAAGGAGACCCCCTCTGAAAATTTCGGAGGGCCCAGAAATTTCTCAGGACATTGACTTCCAGGCAGAGAAATGGGCTCAGAAGCTCCCCACCATGCATCAGAGCCTCAGGCCTTCTCCATGGCTTCAGGTTGAGTCTTAATGAGGTGGATTCCATCCTTATGCATGGTCCAATGGAGCAAGAGGACATAGGTCAATTTTACCACATTGTTTCCAAGCTCTTAGGCCTTCTCGCCAGTGCAAGAACCTGCCAAGTCCCTGATGGGAAACCAGAAGTTCAGTCTCAGCATAAACGGGAAGTGAGTCTTTTGAACAATGGTTTCTGAGCCTTTATCCCAAAACCTGGTTCTCAGGACAATTCTGTGGAGAATAAAGGAATTCAGAACTACAAGAGTGTGACATATGCCATTCATAGATCTAGAGCCATATCCACAACTACCATCCACGTACATTTGGGGACTGTGATGCTAAGAGATGGGTCCATTACCACAGATGATACAATATTCTGGAAAAAGCAACATGAGGGAGACAGAAAACAGGTCAATGGTGGCCAGGGCATAAGATGGTGGGAGAGATGGACTACAGGGAACACAGGACAATTTTTGGAGGTGAGAAAACTCTTCATAAGCTTGATTGTGGTGATGGTTATTCATAGTGCCCTAAATTTTAAATAAGTGAATTGGTCAAAACTCATAATCTATATACTAAAAACGGTGAGTTTTACTAGACAAGAATCATGCCTGATACCTCCCTTTAAAAAATAAATGGTTGTAATTAGGTTTTTTCCTGGTCCCTTATTTAGGTTTTCTGAATTCCTGCTATGAGTGAGACCATATTTTTCTTTTTCTTTTTTTTCTTTTTTTTTTCTGGCTTATTTCGCAGAGCATGATCCCTTCCAGCTCCATCCATGTTGCTGCAAATTGCATGAGTTTATCTTTTTTGATTGCTGAGTAATATTCCATTGTGTATCAACAAGCAACTATAAATCAGAGACACACTAGGGGGATGGGGGAGGAGGGAGTAGGATCAAAACAAGGGGTGTGGGAATTGTATGGGGACTATAACCAAGATGAAAATGCATACATTGTGCAAAAATGCAAAAATGATATAAAAAAAAATAGTTGGACCGTGGGTACCTCGGTGGTGGGTGCATTGTGGTTATGGGGTGCGGGCCGCCTGTACTTCCAATACACAAACAATGATGTAAATCGTTTACTGCAATTTAAAAACTAAAGTAAAATTAACTATGTATGGGTAAAGATGTTAGCTACACAGTGTGATGATTATTCCACAGTGTATACAGATACCAGCGTTATACACCTGAAACTAATGTAATATATCAATTCTATCTCAATTAAAAATGTAAGTGGAAAAAAAATCTTAAAATAAAGATTATTTCAGGGGAAAATCATAATGGAAAGCAAGTGAACAAAAAATATTTCAACACTGAAGCCTTAGCAATGTACATATATTTTTATATAATATTTGGCTTTTATTAAGATTGATCCCAGCTCCTATTCTGGTAACAAACTCCTTCCAGGAGGAAAGTCCTTTTGAGTTAGTGTGTCTCAAACAGTAATTTCTATGTGACTATCCAGAGAGGTTATTAAAATGAAGGTTCTGACTCACGAAGGGTGAGGCTGGAGATTCGGCAGGACTCACAGGCCTCCAGGGGAAGTCAGCGCTGCTGGCCTGTGGACCACACTTAAAATAGCAAGGCCCAGGATGCCAGTGAGATTACTTGACAGGGGCCTGAAATCAAATCCAGCCCACAGTAGTCTTCTCCACAGAAAACCAGAGACTCTGCTCTGACAGTGGAGGCCTCAGGGGGCCCACGAAGCTGCAAAGGCCCACCCAGCCATCTATCCATCCAGTCATCCCTAGATGAATGGCAACCACTCTTCAAATGCACATATATAGAAACTACTCAGCCAGAAAGGAAGTCAAAACTGATTTCCTGTCATTCTGCCAACATTGTAGGGACTCTGAGTGGCACCACCTAACACTGCTGAGAGCCAAGTGCCGGCTGTGCCCCCAGCGAGGGAGTTTCATTTGTGGAGTCTCCCAGCAGGAGTAAGAAATGGCCGTGACAGGAAGCCAAATGTTGGAGGATGGGAAGTGGACTTTTATATCCAACAGCTTCATGATATTTTCCCAGAGAACTGGCACTTCTTTTGGCATGCTTAAAAAAAATTGCTATATGTCTTCACAGGTGACTTCTTCACCCACAGATGTCCTCAGGTGTAAAACATCACTTAGCAGATAATACACGCCAACAGCTTGAGACACTGGGCTTGGGGCTTTTCGAGAGGAAACAACCACGTGTTTATTGAGTCTATTGTAAATGGTTACCATTTACGGAGTACCTACTATGTGCCATGAGCTAGCCTAAGTGCATTTCACACATTCATTGTCTCAACTAACCCTCACAACAGTTCCATGAGGCCGGAACCATTATTAGCCCCACTCTACAGATAAGAAATCTCAGGCACAAGCAGGGTGGGTGGCTCGTCCAGGGACGCATGCTAGTGATGATAAGCAGGGACACGACTCCAGCTGTTCCCATCCATCCTGACCTTCCTCCTGACCACCATGCCATGGGCTACGCTATGTCTGATGCTGCGTATGGTAATGATCTCTAAGCCCCAGGGTCCCCCAGCTGAGAGATCTTGATCACCACAGGCATTGCTCCCCAAATACCTTACAGAACTTTGGAGAGCAGATGATGATGCCATTGGCCCAAGACCCTTCAACCACCACAGCAGAGCCTTTGAAAGCCCTGATGAGTGAACTGAGAGGTCAGTTATCTAGACTGCACCTTTCTTATCTGAAGACAGGGAAGACTGTGGAGAGGGAAGATGAGGCAGGGAAATCAGGAGCTCACTTTTGGACACTTTAAGTTTGCAATGCCTCGTGGACTTCCATAGGGGGAGGTCAAAGAGCAGGCTAAAATTCACATATTACTGACTGTTGACGGATAAAAAGACATGAACAGAACTTTCTTCAAGGTTACACAGAAGAATAGATGGGAGTAGAGATAAAACAAGGTTTGCCAGGAGCTGATAATTGTTGAATGGGTTGATGAGTTCATTGGGATTGATTCTTCTGACCACTTTTGTATATGTCTGAAACTTCCCAAGATTAATTTTTAAAAATTTGGAAGGCTACAGCATCACTTATATAGGATACAAAAAAAAAAAAAAATACAACCTGGAATCTAAACATAAGGAAATACCCAACCCAAACTGAGGGAAATTCTACAAAATAAATAGCCTGTACTCTTCAAAAATGTCCATGATTAGCTGAGGAACTTTTCCAGAATAAATAGCACCAAGGAGACAGAGGAACTAAATACCATGTATGATCCTGGATCAGAAAAAAAAAATAGTATTATAAAGTACATTGGGGCAGCTGGTAAAATTTGAATATGGATTGGTGCATTAAATAATATAAAATTCCTTAAATGTAATCATTGATTGTGGTTATACAAGAGGATGCCCTTGTTCTTAGGAGCTGCACACTTAAATATTTAGGAGTGATGAATCATGAGGAATGAAATTATCTCTCAAATGACATAGTAATAGTAATTATAATCATTTAAAAACATTTAACATAGATGTAGAGAGAGTGTGCAGATTATAAAATGTTCACAACTGGTGTTTCTGGGTGAAGCATTTACATAGACGCTTGCTGAGCTCTCCCCTTCTCTATACCTATACAAACGCTACCTCTTGGGTCAGGCCAAGGCCTAGTTCCCAACTCTCTCAGCAGCCTCCTCAACTGCCCCTTTCTGGCCTTGAAGCCCCACCATCTGCTTGCTTGGCACAAGGTCATCACCTCATATTACACAGCCACAGTGTTGTCATTTAACTTTTCACTTCAAAGTTTGATGCTTTATCTACAATCTCCCTAGGGACAAATGTCATTCATTGTTCACTAGGTCCCAAAAGTTGCTGTCCACATGTTGAGCACACAGTCATAGCTCACTGTGTATTGGAAGAATCACAAGATTCCCTCTTTTTGGTGTCTTTAACTCATGGATCTCTTGCTATCTCTGGGTAGTGTCGGTATTGGGCTGAATTCTCAGACATCCTGCTGGAGTTCTGGAATTGCTTATTGGTGTGGGGAGCTTTCAGTACCTCACCCCCGCTGGAAATTGGGCTGCAGAGGACACCACCACCAACACAACAGGTTATTCTACCAGAGGAGCAACACTACTGTGGGGGAGGAGTCCCAGGTGCATTGATCCACATTACAACCTGAGCCAGAAAATACCTGGTCAAATGCAGACAAGCAATTAGAAAGAAACTATATACTAGGAATAAAACCACTAGACTGCACACCTAGCTCATTTATTTTGACAAAAATGTTTTCATTTTAATTATTTAAATGGTTTCATAATATGCTAGGAAATGGAATTCATTAGTTAGCAAATGTAATGAATTCCTAGCTCAAAATTCAGATGCTAATACCTTACTAAATTTTAAAAATGAAATAAAAGAGTTGCTTTTATGGTGAAGATTATCTACTGGAAAATTCTCCATAATCGCCTCCTAGCGAAGAGAAATGGAAGTAAATAGGGGGTGGGGAATGTAGTCCAAACTCCCTCACTTCCAGTTCCTGAGCGTCACCTGTTCCCATGGTAACAGTGTTACTATGTGATCACTTAGGCAAAGGCAGAACTTGAAAGCAATACGCATCTAAACACATTACCAGCTTCACATTTGGAAATAATTTTCAGCACTCTACTTCTCCTTTGCTTTCAAACACTGGCTGGGAGGATGATGCACTGTGTTGCAAGAACAATGTAAATGCAAATTGACTGAAAAATAATTTTGCAAACTTCCCTAACTACTCAACCAGCACCAATACAAGAGGCAGATTTGGGGGAGAAGTTTCTGAGTTGGAACACCTACAGCAGGGGTTGGCAGCCACACAAACACTGGCTCACCATCTGTTTTTGTCCATCTCGTGAGCTAAGAATTGTTTGACATGTTTAAATGGCTGTAGAAAATCAAAAGAACAGCACTATTTTGTGATATCTGGACATTATATAGAATTCAAACCATAGTCTGAAAACAATGTTTTATTGAAGCACAGTCGTGCTCATTAATGTATATATTGTCTGCTGTGTTGGCACCATAACAGCAGAATGGGGAATGATGACTGAAACTATATGGCCTGCAGAGACTAAAATATTTACCATCGAGTCCTTCACAGAGAGTTTGCCAACCCTGATCTACTCACGTACAACACAAGTGGTACAGAAGTTAGAGCAGGAGGCTGGGTGTCTTTTCTTTGCCAAGACGTCTGTAGCAAGTGCTGTCAGTCCATTTGGGCAGCTGCAATAAAGTACTACAGACTGGGTAGCTTACACACAACAGGCATTTACTTCTTGGGGCTCTGGAGGCTGGAAGTCCTCCACCAAGCGCCAGCATGGCAACCCCCTGGTGAGGGCCTCCCACGTCCTGGTTCATAGCGGGTGCTTTTCCCTGTATCTTCATAAGACAGAAGGGGCTAGGGATTTCTCCAGGGCCTCTTTTAATAGATGCTGTGGAACCTGTTTTGAGTCAAACAGACTCCATCTTGTCTCCAAGCCACCATCCTGAAACTACTGGGTGAAAGTTAAACAGCTTGACTTGGTTACTGGGTGACAATGAAAAAAAACGAGACCCTCTGTGGATGGTGACCACAGACCCCCCACACTGCAGCCTTCTCTCTGGATTCTTCTGACTGCCAATCATGCCAAATTAAGAACCAATCCAGTAAGTTTCACAACAAATGACCTAAACTCAGAACACTTCCCTGCCTGAGCCCTGTTCCTTGACCTGATGGGACACACCTTGGGGCCGCCCCGTGATTAAGATCTGACCATGATTCCTAATCTCGAATTAGGTCCTTTTGATTACATTTTGGCCTGATTATCACTTGGCCAATGGGCAAGAATCCCATTCATGAGGCTCCATCCTCATGATTTAAGCACCTCCCAGAGGTCTCCCCCCAGTAAAACCATCACCTTTGGGGGTTAGGATTTCGAGATATGTGTGTGTGTGGGGGGGCTCATTCAGACAATAAATAGCAGTTCTTCCATGTAGATCCAGGCATATGCTGTGCAACTAGGAAATCACTGCTGTGGTATTTGTGGAGATAAGTAAAATAGCATGTGACCCGATCGCACTCTTTGTCAAGCTGTTTGAACGCTGCCCTCTCCCAGGGCCAGCCCTCTCCCAGGGCCAGGTCTCATGCTACTTACTCCCTCATGCGCTTCACCTTGGTCTCAGCCATCGCACTGTTGAAGACTGTTGGTCCAAGGGACACGTCTGGAGCTGCGCTGGTGACGGTTCTTGTGTCTGAAAATCAATGCACAGCCCTTACTGACTTCATCAGCACTCAGGCCACCTCGAGGCAACATTCGAAGGTGATCAGAAACCAGGAGCAAATCCACCTTTTGCCACAAGGTAATGCTACACTCATTAGAGGTGAATTCAATTATGACATGCACATTAAGAGGATTTATTCCAAATGACAAGATTATTTACGGTTTTACTTTGCACAAGGAATCCCTGCACCAAGCCTTTCTCGAAAAGGATTATTTAAACAGGACTTATTTTATTTATTTATTTATTTATTTATTTATTTTTTACATCATTTTTCATTTTTGCACAATGTATGCATTTTCATCTTGGTTATAGTCCCCCATACAATTCCCCCCTCCCTGTTTTGATCCTACTCCCTCTTTTCTCTCCTCCCCCCAATAGTGTGTCTCTAGTTTATGGTTGCTTTTTGATTTTGATTTTTACTTTATTATAATTAGTCTTTTTCCTGATCCTTTAGGTGGGCTTTTCATACTAGAAATCTCAGGGGAGGGAAAATGCATCTAGAGAAAAGCAAACATTCCTGGGAAGCCTTTGGCCACTCTTTTTCAGCAGCTGAGGATATTTGCTTGACGGATGAGGAATTTTTGCTAAAAATCTGCGTTTTCCCTTTACCTTGTCCCACACTTAACCAGGAGCTTTTTTCTTGCAGTGGAAGGAAGGTGCTGAGCAGAGGCTCATCCGCGGCCTTGAGCTTCAGGTTGGAGCAGAAGACTCCAAAGTTGGGTTTCGGAGGCAAAACATGGCTCGTGAGAGGTATGATATGAAATCTGCTGAGGGGATCACGGTTTTTACCTAGATACCCTGGAGGCTCTTAAAAAACATTGTTGGAACTAAAGGGCAAGAAATCACCCACCAACTGAAACAGTACTGATTCCTGCTGAGAAGCCAAAGCTGGCCCCTGAGCAAGGGCTTAGGGAAATCCAGAGTGGATACTCCTGTTTGTCAACCCTGGGCCTGGGGCATAGTTCCCCCCTGTGCATCTCCCCTTCTCACGCCCCACTAGGAAAGAACTTTCAACACCCTAATACTCAATTATAAATTACACCCGTCACATGCATGCTGTGAAGCTGCCGCTCTTCCCCAACAGATGTCACCAGACAAGTGACTGATTTAGAGGCCAGGAAGGGAGTTGAAGGCCAATGCCCCTTATTCCTATCAGAAAAGCTTTTCTCTTATACTTTTAAATTTCAAACATTACATGCAAATTCTATTATTTCTCATACCCCCCCCCCCCCCGAGGCGTGCATCCCACTGGGAACTTCTTGCTCTTACAAATATCACTGAGATGCTGAGCTCTTGCTTTACTCTGTCAGAATCTCTGATCTTTCCCCAGGCTAGGATTCTAGACGGGGACTTCCCAGATCAGCTGCTATGAGCTTTGTAGAGAGCACACTGTAGTTGTCACACAAGCTTGCCCTTCCTAGGGTCACACCAGTAATGTCCCCAAGTCAAGACTAGTGCCTGAGATGTACCCCTTCCTTTCCTCAGTCCTGAGATCACCCTTGCCACACTCTGAGAGAAAACACAAGTCTTCATCACACAGCAGCTTCATGCCATCTTCCATGTCTCCACAGGGTGTGACCACAGCTTCTCCCCAGGGGAGGCTTTGGGGAGGAGGCAGAGTGGGGGCACAGTGGATCATTTCATGTTGGTTTCTTTCTATGATCATCTTCCTACGACCTGAAACAGTTACTGCACCACACCAGGTAACCCACCTGCCAGCTCAAAAACAAATATTGGCAAGAGTGAAGGGAAAGTGCTGCCTCCCCATTTTTTCCAGAGAGCTGGCCCCTCCTGAAGCTTATGCTAATAAAGGTCAAAGCCATTTCCATGAGCTGCAGTGTACTTTAATCTAGCCACTATTCCCTGTAGGGAGGCTCTTGGCATTTCTGGGAAAGATGCTAAGCCTTGAGCCCAAGAAAAGAAAATGGGGCAAATATAATTTCAAGCAACAGGGATTGTCAAAGCCTGGTGCTCCAAGCAGTTTCTTTTTCAGTGTATTTTATTGGCTAGCCTTTTCCCTCTTCATCCCACCTTCCAAAATGAATAGCAGATGCTTTATGTCAACACATTTAGCAATCATGATTAAAAAAACAACTGGGCTAGGATCATAGACTTCATCTAACAGTTGTTAACTTTCAGAGTGTGTTGCTTCTCAAACTTCAGTGTGATCTGAATCATCCAAGGATGTCATTAAAAATGCTGAGTCTGACTTAGTCTGTGTGGTTAGGGCTTGTATTTCTCATAAGTTCCCAGGCAATTACAGTGATGGATTTTGTCAAATGCTTTTTCTGCACCTGCTGAGATGATCAAATATTTTCATTCATTATTCTGTTAATATTAGTAATTCTATTAAAATGATCAATTAATATTATTACATTAATTAATTTTCTGCTGTTAAACCACCCTTGCATTCCTTGGATTAAAACCCATTTGGTCATTGTACATAATCATTTATTATGCCACTGAATATGATTTACTAGTATTTGGTTTATGATTTTGCATATATATTGATGATTGATATTGGGCCATATATTTGTTTTTTTTCTTGTGATTGTCTTTTCTGGTTCTGGTCTTTTCTGGTTCTTTTCTGGTTCTGGTCCCACCCTTGCATTCCTTGGATTAAATCCCATTTGGTCATTGTACATAATCATTTATTATGCCACTGGATATGATTTACTAGTATTTGGTTTATGATTTTGCATATATATTGATGATTGATATTGGGCCATATATTTGTTTTTTTTCTTGTGATGTCTTTTCTGGTTCTGGTTTTCTCTTTTCTGGTTCTGGCCTAACTGAAACAGCTGGGCAAAGTTCCCTCCTCTTTTTATTTTTGAAAGAGTTGTGAAGGAAAAGTATCAATTTTATTTTACATTTTAAAAGGACAAGTTTATTAGGGAAAGAGAAACAAAAAGAAGGACAAATATCAGTTCTTTTTGAATGGTTACTAGAATTTATAGGTGAAGCAAGTTGGAATGGGCTTTTCTTTGTTGGAAGTTTTTAAGTTACTAATTTGATCCTCTTGTTATAGGCCTATACAGGTTTTTCCTTCTTGAATCAGTTTTGATCATGTGTGTCTTTCTAGAAATTTGTCTGCTTTCATCTAAGTTTTCTAATTTGTTGGCATACCCTCAAAATCTCGTTTATGTCTTTAAGGTTGGTAGTAGTGTGTTCCCTTCCACGCCTGATTTATTGTTTTTGAGTTGTCATTCTTACTTTCTTTATCAGTCAGTATAGCTAAAGATTTATCAATTTTGTTAATTTTTTTCCAAAGAACCAATTTTTGGTCTCATTGATATCCTCTATTGTTTTTCTCTTCTTTACATCACTTATTTTTAATTCTAATCTTCATTATTAATTTCCTTTTGCTTCCTTTGGGTTTAACTTGCTCATCTTTTTCTGGTTTCCTAAGGTAATCCATATGTTTTAGATGCTCAAGAGGTAGGAGTTAAAGCCAGTGGCAATATAAATAGTAGGGGGGGTCCTTAACCCATATAGAGCTAGTGATCAGCTTGGGAAGATAAGATATCCATCTAGGCCATCACCAGAAGTACTACAAAGCACATATACATAGACATGGGGGCCACAAAGAGGTAGACGCACTAGCTTTCAAATTGAGGGACCAGTTTTGTTCTAGTTCTGCTCTCACCAATTACCTGGCCCTCCAGTTACCTTGCTGGACCTCAGAGTCCTCATTTTATTTTATTTCATGGATTTATTTATTTATGCGTATAAGAACTGGAGTACAGGCCATAGGTGTGGGGGGTGAGAGGATTCACCAGAGACAGAGTGGGGAACCGAACAGGTGGATCGACAGAAATACACTGCTGAGGGGAGCAATGGGTGAGTCAGGAGAGGACTGCTGTGCCATGTGGGTTAGTTCCCTGGCCAGGGATCGAACTCGTGCTACAGAGGCTGCGGAGAGCTTCATAATGCTGAGATTTACCCCCTGTGCCACCAGAGAGGCCCAGATTCTTCATTTTATATTTAAGTGGTTTCATTAGATGGAAGGCATTTTCTAAACCCAAACATCTATAAGCCATACCTTCAGACCTCCAGGGGAATTAGAATTTACTTGGGAAGGCAACATATAGACTAATAAAGATAGCACTCAAAGGGACCAAAAGTTAAGAGGCAAATGGTTGGGACCAAGAATAAATTCTACAGGCGTTATAGAATATCAGGCTAAATTTAACTGAAGTCTTTACACCTATGAGACATCAGATGATAAGGATTACATCACTTGATACTACCCCATCGAGATGTTTTGACGATGAGATGAACACAAAATGATATCAAGAGACATTAAGCAACTAGAAGCTGTGTTTCTTAAGAGGGCACAGCACAACTCATAATAGTAATATTGTCAGGCTCCCTCCTAGTTCTGTGGTCTCTTACCTGCTGAGCTATTTTCCCTGAAAGGGTGACTGCTTGATGATGATGACTTTTCACCAGTAGAGTGAGAGAAATTCTTCTCTTATTTCTTCCAAAAAATTCCTTTACTCATTTCAGTGGACAAATGACCTTGATCTTAACATAAAAACCTGCATTTGCCCTCTCTGCTAAATATCCTACCATGTGGGTTATAAAGAGCTGATGCAGGGACAGCAGGGGTGGCTATTTTGGCAAGGAAGACTTCACTCAGGCCCATGAGACACTGCTTACTCAGGAATCCTTGCAGGTGCTGCCCTTGGGCATGGCCTATTTACAGACTTCTCCTCTCACCCTCCTCTTCTCTCCACTGCCCAAGGAAAGCTCAGGAAATGACAGCAACTTGACAGACACCCTTCTTTGCCCAAGTTATTGTGAAGGCTTTCCTCGTGGTTCACATCTCTCATCCTACTCTTTAAAATGGTACATGATCGAAGGCTTACCTAGGGGCTGGTGAACTCTTCCTGAAAAGGGCTAAATATTTTAGACTTTGTAGGCCAAATGATCTCTGTTGCCATGACTTGACTCTGCTACTACAGTGTGAAAACAGCTACAGACAGCAGGTAAACGAGGGAGCATGGTGGTACTCCAGTAAAATTTTATTTACAAAAAGCTGGCAGCGAGCAGAATGTGGCCTGGGGGCTGTAGTTTACTGGCCTTTGCCCAAAAGATGGAGATTCATCATAATTCTGAGCTGGAGGGGACCCAAGACCTCTTCAACCAAATCCCATCATCCTACAGATAGGGAAACTGAGGCCAAGAGAAGCTGCAGGAGTCCTAAATGTCTGTATGGAATTTCCTGGTCAGTTCCAATGAGGTAGCCCCTCCACTCTCGAAAGGAAGAAGAGATTATCGGCCACACAGCCCTCTCCACTCCCATGGATAGGTTACCTAAACCCGAAATGATTCCTTCTTTCTTTCTCTTGCCCTTTCTGCCTATACAAAGCTCTGATTTTGCACAGCTTTGGGAAGCACCTTTTGCTGGCTAGGTGGGATGCTGTCCAACCAGCTTCTGTGATTTTGTTTTCTCACTGGTACCAAAAAAATAAATTAATTAACCTTTTCAGGTGCCAATAAAGTTCAAAAGCAAAGAGTTACAAAAGGTGCTTTGCTGTTGATAAAGGGCCAGGGTGAACTGGCGGTGTCTTCCTGTCCCTGTGCTTTGCATGGGGCAACTTCTCAAGAAATAAATTGCACCCCCATTGCTTCCACCAAAATTAAACTCACTGGGAAAAAAGTGGGTCAGCTTGGAAAAGGAAACTTGCTCAAGGGAGAGATGATAAATACCAGAAGATAGGAAATAAATAAATTTCTATTTTTACAAGACTATTTCACACAACAAATACTCAACTGAATTGGTTGGAAGATAAAAAAAACAACAGGAGTTCAATGTTCATTTCTCTTTGAATATTCCAGAAGAGACCTCTGAAAACAGCAGAGCGGTTAAAAAAAAAAAAAAAAAAAAAGGAGAGCGTGTCTGATTTGGGATTGATATGAACTGTAGGTGTAAGCGCAGGTCCAGACCCTGACCTTCCCAGGTATGCTGGTGGCCCCAGGGAGACAGTGCCTGCCAGGGGGTGTCATTATTCTAGGCTGCCAACGGGGAGAATCATAGCTTTAGAAACAAAGCCAGCTTTTTAATAAGAGCAGGTTGGGCTGGCTAAAATATTTCAGGTAAAAGCATGTGAGATTCCCTCTTCTTAGCATACAGTAAGCACGTTTAAGTCACCCATGATCACTGCAGACATTAGAAAACACAGAAGGGAAAGTTGCTCAGAGAACAACTAGTAACACTATTTCCAAATGTGTGTGTGAGTGTGCGTATGCCAGCTTATAGTTTAGTATACAAAACTTTAAAAAAAGAAACAACTTTTTTTTTTTTTTTTTAGATTATTACTTTATATACCTTCATGCCATTGAAAATGTAACTACATTGGGCCTCCTAGTGGCGCAAGGGGTTAAGTCACCGCACTATGAAGCTATCCATAGCCACTGCAGCTCCAGTTCAATCCCCAGCCAGGGAGCTGACCCACATGGTGCAGCAGACCTCTCCTGTCTTATCCACTGCTCCCCGCAGCAGTGTATTTCAGTCAGTCTGCCTGTTCTGCTCCCTACTCTGTCTCTGGTTAATCCTCTCACCTCCCCACATCTCTGGCCTGTACCCCAGCTCTTGTATGCATAAATAAAAACATAAGAAAGAAAACGTAACTACATTATTATCTTTGTAAACTATAAAGAACTTCTTGCACTAGAAGAGATATTAGCCCTCCTGATTTTTAGGGGTTTATTTTGATTCCAACTTCCACAATTGTAAACAACATGCCATGAGAATCTTTGTGTATTTATCTTTATTTAAAACTGATTTACTTCTTTAACGTAAATTCCTAGAAGTATGTTTGTTGAGTAAAAAAGTTTACATTGTCAGGCTGATAGAAACTAACCTACTGCCAGAAAGAACAGTGCCATGTGGCCCCTGCCAGAACAAGGAGTCTCTCAAGTTCCAGTGGCCAGGTTCATGGGTTCATTTATTGGGGTTCAGAAGCAGCCACCTTCCCCATCTGTGTTGCATGCAATGAGACACACCTCCGGGCATTTCAGAGCTGCTTCTGGGGCTGATATGGGTGGCGGGGGGCCTGGGTCCCTAGCACCTCTTCCAGATCAACCTGAGTGGCATTCGAGACTCACTGAGTTCTCGGCTAAGCAGGATCCAGAACCTAGTTTTGGTTCTGCAAGCAGGATCCTGGGCTCCATGGTTTTCTGTTCAGGTGAGAACAAAGGACACCTTCTCACCTTTCCTGAGAGGCAATCCTGAGCACAGCTTCAGAAGCAAATGGCTCCCTCTACCGTCCGTAGCACAGAAAAAAAGGGACAAATAATTATCCTGACTCATCTACTCCTGTGACAGTCAAAAGAGGCGTCATATCCACAAAAAACCCTAGGAGCCCTCTCTCCTTCCCCATCTCTAAGGCATTTTTACATCCTATCCTTATAACAAGAAGATTAGTTATGCATTAATATTTTTGGCCTCACATTCTCCTGCCCTCATTAGGAGAATCCTCTATTGTGTGAGGCAGACCCCAGCTCCCACTAAGTACTACCAATGCCTGACACTCACTTTCCCAGCTCCACTGGTGTTCGGGTACAGCACAGGATCAGCCTCTGTCTATAGAGACATCCTGCCCAGACTTACATCAGACATGGAGGAGGTGTGGTGATCGTACGGAATCCATCCTGGCAGAAGCGGGGGTCATAGCCAGATGCCTGAGGTGGCAGGGGTCTAGCAACCACCCCCAATGTTCAACCTCAGTCACCTTGAGGTTGTTCAGGCAGTCCTGTGAGCAACTGGGAGGGGAACTGGGGCCCGCTGCCAACTTGCTGTGTGAGTGAGCCCTCCTGCTCACAGACTGAGCCGACCCCCTTGCTCTGACCCCACCTCGTCTCTGCGCTCTTCCTCCGCCTTCCTTTCCCCCTGCAGGCCTCTGCTCCCCATCTCCTCATGGCCAAATGTATCCTTGCATCTAGAACGATCTATCTTATATCAGGTGTGACCTTCTCCATGAACATCCTTGATGTCTTCTATCTCCCCAACTAAAAACCACCTTCCATTTTCTGAACCCTTACTCTCTGACATAGTTGTTTTGATCCTGTCTTGGTGCACCCCCAAAATCCTAAGGCTTTCATGGCAAGATCTAGACTCAGCACAACACTGGAACCTCAGAATCTAACACCATTCCTTCTATGAACCATACTAACAGTGAGGAAACTGATGTGTGACTAACAAATGAATGCATGTTTGCTGAGTTTCTCCTGTAGTTAGGGACATGATTACTGGACTATTTTTCCTAGGTAGTAGTAATATACAGAATGTTCTCTGCTCAGAGTATACTGCTAGGAATGATTGATAATACTGTTGTAGGAAATTATTTGTATTACAAAGCTCTTCCTCTTTTCTCTTCCCATCACCACACACCTGCCAGATGAGTGTCTGCATAGCAGACACAGCAGGTTCTCTGTAAATTGCCATTAATTCTGAATCACCTGCATCTTTTCAAGTTAAAGAACTTAAAGAAATGACTAAATTTCTCCAGTATATACAAAGAAGGCACAGTGGCAACATATCATGCATGCACATCAAAATGATCTGAGTTATTTATGATCCAAATACGCCCCCCCCTCCAACCTGTCAGTATCCAAAGAGAAAACACTATGTTGAAATTATTCTAATTATCATGAGAAATTCCTTTCTGTCAAGGTGAAAAGCATAATAGAGCAAGGTTAAGTGGCTGTCAGTCATGCCCACACTTCACGGCTTAGGGTTTGAAGAGCTTAAGCAAAGAAAGTTTCTAAGGGATTCAGAAGCTGATGTCTTTTCTGGTCTGCATCAGTCACATTGTTTAGAAGAGATTAAATAGTTATTACCAAGGTTCGGTGGAAGAATTGAGGGCTAGCAATTTTAAAAAATCCAACCGATCAGACATATCAACAAACTACAGGAAGCTTGGGAGGTACAGAGGATTTGAAGCATCTGCTTTAGTCTAATTACTTGCGGGGCAACACCCAGTTTGGACCTACAACACGTTTTTTTTTAAATATAGTTTACCAAGGTCAATATCATTCCGCTGACGACTTCTAAAAGTGCAGTTAATTTCCCAAATAATCTTTCTTGATTCATAATCTTTCTCTGGTTTCGAACTCACTTACCACGGAGCCATCTGTTTTCTGTCTTCTCCAATTCACTAACAGCTCTCACCCGCTCCCACCTCCTCCCATGCCCTTAGTTCCTGTAGGTTTCTATCAGCTAATTCCTTTTCTGTCATTTCAGTGGTGCTCAAGGCAGAAATAAAAGTACTTTCATTCCCTGTTTGTAATGCTCATTTCTCATAAAATCATTGTCTAGGAGGGCATTTAGATGTCATCTATCCTATCTAGTGTTATTTTAGTTATTTATTTATTTTTGCAATGGAGTAGTAAAACATGATCTTTGGTGGAAATCTAATTTATGAAACAGATAAAAGCAAAATTACTTTGGTGGGAGCTGGTAGAGGAGCAGGGTCTACATGCCTTTTCTCTTAAGATATTTAAAGATACCTGCTAAGGAAGGGCCTCTTGTGTACCGCTGAACTCTATCCGCTGGCTTCTGTCCTCATTTAGGTCACGCCTCTTACCTGCTCCTGGAGTCCCCAAAGGGCCCAGTTTGAGATTTCTGATCTAAGTGAGGTCCAGAGGGGAAGTGACCTGGCCAAATGAAAGCCTTCCTGGTCTTCGATTCCAAGCCTCGGAGTTAAATGTACCTAACAAGCGTTCCTAGGTGTGAGTGAACAGACCACAGGGTGAGGGTCAAGAGAAAAAAATCAGGTTGCTGTGTCCCAACTGAGACTTTGCACATCATGTTCCTACTACAGCAGAGGTGGATGCTCACACACCTGAAAACTTAAATCTTTGCCATTTCCTGAAGAGATTGCTTTTGGCCATGCAATTTGGAAATTTCAAGTAACAATCAAATTTCAAAGAACAAAACATCTCAGCCCATTCCACTCAGCACCTATAAAAATATCCTCTGCTCTTCTCTCCTTGTCAGGTGTGACAATTTATCGTCGAGTGCTGGAAGTTATCACAACTGGGCTTTTTGGATTAAAAAAGGAGGAGAAACTAAGAAATAGGGACGTATCCTTGAAGCCCAACGACCCTATTTATCCACACTGACAATGCTAAGGCAACTTCAGCTTTGTTTTTTATATGAAACCTCTTCCAATAGCTGAGTGACCTTGAGAGTGATGGTTTTCCCAGCTGGACTGAATATGACGTGCTTCTGTAGGGTGAGTGAGGATGAGAAATTTCTTTTCAAGGAATCTGTGAAACTAGTGATTATGCATGGCCAGGCCACCATCTGATCATTGTGGAACCTCATTTTGACAATTTCATCCTTGGAGAGAACAATCACAAACAATTCCTCTTGAAGTTTCCCAGTCCTTGGACCACACTTTCAACCTCTGCTGGCCTCAGTGTTTTCATCCACAATATAGGGAGGTTGGACTAAAATACCCACAAGTTTGCTCCCAAGCTCTCTTTTTCTTGGCTAGTCCATTAGAATCAGAGTGTCTCACAGTATTTTGGAATCGGAAGAAGGTGACTCACCTAGAGAGGTACAACCCAAGACGTTCTCCAAACACTTGACCAGAGCTTCAATATCACTGTCCTGTCAAAACAAGAGAGATTTATTCCCCATATGGTAGGAGAATATTTAATGACATGAGAAAATGCTTTCATTTTGACATAACAAAACACATACAGAGAATCGGAATCTGCTAAGTTATTTCACAGTATGACCCCATTTTTTAATGGAAAACTTCTACGTGTACATACATGTAATCTACATCTCTCTCTCCATATCAGTCCATGGATGTACTGCTCTATCTCTGATGGGAAGACTATAAATGTTAATACTTGTTTTGACTATAAGGTGGGATTATGGATGATCTTTATTTTCTCCTATATGTGCTTATGTCTTTTCTAATTTTTCTGTAATAATAAATATTACATAATCTACAAAAATGGTAAATGTATTAGAAGGAAAAAAAGGTTTTATTTAATCTGCAATCTGCTTATCAAAGCAGGTATTAAGTGCAAGTTTTTTTCCTTGAGAGCATCTCTACTGATCTAGTTCTTCTCTTGGAGGTTATAGTCTTCCAGGAGTCATAAAGCAAAGAATTGAACGTTTTATTTACCTTAACCCTCAATAAGAGTCAGACAGACACCCCCACAAGGGTTGGAGGAGATCCTGGAACTGTATTTGATAATAAATATTGTCATCAATATGAAATAAATATCTGTCTTCTACCTGGGAGGCTTGAAGTATCCCAAACAACAGAAGTATGAGCTGAATTGTTTTCAGGTGTATGCTTATACTGAGGTGGAGTCGATAATTCATGGCTGACCTGTCCATTTCAAAAATAAGCAACATGTTTTATATTGTAGTAGTTGTGGATTTTAGAAAAATGCACTGAAGTGTAATAGACTACTCTAAAATAAATAAGTTGGGTTTCATTTTATAACATCTGGAGGTAGGGGAGGGAGTGAGCAGACAGTTTTCACACAAGTGGTAAAACACAGCACCCTTTCATGTTCTGAATGTATGGAAGCAAAAATTAGGAAAACATGCCTGGCTGATGCTGGTCAGTGAGGCCAACGCACTAACTGAAGACCCCCAGTGTCCAGCCCAGGAGTAGGGATCAAGTACCAAACACAGAAACAGGAGAAGGAAATACAGATCCTTCCTTCTGTACCCCTGTGGTCTCCAAACCCAATGACCTGTGTCAGAGAGGAACTCAGTGGAGATGCCCTCTGCTGAAGGGCAAGAAAGATACACACAGGCATACACAGGGGATGACATCAACCAGGCAAGCCCAGGTTCTAAGACTGGTTCCTCCCAATTTGCTGGCTGTGGCCAAGCAGCTTGTCATCCTAGGTGTTAGTGAATCAACAAGAGTTGAATCAGTTGATGACTACAGAGACTAGGTCTTAACACTGCCATTCTTTTAAGTACAAGGTACATGTATTAATTCAAACTCTACTAGGTGGGCTATCTTAATCCCCATTTAACAGTTGAGAAAAGTGAGGCACAGTAAGATGTTCCCACATCCCTCCTTCAACCTTAAGATATGAAAACCAAAAATATCAGTCATTGTCAAATGCCCCACGAGGGGCAAAGTCTCCCCTGGTTGAAGTCCCCTGATTTACATGTCTAACTCTACATACATATTTTTTTCCACTGGCCCAATCTGGAACAATTTGAGGATCATAATAAATGATATTTATGAATTATAAACCGTAGACTAGAATGAGGCCAACTGTACCATTGAACATTTAAATGAAACTTTCTCCATTTTACAAAAAACAACTGATAACAAACATCAAGAGCTACATTTTTAAACATTAAATTATAATTTAGGAAAGGCATCAAAGAGCTTGTTTTACTGCGCTACAACTTAATTCAGCAACAGAGTCAGTCCTAACGTTCCAGAGATAATCATTTAATTGGACACAAATGACCCCAAGAGAAACACACCCCACCCAGTGACAAAAGGGAGAAGGAAGAAAGGCAGGCCACATCTTTCTAGAGCTGTTTCCTGCTTTTCTGCTCTGTGTTGGCACTTTCACAAGAAGTTCAGGCATGGACAACCTCTTTCAGGAGCATGTTATGGCTGGTGCCATGTGGGATTATGCCTTGAACTGGAACTTTACATTTCCTCAGTATTTCACAATTTGAATTGATCTCTGGCTGAAGCTAAGTGGCCTGGGAGACCAACCACATCTTTCTAGATGCCAAATTACAGAGCCGCCAGCCCTCAGCCATTTCATCCAATTTTCAAAGGTTGGGAGGATGACCTAGTGGCTCCCTTGCTGATTGATTTAGATGTTCTTTAAGCCTCCTTCCCCCATGACATCCATCCCTCCATAACAGGAACACGCCTCAGAGGCCAGAGGAGCCTCTTGTAAGATTCCTTTCTGAAAAGTCATCCCACAGATTTCAGTTCAAACACCCAGAGTCTTTTCAGAAACAGATGCAGCAATTTGGCTAACATGTTAGACATTGCTTCTAAGGAGGAGAGGGTAGCTGTCAGCAAAAGGTCAGGCTGGATGTGTTAAAAGACATGACAATTAGCAAGACCTGCCTCATGCCTTCTGAGAAAACCCCGATACCCGAGGCAACCATTTAAATAATGCTTCTATGTAGGTATTTAATATAATATGTTCACCTTCCCAGGGACTACCTGGTGGGAGGGGGTACACACCATCGGACACTGTGGATATGCAACTGTTGGGGGCAGGGGTAAAAGCCTCAGGTGGAATGTGTGAGTAGCTTAGGGTCTCTCATCCCCAACTTGGCTTTGTGCTCATTGGTCTCTGTCACATTTTTCTTGCTCCATGGCTGGTCCTGGAGCTGGCTGGCTGTTCTTCTTAATTCCACACTAGGTCCTTGAGGAATGGGGCCCTTTACTGTATTGGTCACAGATTTCTCCATCTTGGTGTCAGTAATACTGTTCCTCATCAACTCAATGTGCAACACCATCCCTTTTGCTACTCAACAACGTGCCCTGGCATTTATCAAAGGACTTCCCTGGAGGTCTCTATGAAAACAGGTCTTCGGGGCTACTTATGGTCTCTTGGAGAGTCATAACTCACATGAACCCAGTGGAGGCTCTGAGAAGCCTCTCATAAAGACCTGAAATTTTAACTTTGTTGTTTTCCAAACTTCATTGACCATGAAATCTAGTCCACTCCATGGAAGAAAGTTCTGGAAACATTCCTTGGGACATCCTCATACAGAAAAGCAGATTAATAGAACTTCCTATTCTAGATCATAAGGTGTAGGATCCCCTGGGTCTCTTTGATGAATTGGTCCTGAGACTTCTCCAAGCTCCTGGTTCTTACTCTTGATTCCCACGTAAATATTTTCTGCTACAAGAACACCTAAACTATCATTTATTAATTCCTCTGATTGAAGAAAAGCTTGCTTTGCTGTCCCTAAAATGAAAATGCCTTTTCTTTTTCTTTTCTTTTTTTTTTTTTAAAGATTTATTTATTTATTTATACATACAAGCACTGGGTACAGTTAGAAGAGCGGGAGGGTGAGAGAATTCACCAGAGCCAGAGCGGGGAGCAGAGCAGGCAGAAGGACCCAAGTACACTGCTGAGGGGAGCAGCGGGTGGCAGGAGAGGTCTGCGCGCCATGTGGGTCCCTCCTCCAGTGGCCGGGGAGCAGCCCGGGATTGAACCTGCGCTGCAGAGGCTGCGGGCAGCTTCGCAACCCAGCGCTCAACCGCTGCGCCACTGGGGAGGCCCATGAAAATGCCTTTTATTTTTCAATTCAAATTTGTTTTCAGCTCTTTATTTGAGATTAAAATACTACTACCCCCGCCACTGGCCTAGAATGATTTTATTCAAAATAGTTAGCAAATAGTATTTCAGCTAAATTCTTCCATCTTGCTGCTTTACATTAGAATCAAGATCCTTTAGTTTCTGAAGCAACCTCGAGAGCAAAGAGAAGGATGGGGCATGCTTTTGCTTTGTTTCTTTGTAGAAGTTAACTGAGAGGGTTTTTATACTTTGGTGTTAGAAACATAGGTCATAGTTACCCAAAGGGATTTTAGGGTAAAATTGGAACAGTATTTTTGGAATCAATAACTCTCACAGTTGATGAAGTGTCGTTGTGATGATCCATTTGATGACCTGTGTCAAATCCTGTGATAATGTGAAGATTACAATTCAATGTGCTTCCATGACTCCCTCACGCTCCTTTTAATTGCGGAGCCATGGAGACAAGCGTAACGGGGGCAATGAAAGCAGTGAAGAGGAAAATCTTGCTGGGGGACATTTCTATCTCACACCTGTGCAAGGGAGGATCCCTAAATCTGCTTCCTGTTCCTGGGAAGTGGGGTTCTTGGCCTGGTTTCTAGTCTCAGATCAGCTCTGGAGGAGAGGTACTGCCCAAGGAGGAAGTCTGCGAACATTTATGGCTGATGTTTCAGGTTAACACTGTCCCAGAGACCAACAGTTGTCTGGATGCAACTAACTGTCCCATTTCCCATGGAAAACACAGTCCTGTTACTGGTGATTCTTAAATTTCACTGTGTGCAGGGATCCCCCCAGATCTGGTTAAAAAAAAAAAAAAAAAAAAAAAAGAACTACTAATTGAAAAAAAATTGTAGGTTCTGCATCAGCAGATCTGAGTTAGGGCTGAGATTCTGGATTTAAACAAGCGCTCAACAGCTTCTAATGCACCTGGCCCCCTGGATCACAACTTGATGAACAAACTTTGGCCAACATGAGTGAGGGTTCTGGGCGCTCAACATAAGGTGTCCCGGGAGAACCTAAGGGCACTTTACATGGTGGAGAAGACTGCAAAGGAAGGAGACAGAGAGGCAAGACAGAGAGGTAAGATGATCCATATTTCCCTTCTCATCTTCCCCTGTGAATGTCTTCCTCTTGTTAGGAGGACGAGAGCTCTTAGGTTGGCTAGAAGGAAACAAACAAAGCATTTAAGAGAAGCATGAGACTTGAAGAGTTGGGGATAAACCAATGGGAGCAGGTCAAGTTAGGTAAATGGAAACAACTCACACAGCTCTCTTTGAAGCTAAATATATGGATAAAGAGGTTGGCAGGGAGATGGGTAGAATGGCACCAAGTATACAGCATGGTGCCCCTTGAAGAATGAGTTGTGAGTGAATAAATGAACCGACGAAAGGTAGCTTCCTGCCATCAGCCCTCAGTTTGGGACGAGGGCTGTTTTGGCAGAGACACCCCCAGCTATTTTACATCTATGTTTAGACATTCCCCGGAGGCTCCAGAAGGCTCTGTGCTTACTGCTCCTGTACCTTGAGGCGGTGAAAACACAACCATCTGTCTCTTCTAGCACCTTTGCTCTCTCCTGGCAGGTGGGCTGTGCTGATTCCCAAAGGCCTATCCAGAGCAGGCTTGGAGGACAGCCACCCAGACAGACAGCGTCACAGCCAGGAAGTGTCTTGTTCCCAGGGCCGAAAGCACTGAGCATGAGTGGGAGTGGGCCTGGACGCCGCATCCTCCCACTGCTGACAATCCCAAGCAGGCCCAGGCATGTGAATGCCGTACAGAGAGGACACAACCTGCCACTGCAGCTCCAGCCGGCTGTGGGGCTCAGCATCACTTCAGTCACCCCCCAGCACATCCTCCCCTCTGGTATCCCTAACGCCAGCAGGTGTGGAGGGGCAGATGTGCTCCACCTCTTGGTCCCGTCTCTCATCGGTCATCGCAGACGGTACAGCTCCTTCCCTGCAGAACCCTCTTCCCTCCTTCTCTTCCTCAGTCATTCTAGGCCTGCAGGATTCTCCTGGGACACTTCACTTTGAGCAACCAGGACCCTCTCGAAGTTGAAAGTCCTGTCCCATCAAAGGCACAGCCTGCAGGCAGGCTAAACGCGCACATGCCACCTTAGGTGTGAGACCCCACTTCCTTTGTTATGCAACTTCTTCCTTTCCTGTTTTCCCTGTGTGTGCTGGTGTAAGAGCTACCTGCTCCACTGGAGTGGCCTCCGTCCCTGCCTCCCTCCTCCACCCAGATACTGAGTATTTGCTCTGTGCTAAACACTGTTCAAAGTGCTGGGAACACAGCAGTGAAAACCCCAGAATCTCTATCCAAATGCCTTGCATTCTCATAGGGAAAACAGATCATAAATGAACAACAAATGAACAATGGTGTGATAAGTTTGAAGACTATGGAGATAAGCAAAGCAGAGAAAGGGAAGAGCAAATTCTCAGGCCAGCACACGCAGTTCTGTATGGTGGTCAGGGTCCTCCCCTCTAAACTGACATGTAAAGAGACTTGGAAGAGCACGTGCATGTCTGGGGAGGCGCATTCCAGGCTTCCGAGGCAGAACAGGAACGGGGTCTGCAGGACTGGTGTGCAGAGAGCCAGGCCAACCCCATCATGGTGGATGGAGGGGTTCTTCCATTAGTGGGGGGACGGGGGGCTGAGTGGCCATGCAACAGATTTTGCCTTTTCTCCTTTGAGTGGAAAGTGGGAGGTATTCGGAGGCCACTTAGAAGCGACAGCCATGATCTACTGGAAAGAAGATGGAGGTTTTGGGGCTAGGCTGTGATCTTATTCTAAACATACTCTGAAGGCTGAGCCAGCAGCTTTTGTTTCTGGATTAGATGTAGACGTGAGTGAAAGGACAAGAGTCAAGGCCAACTAGGGAGGAGGTGAGTTGGATGGCGCTGCGGTAATCAGTTCTCTTAAGACAGGTTTAGTTCCTACATCTGGACAGGCAGGGTATGTGATTCTAGAGCTGTGGGGAGACAGAGCCAAAGAACAAAGATATACATTGGGGAGTTATTGGTCTAGAGACATTATTTAAATACCTGCGACTGAGCGAGAGGTCCAAGAAGGTGGACTCTGGGTTGTGTCTGTTTCGTTCACTGCCATAGACGCAGTGCCCAGGACACTCAAACACGTGCTCTTTAAATGAATGCTCCGAGCAACGACCCCCACTTTCCTCTCTGCAAGTCACTTAACTAAGCTGTAGTCCACGCTCCTTCAAACCATACCCACAAATAGCCCTGAAAAATGTCACCAAGTACAGAAGCCGAAACACCAAGGTGACCTTCTCCATTTTCTGCACACTCAGATGTACCTTTCACATCTCAGTTTGATCTCATTAGAAGCCAAGTTCTGGTTTATCTGCATTTATAATTCATAGGAAGACAGAGGATGCCATTCAGCACAAAGCCATAGGACGGAGCTCATGGCACCTTTGTGGAGGCGGCCCTGACATCAGGAAGCTGACATCTTAACTCCTGTCTCTCCGCTGATGGTTGCCTTCTCCCAAGGAGCTACCGGGACTCAGAGCCACATCTGCAGAACTCAAACCACAAACAAGCCCCCAGACTCCTATAACATTAACTGCCTCTGTCACTGA